>NC_045771.1:6433441-7039762 GCF_008692025.1 Phocoena sinus
AAGAGACTGATACTGGGTAACACAGGATTGAGCAGAGTACTGGGAAAAAGAGGGAGGGAGAGGGAAATGGGAGTTCACGCAGATAGATGGTAACTTCCCTCTTCTCCCAGCTTCACTTCCTTAATTTAATCTCCATGTACGAAATCAAGATTATGCAACTCAGCTTTCTCATGTGTCTGTTGCTCAAGAAACCCCCCACTATAGGTCACAGTTCATACTTCTTGGCCTGGAATTGACAGATTTACATCAGGCTTCAAACTTTCTTCGTAGCCCCATCTCCTTCTATTCTGCTACCTTATAAAGGACACAGTCGTAGGCTTGGGGTCCTGAAAGTTCCCTTCCCCGCTCTGGCCCCAAACTCATTCTCTAAGTAACGTTGTTCAAGTTATTCAATTTTCTGAATCTTATTTTTACTTCTTTAGATATGGAGATAATAATCTTTACTTCCCAGTGTGGCTGTGAAGTATTAAATGAGAAGAAGGTATGAAACACAGTGTTCAGCCAGAAGTAATTGCGTGGTAGCTCACCTCTGCACTTTTCCCCACCAATGCAATGCTTACTTCTACCTTCAAACTATCGTTCATGCCATTTCCTCTCACCTGTCTGTCTCTCCACGTATCCCGTCCTCCCATCCTTTAGAGAAAACCTCCTCTCTGACCTCCTACCCAGCAACTTGAGATCACTGGACTCCTCTTTTCCACAGGTATCAGTCCTTGTCTTCTCATCAATATACGAGGACACCTGCAGAGATGAAGCCACATTGGTTTCTTCTTTTTTCCCTTACATCGTCCTCTGACGCATGACAGGCACATCAGAGACATCTGACTCTACTTACTGTTTATGTACATGGCCACCTACTCTGATCCCCAGAGTCACGGAAACTACCCCCAGGAGCTACTTTGCAGAATTACTGTGTACTAGGCCAGAGCTGCTCAACATGCATGAATTGGAGACTCGTTATAAATGCAAAGTCTTGGGCTCCCTCCCCAACTTACTGAACCAGAAACTCTGGGAGTCCAGCAATCTGCGTTTTTTCAAACCCTCCAAGTGAGTCTGATGCAAGGTCAAATCCGAGAACCACTGGGCTAAGGCATTTTCTGTAGAAGGTCTTTCATCTCGGATTAAATCAGCTAACGGGAGACCATAAGCGGGATAGACAAAGCACGTCTGAAATGTAAAGGTTTAGGGTGCGAAAGTCAGCATTGGACCCTCTCATCTGAGATGAACCTAAAAGAAAGAAAATGTAGAAGTGCTTTGGGCAATCAGGAAATGTCCTAGATGTCCTACATAGGGAGAAAGCCAGAAAGTTAAGGTGCCTCAGAGATAACCCCCCTACTTCTGTTTATAGTTGGGTAGAGGGCACCTGATGGTAACCCAACTTCAACAATACAAATGATGACAATGCCCTAGGGCAGCAGTCCTCAAAATGAGGTCCTTGGGCTAGTAGCATTCGTATCACCTGGGAACTTGCTAGAACTCCCACTTTTCGGGCTCCACCCAAATCCTACCTGTGTTTTCCCAAGTTCTTCAGACGATTCCGAGGCAGGCTAAGGCTTGAAAACCACTGTGCTAGGTGCTGGGGCTACATGCTTTACATATATTTTTCCATTTAATTCTGACAATCCTATCATAGTTTAAGTTTTTTCCCATTTGAAGATGAAGGAAATTAGAGTCAGATTTGCCTAAGGACACATAGCTGGTTAATGGCCAAACAGGAATTGAAATGGTCAGATTCCAAAACCCCATTGAGCATACGGAGGATGTCTTTTGGTCATCGGTGGTCACTGATGGGTAACTAAAAATGACGGAGCGGTTTGGGGGGACCTGTGGAAGACAGGAAGTTAGAACTAGAGCAAATAGAGCAATCTCTACAATTTCAATGGATAATATTTGTAGTGGAATAACTGAGGACATGGAAAGGAGACGTGACCCATAGGCCAGAACCCCTCTTCAAGGCAAGGGGCTGGCACCCCTCGGCAAATCGAGGGCAGGCGAATAAGCCAGGACTGCAGGCAGTCCTGGATACTCTGGGCACTGATCCATGAAATGACCTCAGTATAATCAGAACACAAAGAAACGTCCTTGTGCTACTTTAGTATAATCAGAATGATGGGAACACAAGGAGATGTCCTTGTGTTGCTTCTGAGCTCAAGGACGAAGCACGGCATGTCTTCAGGAAAGCCCACTGTTGCTTGTGTAATCAATAAAAGCATATGTTGCTGCTTTGGCATTTCTGGAATGTTAAGAAAGCGAGTCTTAAGATGTAAACATAGATAATGCATAAATAAAAGCTACCACAGCAGGACGGACGGCGCTGTTTTGCCTGAGCGAGCGGCAGCCCTCTACTGCTGTGCTTCGGCACAGTTCATCCCGTGTGATGAGGTTGCTTTCGGAAACCCTATCATAAGATAAACTGCAACAATATTCAAACCCAGGACCTGGCAGCATGTTAGATCTGAGGTGCCCATCTCTTTTAAAATATCCTACACTTCTGAGAGCAATGGGTCATAGGCTACACTAACCGAACCTTCCAGCCTATACCTGGTGTTTGAGGACTTGAAGCTTTACCTCTTCACTTGAACTACTTCAAGCCCCTTGGACATCCTTCTAAGTCTCTCCCTTTGTGCTGTTTTCTTTGCCTAAGCAAAGAGCTTTACTCAGAAGAGAGGAGCGACAGTTCAGAGATGGTGGGCTGCAGCTGAGGCTTGGCAGAGGGGATTTCAGTCCCTTCAGATCGTACCAGATAAATAGGCTCTCTGCCCTCTGGCAGGATGGAGCTTGCCTCAGGAGCAGCTCGGGGTCTTGTGGTTTCCTTTCACAGACAGAATCGCAAACAGTTATTTTTCACTCTTGGTTAAAAAGAAACACCCAGACACCAAGTTCTTCTCAAGACATAGTTGAACTTAGAATGAGAAGTGAAAAATGAAAGAGTCTTATGCAGGAAGTGGTTGGAAAGGAAATGAAGGGCTGACAGGGTGCTGAGCACTGGGGAGGGTGTTAGGAAATAGATTGGGGCAGAGACCTCAGTGGGCTCACCTCAAGGCTCACAGCTGGGTCCTTCTCCAGCTCACTTGAACCACGATAGTTCTGTTTCCGTGCACTGAGGGGGCGGGGTGGGTGAGGAGGCAAAGGATGTGAGAGAGGACATTGAGGAGGACCCCAAAAATGACACCCAAGTGCAACTGATGTAAAGCAGGATAAGGGACACGGTTTTCGAATCCATTCTTCACATAACTCACAATCGGAGCCGTGGCACTGCAACCCCAAGTCAATGTCAGAGTGAGTTTCCATTGTTTTGCAAGAAAACATTCAGGATCCAAACTTGACAACTGCCTGCTTCAATCTCCAGCCTCATTGCTACACAATCTGACTTCCTGCCTCTAGGTTCTAGCCATCCTCGCCTTCCTTAATACCTGAGAGTTCCGTGCTGTCACTTGCCTTGGAATATGCTGCTACTTATTCCTGGAAACACCGCCAATCCCTTTCCTCACTCACTTTTCAAGTTCAGCTCAAACAATTTTACTTTTTCTCAGAAGTCTTTCCCAGCTACCCCCCTCCCATTAGTTTAGTTTATCCTTTATACATTCCCAATAGCACCCTGGCATTTTGCTTCGTAACATTCACTATGCTATAGTCTTTGTTTAACATCAGGCTTGCCTAAGAAAGGAAGAAGTGATGGTGAAAGGTAGTGATGGTAAAAAGATTGTTTTCTTAAAAGATAGAACCAGAATTCTTCTGGAGTGCAAGTATCTATTTGAGAAAAACACCATGGTTGATACATTTGGAAGGAAAATGAGACCCCAAAACCAGATACAGCTAGAACCAGGCCAATCAACGGGAAAAGAATTTCTTTGTTTTAGAAATGAATAAGATCACTCATGAAGAAATGCAAAATTTAACTATTATCAAATAGAAGCCAGCAATAACTTAGATGAGAAAGATTAGTCCCAAATATGCAAAGAAGGTTCAACATCAGGAAATATTTTCATATAATTTAATGCATTATAAAGCTATGGAGCAACATAATCCAGTTATCACCTTAGTGTTGGAAGGTAATTTGGTAAAATTCAGCATCTAATAACTGGTTACTTTTTAAATTTCCATCTCAACCTCAAAGCCCACATCTTATTTAACTGGAAGCATTGAGGTATTGCCACAAAAGTTAGAAACAAGTTAAGGAGGCCTACTATACTGGGATTATTGAACATTCTTCTGAATACTAGCCACAGAAAACAAACAGTGGACAAAATTGGATGGTTATTTTCAAAACTCCAAGAGGAAGAGGTAAAACGATCATTTTTGGCCACATAAAGAACTTCTACAAATCAATGTCAGAACGATTAACAACAGAATTTAAACATGAGTAACAAACACATGAGAAGATAATTAAAAAGGCATAGTTCTTTAACATACAAAAAATAACTCGACCACATTCATGGTGAGTAACGCATATAAAAATCACATGAATAGAAGTTTTCATTGATCAGATTGGTAGATAAAATCATGAACAAGGATATGGGGAAATTAACAAAATGCTGGTGTAACTAGCTTGGTTAAAATTTTTATTGTGGACAATCCAGTAACATCTCTCAAAATTACAAATGCATCTACCAATTGTCTAGCAATTCCATTTCTAGGAATCTATTCAGGTGATCCAATCATCTATTGCTATATAACAAATCACTCCAAAACTCAGTGGCATGCGGCTTCCCTGGTGGTGCAGTGGTTGGGAGTCCGCCTGTCAATGCAGGGGACACGGGTTCGTGCCCCAGTCCGGGAAGATCCCACACGCCGCGGAGCAGCTGGGCCCATGAGCCATGGCCGCTGAGCCTGCGCGTCCGGAGCCTGTGCTCCGCAACGGGAGAGGCCACAGCAGTGAGAGGCCCACGTACCGCAAAAAAAAAACAAAACTCAGTGGCAAAAGCAGTTTTATTATGGTCATGATTTTGTGCCTCAGGAAGTCGGGCAGAGCACAGAAGTTCTCCCCTGCCTCTTCTCCACGCAGACTGGGGCTTCAGTTGGTGAGGACACTGGCCTAGCTCCACACCTCTGTGCCTCCCTGCTGGTCAACTGTGTTCCTTAATTCCTCCCTGTTGCATCTTTTGGGGCTGGAATGTTTCAGGTGGCTTCTTCACGCCTTCACCAAGGTGACAGGACTTTACTCCTGGTGGTTTTGATTCCCGAGTTCACCATAGTAATGTAAAGTCTGAGGAATTTAAAGGGATTATTGTCAGCTTTGTCCATTGAGAGAGGAAGCAGATCAAAGAGCGGTCACTGTGGCTACTGAGTGCGGGTGACTTTGTGTGGGAATGAACTGGTGAAGGAGTGGGTAGAACAGTCCACACTTGAGGTATGTCCATGTCCAACTCCAAGGAGCTGACAACTATCCTTACCTCATGGTATGAGATGTTCCACAAGGAGACGATTGTGAGCCATCATTTGAAACCATAGACAAAGAAATGTGATGGAAGGAAACTCGAAACAGACATCTCTTTGGGTTCCCTTGCTTGCAAATATACCTCTTTTTGTAATGTAATACTGCTGATAATTGCATCTTTTAGTGGAATGCTTCTGTTGATGTCTTGTTTGATGTAAAATGTCTAAAACTTTTTAAATTAAAATTTTAGCCATTAGGATCTTCCCTGGTTGTCCAGGGGGTAGGACTCCGCAGTCTCAAAACAGGGGGCCTGGCTTCAATCCCTGGTTGGGGAACTAGATTCCGCAGGCATGCTGCCACTAAGGGTTCGCATGCTGCAGCTAAAAAGCCCGCATACAGCAACTGAGACCCAGCACAGCCTAAATAAATATTTAAAAAATTGTTCAGCCATTAATTTTTACAGGTATTCCATGAGATGACCCTTCTTACAACTCTGAGCATCCTTTGGAACTAGGTCTTCAGCAGCTAGTTCTTTGCAATGTAAAGCTAACAGCTCCTCACACTTTTCAGTAGACAAGTCGCTCAGTCCAGCCTCTTTGAAAAGCTCCAGGTTGGGTCTTTCGTTGTTTGTTTGTTTGTTGGGGTTTATTCGTTTGTTCACTGAGTTTTTGCTTTGCACCCATCACTTCGGTGAAACTTTGAAAGTCAGGCGTCCGTCGTTCCTTCCCTGCTTCACCAGTTCACCCCACACACTTTCACCTGCACTGAACAGCCATTGTGACTTGTTTTTGATTTCCCTCCACCCTCCACAAAACCTCTTTTCTTTTTCTCTTCTTTTTTTTGCAGTACGTGGGCCTCTCACTGCTGTGGCCTCTCCCGTTGCGGAGCACAGGCTCCGGCCGTGCAGGCTCAGCGGCCGTGGCTCACGGGCCCAGCCGCTCCGCGGCATGTGGGATCCTCCCGGACCGGGGCACGAACCCGTGTCCCCTGCATCGGCAGGCGGACTCTCAACCACTGCGCCACCAGGGAAGCCCTATTTTGCATTTTCTTAGGAACCTCCATACTGTTCTCCATAGTAGCTATACCGATTTACACTCCTACCACCGCGTGATTTCTCCACATCCTCACAAACACGTCTCTCCTGTCTTTGTGATGATAGCATCCTAACAGGTGTGAGGTGATAACTCATCGTGGTTTCGATCTGCATTCCCCTGATGATTAGTGATGTTGACACCTTTTCATGTACCTGTTGGCTATTTGTATGTCTTCTCAGAAACAATATCTATTCAGGTCCTTTGCCCATTTTTTAATTGAGTTATTTGTCTGGATACTTATCCAATAACTTTCTTTTATAAACCAAAAATATTTGGGGTATTCAAAAGAGCAATATTTTAAGCTTTTGTTCTGAAAAAAATGTTTTTATATAGGTACTTTAGTGAATTTTACATGTGATTTAGAAAATCGATGGGCTTTGAATTTGATATTGCATTATACGTGTTTTCATAAAAAACAATAAGAAATAGGTCCCTGTTAGTATTTTGACACAGAATGGTTTGTTTTTAGGAAGAGATTACTGATATTAAGTAGAAGACCGCATAGTAAAGGATGTGGAAGAATGCAAAACGGTGATAATAGTTAGTGTGTGACAAAGCAGTGGTGTCCACCCGTGTCCCGGGACTCCACTGCGTTTCCAAACCTCTCTTATAATGAGGTCGGGGCCTGTGATTGTTTCTCATCAGTGGTTGGGAGAGAAAGCAAAGTGCACCACTACTAATCTGGGATATTTAAAGGCTATCTAAGTCCCACATTTTCTCTGCCCCTGCTGTGGTGAACATCATATAAATAAAGGGAAAAAAGCATTTGAGTGATTTCAGCTTTAACCCCTTGGGTCATTCTTCCTGAATGTAGAGACTCAGATTATTATTGTAGACACTGCCTAGATCATTGCTTCCCAGGGGTGCCTCCCTGACATTGCAGAGCTGGACAGGAAGGAAAAGCAGGGAAACCATGAGTGAGTTATTTCCAAATGCGCTGATGGACGTGACTGTTACAGTCAGACAGACATGGGCTTCTCCCGGGTTCCCCTTTCTGTACCCTCCCCGCTCTGCACAGTGCCCTGTCCTGTGCCCCTCACACCCACGCTCTTTCTGCCCCCCAACCCAGCGGCACTTGCCTTTAGGACAGTCACTGCTACGGTGTGGATGAGGTGCCATTCCTGCTGGGAGGAGTTGAGGGGTGTTCATTCAGGCAAACCTGTAACTGCGGGGACACAGCCCGAGTGGGAAGGAAACAAATCTACCAGCATCCCTGGCGCCCCTTTTCTTCCTGTCCAGTTTAAATGATTCAAACATTGTTTTTTCACTATTGAGAAAAGACCATTGTCCATGCGACAACAAATTATTCATTAAATTTTGCCATTTTAACTATTTTAAAAAAGAGAATCAGACACAGACATGTGCTGGGGCTCACTTGCAGTGAGGAAACTCAGTGGAGATTCGAGAGGGGAAGAAGCAGACTAGGTTTCCGGTTTTCTGGTTTGTTTGGTTTTCTTTTTCTCTTCAAGCTGAACGGGCAAGTCACAGATTTCACTGGGGAGGCTTCTGTTTCTTTCAAAAATAGGTAAGTCCACACTCAAGAAAGTTCTGCAGTGTTGATTTCTAGTTCCCAGGCTAAAGAAAAAAATTTGTAAACAAATTTGCCCTATTTTCAGGGAAACAATTTAGAGTGATGGCATTTGGCTTAAGTGAAGCCAGTTTACAGGGCCTGTAAACTTCACGGAATTTAGATTACCCATTACTGGCAAAGAGAGCTTTGTTTGCATAGAGCCAATAAAAAGTGCTAACTGGGAAGAATTTGGTCATTAACTCATGCATTTTCTCTGCCTTGTCGCTTGGTACAGGCTGCCAGTTTTAAGACACTTTTCTCTGCGTAGGAAAAGGAACTAACTGGCAAGGCTTCTACGTGGAAAGAGGAAAATTCAAGTAATTAACGGATCAAATGAAGTGTATTTCTGGTTTAAAGGACAGTGTACTTTTCTGGAGTCGTGTTCTTAATTCATTGAGCCTCTCAGCAAGGACGCAGCGTGGAGGGAGGGGTTGGGCAAGCTGGAGAAGGATCAAAAGAAAGAGCAGTCTGAACCTGGGACCCAAGGCAGACCTAGAAAGGACGCAGAGGGAAAGGAAGGTGGGTGGCCACGGAAAGCAAGAGTGGGCGCGGAGGTCCTTCAGGGAGGAGGGTTAGTAGAGGAGAGGTGGGCATGGAGATAAGAAGAAGTAGGTGGGGCGACAAGCGAAACCCATCTTCTGACGCACTGGGTTGACTCTGAGCAAGTTACTAAACTTCTCTGTAAAATAGAGATAGTACTTCTTTCCACCCACCTCCTCAGCCTTGTGTAGACAAAGGAGGCATGGTTGTGAACGTTCTCTAGAAATATACGGTTCTCTCATGAGTCGTAACTCAAAAATGATAGTTTTTTAATTGGTCTCTGGTCTCTCTGTCCCTCAGGAACTGCCATGAGCCAAAAGGAATGCAGTCACTCTGGTAAGAAAGTGACTTCCTCTCTGTGCCTCTTTACCCATTCTGTGCTTATGTTGTATAAAAATCATGCTATACTTTGAAGCAAAGCATAAGTGAGCAGCAGTTTCTTCACTAGAGAGGATCATTTCACAATGTTCATTTCAGTATTTCCCTGGTCTAACCATTTCACTGGTGGTCGGGACCACACCTCTGCCCAGCCACGGTCAGAGGAGCCGTCTTTGGTCCTGGAACAGTCAGGTTACTTCCCCCACCTGAAGACGGAACCCACTGTCTTGGCTACCCGTCTCTCATCTCCAGAACATTTGCCTTTTACAGGGCCAGAACTGGATGATATAGGCAAATTTTGAATGACAAGGTATGTTTTTAATTCTAACTCATCCTCCAGATATGTGTTTCTAGGAGCCAACATGGCAATGCCCTGCAGACCTAGAGAAATCTAGAGTTTTAAAAATCATTATTTTATTTGATAATAGAGTCAGCTTCTATTTCAGAAATGCCATACATTGTGAGAGTAGCTTTTCCCAGACTTTTCCTTATCATTAAAAATATTCCATTGGCATGATCAGCGTGGTAATAACAAAGCAAGCTTATTCTTTTTTTTTTCACCTTTGTTTTTTTTAATTGAAATATAGTTGATTTACAGTACTTTCAGTTTTACAACAAAATGATTCAGTTATACACACACACACACACACACACACACACACACACACACACATACATATGAATAGATTTTTAGATTCTTTTCCATTGTAGGTTATTACAAGATATCGAGTATAGTTCCCTGTGCTATACAGTAGGCCCTTGTCGGTTATCTATTTTATATATAGTAGTGTGTATATTTTAATCCCAAACTCCTAATTTATCACTCCCCTGCCTGTTTCCCTTTTGGTAACTCTAAGTTTGTGAGTCTATACCTGTTTTGTAAATGAGTTCATTTATATCATTTTTTTTAGATTCCACATATAAGCGATATCATACAGTATTTGTCTTTCTCTTCTAAGTAAACTTGCTCTTAGCAGGACCATATACAAAGAGTCAACAAGCTCAACATGCCAGAGGATCAGAGCTGAGAGTCATTCTGGTGGGCAAAACAGGAACTGGCAAAAGTGCTACGGGGAACAGCATCGTCGGGAAGGAAGCATTTGAGTCCAGGCTGAGCGCCCAGTCCTTGACGAAGACTTGCAGTACAAGTCGGGGAAGCTGGGGAGACAGAGAGATGGTTGTTATTGACACACCAGACATGTTTTCTGGGAAGGACCCCTCTGATTCCCTGTACAAAGAGGTACAGAAGTGCTACTTACTCTCCGCACCAGGACCGCACGTGCTGCTCCTGGTGACACAGCTGGGCCGATTCACCACGGAGGACCAGAAGGCTGTGAGGAAGGTGAAGGAGATCTTTGGAGAGGATGCCATGAGACACACAATTGTCCTCTTCACCCACAAGGAAGACCTCAAGGGAGGCTCCCTGATGGATTACATCCATGGCTCAGATAACAAAGCCCTAAGCGAGCTGGTGGCTGAGTGTGGGGGGCGAGTGTGTGCCTTTAGTAACCGTGCTAAAGGGAGCAATCGGGATGACCAGGTGAAGGAGCTAATGGACTTGACTGAGAGCCTAGTGATGGCAAAAAGGGGTGGCCACTACAGCAATGGGCTGTACAGCCTAGTAACAGGGTCAGAATGTGCAACTGTGCAGTCAGAGGAAAGATTACAGGACTTCAAAGAGAGCTTTGTAAAGTACACGGAAATTCAGAGGCGTTCAGCCATGGCCAAAGCCCTAATCCTAATAGTGATGTGTATTCAGGTGTTTGTCAGATTGCAAACTCTGTTATTTCGTGTCTTGCACGGAATGTGCAATTTCTTTTACCGCTTACTGTTTACCATGTGCCATTTATTCTGTCGCTTACTGTTAATTATACCCCAAAAATTAATGGTGATTTTTAGAAAGACCATTAGACTGGACCGCAAGACTCCTATATTATAGTTACAATCAGTGGTTCTCTATCCACTGTCATTTAGTGGGTGAATCACACACTGTACCTCCCCTGTAAAATACAGCGCCTGACAGCACCAGACATTTGAGATTCTGTGAAGTGCTTAAATCTTAACATCATTCTATTTGTTAGTAAACCAAATGGTTTTAAAAGTTACTGTTTGTTTTGAAATATAGCTTTTTAAACTTGTAAACATAAAATTCCTCTCATTTGCAAATCTCTAAAGTCAGTTTTATGTCCCTAAAAACTACTTTTCTTCTTTATACTATTACTATTTCTACTGAATATAACAAAAATAACAATAAAATTTCTACTGGATACAGTACAATAACAAGTAAGCTGTAGAATTCCTGAGATCACATGTCTTTAATTCTGTGCTATGGTTTTATCCTCAGAAGATGGTAAGTGAACACGTGGCTCACTTCTGTAACACAACCAATTCGTGCTCAACAATCACACGCGGACACACTCACACATCAATAGTCTGTTTTATGTGCATCAAATTTGCTTAACATTGAAAGAGGCTCAGCCAGATTTTACCCCTGGTGCCCATTCCCAGTTAGCATTGAAACTCACATAGAGGCTTACGCTTCAGACAGGATGGTGGACTGAATAGTTTGGAGCATCATCCTGTTAAACGCAACTAGAATTTTTAAAAATAAACACAGGGTTTCCCTGGTGGCGCAGTGGTTGAGAGTCCGCCTGCCGATGCAGGGGACACGGCTTCGTGCCCCGGTCCGGGAAGATCCCACATGCCGCGGAGCGGCTGGGCCCGTGAGCCATGGCCACTGAGCCTGCGCGTCCGGAGCCTGTGCTCCGCAACGGGAGAGGCCACGGCAGTGAGAGGCCTGCGTACCGCAAAAATAAAATAAAAAATAAATAAAATAAAATAAACACAATCTTTATGACTGATGAGCTCACTAGAAAATTAGGAAAACTCCAAACATGAAGCAGACAATACACATAAAAAGGATGTGGAGCTAAAAGGGGAGTTGAGAGCCATGAGGACAGGCAAACCCAGAAGGCAAGGTTGACCTACAGACAAACGCCTACATCAATCCCAAGATGAAGAAACTCAACCTTGGGTTGTTGGTAAAGTTAGAGAGCTGATTCTGAGGTCTCTGATCCCCAGGCCCAAACCTATATTAAACCTTCCATAATATTATAGATTCTAATATTATAAATTAAATTTAAAGTATTTTTTAACCAAATGTAAAATATTCTGTTTTTTTATTTCTTCTTATGCTCATTTTTGTATGATGTGCTTTTCAAGGAATTTTTCCATTATACTTAAGTAGTTGAATTTATTTGCAGAAACATAAAATATTTTATCATCCCTTTAATATGTACAAGAGCTAAATTATTGGGTTGGCCAAAAAGTTCGTTTGGGAACCCAATATTTGTTCCTCTTCGAATTCTGATATTGGCAATTTATGATTATTTCTTTTTGTTTGATCAGCATGGCTAGAAGTTTAATTTTATAAGTTTTACAAAAATCTAACTTTGATTTTCTCCTTTATATTTTCTCTGTTCCATGCCATTGAGCACTTTTAAAAATGTCTTTTGCCCAGAATTTTTTAATTTCAATGAAATTCAACTCATCAATTTTTTCTTTCATAAATCATGCTTTTAGTGTTTTATCTAAAAAGTCATCACCAAACCCAAGATCTCCTAGATTTCCTCCAGTGTTATCTTCTAGGAATTTTATAGTTTTACATTTTACATTTATATCCATGATCTCTTTTGAATTGATTCTTGTGAAAGGTATAAGGTCTGTGACTAGATTCTTTTTTTTTTTTTTTGCATGTGGATGTCCAGCATCATTTATTGAAAAGTCTATGCTTTTACAACCTAAGTGTCCATCAACAGATGAATGGATAAATAAGATGTGGCACATATATACAATGGAATATTACTCAGCCATAAAAAGAAACGAAATCGAGTTATTTGTAGTGAGGTGGATGGACCTAGGGTCTGTCATACAGAGTGAAGTAAGTCAGAAAGAGAAACACGAATACCGTATGTTAACACATATATATGGAATCTAAGAAAAAAAATGGTCATGAACAACCTAGGGGCAAGATGGGAATAAAGACACAGACCTACTAGAGAATGGACTTGAGGATACGGGGAGGGGGAAAGGTAAGCTGGGACAAAGTGAGAGAGAGGCATGGACATATATACACTACCAAACGTAAAATAGATTGCTAGTGGGAAGCAGCCGCATAGCACAGGGAGATCAGCTCAGTGCTTTGTGACCACCTAGAGGGGTGGGATAGGGAGGGTGGGAGGGAGGGAGACGCAAGAGGGAGGGGATATGGGGATATATGTGTATGTATAGCTGATTCACTTTGTTATAAAGCAGAACCTAACACACCATTGTAAAACAATTATACTCCAATAAAGATGAAAAAAAAAAGTCTATGCTTTTAGACAGACTCACAGTTATAGAAAATAAACTATTGGATACAGTGGGGAGAGGGAAGGGGGGTATAAAATAGGGATATGGGATTAAGAGATACAAACTATTATGAAGCAAATAGATAAGCAACAAGGATATATTGTACAGCAATGGGAATTATAGCCATCATTTTGTGACAACCTTAAATGGACTATAATCTATAAAAATACTGAAGCACTATGCTGTACACCTGAAACTAATATAATATTGTAAATCAGCTGTACTTCAATTTACAAAGTAAAAATAAATAAAAAATTTAAAAAGACTATGCTTCCTCCATTAAATTATCTTTGCTTCTTTGTCAAAGATCGGTTACGTTTAAAATAGCTATAGCTGGGCTTCCCTGGTGGCGCAGTGGTTCAGAGTCCGCCTGCCGATTCAGGGGACGCGGGTTCGTGCCCCGGTCCGGGAGGATCCCACATGCCGGGCAGTGGCCGGGCCTGTGAGCCATGGCCGCTGAGCCTGCGCTTCTGGAGCCTGTGCTCCGCAACGGGAGAGGCCACAACAGTGAGAGGCCCACGTACCGCGAAAAAAAAAAAAAAGAATTTAAAATAGCTACAGCTATGGTTGGATTTGCATCTACCTTTACCACCTTGCTCCTGCTTCTTATTTGCCCCATATTTTCTTTTTTTTTCTTTTAACAAGTTTATTTTCATGGACGTTGCAGAGAACCCTCAGAAGCTCCTTGCTGTTCTTGCTACTCCTCCTTCAAACCTGGGTCTTCTGTCTCTCCCTCCCCTAAGAGCTGCCTTTGTTGAATGGCGGCTGCGACTCAGACACTAGGCTGGGCACGTCATTCCCCATTCCTGTATCACTTGTTTATTGATTGTGACAGTGTGCCAGACACCGATAGGCACTTTAAACATGCTTTCTCGTTCATCCCACAGGGCAAGCCCGAAGGGACCAGTTATTATTATCCCGTGTAACTAGGCTGGCCTTCTGCAGGGCTTGGGTTGTTGATAAACTACTGCTCCTGAGCCCCTAGAGGCTGTGCATTATCTGAGTCCCCTCCCCTCCACATGCCCATCTATTTGTCTTCTCAGCCACACAGTAGGATTTTTTTTTAATTGGAGTATAATTGCTTTACAATGCTGTGTTAGTTTCTGCTGTAGAACAAAGTGAATCAGCTACATGTATACACATATCCCCTCCCTCTAGAGCCTCCCTCCTACACACCCCCCATCCCACCCCTCTAGGTCAGCACAGAGCGCTGAGCTATACAGCAACTTCCCACTAGCTATCTACTTTACACATGGTAGTGTATATATGTCAGTGCCACTCTCTCAGTTCGTTCTGCCCTCCCCTTCCCGCACTATGTCCACAAGTCCGTTCTCTACATCTGCATCTCTATTCATGCCCTACAAATAGGTTCATCTGTACCATTTTTCTAGATTCCACATATATGCGTTAATATACGATATTTGTTTTTCTCTTTCTGGCTTACTTCACTCTGTGTGACAGACTCTAGGTCCATCCACATCTCTACAAATGACCCAGTTTTGTTCCTTTATATGGCTGAGTAATATTCCATTGTAGATCTGTACCACATCTTCTTTATCCATTCATCTGTTGATGGACGTTTAGGTTGCTTCCATGTCCTGGCTATTGTAAATAGTACTGCAATGAATATTGGGGTGCATGTATCTTTTTGAATTACGGTTTTCTCTGGGTATATGCCCAGTAGTGGGATTGCTGGGTCATATGGTAGTTCTATTTTTAGTTTTTTAAGGAACCTCCATACTGTTCTCCAAAGTGGCTGTATCAATTTACATTCCCACCAACAGTGCAAAAGGGTTCCCTTTTCTCCACACCCTCTCCAACATTTATTGTTTGTAGAGATTTCGATGATGGCCATTCTGACTGCTGTGAGGTGATACCTCATTGTGGTTTTGATTTGCATTTCTCGAATAATTAGTGATGTTGAGCATCTTTTCATGTGTTTGTTGGCCATCTGTATGTCTTCTTTGGAGAAAGAAGTCTACTTAGGTCTTCTGCCCATTTTTTGATTGTGCTGTTCTTTTTTTAATATTGAGCTGCATAAGCTGTTTATATATTTTGGAGATTAATCCTTTGTCTATTGATTCGTTTGCAAATATTTTCTCCCAATCTGAGGGTTGTCTTTTCGTTTTGTTTATGGTTTCCTTTACTGTGCAAAAGCTTTTAAGTTTAATTAGGTCCCATTTATTTATTTTGTTTTTATTTTCATTACTCTAGGAGATGGGTCAAAAGGATGTTGCTGTGATTTATGTCAAAGAGTGTTCTGCCTATGTTTTCTTCTAAGAGTTTTATAGTGTCTGGCCTTACATTTAGGTCTTTAAGCCATTTTGAGTTTACTTTTGTGTATGGTGTTAAGAAGTGTTCTAATTTCATTGTTTTACATGTAGCTGTCCAGTTTTCCCAGCATCCGTTATTGAAGAGGCTGTCTTTTCTCCATTGCATATGCTTGCCTTCTTTGTCAAAGATGAGGTGACCGTAGGTAGGTGCATGGGTTTACATCTGGGCTTTCTGTCCTGTTCCATTGATCTATATTTCTGTTTTTGTGCCAGTACCATACTGTCTTTATTACTGTACTTTTGTAGTATAGTCTGAAGTCAGGGAGCCTGATTCCTCCAGCTCCGTTTTTCTTTCTCAAAATTGCTTTTGCTATTTGGGGTCTTTTGTGTTTCCATACAAATTGTGAAATTTTGTGTTCTAGTTCTGTGAAAAATGCCAGTGGTAACTTGATAAGGATTGCATTGAATCTGTAGATTGCTTTGTTGCCCGTATTTTCATTGTTCCTCTTTTTTTCATTTTTGTGTGTTGATTTTTTCAATATTATTCCATTTCCTCTCCTCTTTTGGACTTTTTTTTTTAAGTGATTGCTCTCAAAACTAAAGTATTTATCCTTAACATATTATTCTCTACCTTGACTTAAGAGTGGACCATTTCAAAGAAGATATTAATATAAGAACCTTATAAAAGTGTACTTGCATCTAATCTCTACCCTTCCTTTGTGATCTTGTCATTTTTTGCTTCTCCATATGTTAGAAACCCACAATAGGTTATTAATATTTTGCTTTAGTCTATTTCATTTTTAAGAAACTGAGCAATAATCAAAATAGCAGTCTTTTCATATTTCCCACATATTTAATTTTTCCAGAAAACTTTATTCTTTCCTGTTGATCCAAGTTTCTATCTGGTATCTTTCTCCTTCAGCCTGAAGAATTGTGGGACAAATTCTCTTTGGTTTTCAATGTTAAAATGTATTTTTCAATCTTCATTTTTGGAGGGTAGTTTTGCTGGGCCGATCTTTCATTTTCCTTCAGCATTTTAAATATTATTGATATTCCAGTGTTTTCTGGCTTGCGTTTTTTCTGATAGGAAAGCAGCCATTATTCTTATGTTGTTCCCCTCTGTGTAATGTGTCTGTTTTTCCTCCCCTAGTTAATTTTAAATTATTCTCTCTCTCTCTCTCTCTTTTTTTTTGGTTTTTGTCTTTAGTAGTTTGACTGTAAAGTGCCTGGATTTGGGGTTTCTTTGTATTTCCCACATGCAGTTAAAATTTTTGGATTTATGGGTTGAAGTTTTTCATCAAAATTAAAAAATTTTGGTCATTATACCTTCAAATATTTTTTCCTACCAGTTCAGTCTTTTCTTCTCCTTCTTGGATTCAATTACATTAGACTGCTGGATACTATCCCAGTGATCACTAGTGCTGTGTTTGTTTATATTTTCCTTTTATGCTTTAGTCTCAATAAATTCTCATGACCTGTCTTCAAGTTCATAGGTCCTTTCTTCAATGTTCAATATGTTATGAGGTCCATCCAATAAATGTTTTCTTTTCCACATATTTTATGTTCTATTTCCAGAATTAATACTTTTGTGTTTATATTTCTCTCATGAATTTCTTCAATTCTTAACCCATTATATTTATTTTTCTATAAATTCTTTAACACTTTTATGATAGCTATTTTAAAGTCCTAAGTTCCAATGAATGAGTCACCTGTGGTTCTGCTTCTAACGTTTAATCTTTTGATTATGAGCCATATTTTCCTGACTCTTCATATGTCACATAAATTTATATTGCAGACAATGAAACTGAAGTCTAAAGTTTATGTTTCCCCAGCTTTGCATTATTTTATGGCTAGTGCAAGTTCATTTATCTGTCTAGTGATTACTCTGATCACATCATTGGCTCCAATGCTTGAGTTGAAATGAGAACAAGCCAACATTAAATCGATTAAGTCCGCTTCAGATTCATACTACACATAACAATCTCCTACCTAAGCAACATTTTATCTAATCAACATTTGAACTGAGAAAGGTGTAAGGCTCTAATTTGAAATGGCTTTACCTCACTAGCAGGGCCTAATGGGATAGAAAAATTTCTCATTATTTTCTTGACCCTTCTCCATTGCTGCTTTTTTAGGAAAAAATATTGCGATGAGAACAGGAAAAGAGTTTTCCAGATAGACAACTTAGCATTGCCTTTAGGATCATACAGATTCCAGTTTATTTAGATAACCCACATTGTTGTCAAATGATCATCTGACTTCTCCTCCACTCTGCAAAATCTGTCTGTGACAAGCCAATACCTCCAAATGTTTATATCCACACCAAGTACTTACCCCAGGTATAGAAAGCTCCCCAGCTCTCTCCTTATCTATAAACGGCTCTTTCATATCTAGAATTCAGTTCCTCAGTGCTTCCTTGCTTCCACCATCCTTTGACATAGAGAACTATATTTTCATTCTGTCCAATTTTTGTTGTCAGTGTGGAAGCTGAGGGCTTTTGAATCTTTCTCCAACTTAACCAGAAGCAAAAATCCCCCATTTTAATGGATTCTTTTACTTTTTCATATTTTCGATAGCTTGTCTTTAACAACAACACACTTTTCAGCTAGCATTCCACTTTTCAAATATTTGTACTGTTTTCGTCTTAATGGTTCCAGAACTATAAGGTCTCTGGTGTTCTATTCTCAGTCCTTTTTTCTTCATATCCTACACATTTTCTCTGAGTGTTTTTTGCCCATTCTTTTGTTTTCTGGCACGCTGGTATTTATTCAAATATACACCCTCCCAGTCCTTTCTCCTGGTCTTTTATTAACTGAAACTCATCCTAAGTTCTTACACAAGTCTCCGTTTGTGTTAACATTTGCATCTCTCTCACTCGGAACTTTTATTTTCTATCTTGGGCTCCAGCATCCCATTGTACATAACATTGGAATATGAAACACACAACATTTTCACTTCTGATTTGGCTTATGAACTTTTCTCTCCTTTTACGTTATGCTATCAAACTAGGAAGCTTGCCCTGGTGCTTGTCCTATGAAACTGAATCCTGGATGACACCTACTTCACTGGTACTTCTAACAAGTAAACCTTGGTTGCCACAAACTCTCTCTCTCCCACAAAAAAGAAAGCAGGATCTACATGACACTAAAATAGTCCTTCTAAATGCTGGTGCATAGTGGCACCAATGTCTGTCAGATAGTCAGTGTTTCATTGAAGACGTATTTCCCTATAATCTCCTCTCCTGAGATGATATTTGGGTAGTTCTTATTCCTTTGTAGCTCTGGGGATGCTGATAGTTGAGCTCTGGCTATGTCAAGAGAACGCAGGGAGACATCAGGCATGAAGAGTGATCCCAGAAGGTTTGAACTTATTATTCTCTTCTGAAGGTCTGTTCAAGAAGGATGTTTTCCTTCTGCATAATTTTTACTGGATTTATAAGGATAGAGAAGAAAACAATGAATATGCAAATCTGAAAGGAGAAGAAAGAAGTGTGGAAATAGGGAGGAGAGGAAGCAGGAGCCCTGGATGGTTCTGAGACCCAGGAGTCTCAGGGCCTCGGCCTTGGATAGGTTTCCACAACCGATGGCAAGTCGGAGAATACCAGGGGACCAAGCCCAGAGACAATGGCAAGTAACCAAAAGCTAATCTAATCAGAATGCAGAGGAAAATGGAGACAGACAGTTACTTTGGGGTAGGAAAGCGATCCCAGAAAGCACTAGTAGGGCCGTGGGAATGTGAGAGAGGGAAGGGAAAGGAGCCGACCCAGGTTGTGTTGATGAGCATCTTACCACTGTAGACAATGATAAGGGGGTTTCCACCACAGACCACTGGGTCTCCGTCCTGCCGGGGATCACAGCAGTTGGTCCAGAATATACCTCAGAATTATCTCACTTGGTGGGCAGTGCACAATTTAATAAGCAAGGAAACTGGGGTATCTATCCACTAGCTTCCCACTGTCACAGATTGAGGTCTGCTCCTGGGGACCTTAGCTCTCTGATGGGTTCAGGCTGCTCCATGCACTAGCCAAGCATCTTCTTGTAACCAGGTGAATCCTCAGGCAGAGAGTCACAACTGGTTGAAGGAAGACACCACATGCATGCATGAGAACACTGAACGGCAAGGAGATGTCAAAGAGGCACTGAAAGCATCTTCATGAAATGCACATGTTGGGTGTGAAAGACTTAGTCAAGACTGGTCTATGTGGCTTGGACCGGGGTGAACCCAGTGAGGAGCCATATGCACCTCAGTCTTAAGGAAGTACTCACTTCCAGGGCCATTCACCTGTAGGGTTGGCACTTGAGAGACCTTGGTAGTGACTGCCGCCTTCAACTTTGTGCCCTGGACACCAAACTTGCCTCACACTAGTCCTGGCACTGCTGATCTAGTGGGAGAATGAGAGACTCCTGGCTTCAATGATGCTGAATGGAAACAATGGGAGTGTCAGTAATTCGAGAGATTCTGTCCCCGAAATAAAGAATGGAAAATAGTGGAAGTTGGGTCTCTTTCCTACCTGAAAAAATGGGCTGGAAAGAAAGAGATGAAAAAGTAGGTCCCAGTCAGTAGATTAGGGCTCAGGACAGCCCTCCTTCCCACACATAGGGACAGTCAACTCCAGAAAGTTTGAGTTAGGTTGGTGACCTGACCAGTCCTAGGGCCAGTCCTTTTGTAGCCTGTTCACCACACCATTGGCTCTTTTGCTGACCTCACTCTCATGACCCTCTTGAGAGAAGACAGAACAACTAGAATGGGTGACACCAGCACAGACTAAGCCTCTTCATAAGGCTAATTTAGGAATTGTGTAAAGGTACCCATCTTCAACATACCGGCTGGCTTCAAGTCCTTCAGTAGCTGAGACTTCCTTGCTCAGATAAAACTCTGCTTCTGGATTTTTCTGACAGACTTGACCCCAGAGGAGCCCTGGCCACATGGATGTCCAGTCAATGGACAGCTGTTGAGAAAAGCTATCATGTTCTTTGTTCTGGGGCAGGAGGCTCTCTGGACTTATTTGATATGGGGGGGAAATGCCTACAGGGTAAAAAGTCATTGAAGATTAGATCACTGAACAGTTCTAGAAGGAGAGTCAGGCCTCGGGGTCCTACAACACCCTTCCCTTCCTCAGGTATGACAAGATATTTGGTATCGAGGGGCCCTGCTGGAGACACACACCACATTAGTCACACCAGGAGGGAGGTTTTGTAAGGGAAATGCTTTAAGCCCACAGTGAATGTTCCTGTCCCTTTAAGTCGTCATCACCACCTAACCCTCCCTCTGCGCTTTCCAGAGCTCTGAGTCTCAAAGGTCTGAGACTTCCTCTGTGCACACTGGGAGAAAACAGCCTGTAACACTCACAACCAAGGGGAAAGCAGAGATCAGGGCTTTCTCAGATCACCTGTCAGAGTCTGTCACCAGGAAAAGTGAGCCCCGGCAAGGGACAGGAGCTGCAACCAACCAGAAGGAACATGGCTGTGAGAGCATTTACTGTGTGAGCACCTGGGTTCCACCAGGCACCATGTGAGTAAGTGAAAGCCAGAGCCGTTAAGATGGGGCGTCCGGATTTGTAAAGATGTCACAAGTTTCCAGTAGAGGAAGTTCAAAAGAAGGTTTATGAGCATATTCTCCAGTCTGGAGGACACACATTCCTGTCTCCTTCCACACTCCCTCCATACAGTGAGAGAAATGTGTGCTGGAACCACATCTAGGAATAAAATACATTTTAAAAGGCATTCAACATTGCCCAAATGGCATTTTCAGCACAGACAGAAGATATTCCTGTGGCCCCGAAAGCAGTCTAACTTCAGAGCAAGTTACAATGTGGTGAGTCAGGATACCATCAGAATTCACCCCCCAGATTCTCCCTGTCCCCTCTGTCCCACAGGAGGGAACCCTCCAGAAATTTAAGAGGTACAGAACTAGGTCTTCAACCCCTCTCCCTGTATGATCCCTTACACGTCTGCTCCCTAATTCAGGTCTCTCCCACGCCAGCTGCAGGGACACCTCAATTTCATCATCTGTACAGTGAAGGGGTCTGAATAAATAGCTCATTTCCAAACTCTGATTTGTGGACTGATTACATCAGATACATCAGGTTCATAAATCGGAATTTCTGAGCATGGTCCCCCCAGAATGGACATTTTTAAAGAACACTCAAGTAATTCTGAAAAACAGCAAATCTGAGAGGCACTAAACTACATGAACTTTGAGTTTTCAGAGGATTCCGAATACAGGATTCTACATGTTTTTTTGTTTGTTTGTTTTTTGTTTTTGCGGTACGCAGGCCTCTCACTGTTGTGGCCTCTCCTGTTGCAGAGCACAGGCTCCAGACACACAGGCTCAGCGGCCATGGCTCACGGGCCCAGCCGCTCCGCGAATGTGGGATCCTCCCGGACGGGGGCACGAACCCGTGTCCCCTGCATCGGCAGGCGGACTCTCAACCACTGCGCCACCAGGGAAGCCCAGGATTCTACATGTTTTACGTAGCTCAATAACTAAGAACCATTTGTCGTCCCAGATTGCAGTGGGAGCTCACCTCCTTCTTGAAAATTATTTTAAATGATTTTAACCCCCATTTCAAATGATATGGAAAGTCCAGTCACCTATTCGAGAGTTCTGTGGATTCCCCATAACCCACTTCCTCATTTCCAGCTTTGACAAGGACATCTTGCTTTAGCTAAAGTTTTCTTCTTGGCTCTGAACCTTGTGGGCTCTTTCTTCATTTCTGCTCTGGTGTCAATTATGGGAGTCTGTTGATTTCTAGACACAAAATAAACTAATCATATTATGTGATTTACCCCTGGGGTAAACTTTACAGAAAGCTTTGGATGGGGTGTAACGGGGGGCGGGGTGACAGGGGTGGGGTGGGTAACGGGGGGTGGGGGCGGCGGCAGGAGAGTTACTGCAGAAACACGGAGAGCTTTGGCTTGAGCTCTAGGCAAACCTGCCGTCTGAGTCCTTTGGCCAGAGACAGGTTACTCAGCCAACCTCTCCCTTTGTTTTTGCGTCGTTGTTGGTGCCAATAGGGGGAGAACACAGTTACCTGTAGGAACCAGGTGGGCGACATGAAGAGGTAGAATTTGAAATGGACGTCGAAGCACAGACAGGACTCAGGCAGAAGTGTGTGGTGGGACGAATGGTCCACAAGGTGGGTTGGAAAAGGCCCTGCAATCTGCTGTTTGTGGAGGGGCTGACTGGGGAGCGGATTAGGTGGGAATGAGGCTGGAGTAGACTGAGGGGAGACTGTGCTCTCGTGTTCAGGCACTCGTGTGATCAGGCAAACTAAACCACAGAATGTTTAATTGCATTAAATAATGTTTGAGTGGGTAAGCTCACTTTACTTTGAGAAGCCTCAGGTTTGAGGCAAGAACATAAAAACCTGGAAGGGAGCATCCCAATCTCTCCCTATTTAGACATATTAGGACGAGCCAAATCATGTGGTTTTCTGAGAGCAGGAGCTCTCCAGACCAGTTTGGGAAATATGTCTGTGTTCCGATTTCCAAAAACAAAATTCCAATTTTCTTCTTGTTTGTTTCCCAGGCCAACAAACCTAAGGTAGGTCCTAAGTCAGTGAGCAAACTTTCTTGTTCTCAGGGTTTTCCAAAGCCCCCCACCCCACCCCTGGCCGCTGAATCTCCTGGGAAAACTCATTGTCTACCACTTATGTCACTAACATAAAATTACCTGGGAAAATTAATATCTAAAGCTTACTCATTGACATAGAGTATTGTCAAATGCACTCTGCTCTGTGCATTTCAAGGTCCTGAAGGACAAAACAAGCTCGCCAAGTGTTCTCACAGTATCATCCCAGCCCCAGGCCAGGCTCTTCCAATGTCTTCCCTAAATTCTGATGCTCAGAGAGGGCAGGAACTAGGACATTTTCACTGTGGTGTCACCAGCTCTTTGGATTTTGCCTGACACATTGGAGGTAGTTATACTCATTTGATGAATGAATGATTGAACAAATGGTGTTTGGGACTCTTTCAGTTTACCATGAGAGGACAGAAAGCAGCAAGAGATGAAGAAAATGACTATGGTAAGAACACGTCTCACAACGCGTGTTTGCCCCCAGGTGTGAGCTCCGGGTAGTAAGGGGGATGGGCTATCTCAACACTGAATGGAGGGAAGCCCCAGAGGTTTCTCGATGCTGGGATGAAACAGCAAGAGCCCTGGGGCTGGCATTTGACCTAGATCTCTGCCCCTGACCTGCTGTGAGATATTGAGTTCTTTGACTAACCTGCACCTCCGTTCCCAAAGTAAAATGAATAAACCTCCTCTGATCTCCACAGAAGGGGCTGTAGAGGGAATCCAACTATATACTAGAGGGAACATAATTCACCAGGTAGAAGGTGTTAGGGAACAAGGATGGAGGGTTAACCAGGTATCTTATTAGGCAGCAGGTTTAAGAGAGAGGAGAGGATGAGGGGGGAAAGAGGGAGGGAAGAAGAGACGGTCTCATCTTATCCTCCCAACAGCCCTATGAGGACGGTGCTACATTAATGATCCCATTTGTGCAGAAGAGGTTTAGCACTTAGATTAAGCATCTTCCCAGGGTTACACGGCTGGCAGGGGGTGGGGCTGTGATTCAGACTGAGGGTGTGGGACACCAGACAGCCCTCACAGCGAGGCCCACTGCCCCTCCTGCCTATCTTCGGTAAGAGGGTATCTGGGGAAGTAAGGCTGAGGCCACTGAAGTTGTCAAAAACGGTCCAGCTCTGCCCAGTGTGGATGACAGATAATTTACAGCCTTTTATTTGAAGAGGAAAGTAATCTACTGAGAGTCAAGTGACTTTCTAAGGGTAAAACATGACAAATCAGAACTGGAATTTATTTTTCCTCACTGTCCTATAGGAAGAGTTTCCTTAACCAGATACAGAGTCAAAATACCAAAATTTCTCAAAAACTGTCTAAGTGAATATATATGTATATATATTCATATCAACCACATACATCTCCTCTCACCTTTTCTTTTATCTCTTCAAGCTTAAAAATTCCTTGATCATGTACTGATGAAGTTTCTTTCATATTTCCATGCCCAGTTGCCTGGATCTGCTCTCATTTTATCTAAAGAGGTTCATATTTGGCTTACTTACGAGAGTTGTTTTTGGCCATGATGAGTTTGCCAAGCAGAAGATTTCAAACAATGCATACCCTCTTACATAGTCTCGTACAATATTCAGTATTGTACAATATTCAATATTCTGGTACAATATTCAATATTCAACTGCCTGGCCGGGCAGATGCCACCACTCTTTCCAGAGAATACCCAATGGATTGAATTTCCTAGAAGAGGAATTCCTGTAGGTCCTTGGGGAAGCCAGAGCTAGGCTATGATTCAAGACTCATTTTTTTTTTAAGCTTTTTTTAAATTTATTTTTAAAAATTTTTATTGGAGTGTAGCTGCTTTGCAATGTTGTGTTAGTTTCTGGTCTCCAGCAAAGTGAATCAGTTATACGTATACATATATCCCCTCTTTTTGTAGATTTCCTTCCCATTTAGGTCACCACAGAACATTGAGTAGAGTTCCCTGTGTTATGCAGTAGGTTCTTACTAGTTATCTATTTTATACATACTAGTGTATATATGTCAATTCCAATCTCCCATTTCATCCCACCCACCCCCATCCCCCCTTGGTATCCATATGTTTGGTCTCTACACCTGTGTCTCTATTTCTGCTTTGCAAATAAGTTCATCTGTACCATTTGTCTAGATTCCACATATAAGCAATATTATACGATATTTGCTTTTTTCTCTTTCTGACTTGCTTCACTCTGTATGACAGTCTCTAGGTCTATCCACATCTCTGCAAATGGCATTATTTTGCTCCTTTTTATGGCTGAGTAATATTACATTGTACATATGTGCCACTTCTTCTTTACCCATATTGCTCTGTCTATGGACATTTAGGTTGCTTCCATGTCCTGGCTATCGTATTAGTGCTGCAATGAATATTGAGGTGCATGTATTTTATCTTTTTGAATTATGGTTTTCTCCAGGTACATGCCCAGTAGTGGGATTGCTGGGTCATATGGTAGTTCTATTTTTAGTTTTTTGAAGAACCTCCATACTGTTCTCCATAGTGGCTGTATCAATTTATATTCCCACAAACAGTGCAAGACGGTTCCCTTTTCTCCACACCCTTTCCAGCATTTATTGTTTGTAGATTTTTTTTTTTTTTTGGTACACGGACCTCTCACTGTTGTGGCCTCTCCCGTTGTGGAGCACAGCCTCTGGACGCGCAGGTTCAGTGGCCATGGCTCACGGGCCCAGCCGCTCCGTGGCATGTGGGATCTTCCCGGACTGGGGCACGAACCCGTGTCCCCTGCATCGGCAGGCAGACTCTCAACCACTGCGCCACCAGGGAAGCCCCGTTTGTAGATTTTTTGTTGATGGCCACTCTGACCAGTGTGAGGTGATACCTCATTGTAGTTTTGATTTGCATTTCTCGAATAATTAGTGATGTTGAGCATCTTTTCATGTGTTTGTTGGCCATCTGTATGTCTTCTTCAGAGAAATATCCATTTAGGTCTTCCACCCATTTTTTTTTTTTTCCACCCATTTTTTGATTGGGCTGTTTGTTTTTTTGGTACTGAGCTGCAGGAGCTGTTTATATATTTTGGAGATTAATCCCTTGTCGGTGGCCTCGTTTGCAAATATTTTCTCCCATTCTGAGAGTTGTCTTTTTGTTTTGTTTATGGGTTCCTTCGCTGGGCAAAAGCTTTGAAGTTTCATTAGGCCCCATTTGTTTATTTTTGTTTTCATTACTCTAAGAGGTGGGTCAAAAAATATCTGGCTGCAATTTACGTCAAAGAGTGTTCTGCCTGTGTTTTCCTCTGAGAGTTTTATAGTGTCCAGCCTTACATTTAGGCCTGCGATCCATTTTCAGTTTATTTTTGTGTATGGTGTTAGGTCTTTTTTTTTTTTTGGTGCCCTGGGAGCCTTCATCTGTTAGTGGCAATGTTTGCCTTTTCTTATACAACTGCATTTGTGCTTGTTTATTCCAGCAATAAAATATTTTGAGATTTTTTCTAAATTTGTCTTTTACCTCTATTTTATTTTAAGTAGTTATCTTCCAAAATGATGTATTTTGTTTTAATCATTATTTGGGGTCTTAATTATCTTTATACCTAACACTCAAGCTCATTCTTGGCCCAACTCTTATTTATTTTACATTTCCTTTCACTCTTTAAACCATTAATTTTAGGCACTCCTTTTTACTTTGGAAATAGTGTTAACTCGTGTATATACCTTGATTTACTACATCTGAAAACACCTAAGATCTATTCTTCCACATGCTGGCGAAATAGCTCATGGATACGCTGAAGAGAACTGCTTACCACTCCTCAAACATCACACACACACCCCCAAGAAGAGACACCCAACCCCAAGAAACAAAAGACAAGGGTAGTCACTCTCTGCCTCCAGCCCTGGGGAGTTTCTGGAAAGGGGGGAAGGCTCCATTCTAACCTGTTCTACATCTGGGCTCCAGCTTTCCACGAAGGTAGAGAAGTCCTCCTTCCTGAAAAGCCAGTGATTCTTTCCTGTGCCAAAGAAAATAACTAATTTTCTCAGTAGATCTCTTTGTAGGTGCTTTCACAGGGAGACTCAGGTCAGCGTGGTCTGTGTTAGAGTGAGAGGTACTTGGACTCAACAGGAGAGATGAAACGTTGATCTTCCGGGAATGGTGGCCGGAGAGCACGACACGCCCGCGGAGGCAACAGGGGTCTTTAGCAACGGGGGAACTGGGGGGATTGGGGCCCGTGTTCTTCTCTTTCACGCTCCAAACATCACTTCTTTGCACACGTCTTAAAGAGGAAATGGGAGTGGGCGAGGGGCTCGCGGGCTCCGACAGGAAGCATCCCATTAGGGGGGCAGCGCGCTCCGAACTCGCTGCTCTCCAGTTTCCGCAGCAGCAGTTCCGCCCCATCCGGAGGGGGTGTCCCCAGCTGCGGGGACAGGGGGTGCACTCCGTTAGCCCCATTTTCCTTCTTGCCCTGCACCCCTTCCATGGAACCTTCGTCCGCGCTCTCGCGCCGACCCGCCGGCACCCAGCCCGCAGCGCCGCGCCTGGTAAGGGGAACCCGGCGGGGGTCCCAGCGTCCTGGGTGGAGGCCCGGGGAGGGGGGGCGCGTCCTGGAGGCCGCGGTTGAGTCAGGGCTACTGATTTCTCGTGGGATCTGACACCGGTTACCATACTTCTGGGCTCTCCCATCAGTGAAACGGGGCGCCGATGGTGAGCGTTATGGGCAACCGCGGATTCCTAGCGGGAGGGAAGCGGCTTCGGGAACCGCTCACCCCGTGTTCACGGCCCACAGCTTTCCACAGCGTGGAGGTCTTTTCCGTCTAGTTGCCTACTTCTTAGCTCTTCTGACTTTCATAAGCTTCACGGGGTTTCATAAAGCTTCACTAAGATTCTCATCCCATTTGACAGATGAGAAAACTGAAACTCACCAGGTGCCCTAACTAGGTGGGGCGGACGTCTCAGTTTTAGCTCTTAACTTCCCCGTACCAGCCCCGCCCCATCCCTGACAAGCACCACACCCGCAGAGGCCTGGGTACCGAGAGTCTATTCCTAGGGCTCCACAGGACAAGTTCGGGGTCATTATGTTCCCGCCCTCACTGAGCCACGCGCTCCAAACGGAACCTCTCAGTGAACATTGTTCCATTGATCTTCTGCAAACCAGCCCATTCTCCCCCAAATACCCACACTTTTCCTCCGACACGATGTCGAACTCGACCGTACGGCAGACAGATTCCAGCGTGTACAGGAACCAACCCTTTGCTAAAGCTCCTGTGAGAGCCGCGTTATGAAATCACAATGCTGAACTCTGACACAAGTGATACCAGGAAACAGAGGGAGGGGGCAGATGGGCGAAGGAGAATATGAATCAGGAAGACAGAAAATATTTTTATCTTTCCTAAAACAGCATGAGAGAGCCTGCTTTCCAATGGTTTGATAAAGTAAGGTGCCGTCAAGATAAAATCAGGTTCGTGCAATGTACAAATCAGGAGGTACATTATATGCTCATTGGCTTCAACCTCCTACCTAAGCTACATCGTCCTGCTGTTCCTGTCAGATACTCTTATAATCTCTGCCCGCATACTGCCCGCGACTCTCTCATGGCTCCTGATCCCGCCTGGGGGAACATTAAAAGGGTTTTCCTTGTGGAGAAGAAATCTGCCTCCACTCCCGATTCTCCCTCTTCTGTCTACTATGTGATTGACACGTGTCACATTCCTTCGAGTTTAGGATGTTTCCCGATCTTTTCTTAGGCTTGATTCTGTCCTTTTAATATTCTATGACTCATTTTAGCATCTCCATCAATATCCTTTCTGACTAGCCTCTGCACACTTTATTATTTGTTAGTATCTGTCCAAAATAATCCACTCCTCGGGGGGACGTGTCTCCCCCGGCAGCCTGACCCACTCAGAAGACGGTTCAGGAGGACCGTGCGCGCCTCTGCTAATGTAACCTGAACTTCGACTGGCTTTTGTGAGGCCACAGAGCTCCATTGGGGTCACACTGATCATCAAGTCATGGGGAAACACCAGATTGCTTTAAACTGAGATACTTCCATTCCGAGCAACTTCTGGCCCTGCGATTTTACCTTTGAATAATTCTTTTTTTTCTTTGAAATTGTGCACTCAAGATTTTGCAATACAGTTCTCTTTGTTAGTTTTAGGGTAAGCGTCCAGCCTGCCTGCCTCAGTTTATGTCCTGACCATGGATGGCAGCATGGTATGTGGTGTTCCAAGAGGTTCATTGACTGTATAATCTCTTCTCCACCCTGATAAATCTAGGAGAATACACAGGCAAAACGAGCCATGTTTTGGTCTTAGCTCCATGGAAGTTGTGTGATCGTGGGCAGGTCAGTTGAGACTCAGTTTCCTAATATTTTAATGGAAACTTTAATACCTATCTTGATCACATCATAGGGAATTTAGGAGAACGATTCAAAGAATGGACATGAAAGAAACTTGAAAATTACAAATGGCTGCACAGAGGATTACTACCATGGTAAAGTTCATCATCAACATTGTCACCACTGTCGTCATCGGCTTTACCACATCGATATATTGATTCCAATATATAGCAACTGCCGTCTGAAGTAGAAAAGATGTCAGAGGATTTGAGCAGTTTTAGCAAAAGCTGGAGTGTTATTTACCAGAGGCCAGGACAGCGTGTGGGAGAACGTGGTGAGGAAGATGCTCTTCTCTGGGCTTAAGGAAAGGAAAGTGGTGCAGAAGGAAAAGGAAAGGAAGGAAGGAAGGAAGTTGCCTTAATAAATTCTGAGGATGTGACAAGGGCTGGTTTCCCTAATGAGGGCCATTTCTGTCCTTCCCTCCTGAGTGAACAGAAACATGTGCAAGAGGCAGAGATAACAGAATCGACCTGAATAGCAAGTGAACTATGGAAACCGTTTTGAATTCAATGTTAATCAATAAAATGCACCTTTAAACCAATTAAGACATCCTAGTATGTGCCCATCAGGGTGACCAAAAAATGAAAAGTCTAATATCACCCAGCGTAGGTGAAGATTTGGGGGATCCTCACCCATGGCTGCTGCCAGTATGACTTAGCACATGGTTCTTGGAGACATATTTGGCAGTATCTTGTCAGGTGGAAACTATATATCCCAGAGAAATCGTCCATGTGCACAAGGAGACGTGTAGGGGGATTCTTCTGCAGCGTTGTTTGTAGTAGCAAGCACGTATTTTGGCACACCAAGTGTTTGTTAATAAAATTGAGTTGGATAAAATGCTACATAAATAATGTCACTGGCATAAAAGATTAAGATGCCAAAAAGTACTATATATTACCTATACATACATGTGTATCTCAGAATATTGGTTGCCTCTGAAGGGAAGAGGGAGAATGAGACGGGTTGGGGGGAGTCAAAAAATAAATAAATGGAACTATATGTGTAATGTTTTAACTTTTTCAGTCAAACCAAACAGCAGCAGTGAAAATGCCAAAATACTTAGATCTGTTCACTGCAATTAGTGGGCATTTGTTTCACTACTCTGTGTATTTCTCCCCTTAAAATGTTTGTTTCAGAACTGCATAATCTTTAAAACTGAATAAATAAAATACAGTCTCGGAGATCATCTTAATTATAGTGGCACATTGCATGCTTGCCTTTTCTAATGCTCGCCTTTTCTAGCACCAAGAAGAACGACACAATATTATGTCTCATCTGAATGAAACATTTATCCCCATAGTTTTGCCAATTTCTGGGTATATCTACCGGAAAAATTTTTAAGTGGTTATTGGGAGACCCACAAGGAAGGACATGTGGTTTAAAACTGAGCAGGAAATGAATTTATCTTGAATTTGTCCTGAATGTTGACTCTGGCCCTCAGTCATGGCACCAGCTTCTCTCCACCAGCTGCTCAGAGGGGAGGGAGGGTGGTGGCCGTGCTCCTCCGTCTTCTACTGCATCCTCTCATGTCCGTGCTCAAAGGAGCCCTGGCTCCCCAATTCCACACTCCCATTGGAAGGTACATTGTAGTTTCCTCCTTGCCACTGGGATATCCATCTGGTACAAAGAGTTTCTGGGGCTGGAAATGGCCAGTACTTCGAACAAGCCAATGTCATTTACAGCAAGGCAATTTTTGTTCTCTAGTCTAGCAAGTTTGCTTACTTTGATTCCAATAACAATAGTGATAATAAAACAATAAACAAAATCCTGCTTCTCATTCCATAGAAGAAGACTTTCTTTATTTCATGCCTTTTCAGGTAGAGGGGAGATAATCAACTGACTTGTTTTCAAACATTTCATGCTTTCCTATAGGATGAGGAAAAAGCAGGAGTTCATTGTGTTAATATAACATAGCGTCACCTGGCTTGCTTAAAGTTATATATGGATATTTGAAAGTAAAATATAAGTTAAAATATTAGCGATGGAATCGGCTCATCTAAGGATAATTATTCTTGGCTGTCTGAATTGGAGATGTTCTCAGGCCTCACCAAGTCCCATATGGACACCTGCTTTTTATTCCTTTCCTTTTTTTATTCCAGAAGAGAATGGAAGGGCTTCAGAGGAGCAGATACGGGACTATGGCTGAAGGTAAGAAAGCCTCCAAATTCTCAAGAGCTCTAGGCATCAGGGAAGAGTCACTGTTTTCTCTCCTTCTTTCCCTCACCTCAAACACAGTGACAGAAAAGGAACCCAGTTATTTTCCACTGCAGAAGAAAAGGCAGCTACCATGTTCTTATCTTCCCCACCATCATCACAGCCACACACACCCGAGTGTGAAGCTCTCCCCTGTGCCCTGATGCATGGGAAATGAGGAAATGAAACTTCAAGTCAGAAGTCGGGGGACTTGGAAACAAATTGTGAAAATGATATCCTTCCCTGCCTGCACTCAACTGAAAAGAGGAAAAGTTCCCCATAAAGATTTAGTGATCGTGTTTGCTAAAAAAAAAAAATCCAGGATACTTAAGAAAGGGAAGAACCAACACAGAGTTACAGGAATAACAATAACAGATTTTAGGAGACGAAAATGAACTTAATTCATTTGAGCTCATGAGAACTCCAGGCATCCTCGGATTCTCGCTCTCTTCATCCCTTGAAGATTTTAGCTCTTGATGCAGGGTCACCCTCGACAGCACCACTTTTGTTCTAATTTCCTGTCATTCTATCAGCCAAATTGACGATCTTTCCAAAGCATGTATTTCTCATACATGATGGTCTTATCATCTCTTCCTCAGCCACCGATCCAGGGTCATCTGTCAGACTGTTGCGGTCTCGCACACACCTGCGAACTTCCCTCGGAGAGGAATCAGAACCAAGACAGAACACCAATATCCAGTGCAAATCCAAAGTAGATTAGTGATAGGCGTTTATTACGCACAAAAGTGCAAACCGATCGGGGCCTCACCAAAAGCAGGGTGAGACCCCGAGTCTTGTACGGGTGTGGTTTTTATATCCCAGGGTAACAGGATGTTCGTTCTAATTTTGAACTATTAGGTCGGCCATCCAGAACCCAGCGTCTTCCTGTTCACATTATGCTGGCAAGAAAAGCTCAATTTCACAGCAGCCAAGTCAGGCGGTTAGCGATAAAAGCAGTTACGGTGCAAACAGTTTTAAACCAAAACATTCCATCATTAATTCCAAGTATTACCATCGAAACTGTATGTTCTGGGACAGCGTGTCCCGTCACAAGACTCCGTCCTTGACTTTAACGACAAGCCTTCTGTAGGCTCACATCCAAACATCCAACTCCCCACCCAAAAAGAGGAAACCCGGGGACATTCAGCTGGTCCTCGGTGGTAGGTCACTGGAGCTCTGACATCTGAGACTTCCTTTACCCCCAAGGTTCAGATGAATGTGATTGGCAGCCTGTGTACCTGGGAATTAATTGGTGGGTGAAAGAGAGGTGATCATAGTTTCTCACTGATGACTTCTCATCCTCCGCCTCTTTCTAATCTCACATTTATTTAGCATGAAACTGGGCTAAGCACCATCCCTGGAGAAGCTCAGGGACCAGCTTTCTGAAAGCTGTATTTTCCCTGGTCCTGATGAAGTCCTTGGAGCATCCTTTATAGTGTAGCAGTTCTTACTCTTGGCTATGGGTCCAAGTTCGGGCTCCCAGTGTGGCTTCCTGCCAGTCAAGAGTCGCCTAAAGTTGTATGCAAACATTTGTATGTATTTAAATATCACTATTTGGCAGGGAGAGAGGTCCATAGCTTTCATGAGATACCATGAAAGGTCCGTGACCTAAAAATCTTAAGAATCACTAACTTTATCAACAAGGACCTACTGTATAGCACAGGGAACTCTGCTCAATATTCCGAAATAACCTAAATGAGAAAAGAGTTTGAAAAAGAATCGATACACGTGTATGTATAGAGTAATTCTTTTGCTGCACACCTGAAGCTAAGACAACATTGCTCATAAACTAAACTCCAAGATAAAATAAATTTTTTTTTAATCACTGACTTAGTAAAACACGAAAAACTCTTTTTTTTTTTTTTTTATAGGCGGGATAGAACATAAGCTGCTTGCAGCCTCGTCCTCATTGAGGATCATCCTGGTGGGCAAAACAGGCAGCGGGAAGAGTGCCACCGGGAACAGCATCCTCTGCCAGCCAGTGTTTGAGTCCAGGCTGGCAGCCCAGTCGGTGACCAGGAAGTGTCAGGGCGCAACGGGCACGTGGGATGGGAGGAGCGTCCTGGTGGTGGACACGCCCCCCATCTTTGAGGCGAGGGCCCAGGACCAAGAGGCGTACGAGGACATCGGGGACTGCTACCTGCTCTCGGCCCCGGGGCCTCACGTGCTGCTGCTGGTGACCCAGCTGGGGCGCTTCACAGAGCAGGACGTGGTGGCCGTGACCAGGGTGAAGGAGGTCTTTGGGGCGAGAGCCCTGAGACACACGGTCATCCTCTTCACCCGCAAGGAGGACTTAGCGGACGGATCCTTGCATGACTACGTAGCAAACACAGACAACGTCAGGCTGAGGGGCCTGGTCCGGGAGTGCGGGCACAGGTACTGCGCCTTCAGCAACCGGGCCTCCGGGGACGAGCAGAGGAAGCAGCTGGCCGAGCTGATGGCCGTGGTCGAGGGGCTGGAGAGGGAGCTCCAGGGCGCCTGCCTCAGCAACGACCTCTTCTTTGATGCACAGCGGCTCCAGCAGGGCGGGGGCGACCCCCATGGAGAAGGTCACGTGCGCTACCTGGCCGAGGTGTCGTCGCATATTGCAAAGCAAAAGCAAGACCTGAAAGAGGCCCAGAGAAACCGCGCCTTCAAGGCGCTCCTGCGAGTCAAACACTGGATCGTTTCTCACATCGGAATATTTGCTCTTTTTGTTATATGCTTTTTGAGTTTTGTTGCCATTTTAATTAGCTTGTGTAGCACTCACGGATGCTGAGCATTTTCAGATGATACCTGCCATCAGCTTCCATTTTTTCAGAGTCAGTACCTTTGTCTATGTTGATAAGGAACTTTATTTGCTTTTTACATAATTGCACTTTCAATTTCCCTTCCTTGCATCAGACACACCATCCATTTTCTTCAGTTGCTTTTTATTTTCTATCCACCTGACCCATCCATAGATCAGTCCAGAACAGGCTGTTGTCCAATGTCTGGAAACAGTTCTTTTACACAGGCATACCTCGGAAACATCGCAAGTTTGGTTCCAGACCACCACAACGAAGTGACTATCAAAAGTATCACACCAAGTTCTTGGTTTCCCTGTGCACATAAAAGTTATGTTTATGCTACACTGTAGTCTGTTTAGGGCGCAATAGCATTTTGCCCAAAAAACAATGTATATACCTGAGTCTAAAATTACTTTACTGCTAACCATCATCTGAGCCTTCAGTGAGTCATAATCTTTTTGCTGGTGGAGGGTCTTCCTCCATGGTGATGGCTGCTGACTCATCAAGGTGGTGGCTGCTGACGTTTGGGGCAGCTGTGACAATTCCCTAAGATAAGACAGCAGTGGACTTTGCCACATCAATTGACTCTTCCTTTCACAAATGATTTCTCTGTAGCACACAATGCCATCTGATAGCATTTTACCCACCGTAGAACTTCTTTCTACGAATGGGTGGAAAGAAGAATTGGAATCAGTCCTCTCAAACTCTGCTGTTGCTTTATCAATTAAATTTATGTAATATTCTAAATCCTTTGTTGTCACTTCAACAATGTTCACAGCACCTTCACCAGGAGTAGATTCCATCTCAAGAAACCTCTGTCTTTGCTCCTCCATAAGAAGCAGCTCCTCATCTGGTAAAGTTTATCATGGGGTTACAGCAATTCAGTCACATCTCAGTCTCCACTCCTAATCCTAGTTCTCTTGCTGTTTCCACCACATCTGCAATTACTTCTTCCACTAAAGTGTTGAGCCCCTCAAAGTCGCCCATGAGGTTTGGAATCAGCTTCTTCCAAACTCTTGTTAATATTGATGTTTTGACATCTTCCCGTGAATCATGAATAGTCTTAAGGGCTTCTAGAATGGTGAGTCCTTTCCAGAAGTTTTTCAATTAACTTTGCCCAGATCCGTCAAAGGAATCACTATCTCTGGCAGCTATAGCTTTACGAAATGTATTTCCTAAATAATAATACTTGAAAGTCAAAATTACTCCTTGATCCATGGGCTACAGAATGGATGAAATCTCAAACTGCTTAGAACTGCTTTTACGGCATCCCATAGGTTTTGGGTCATTGTGTTGTCGTTGTCATTTGTTTCTATGTATTTCTTTATTTCTTCTTTGATTTCTTCAGTGATCTCTTGCTTATTTAATAGCGCGCTGTTTAGCCTCCATGTATGTATGGCTTTTACAGCTTTTTTCCTGTAATTGATTTCCAGTCTCATAATATTGTGGTCAGAAAAGATGCTTGATACGATTTCAATTTTCTTAAACTTTCCAAGCCTTGATTTGTCACCCAAGATGTGATCTATGCTGGAGAAAGTTCCACGTGCACTTGAGGAGAAAGTGTATTCTGCCACTTTGGGGTGGAATGTTCTATAAATATCAATTAGACCTATCTGATCTATTGTGTCATTTAAAGCTTGTGTTTCCTTATTTATTTACATTTTGGATGATCTGTCCATGGGTGTAAGTGGGGTGTTAAAGTCCCCTGCTATTATTGTGTTACTGTCGATTTCCCCTTTCATGGTTGTTAGCATTTGCCTTGTGTATTGAGGTGTTCCTCTGTTGGGTGCATAAACATTTATAATTGTTACATCTTCTTCTTGGATTGATCCCTTGATCATTATGTAGTGTCCTTCTTTATCTCTTGTAACAGTCTTTAAAGTCTTTTTTATCTGATACAAATATTGCTACTCCAGCTTTCTTTTGATTTCCATTCGCATGGAATATCTTTTTCCATCCCTTCACTTTCAGTCTGTATGTGTCCTTAGGTCTGAAGTGGGTCTCTTGTAGACAGCATATACATGGGTCTTGTTTTTGTATCCATTCAGCTAGTCTGTGTCTTTTGGTTGGGACATTTAATCCATTTACATTCAAGGTTATTATCAATATGTTTGTTCCTATTACCATTTTCTTAATTGTTTTGGGTTTGTTTTTGTGGGTCTTTTTCTTCTTTTGTGTTTCCTGCCTAGAGAAGTTCCTTTAGCATTTATTGTAAAGCTGGTTTGGTGGTGCTGAATTCTCTTAGCTTTTGCTTGTCTGAAAAGCTTTTGATTTCTCCATTGAATCTGAATGAGATCCTTGCTGGGTAGAGTAATCTTGGTTGTAGGTTTTTCTCTTTCATCACTTTAAGTATATCCTGCCACTCCCTCTGGCCTGCAGAGTTTCTGCTGAAAAATCAGCTGATAATCTTATGGGGATTCCTTTGTGTGTTTTGTTCTTGTTGTTTTTCCCTTGCTGCTTTTAATATTTTTTCTTTGAATTTAATTTTTGTTAGTTTGATTAATATGTGTTTTGATGTGTTTCTCCTAGGGTTTACCCTGTATGGGACTCTCTGTACCTCCTGGACTTGGGTGACTATTTCCTTTCCCATGTTAGGGAAGTTTTCTACTATAATCTCTTCAAATATTTTCTCAGACCCTTCCTTTTTCTCTTCTTCTGGTACCACCTATAATTCAGTCAAAACACACACATTTATCAGTTAAGTTCACTGTCCTACATGGGTGCAGTTCGTGGCACCCCTAATCAATTATAACAGTAATCGCAAAGACAACTGATCACAGATCACTGTGATGGAAGGGGGCATGGGGAAGTCATTCTGGCTTATACGTGATTTAACTTGAACTTTATGCTAGCTAGAACAGCCTGTTTTGTGGCGTATTAAATGTACATTGTACATCTGCTTTAACCATTAAAGAAAAGAATGCATTTAAAAATCACAATGGAGGGAATTTCCTGGTGGTCCAGTGGTTAGGGCTCTGCACTTCCACTGCAGAGGGCATGGGTTCAATCCCTGGTCGGATAACTAAGATTCCACAGGCTGCACAGTGCAGCCAACAAATAAATAAACAAAAATAAAAATAAAAATGGAATGACTGTGGTTCAGGTATTCAAAATGGAGCCGGGTGGCCATCGTGGATGTGGTTTCAGACACACTCTTGCATCACTGAGAACTTGAATCTGCTGAAACGTATCAAACTCAAGGATACCACCAGCTGTTCTCAAAATATACCTGCTAGCCACTGCCAGCTGCATCTTTATGGCTTCAAGGTCCCCCTTGTAACTATGAAACCATTTTGGTCCCCCAACCAAACCTTGCTTAACAAGCACCTTTACTTCTTGCCAGCTCCAATTATAATTCTTGACAAATAATTATGTAATTTTACGATTTTTGCCTTTATAAGCCCCCCATTTTGTAGTAGCAGAACACAATTCAAATGCTTTTGGAGCTGTGTCTCCCAGGCTATAGTTCTCAGTTTGGCTCAGATAAAACTCTTTTCTATTCCTATTGTAGACTGTTTATGGATTGCTCCCATTAACACCATAACAAATACAATAATATTGAAAAAAGTTATAAATATTGTGAGAATTACCAAAATGTGACATAGAATGAGCAAACACTATTGGAAAAGCGGCACTGATAGACTCGCTCCACGCAGAGTGGCCACGAATCTTCAATTTGTAAAAACCACAATATCTGCAAAGCACAATACAAAGAGGTCTGCCTGCATATCTTTCTCTAGTTTTCTGCTTGTTAATGGAAAAAGGTAAATAATAACACGAGTTACTCCATCATAGACGAAACCAGAAGACTCCTCCCTCATTTCTTCTTTATGCCAAGTATTAATCGAAGACACTAGACATTTGTACTATAGATTTCCCCACATTCTGAATTTTGCTGCTTACATCGTTGTGATGTCATTTAACATGTTCCTCTGCCTCATCGTTTTTGTAAACGGGAAGTTAGTTGTGGTTAGTTTGATCAGACAGATCAGAATAAAGTTCAATTTTTTTTACAATGTTACTTAGAGATGATAGTTTATATTTCCATAGGGGGTACTCAACGTCTGGTTTTCCCTCTTTTTATGTTAGCACTCATTGGTGATCATTGTGTAGATCCATTATTTTAATAGGTATTAAAAATGGTGATATCCTGGGCTTCCCTGGTGGCGCAGTGGTTGGGAGTCTGCCTGCCGATGCAGGGGACACGGGTTCGTGCCCCGGTCCAGGAAGATCCCACCTGCCGCGGAGCGGCTGTGCCCGTGAGCCATGGCCGCCGAGCCTGCGCGTCCGGAGCCTGTGCTCCGCAACGGGAGAGGCCACAACAGTGAGAGGCCCGTGTACCGCAAAAAAAAAAAAAAAAAAAGGTGATATCCTATTCTAAAATTTCTTTTTCATTAAGTAGCTAGAATATTTCTATTAGGATATTCTTTCCTTCTTCATGTATTTAGTAACCTGAAGTATAGTTTATGCAGGAAAGACAAGATAAATGCTTGATAAGCACCAGGATATATTACAAATGAATAAATGATTTAAATGTTAGCAAAAAGGAAAATTTTAAAGTCCTAGAAGGTAACAGAAAAGTGTTCCACTACATGTAATCTGTACATGTGGAAGGTCTTTCTAATGGTGACTCAAAACCCAGAACACACGGATAAATTTATTGATTAATTTGCCTATATAATAGTGATACATATCTACATTACAAAAGTAAAATTTGGGGGACTTCCCTGGTGGCACAGTGGTTAAGAATCCACCTGCCAACGCAGGGGACACAGGTTCAATCCCTGGTCCGTGAAGATCCCACATGCCGTGGAGCAACTAAGCCCGTGCACCAACTACTGAGCCTGAGCTCTAGGGCCCGCATGTGGCAACTACTGAGCCCACGTGCTGCAACTACTGAAGCCCACACACCTGGAGCCCGTGCTCTGCAACAAGAGAAGCCACCGCAATGAGAAGCCCGCGCACCACAACGAAGAGTAGCCCCCGCTCGCTGCAACTAGAGAAAGCCCGCGAGCAGCAACGAAGACCCAACACAGCTAAAAATAAATAAATAAATTTAAAACGTTAAAAAGAACATTTTTTTAAAGTAAAATTTGAATGACAAGCTAGAAAATAGTATTTGTAACTCATCTAATAGGCAAATGTCTAGTCTCTCTAACATGTAGAGTTCCTAGGAAATTGAAAAATAAAAAACCAACAACCCATTGTAAAAATGGACAAAACAATATAAAGAGAATCAACAGAAAAACAAATATACTAAACATATGAAAAAAGGCTTAATGCCACTCACATGGAAAGAAGGGCATATCAAACAATTCTTCGATGTGATTTCTCTCCTATTTGGTTTTCAAAACTCGAAAGTATGAGACAAACAGGTGCCTTCGTACTTCATTAGTGAAAATACAAAACTGCATGACACATGTGTAGGGAAATATAGCAAAGAATGCAATGTTATTTCAAATAGCAAAGGTTGGAACAATCCCCAAAGGGCCATCAACTGAGACATGTGAAAAAATAACCCCCTGTCTAGATACTGATATGGGAAGATCTCCATGACATATTGTTACATGAAAAGAACAAGATGTGGAGCTGTAAAAATAGTACGCCACTTTTTACGTTTAAAAAGGAGAATAAATTAAGAATATATACTCAGATATGCTTATATTTGCAGAAAGAAACAGTGTAAATATACTCAAGAAATAAAGTGATTAATTTTAGAGAACTGTGGGAGAATCGGGTGGACAAGGTAGAACCCAAATCTCTTAATATAGGCTTTTCCATAACTTTTTATTATGGTAAAAAACACATAACATGACATACACCCTCTTAACAGATTTTTCAGGGTATAGTATGATACTGTTAACTATAAGAACAATGTTGTACAGACCTCTAGAACTTTTTTTATCTTGCATGGCTGTAACTCTAGAACTTTTTTATCTTGCATGGCTGTAACTCTGTACCCATTGAACAGCAACTCTCCATCTCCCCCTTCCCTAGCCCCTGGCAAATACTCTTATACTTATTGTTTCTAAGAACTTGACTACTTTAGATATAAGTGGAATCACATAGTATTTGTACTTCTGTGACTGGCTTTTTTCATTTAGTATAATGTCTTCCTGGTTCATCATATATTGTAGCATTTTAACAAGATTTCCTTCTTTTTTTTAATCACTGAACAACATTCCATTGCATATACATATATATAGTATATAATATCTCTTCACACCTGTTACAGTGGGCTATTATCAAAAAGACAAGAGAGAAATAGTGTTGGCGAGAATGTAGAGAGAAGGCAACCCTTGCGTGCTATTGGTGGGAATGTAAATTGGTGCAGCCACTATGGAAAACAGTACGGAGGGTCCCCAAGAAATTAAAAATAGAGCTATCATATGATCCAGCAACCCCACCTCTGGGTAAATATCCCAAAGAAATGAAATCAGGATCTCAAAGAGATATCTGCACCCTTATATTCATTGCAGCATTATTCATAATAGCCAAGATACGGAAACAACCTAAGTATCTATTGATGGATGAAATAAGATGTGGTAAAAACATACAATGGAATATTATTCAGCCATTAAAAAAAAAAGGTAACCCTGACATTTATCACAACATGGATGGAACTTAAGGGCATGATGCTAAGGGAAAACAGCCAGACAGAGAAAGACAAATACTTGTGATATGACTTATATGTGGAATCTAAAAAAGCCGAAGTCATAGAAACAGAGAACAGAACGGTAGTTGCCAAGGCCCAGGGGAGTGGGAGAAATGGGGAGATGTTGGTCAAAAGATATAAACTTTCAGTTATAAGATGAATAGATTTTGAGGATCTAATGTTCAGCATGGTAACTATAATTAACAACACTGTATTATATACTTGCAAGTTGCTAAGACAGTATATCTTAAATGTTCTCGCCATCAGAAAAAAAGGTAATTATGTGAGGTGATGGAGGTGTTACCAACCTTATTGGGGTAGTCATTTTGCAATATATACATGTATCAAACTCTCATGCTGTATCCCTTAAAGTAATGCAATGTTATATGTCAATAACATCTCAATAAACCTGAAAGAAAATTCTTTTGGATAAATATCCAGAAGTAGAATTTCATACTTTTTGAATTTTGAATCATTTGAATGTATTTTTCTCTTCAAAAATTAAATTTTAAAAAGTCCCCAATCTTCTTTACAGTCGTATTTTTTATATTTACATTTTTAATTTTATTTTTTAAACACAAAGGAACTTGAATGTAAAACGTATGCTGTGTTGTAGGTATGAGAGCAGGCTGCCCCAATAACCAGAGGTTATTATTATACCTACATACGATTATTCATACGGAATTTGATTCTCAGATTGAACCTCAAGACTTTTACTATCTGTTTTAACTCACAAATGTAAGGAAAAAAACATGGATTTTTCAGAAACTATCACTCATTAAAACTTTAAGTCTAACACAAATATCAGAAGCCCTAGAAATCATTAAAAGATTTTTGTACTGGAAGGAATTAAGTAGTAGGTAGCTGGATTAATTCCTTAGTTCATTCATTTTTTTAAGAAAGGAACATATTATAATGTAAACAGTTGAAATCAGAGCACATTTTTTTTTTTTTTTTTTTTTTTGCGGTACGTGGGCCTCTCACTGTTGTGGCCTCTCCCATTGCGGAGCACAGGCTCCGGACGCGCAGGCTCAGCGGCCACGGCTCACGGGCCCAGCTGCTCCGCGGCATGTGGGATCTTCCCAGACTGGGGCACGAACCCGTGTCCCCTGCATCGGCAGGCGGCACTGCGCCACCAGGGAAGCCCCAGAGCACATTTTGAGGAAGACAAATGAGACTGAAATATTTTGATATGTTCTTGCAGTGCCTAGGCCACCAAACACGACCCCTGACAGCCTTAGAAAAACCTTAGCTTGCAATGCCTTTGGCTTTGTGCAAACCCATTTTTTTAAATATTTGAATCTGAATGTTACCTTGATTTTTCTCTTTGCTTTTCTCTTGTAACTAAACATACCTTACTTCCCTAAGGACAGATGGGTGCCTCAGACAGACTTGACCCACGTTCACGTGCTTAGAAAGACAAAATAGTAAGCGTGTTAATAAATTTTGAACTACTATTCACATTCCAGATGTTACTGTTTAGATTCAGAGCATCAATGAGCCCCTTCTTCCCTCCATAGCTTTGACTCACAGCCATGCATACAAAGAACTGGCACCGCAGCCCCGCAGCTCCTATCTTCCTAGCAGCACTGCCTGGGCCTCCAGAGGCAAGAGGCTATGGCAGGAGCTGACGACCCTCAGAATGTCTGATCTGACAGAGGAATTTCTACCTTCCCTGAAGCAGACAATTTTTTCAAATGGGTGGGGACCATCCATGGCACAGCTGGCCAGTATATGAAGACCTGAGGTATATGCTCTCCCTGGAGTTTCCCAGGGGCTATGTGTCCACCACAGTGACGGTCCTCACACCCTGCTACCACCCCATCGGGGACACACAGGGTAACATCTGTCTGAACATCCTGAAGGACAAGTGGTCCATCCTGTACGATGTCAGGACCATTCTGCTCTCCATGCAGAGCCTGCTAGGAGAACCCGACACCCATAGCCCTTTGAACATATGCTGGCAACCTCTGGAAAAACCCCACAGCCTTTAAAAAATATCTGCAAGAAACCTACTCAAAGCAGGTCTCCAGCCAAGAACCCTGACCCAGCTGTCTGGCTGCTCTCCTTGTATTGTCTTTTTGATATTTTCCTTAGACGGTCTGTCCTTTCCTTGATTTCTGTATAGGACTATGTATCTGAAACTATGCTGTTGAGATAGGTTGGGACCTGGGACGCTTTACCAGAGTGCTTGCACTTGGCCCTGGACAAACAACTACTGCAGCAACAGCACACAAAGAAACTATAAGGAAGTAAAAATAACTGCATGCATGTGCGGTCGAAGTCGGGGCAATTATGAACAATACGATACACTTCTGAGTAGGGTACTGGCATGATCCCTGCACACAGCATCACCAAGGGGGAGGGCAGACCACCTAAGCCACCCCTCCAGCCCGACCCACTGATCTGCCTCTACCCTCACCGCACTTAAGGGACCAGCATGCCTTCCTTGGAGAGTGAGCAAGGGCCCCTGTTTCTTGTTCTTGCTCCCTCCTGCTGTAGCACGAGTCCAATAAAACTTTGCCTGAGTTTCTCATCTGGCTTCTTATCAGTTTCTATTGATTAAAGTGTCCAAGGACCTGGGTTGGTAACAGTGTCATCTTTGTTTTGTTTCTGGTTTTTTTATTGTTGTTTTTGTTTGGTTTTGTTGTCTTTTGAGATGATTTTTTTTGAATTTTATTTATTTTTTATACAGCAGGTTCTCATTAGTTATCCATTTTATACATATTAGTGTATATATGTCAATCCCAATCTCCCAATTCATTGTTTCTGCTTTTTAATTTTAAGTCTCTGGTTGAGCCCTTGTGATGAATATATTAAATCAATACATTTTGGATTTGGAAAAAAAAAAAGGCGAGTCAACTGGGCCAATTATCACCTTTTCATCCAAAGCACAGAGCCCCCTAGTGATGGGCTCTTCATCCCTAGGGATGAAGAAGTGCAGCAGGAATCAAAGGTCATAATGGCATTTCGCAAACCACCTCCCTGAATGGGAGAGGGCTGGTCCAGAGCTGGTCTAACAAACATCCGGACCATGTGAGACTCGGGAGAGTAAGCCTGAGGAGGAGAGACTAACCTGAGTCTGCCAGAAACAGATCTTCTCTGGTCAACTTAGAGCATGGAAACAGGGAGCACCAAGCAGACTGCACATGGGCACAGGGGGACCCAGGAACACAAGAGAGGGGATGTGGAGCCTGCTTCCTGATCTGAGGCAAAGAAACTGTTGCAGAAACTCAGCCTCTGTTCACCCATGCCGAATAGAAATGCGGAGACAGGGTTTTGGGTGACGTAGAAAAGAGTAGCTTTTATTGCTTTGCCAGGCAAAGGGGGCCACGGTGGGCTAATGCCCTCAAGACTCAAGACTGTGTGACCCACCCTGGAGAGGGTAGTGAGGAGTTATAGTGTTCAAGGAGCAGGGTGTGATCGGCTCATGGACAATTCTCGGATTGGTTGGCATCAAGGTGAAGTTTCAAGCATCGTCAACCTTCTGGTTCCAACCAGTCTGGGGTCCATGTGCTTGTGGTCAGCAGTTTTCATCTGGTGGGTCAGCTTCCTGTACAAACAACTTAGGAATGTGTGTCAGGCCTTTATCTATGTCTTTCAGGGAACTGGGAGTTCCGTGATTCTGCAATGTGGCAGAATTATAGTCTAAATTGTTACCAGTTCCCCAGCCCAACAGCTATTGTCTCTACATCTTCACATTTCCCAATCATTCACTCTTGAGTCAGCATTTTGCTTCAAAAGACAAGGACTTTTGTACACGGTTTCAAAACACTAGTCCAATGTCTGGATCAGTGGATGTCAGGCTTTCCCCCAAGTTCTTCCCCCTAAATTACTCCTCATTCTATGAGAAGGAGTGAATACTCTTCCCAGGGAGTGGAATTTAAATATGAATTTCTCTCCTTTGGAAACTGAGGTGCAAGCAATTCTCTCTGAAAAGCCTAGGGGGTTCTTGGAAAGCTGTTCTTTGAACAGTCCCTCTCAGAACCCAGCTGCCATGCTATGAGAAGCTCAAACTGTATGAAAAGACCACACACATGTGGGCCCTAGGGTAACAGCCCCGGCATCACTGACCAGCCATGTGAGTCATGCATCTTGTACATTGCAGCTCCATTGAGATCCCAGATAACTACAACTCCAGCCAATGTCACATGGAGCAGAACCAGCTCCTGTCAATCCACAGATTCTTGAAAGATAATAAAACGTTGGAAATGTTATAAATAAATTATGACTATATTCGATTATATATTACATATAAATTTAGTTGGCAAAAAAGATCAATGCTTTTGTATTATCCCCAGGACCTCAACCGTACAATCAGATGTATATGTTCCTGAAAATAAGGGTACGCCTTATTTTATTAGAGTAAATCTGCACCTGACTTTAGTGGATATCATGAAACTTTAGCCACAAAAGTGTCTACAGCCAATAAAAATTCAGAGCTATAGAATGTAAAACAACTGCTGTGCTAATAGCTAGCACAGATGTTGACAAAACAACAGTTTCCAACTGTGGATAACAAACATCCTTCTACACTGCAACAAATGAAGCAAGTGCAGTAAAGCAACTACCAAAACGTGACCCCATTTATGATGAGTTTGACTTTCTAGCCAAACTCTTGTCAAAGCAAAAATTTGCTTGTTGCCACTTGCTATGTGATTGTAAATCTCACTTTGGAACTGGTTTTATAATGCAGTCTAGTGAAAGCTTCATACAGCCATTAGTACTATATGGGTTTGGAAATCAAGGAGACAAAGGGAGGTGCGGGGTGTAAAAAAAGATATTTTCAAACCAGTGGCCTCTGTTTTACAGACTGCAGATGAGGAAGGGTGCAATGTAACTGCATTCTACTAGCTTTGTTTTGCATACGCACAGCCTGTAATCAAATGCAGAAATACAGCCGCTTTCTTAGCAAACATTTTCTTAGTATTTCCAGTGGAATGAGTAATTTACAAAGCAGTTCTAAGTGAAGTACCCAGCAAAGAGTTTGGAATGACTTTTAGAAATTCAGCCCTAAGAAACAAACAAGTACTCTTCTCAAGCTGCATGAGAAACCACCCCAGAATATGAAACCACAAAGGCAAAATAACGATATCATAAACAGTCCCTACAAAATAAAGAAGAATGAGGCCGAAAGCTGCAAAACAGGAAGCACATCACAAAATATCTTGTCTCAGTCATCATCATGAGACCCTGAGATAGAGGGGGAAAGGCAGGAACCTAGAGAAGAAGCTGAAAGTGTTACCGACCAGGGTTCTTGACCTTCCCCAGTCAATAGAAATTGACCAGAGGCCGGACGAGAAATTCAGGCAAGGCTTTATCGGGGCCCCTGCTGCAGCAGGGGGGAGGGGAACAGACAGCAGGTTCCCTTGCTTGCTGGCTCCCCAAGGGTGAGGGTAGGAATGTGTCTGGGGGTCGGGCCAGAGGGGTGGCTCAGATGTTTTGCCCACCCCTCTGGTGGTTGAGTGCAGGGGGCATGCACAGTACACAGCTTTTGCTCCCAACACCCTGTTTTTGCTCCAGGCTCTTCAAAAGTGGCAGTTGTGGGGTTTTTTGTTTGTTTTTTGGTCTCTTTGTATCCTTTGGGTCCAGAATTTGCCCCAACTGCGAGCGCACGCAGTTATTTTTAGTCCTATATAGTTTCTTTGCATTTTGTAGCTTGAGGAGAGGTGTGTCCAGGTGCAATGTTTGCAGCATTGTAGCAAAGGGTCTCAGGTCCCAGCCTGTCTCAAAAGCAATCAAATAACTTGAAACAACAGGCAGCAAACAGAAAAAAGAAAAAAAAAAAAACAGTTGGAGAAAATTCAAAAAGAGACAGACCTTCTCCAGGAGCTAGAAGATTTAGAATTGAGTCTTTTAAATATTCATAGAAAACAAGTTGGATACCAGAAATAAGTACAAATATATCTTCTTGTTAAACCTCATGGAGTACCTCAAATATTCTTTGGCCCACATTTGATGTTCATCTTAGTTTATTTAATATTCTGAATACACGGGAAATGTTTCAATGTTTGTTCAATTGTTTTTCCAACCTTTCAATATAAAGTGGGAAGGATGAGGAGTAAGGTTTTATTTATTTATTTATTTATTTATTTATTTATTTATTTTGCGGTACATGGGCCTCTCACTGTTGTGGCCTCTCCCCTTGTGGAGCACAGGCCCCGTACGCACAGGCTCAGCGGCCATGGCTCACGGGCCCAGCCGCTCCGCGGCATGTGGGATCTTCCCGGACCGGGGCACGAACCCATGTCCCCTGCATCGGCAGGTGGACTCTCAACCACTGCGCCACCAGGGAAGCCCATGGGGTTTTTTTCTATATTGAGTTGTATGATTTCTTTATGTATTTTGAGTAATAACCCCTTATCTGGCACATCATTTACAAATATCTTCTCCCATTAAGTAGGTTGTCTTTTTGTTTTGTCGACGGTTTCCTTAGCTGTGCAAAAGTTTTTAAGTTTAATTAGGCCCCGTTAGTTTATTTTTGCTTTGTTTCCCTTGCCTGAGGAGACAGATCCAAAAAACTATTACTAAGACTATGTCAGAGTGTTCTGCCTATGTTTTCTTCTACAATTTTTATGGTTTCCAGTACTACATTTAGACACTTAATCCATTTTCAGTTTGTTTTTGTATAGGGTTTGAGAAAATGTTCTAATTTCATTCTTTTACATGTAACTGTCCAGTTTTCCCAATGCCACTTATTGAAGAGACTGCCTTTTCCCCATTGGATATTCTTGCCTCTTTTGTTGTGGATTAATTGACCATATGTGCGTGGGTTTATTTTTTGGCCCTCTCATCTGTTCCATTGATCTATGTGTCTGTTTTTGTGCCAGTACCATACTGTTTTGGTTACTGCGGCTTTGTAGTATAGTTTGAAGTCAGGAAACGTGATACCTCCAGCTTTGTTCTTTTTTCTCAGGATCTTATCTCGTAGGGCAGCTCTGCAAGTAATAAATTCTTTCCACTTCTCTTTATCTGGGGATGTTTTAAATTTCTTCTTAATTTTTGAAGAACAGTTTTGCTAGATAAAGAATGTGGGGTCGATAGTCTTTTCTTTCAGCAGTTTGAATATACGATCCTATGGACCACTGGCTTCTATGGTTTCTGACGAGAAATCAGATGTTAATCTTGTTGAGGATCCCTTGTATGTTATGAGTCACTTCTCTCTTGCTGTTTTTAAGATTCTTTGTCTTTGTCTTTTGTAGTGTGATTCTAATGGGTGTGGGTCTCTTTGAATTTATCCTACTTAAAGTTCATTGAGGTTCTTAGATGTGTACATTAATGGTTTTCATCAAATTTTGGAAGTTCGCAGCCATCATTTCTTCAAATATTCTTCCTGCCTCTTTCTTCTCTCCTCTGGCAATGTACATCACATTGTTCAGCCCACACATTCCCCACCTCACGCAGGTCCAGTGTCACCTGCTCAATCGTGGGTAGCACTCTGGGATTTGTTCCTGCCTTCAAGCTGAAGGGAAGCTCTGGGAAGAGGCGCAGAATGTCTTCTAGACTTTATTCTTCCCAGGTACCTGGCTCTAATACTGGTTACATCTGTTTGTCCTTGCTCAGAGTAGAAGATTCCTGAACTGGCAGAGGCCTAGTGAAGTGACTGTCACCCAGTTTAAAGGTTTTCAGGCATCAAAGGTGCAAAAACCACCAGAGTCAGGGTATTTAAACATTTTCATTTCCTCTCCATGGAAGCATGCTCTTCCCCCAAGTCAGAAAAATAGGAATCAGAAAGAAGAGGTGAATTCATAATATAATTCATCTTTATTATTTCACTCAACTGAATATATTTATACACACTTACCAGAATTTGTCGTATTAAGGGTTATGCAGAGTACAAAAGTATTAATGGTGACATTCCATGCTCTTATAAATGGGTTAATCTTGAGGTAACCTGATACTTTGAAATTTTAAAAAAGCAGATGATGTCCTAGATCATGTCCTCAAAGCATGTGTAAAGCGGTTAATATTGAAAACATCTGACCTTACATCTAACTGGGAGAAGACTCCATAGTTCTCACATGTCACCCACACCAGGCAGCTCTCAATATAACCTGCTTAGCCGTGAGTAGGACACCACCATCTTGGAACCGTAAGAAGCAACCTTAAGTATGGAGGCTGCATGCCGATGGGTGGGGGCAGAAAGGCAGAAAGAAGCTGGAACGTTGATGCCGCACTGGTCTCAGACTGCCTACTCCTGGACTTCTTAATGTAAGACACTATAAACCCCTAATGTGTTTAAGCCATTATTATTTGACCTCTTTGAGTTTTTTGGGATTTTTTGGTTTTTTTTTTTTTAGCGGTAAGCGGGCCTCTCACTCTTGCGGCCTCTCCCGTTGCGGAGCACAGGCTCCGGACGCGCAGGCTCAGCGGCCATGGCTCACGGGCCCGGCCGCTCCGCGACATGTGGGATCCTCCCGGGCTGGGACACGAACCCGTGTCCCCTGCATCGGCAGGCAGACTCACAACCACTGCACCACCAGGGAAGCCCCTCTTTGAGTTTTAACCTAATTCCTAAGCCTCAGGGACAAGGAGGGTGGGGGAGAGAGGGAAAAAGAAAGGGAAAGAGAGAGAGAAGTATAAAGGAGTTCTCAATAACTTTTTCTAGAGGAAATCTAGAATTTTACTTAGAATTTTTGCAAGATCGTCTAATCTTGGCAATTTTACCATGCTTCTAATTTTTGTTCTAGTCTATTTCACTGTGAATGATTGGCAATAAAATCTTTTGATACTTCACAGACTCCTGTTCATTTCCTCAGGGACAGCAAAGGAAGGTAGACTAGGTCCCACTTTCCATTCCAGCTTGGACTGGGGAAAGAAGTAAGGAGTAGCCATCGTGTGAAGAAAGGAAGGCCCTGAGTGCTGCCGCAGTGGAGATGGAGAGCTCAGGGCACCTGGCAAGCAGTGCTGGGCATCAGAGAGGCCCACAGGAGTCCAGCTTCTCCATTCTGCCACACCCAGGAGTTGACTGGACATTGTCTTACCTTCATGTATCTGAATCCTCTGGTTCTTGTGTGACTCTCTGTATTCTGACCCCAGGCTGGCCTTGGCCCCAGTCCCAGTGTCTGTCCTGACTCCGATCTGTCTACACAGATGAAGTGATTCTTGTGACTTGATTCTGATCCTTAATATCAGCCTAATTAATCTCTGAAGGCTTTGCTCAGATTTCCCCGCCTTATTTTTTCTTTCTCCTTTGTTATCCCCTATTACCTGCCCCAGCCTGACAATTTATTTACCTACAAAGAGCTGAAGCACCACAGTGTGATATGCATTTACCTCTCAAGCCCTCAAAGTCATGGACCCTCTTCCCATCCCACCAGTCCTACCATGCCCCCCACCATGCTTGTAGCCTGAGGGTATCTCTAACTCAAAGAGACCCCGGGCATTTCAGCTTGCTATAGTAACTTACCTTTTAAATTATTTAGTAATGTGGGGCTTCCTACACTAACTTACCCTTTAAGTTATTTAGTAATTTTATAGTAATGTACTTTTTAAATTATTCAGTAATTTTGGGGGCTGAAAATTTTTCATTATTTTGCCTACATTCCCCCATGGGTGGCGATATTCATGCTCTCTACGGCACTTTATCAGGTTAGTAACCTCTGACAAAAGCTCTCTTGCCTGCTCTTCCCTGGCTTGGCCAGTTTCTTTGTTATTAAAAGCACAATATCTCCCCTTACATTTTTCAATTATGTCCCTAAGATATCTGTTATCTGTGTTTTTGACATAATCTTCAAGCTTCCCAGTCTCTAAGTCTTCCTTCCGGGTAAACAGCACAATCGTGTATTTCATAACTTCCTCTCCAAAGATGGTCTTTAATTCCGCCACTGCCTTTTTGTCCTCTCGCGTGATCCGTCCTATTTGTAATACCAGGACCAGAACCGTACTCCCTTCTTTATAGTAGGACAAACAGCGTGTGACCTCCTCATCGACCTGGGATGGACCCCCTTCAGCTCCAGACACCAGGCAGGGCAGGGGAGTGTCCACAACCACAACATCCTGCCCATCCCACGCCCTCCAGCCGCTCTGGCATGTCTTGGTGACCAGCTGTGCTTCCAGCTGAGAGTGGAACTCCGGCCTCCCGAGGATGGTGTTCCCACTGGCACTCTTCCCAGTTCCGCTCCTCCCCACGAGGATAATGCACAGGGACTCTGCAGAAGAGAAAGCAGGAAAGATTCGTGACCATGGGCTGATCTGGCTACAACTTTCATCTCAAGGTCAAGACTACTGCCATTAATCACAGCAAAGGATGCTCGGAAAGTTCCATCCCCAAGCACTGGAACAGCCTGTCAAAATTACACAGTCTGGGGCTTCCCTGGTGGCACAGTGCTTGAGCGCCCGCCTGCCAATGCAGGGGACACGGGTTCGTGCCCCGGTCCCGGAGGATCCCACATGCCGCAGAGCGGCTGGGCCCGCGAGCCATGGCCACTGAGCCTGCGCGTCCGGAGCCTGCGCTCCGCAACGGGAGAGGCCACAGCAGTGAGAGGCCCGCTTACCGCAAAAAAAAAAAGAAAAAAATTTCCCTATAAATGAGATGATAGATGCAGAAAGATCTTGCAATATGTATTACTGGGGTTCTCCTTATGACTTTGCACTTGTACTGTGATCTCTCTCTTCCGTTCAGGTCTCACAGTTCTCGATTGTGAGTTTTTACCAAGTTACTGATATCTGCCTCAAAACGAAGAGAGAGGAAAGCCCATCCCACGTTCTTCCTTCTGGGAGAAATTATTCAATTGCTTATCCTGAACCCACAATCTCATAGTTAAACATACAGGATTAAAAAATAGATTAAGTCCCTCTTCCATGCCCTCGGACGGTGTGGTTCTCACCCCCTCGGCAATCTGGTCTAAACTCCCCATCCCATATCTAGAGGCGTGAGCCCTCGTCTCCATCAAGACCACGCCCCTTTGTCCTCTCACAAGTAGATGCTCAGTTCTACCTCCTTGCTTCAAGTTGCTAGTGTACTCTCTGGAGCTTTGTACTCAGCCATGCAAACTCTACCCATTCTCCAAAGCCTGTTTCAAATCGTGCTTCCTCCACGCAGCCCCTCCTGACTTTCCCACATGTCTGTGCTTTTAGGAGGCTGCCCAGCACCTGGCTCCCCATTAAGAATATGAAAGGGCACAACAAACAGATATGCCCCTTTTGGTCTGATGTTCTTCCCAGGTGAGGATCTTTGAAGCAGAAGAGAACGGGATGAGTAGAATGGGAAGAATCTCAGCTCAGGTCAATAGAATTTGTAGCACTGAGTGGACTACAAGGGGACTTCTGCTTGAGCAGTAGGTAAGTTAGTGTGGCTGGACTAATAAAGCCCACCTAGTGCCATGTGGGGCACGACCGTCATGAGGATTCAGGCTCCCTGTCCTTGTCCGGTCAAAACAGCCCCCCTTCTCCAACAGAGGGAAGAGTAAAGAACCAAGAGAGTAAACAAAAAGGTCAAGAAAGGCGGAGGGCAGGGAGGAAAGGAAGAGGCGGGGGGTGGGGGAAGGGGAGGAAGGAGGGAAGGGTAAAACCAATGAACCAGGACTGTCTCGGCACCAGAACTGAGTGCTAAGCCCTGGGCAACAGATACGCTGTGGGGAAGACAAGAGACTGGAAAAGGCCAACCCCTTCCCTCAAGATGCTCACCATCCAGTTGAAGAGATGGGAGAAGAGTCAGGAGACAATTATAGACCAGGTCAGGACAGTGCACGTACAGGTACATCAATTTAGTAAAATTTGAGACAGAAAGGAGAAAGAGTCGGCTAACAGAAGAGACCTGTCCTTTGGACCTCCGCTATGCCCTTCAGAAAACAAAGTTCCCGTACATTTATATCTATTTTTAAGTATGCAGAAAAGGTTTTCTAGACAGCGTTTACCTTTCCCCCTGAAGGTGCACGGCTTGCCCCCATGCTGCTGCACCACGCTTACAATTTTTTGCAGGAGCTCGTCCACCTGCCACTGTTCCTGTTCTCCCGTTGCTCTATAGTTGAAGATGCTGCATCGGTGTTTACATTCCTTGAGGAGCTCGTAGAGCCCTTTAGCTCTGCTTTTTAAGAACGTATCTAGATCCTGATTCCCTAGATCTTCTTTCCTGGTGAGGAGAACAGTCATGTACTCAATGAATTTATCTCCAAAAATGCTCTGGATGGTACTCAGCACCATGTGATCTCTCTCGTTGAAAGAGCCCAGTGGGGTCACCAGCAGGAAGGCATGGGGACCTGGAAAGGTGTTGTTCAAAAGGTCTTGTTCAACATCCTTTGCAGATGAGAAGTCTGGAGTGTCAATGATCAAAACTTTCCTCCCTCTCCAGGTTCTGCTCTCGGACTTACACCTCTGGGTTACTGGCTTTTCGCTGTATTGGGTCTCAAAGACCCGCCTCCCCAGAAGGCTGTTTCCGGCTGCACTTTTCCCCACACCATGCTTCCCCACGAGCAGGACCTTTAGTGCTGACGGCTCATGGTTCGGCTCACCTCCTGTAGCCTGGTGATGCTCCGCCCCTGGCCCTGGGACAAAAGGACAGATTCAGAGTCTCTTCTTACATTTGAATACAGAGATGTGGACGGGTTTTAGGATTTCTCATAAATCTCTTTTGAGATTTTAGAAATCTCTTGTCAGATTTTATAGAGAATGGCAGTGGTCCTCTGAACCAGTAGAACTCTAGACCCAGTCAGAAGCTACCCATCAAAGTGAAAGCCATGAAAAGGGCCATGAACAACTTAAGGGAGGTATAAAGGGCTTCAGATTTCCCAGGAACATGAAAATGTTGAACTTGGCCTTCACTGGTCATGAGCCTCGGGATCCCTCTTATTTTGCTACCGAAGTTAACTACTGGGGTGTGAAGTTCACGGGCTAAGGCAGAACCGGGGAGAATGAGTTTAAAATGCATCGTAGTGGGGGGCTCCCCTGGTGGTCCAGTGGTTGGGACTCTGTGCTTCCACTGCAGGGGGCACGGGTTCGATCCCTGGTCAGGAAACCGGGAGTCCCACATGCCGTGGAGGGCGGCCAATCCAAATAAGAAAATAATAATCCAATTTTTCAAAACTTAAATAAAAAAATGCATCTCAGGAGTATGTTCATAAAATAGAATACAACTCGGCAATTTAACGAAAAGTGATGTACTGACATGCAGCCTGGATGGATCGCCAAAACACGCTCAGTGAAAGAAGTCAGACACAAAACCACATGCTACGTGATGTCATTATCTGAAGTACAAGAACACACAAGATTAATCCATGTTGATAGAAGCCTAGAGAGCGGTTCCCTTTGGGGAGGGACAGTAAGAACTTCTAAGGTGATGGAAATGCCCCATATCTTTATCTAGATGATGTCACATATGTGTAGATATGTAAACAACCCTCGAGTTGTACATGTAAGATTTGTGCATCTCACTCTATGTAAATTATACCTCAGTAAATTACTGTAATAGCCTGCACCACAAAACTGTCTCTCCACACATACACTGTCCCCACCACTTCTCCCATGATCCCAAGTCAATACCAGACCCACTGGGCACATGACAGAGCCCACGGTTACAAGGATAGTCACCGAGCCTGTATCACCCAGGGCACTATCAGAGAGGATGATCCTCAGCGTCTGAGCCCCGAGTCTGGGAAGGGGAAAGAACACAGCATTTAAAGAAAGCAGCTGACATGCTCGTGACACCATGTCCGTGTTATGCTGCCTTGGGAGAGTTTCTACTTCCCCCCAAATCACTTCACACAAGCCCACATCCTATAAAAAGTCTTCGCCAACACCCTCATTCTGAGATGCTCCTTGGTCCCCATGATGTGCTATATTCCCTCACTGCCACAAGTCAGTCCACCCAGTTTTGTTCAGTAACAGGAATATTCCTGGGGGTCTTGGCTGACGGGCATCGACAGAATTTTAACTCCCTACTGCTGTCTAAGTTCACGTATTTCTGGCTAAATATACTCAACTGTAAAACGAAAATAACACCGTCTTTATAGGATTGTTATTAAGGGCTATATTGTGAGGTTATGAGGATTATATATTATATGCTACTAGAATTGAATAACTTATGTTATATATATATATATCCCAGCATATAATGTCAGTTGCAATAATTATCATTAAAATTTTAATTTTAATTATGATTTGGGGAAGTCCTACAAGGACAGAGATCTCATCTACCTTATTCACTACGAAATATTCAGTTCTTACACAGAGCTGGCCCAGAAATAACCCGAAAGTCCAACAACAAAGAGATGGGTGAATCTGTCACGTATGCGCATACCATGGACCACATTACGTCCACTGAACAGAACAAGGTAGCTCTACGTGTACTGACGTGTGCAGTGTGCACGATGCACCCTTAACGGCAATCATCACACAGATACTGAGCTCCATCTCTGAACTCTGCAGGTGTTATTCTGTTTAGTGTTATCCATGAAGAAGTGATTTCTGCCTCCCGGTAGGAGTCCAAAATTGGGCAGTGCTGGGTCCCAGGCTGGGGAGAAGAGGCTGAGTCAGGGAAGAAGCTGCAAGAGACAAGCCCAGCTCTGTAACATTTCAGGGAAGGCCGGGGACACCCGCGCGGGTGCCGCACCTACTCACAAGGGTTAGCAGTTCCCTGGGAGGCAGACTGTGGGCGCCAACCTGAGCTAGGGCTCCGGGGTGCATTTTTGTTCTGACTTCTCTAGAAAATTTTTCCACTTCATTTTGATGCATGATGCATTCCAAAGAATACAGATATGGGCTTAACATTTTGTTAAGAATTATCTTACCATGTGGATGGTCCTCCCTCTGAGATGTAGCTTCATTCACACAATCCTAGGAAGAAAATAAAGAGGCGTATGATGCACACAGACCTAAAATCTCAGCTTTTCACAAAGTAAAGGAACGGAGACACAAGTATATAATTCAGAGTAATTCGATGATTAGGATGTGGCCAAATGAACGTCATGGTCATGGTCATGGTCATGGTCGCTGCTGGCATGTGTAGTCCTGTCCATGATGAAGCTGACCTTGAGACCCCGCTGCCGCTGCAACAGGTTTCCCAGAAGTAAGAAGGGGGGTTTTGTTCTCACTCAGAGGAGCCCCACAAATGCCATCTAACCCAGGCATTGTTCCTGAAGCACTTTCTAACTTTACTTCTCCGCAGTCCCCAATAGTAAGAGTAATTCTTTCCAGTGTCTCCCAGAGTTCCTGCTATTCCTGGAGAAAATCCAGACGCTTAAGAAAAGCTTCTGGACTCCCTGGAAGAAGAAACTAGTCAAGTGATGGATGTGTGGTACATTTGAGGGACAGGGGAAGGGAGGAGATTGGAAATCAAGCTCCCCATGTATCTCCAATGTCTTCTTCCCTTACTGCACCCCCAGTATAGAGGTGAAGCTTCTTCAAACGTGAGATCCAGTAAAATTTGGAACCTTCCCCATCCACATGGGCAAATGGAGACAATGAAGGATGAAGAGCTAAACACATAATTAACATCCCCTTCACCTGCCTGGGGAAGCCTCACTCCCAACATTTAAATTGGCATGAAATCAGAACTTTTAAAATCAACTAAAATATCAGTCTGGCTATTGTGTGTGAAATGGATGGGGATGGGGAGGGTAAGGCACAAGAATAAATTAGGGGGAAATTGTTATGCAAATATGTGTAAAATAGTACAGGCAAGAAAAGAGGTTGCCCTGGACCAGATGGTGGTAGTGGAGACAGAGAGAAGCAGGTGGATTCCAGGTGCCTTAATCACACAAGACGATGATCTCCTGGAAATCGGATGCAGGCTGGCCGTGGTATCAAAGCTGACATCTGGGCTTAGGTTTGAACAGCATGATGGGCAGGACAGCCATTGACAGAGCTGAGAGGAAAACTGAAGTCTCAGAGATTCAAGAGGGAAAAACAAAAGTCTGGACGTGTTAACTCTGAGATTCTTTAAGAGAGCGATGTCAGATAGCAATTGGATGGACAAAGGAGTCAGAGCTCAAGAGGAAAGACCTGGACTGGAGTTACTAATTTGGAAACTGTTCGCAACAGATGAAGCTCAAAGTTGTAAAAATGTGGAATCACCTGAGGACACAAGTATAGAGGAGGGAGGAAGGGCGAGAACCAAGCCCTGAAGATGCCAGCTGTCAGGTCACTAGAGGAGGACTCAGCACTCTCTGGAGTAGCAAGTGAGGATGAAGAAACAAGAAGAGGATAGTTTTACTGAAGCCAAGGGAAGAGAGGGTCTAATGAGTCATTTATGTGTCCAATACTATGAGGGGTAAAGTCAGATAAGCTCTTAAATATATCCATTAATTTGCCAATAAAGTATAACACTCAAAGTAGCCTCATCTTTCCAGTTTATGGATAAATATCCCTTTAAACAAAGCCTCTGCAACATTTCACTTATTTGTGCCTCTATCCCGCTAGCTCTAACAACAGAGACCCTTGGAGACCTTCACAAGAATCCTCACCTGGAATCCACTGTCTTCATTTCTGAAGTTCACCCAGTATGGTCCTTGGTTCTCATCCACCAAACACTGGACCTTGCAGAGGAGGTCCTTCACCTGGGCGTCCCGCTCATCCTCACTTGCCTTGTTGTTGAAAGCGCAGTATCGGCCGCCACAGTTTTGAACTAAGTCCCTAATAGACTTGTCACTTTCAATGTAATCTTCCAGCAAGCCATCCATCAAATCATCCTTCCAAGTAAAGACTATAATGATATGCTTCCTGGCTTTAGCTCCAAACACCTTCTGGATGCCCTTGATTGTTTCTCTGTCCTCCACCTTATAATGGCCAATGGGAATTACCAGAAGCAAGGCGTCTAGCCTGGGAGCTGAGAGCTCCAGGCAGCACTCAATGTAGCCTTCCGTGTCATTGGCACAAGCTATTGAGGAGAAAAGGTCAGGAGTGTCGATGACCACAACCTCCCTCCCCTGCGTGGCCCCACTCTCTCTCTGGCACGTTTTAGTCACCATCTGCTCACTGAACCTGGACTTGAACACAGCTTTGCCCAGAATGGTGTTTCCTGTGGCACTTTTCCCTGCGCCATGTTTCCCTAAAAGAAGAAGCCTCAGTTCCAACATGGAGCAGTCCGGCTCTGACTCTCTCTCCTGACACAGGTTTCCACTGGTTCTGTTGGGACAAAAAGCAACACAACAATGTTCAACTCACAAACAGAGTGGATAGAAGAACAACAGGAAAGTACCTTCCGGGCTTCCCTCGTGGCACAGTGGTTGAGAGTCCGCCTGCCGATGCAGGGGACACGGCTTCGTGCCCCGGTCCGGGAAGATCCCAAGATCCCACATGCCGTGGAGCGGCTGGGCCCGTGAGCCATGGCCGCTGAGCCTGCGCGTCCGGAGCCTGTGCTCCGCAACGGGAGAGGCCACAGCAGTGAGAGGCCCGTGTACCGCAAAAAAAAAAAAAAGAATTACCATATGACATAGCAATCCCACTACTGGGCATATACACAGAGAAGACCATAATTCAAAAAGACATGCACCCCAATGTTCATTGAAGCACTATTTTCAATAGCCAGGTCATGGATGCAACCTAAATGCCCATCGACAGACGAACGGATGAAGAAGATGTGGTACATATATACAATGGAATATTACTCAGCCATAAAAAGGAATGAAATTGGGTCATTTGTAGAGACGTGGATGGACCTAGAGACTGTCATCCAGAGTGAAGTAAGTCAGAAAGAGAAAAACAAATATCGTATATTAACGCATATATGTGGAATCTAGAAAAATGGTACAGATGAACCGGTTTGCAGGGCAGAAATAGAGACACAGATGTAGAGAACGAATGTATGGACACAAAGCGGGGAAGGGTGTGGTGGTGGGATGAATTGGGAGATTGGGATTGACATATATACACTAATACGTATAAAATAGGTAACTAATAAGAACCTGCTGTATAAAAAAATAAATAGAATAAAATTCAAGAATTTTTTAAAAACTTAAAAAAATGAAAGAAAGAAAGCTTTCTCCAGAACTCTTGTGAGACTCTAAAGCAGGCTCCACCTTCTTCCCAGGATAGAGCCCAAGGGGGACGAGGCTTCAGGCACCCAAGCAAAGCTTCCAGTGATGTAGGGATTTGTCCCACGTCAGGGGCAGTTCAGGTGCACAGAAAAAGGTGGTCAGAGAAGCTTCCAGAGCCCAGCCTGGAGAGAACTCAGTCCCAGCCCGGCAGGAGGAAGGAAAGGAGTTCATGGGTGAAAGCCCAGGAGGCTTAAATTTAGATAAAATCAGAAAGAGTGTTTTTGGCAAACACTGACCACTTTCAACGATCAGTTAATGGAATCCTGATTGTGCAAGGGTTGGGAAATATCACGAGAGTGAATGTGGAAAATCCGTGTCCAAACGGCCAGCTTCCCTGCCCGCTTCTGCTCAAGGAGGCAGGCAGCTCCCGCTGACTTCCCCGGGGTGAGGGTGGGAGTTTGCTTTGTGTCGCAGTCGTAAAGTCAGGGGATGCCGGAGGAGCGGACCTACCCCCCTTTTTCTTCCAGGCCTTCATCTCAGCCCTGGGTGGGGCGAGCAGCTCCCTCCCAGACCCGCCTCTTCCTAGGAAGCTGCGCACAGACACGACTCCCCGGGGAGGGGGGTGACCTCTGTGCCCCCCCAGGCTAGGGAGACCTGCGCTGGGGCGGGAAGAACACCCCAGAGCCCCTGAAATCAAGCCTTCCAGGTGGCTGTCTCCCCGCCCTGCGTCGGCCGCCTTTCCCATCCTCATGTTCACGTCCAGCACAGAAACAGCCACCACGCACATACGTACCTCGGTCCTGTCCCCTGACCTGTCACAGTCTCAGAACCTCCAGGTTCCGCGCGCCTCCGTCTCTGCATCGCTTGGCTGGGTGAAGCGGCTACTCTATCCCCTCAGAGGATGGAGCAGCGGCGCGGGGAGAGGAAAGCAGGGTCTGGACCAGCTTCGCAGGGTCAGGATCTTCCTGACATAGTGTTTCTGAGGAGGAAGAGCCTTTTAGAAATAGGTGTCCAATGCAGTCGGAGGGGAAGTTCAGAAGTGATGCCAGATCGCAGGGTGAGAACGTCTGGGTCAAGGCGGTCTGAGCCAGGAAGGGACCGCGCCCACCTACCCGGCGCGGTCAAAGGCTGGTGGGAGGTGGAGGGCGGAGGCTCCGCTGGGGCTGAGGGGACCCGGGCTGAGCCCCAGCCGAGCTTCGGAAGTGTCCCTCGAGAAGGATCGCTGTGCCGACGGCACAGGCGGCTGTGCGGAAAACAATTGGGGGCATTTCAAGGCTTTGCGCAAGCTGGGGGTGGGGGGAGGGCCCGGAGCCCGGAGCAGGTGTTTCTGCCCCAGCAGGTCCCAGCATTCACCGCTCAGCCCTGCCCTTTCCCGAGATTGGGGTGAAAACCGAAAGACATAGTTTACCTTCTCCCACCAACTCCTCGCCCTCCGTCTGCCCTGCAGCAGCCCGTACAGCTTCCTGTAACAGCTCCTCTCCTGCCTTCCAGAGGGCTCTCCCCGAACGCCCCCTCCGGAGAAACTCGGGGCCTCGGACCAGCGCTGCTTCCCAGGAGAAAGTGTTCTTTCCCGGAGCTAGGCGAACATTTGAAATGCTAGAACGTTGATGCTTTCCAAGAGTTCATAAAACGAAACCCTATTGTGAGCCATAAGCGTTCAAAGCTTTCTTCTAGAGAAGGAAGTGAAACACAGAAAAAGACCTTATTTTATTTTATTGTGCTAAAAAAAAAAACAAAAATAAAAACAACCACACACATAACATTGACCATCTTAGCCATCTTTAAAGGTACAGCTCAGCAGCTTCAGGTGCGTTCTCGACATCGTGCCGAGAGAGTTCCAGAACTATTCCATCCCACAGCCTGGAGCTCTGGCCCCATTAGATGCCAATACTGCTCCCCCCTCCCCAGCCCCTGGTAACCACCGTCTACTTTCTGTGTCTATGATTTAGATACTTCCTGTGACTGGAATCAGACAGTATTTGTCCTATGTGACTGGCTTTTTTCACTTAGCTTAATGTCCTCTGTGTGAGAGGACTTTCAATCACGGTGCAGAGGCCCTTGAGCTCACACTGTCACTCCAGGCTGGGTCTATGAATTGTCTGACGTGGGGCTGAGCCTTCCAGAGACTCCATGGAAGGAGGAGCAGTGGGGGCTGGACTGGGCTTTGAGGGGCTGCCATGTCTCCTGGGGTCCCCCTCCCCTCTGGTTTTCAAGTTAAGTCTGCTGGCACCGCTACCAAGGGCTGGGGTGACACGGCTACACCTTGGAGGGGAAACCGAAAGAGGGTCTCCCATGCCCCCACCCTCTTAGTAGGGAGGACCAGGTCCAGGAAGAATCCCCACCCTCCCTGGGGCACTAGATCAATTCACATAAGATCAACACATCAAAACCATCAGACAGGGGCTTCCCGGGTGGCGCAGTGGTTGAGAATCTGCCTGCCGATTCAGGGAACACGGGTTCGAGCCCTGGTCCAGGAAGATCCCACGTGCCGCGGAGCAACTAGGCCCGTGAGCCACAACTACTGAGCCTGCGCGTCTGGAGCCTGTGCTCCGCAACAAGAGAGGCCGCCATAGTGAGAGGCCCGCGCACCGCGATGAAGAGTGGCCCCCGCTTGCCGCAACTAGAGAAAGCCCTCGCACAGAAACGAAGACCCAACACAGCCAAAATTAATTAATTAATTAATTAATTAAAAAAAAAACCCAGCCATCAGACAGAAACCTGTCATGTGGCCAATCAGTCATCCCAGCTGTGTCACTCCCAGATGTGGAGGTCAGGTGAAGGCAGGGTCACAGGCCTGGTGGGATACCATATCCCCAAAACAGAGAACACAGTAAACTGAGATCAAGAAAAGCTCCCTCTTTCTTAGATGAAATATGAAGCTTTGGGAGGGGCTCTGAATAAAACCAAAGCCTCAGATGACTCCTCGATGAATCAGCAGTTGTTTATTCGCTGAGTCAACGATTTTGCAAAACGATCCTCAGCACACCAGCTTTTGGAGAATGGACTTCTGTGGGCAAGGCGGCTGATTCTGGTTGGGCCCGGATCTGGGGAAGGATGGGGCTTTCCTGCTCCCTAGTGGCTGTGTGGGTAATGACAAGGGCAGCAAAAGCACTCCCCAGGTGGCTCTTGCAAGGACTCTGCAGGTAAGACACCCCTCTTTCCCCTTCCCCTCCGAGACTCTCAAAGGGGGCGGGAGGGAGAGGGACTGGATTTCCAGAAAGTATATATGTAACATGTGTACTTCCTCCTGGAAGGCACAAGTTATGCGAACAAGGAGGAAGCTACCAGGACCCAGCACTGTATCAGACACAGAGGTTCAAAGACTCTCCAGACACATCCCTGGCTCAAGGAGCTCAATCAAATGATGGGAAAAGAGACTAAAGCTGTGGATATGAAAAGTGTACATGCGCTGCCATAGAAGCGTGTTCAGGAGGCCATGGGAGCAAAGAGGAAGGCTGTCAACTCTGCAAGATGGAGAAACAACCAAGTGGGAAGCAAACTTATCAACAAACCCATAAACCAGCCCTTTACTGTGCCAGGGACTTTAATGGAGGAGATTAGCAGGCAGTAGAGGCAGAAGCTACACACGGGAGCTTAAGCCTACCCGCAGTCTTGAAGGGCAGGTAGAAATTTCCCTGGGAAGGACACTCAGGCAGAGGGAGAGTGGCAAATGCCACAGGCAGTCAGAGTGATGAGAGCAGCTTGGGCACGTGAACGAAATGGGGTCAGGCTGCAGGACCACTGAGAGGCTACTGCAATAGTACAAGCTAGAAACAAGGACATGAACGAAAATAGTGACAGTGAAAATGGACGTGGAAAAAGGAACAGATTTACGATAGATTTAGGAGCTAGAAACAGCACAAGAATAAAAAAGGGTCATTCATGACTGCTTTTACAAGTGTTCCAAGTTGTCACATCGAAGGGAGTGCTACTCACAACATAGACATTCCTTATTTCAAAAAAAAATTTATAGGTTGTTTTATTTCCAAGATAGGACATGTGTGCTTACTACAATTTTGACAGATGGCAGTAAAAGTGTCTTGTAACTAAATTTGTACATGTTGATAGTTTTCAGATGTAATTAAAATGTCTTATTCAAACAGACTCCTTGTTTGTTACAATATTTATTATTAAGAAATAATATGCAGCCCTGAACCAAGATGGCAGAGTAGAAGGACGTGCTCTCACTCCCTCTTGCGAGAACACCAGAATCACAACTAGCTGCTGGACAATCATGGACGGGAAAAAATTCATCGACGGGAAGACACTGGAACTCACCAAAAATTATACCCCACATGCAAAGACAAAGGAGAAGCCACAATGAGACGGTAGGAGGGGCGCAATCACAGTAAAATCAAATCCTACAACTGCTGGGTGGGTGACTCACAGACTGGAGAACACTTACACCACAGAAGTCCACCCACTGGAGTGAAGTTTGAGCCCCACGTCAGGCTTCCCAACCTGGGGGTCCGGCAATGGGAGGAGGAATTCCTAGAGAATCAGACTTTGAAGGTTAGTGGGATTTGATTGCAGGACTTCGACAGGACTGGGGGAAACGGAGACTCCACTCTTGGAGGAAACACACAAAGTAGTGCGCGCATCGGGACCCAGGGGAAGGAGCAGTGACCCCAGGGGAGACTGAATCAGACCTACCTGCTAGTGTTGGAGGGTCTCCTGCAGAGGCGGTGGGTGGCTGTGGCTCACCATGGGGACAAGGCCACTGGCAGCAGAAGTCCTGGGAAATAGTCCTTGGCGTGAGCCCTCCCAGAGTCCGCCATTAGCCCCACCAAAGATCCTAGGTAGGCTCCAATGTTAGGTTGCCTTGGGCCAAACAACCAACAGGGAGGGAACCCAGCCCCACCCATCAGCAGTCAAGCGGATTAAAGTTTTACTGAGCTCTGCCCACCAGAGCAACAGTCAGCTCTACCCACCACAGGTCCCTCCCATCAGGAAACTTGCAGAAGCCTCTTAGACAGTCTCATCCACCAGAGGGCAGACAGCAGAAGCAAGAAGAACTGCAATCCTGCAGCCTGTGGAACGAAAAACACATTCACAGAAAGACAGACAAGATGAAAAGGCAGAGGGCTATGTTCCTTCATCACAAGATGAAGGAACAAGATAACACCACAGAAAAACAACGAAATGAAGTGGAGATAGGCAACCTTCCAGAAAAAGAATTCAGAATAATGATAGTGAAGATGATCCAGGACCTCGGATAAAGACTGGAGGCAAAGATTGAGAAGATGCAAGAAATGTGTAACAATGACCTAGAAGAATTAAAGAACAAACAAACAGAGATGAACAATATAATAACTGAAATGAAAACTACACTAGAAGGAATCAATAGCAGAATAACTGAGGCAGAACAATGGATAAGTGACCTGGAAGACAGAATGGTGGAATTCATTGCTGTGGAACACAATAAAGAAAAAAGAATGAAAAGAAATGAAGACAGCCTAAGAGACCTCTGGGACAACATTAAATGCAACAACATTCGCATTATAGGGGTCCCAGAAGGAGAAGAGAGAGAGAAAGGACCAGAGAAAATATTTCAAGAGATTATAGTCGAAAACTTCCCTTACATGGGAAAGGAAATAGCCACCCAAGTCCAGGAAGTGCAGAGAGTCCCATACAGGATAAACCCAAGGAGTAACACGCCGAGACACATAGTCACCAAACTGACAAAAATTAAAGACAAAGGAAAATTATTGAAAGCCTCAAGGGAAAGACGACAAACAACATACAAGGGAACTCCATAAGGTTAACAGCTGATTTCTCAGCAGAAACTCTACAAGCCAGAACAGAGTGGCATGATATACTTAAAGTGATGAAAGGGAAGAACCTACAACCAAGATTACTCTACCCGGCAAGGATCTTATTCAGATTCAATGGAGGAATCAAAAGCTTTACAGACAAGCAAAAGCTAAGAGAATTCAGCACCACCAAACCAGCTCTACAACAAATGCTAAAGGAACTTCTCTAAGTGGAAAACACAAGAGAAGAAAAGGACCTACAAAAACAAGCCCAAAACAATTAAGAAAATGGTCATAGGAACATACATATAGATAATTACCTTAAATGTGAATGGATTAAATGCTCCAACCAAAAGACACAGGCTTGCTGAATGGATACAAAAACAAGACCCATATATATGTTGTCTACAAGAGACCCACTTCAGACCTAGGGACACATACAGACTGAAAGTGAGGGGATGGAAAACGATATTCCATGCAAATGGAAATCAAAAGAAAGCTTGGGGATTCCCTGGTGGCGCAGTGGTTGAGAGTCCACCTACCGATGCAGGGGACACGGGTTTGTGCCCCGGTCTGGGAAGATCCCACATGCCATGGAGCGGCTGGGCCCGTGAGCCATGGCCGCTAAGCCTGCGCGTCTGGAGCTTGTGCTCCACAATGGGAGAGGCCACAACAGTGAGAGGCCCGCGTAATGCAAAAAAAAAAGAAAAGAAAAGAAAGCTGGAGTAGCAATACTCATATCAGATAAAATAAACTTTAAAATAAAGAATGTTACAAGAGACAAGGAAGGACACTACATAATGATCAAGGGATCAATCCAAGAAGATATAACAATTATAAATATATATGCACCCAAGCTTCCCTGGTGGCACAGTGGTTGAGACTCTGCCTGCCGATGCAGGGGACACGGGTTCACGCCCCGGTCCAGGAAGATCCCACATGCTGTGGAGCAGCTGGGCCCATGAGCCATGGCCGCTGAGCTTGCGTGTCCGGAACCTGTGCTCCGCAATGGGAGAGGCCACAACAGTGAGAGGCCCGCGTAACGCCAAAAAAAAAAAAAAAAAAAGACACATGCATCCCAATGTTCATTGCAGGACTATTTACAACAGCCAGGTCATGGAAGCAACCTAAATGCCCATTGACAGATGAATGGGTAAAGAAGATGTGGTACATATATACAATGGAATATTACTCAGCCATTAAAAGGAACGAAATTGGGTCATTTGTAGAGAGGTGGATGGATCTAGAGACTGTCATACAGAGGGAAGTAAGTCAGAAAGAGAAAAAGAAATATCGTATATTAATGCATACATGTGGAACCTAGAAAAATGGTACAGATGAACCAGTTTGCAGGGCAGAAATTGAGACACAGATGTAGAGAACAAGCGTATGGACACCAAGGGGGGAAAACGGCGGGGGGGTGGTGGTGGTGGTGGGATGAATTGGGCGATTGGAATTGACATGTATACACTGATGTGTATAAAATTGATGACTAATAAGAACCTGCTGTATAAAAGAAGAAATAAAGAAAAGAAATAATATGCCTTTATACATTTGTATAAATTTATACATTTATTTATTTATTTTTGGCTGCCTTGGGTCTTCGTTGCTGCGCGTGGGCTTTCTCTAGTTGCAGAGAGCAGGGGCTAGTGTTCATTGTGGTGCACGGGCTTGTTGCAGAGCATGGCCTCTAGGTGGGCGGGCTTCAGTAGTTGTGGCTCGCGAGCTCTAGAGCGCAGGCTCAGAGTTGTGGCGCACGGGCTTAGTTGCTCTGCGGCATGTGGGATCTTCCGGGACCAGGGCTTAGCTGTGGGATGTCAGGGGTCACAGCACTTTCTAGTGGCCTTTGTGCAGCTGTGGCTGTGAGAGACTGGGGTTTTCCGGGAAGACAAGCACCTCAGCTTGGGGACACTGAGTCTGGGGCACTAGAGGCAGGGCAGGCAGAGAAAGCCAAAAGGTCATGACTGATTCCTGTTTCCCATGTTATTCACACCAACCCTCCCACTGAAAACAACTAAAACAAAACAGGATAAAGATGAGTATGTGTGTATAACTCAATCACTTTGCTATATAGCAGAAATTAACACAACATTGTAAATCAACTCTACCTGAATAAAATAAACTAAAACAACAACAACAGCAACAGCAGCAGCAGACAAAGGCGACCAGGCCAGGAAGACTGTTCAAGGCTCTGATAACAGGAGAGAGAGGCCAGAACTAAGACCGAACCCACCGCTGAAACACCAGGAAGGATGTTCAAGGCTGGGGTGAGCTGCTGGAAAAGTACTGGGGGATGTCAGAGGAGCTGTCAGTGTAACAAGGCCATGTGTGCTGACTGGAGCCCATCAAAGTCAGGCTTGACCCTCCCGGGGAGAAGGGAGATGGGGCGCTATCTCCCTTGGTGGTTACATTTCAAAGGGATGGACCGCTCCCACATCCTTGAGAAAGATAGATCTGCGTTGTAAAACTGGCAGGAGGCTTTTAAAAAGAGTTACATCTCAAAGGGGCAGAGAAAGAGTTTGCAATTACAAGTTTTCTGAAGTAAATGCTTCAAGGAAAGGGAGGTCAAGAGTCAGGAAGAGGGCAGTCTAAGGCTGTCAGGCGGAGGAGAACATGAACAAGCTGGGTGAAACGTGGGCCGATTCATCAACACCATGCCTGCGCCTGCACCGCTGAGGGCGCCGAGGGGAGACACACAAACCTACTGGCGGAAGTGACTTTACACTAAGGTCACCATCCTCAACGGGCTCTAACGGGGCATCATCCCTCTGTGTTGTAGTCCATTCACCTCCCCCGCCCCCCAGCCCCATAACTCTCCTACCTTCTCCTCTCCCATCTTTAAAGAAGAATATTCTCTCACCCCGCTTCCCCCTCCAGCTGCCATCTGACTTCTCTCCCCTTTCTGTCTCATGATGCTGAGGTCAGTGTCTAGACTCAGCATCGCCTTGGGAAGAGGCGTCTCTCGGGGCTGTAGTCCCCTCGCTGGGAGGGAGGCAGGATGGTGAATGCCAAGGGCCGCTGCTCCATGCGCAGGTGCTATCATCACATCTGGCAGGACTTTTCTACCACCTTGGTATTATCAGAAGGACATCTGTCCCTGCAACCCAGGCTGCTGGCTGGTGGGGAGGCAAGAGCAGGATTTTTAATGAGCAGAGGAAGGCGACATGGGTGCACCAGGAACAAGTGGGGCCGAAACACAAGTGAGAAGCCAGGGACTTCCCTGGTGGGGCAGTGGTTAAGAATCCGCCTGCCCATGCAGGGGACACGGGTTTGAGCCCTGGTCCGGGAAGATCCCACATGCCGCGGAGCAACTGAGCCCGTGCACCACAACTACTGAGCCTGCGCTCTAGAGCCCGCAAGCCACAACTACTGAGCCCGCGTGCCACAACTACTGAGCCTGCACTCTAGAGCCCGTGCTCCACAAGAGAAGCCACTGCAATGAGAAGCCCGCGCACCTCAATGACTGCTCACCGCCCGTGCGCAGCAACAAAGACCCAACGCAGCCAAAAATAAATAAATTAATTAAAAACAAAAAAAGAAACAGGTAAAAAGCCAGGAGCCAGAAGGGACCTCAGAGGCCGATTACTTCTTGCATCTTAAACCCAGGTGCTCCTGCTTCATTGGCTGAGGGCCAGCGCCCGGGCTCAGACAGACCACAGCCCAGCCATGGCCCACTTCCAGAGCATTTTATTTATTTTTTAAATATTTATTTATTTGGCTGTGTCGGGTCTTAGTTGTGGCACACGGGATCTTCTTTGAGGCACGTGGGATCTTTCATTGCAGCACATGAGCTTCTCTCTAGTTGCAGCATGCAGGCTGGAGAGCGAGTGGGGTTCAGTAGTTGCAGCACACGGGATCTTCTTTGTGCCACACGGGATGTTTCATCGCAACACATGGTCGTCTCTCTAGTTGCGGCATGCAGGCTCTAGAGAATGTGCACTCAATAGTTGCAGAGGGCGGGCTCTCTAGTTGTGACATGGGCTCTAGAGCACGCAGGCTTAGTTGCTCCGTGGCATGTGGAATCTTAGTCCCCTGAACAGGGATCAAACCCGCATCCCCTGCATTGGAAGGTGGATTCTTAACAACTGGACTGCCAGGGAAGTCCTCCAGAGCATTTTAGGTAAGTATGGATAGATAATGAAGAACAATTCAACACTCCTAAGAACTTTTATTTTTAATTTATTTTATTTATTTATTTTTAGCTGCATTGGGTCTTCGTTGTTGTGAGCGGGCTTTCTCTAGTTGTGGAGATCAGGGGTAACTCTTCATTGAGGTGCGTGGGCTTCTCATTGCAGTGGCTTGTCCTATTGCGGAGCACGGGCTCTAGGCGCGCGGGCTTCAGTAGTTGTGGCGCATGGGTTTAGTTGCTCCGCGGCACGTGGGATCTTCCCGGACCAGGGCTCGAACCCGTGTCCCCTGCATTGGCAGGCGGATTCTTAACCACTTCGCCACCAGGGAAGCCCTCCTAAGAACTTTTGAGATAAACAAAAACATCCCCAAAAGCCTAGCTTGAGCCGGTGGCCTTGGGGTCCCCACAAGCCTCTCTCTTTGGTGCCCAGGACTGAGTCAGCACCTTCTGAGAAGCAGAGAATGAGGTTAACCTCATTATATACTTGAGAGTCGTTAAGAGATTAGATGATAAACGTTATCACTACACACACAAAAAGGTGAGGGGCAGAGGTGTTAACTAACCTCATTGTAGTAAACATTTTGCAATATATACGGTTATGAAATGATCTCATCATACACCTTAAGCTCACATATATGATATGTCAAGAATATCTCAATAAAGCTAGATAAAATTAAAAAGTTACCCTTCTATTTAATAAAAAATAAAGTTCACCACAAGGTGTGACACCCAGGTCCCCTGACTTCTCATCACAATGTTTTCTGTCTTTCACTACATGCGTTCCAGAAGCCTAATGAATTATAAGAGAAGCCGGGCATCAGGCATCCAATCTTCCTGCAGCTTCTCCAGGGCCCCACAGAGCACCTGGAATTAGCTGTTCATCGGAAGATGTTGGCAACTCTCCTAAAAATAACCCACCAAGTAATCACAATCTACATCAGTGAAAACAGGAAGCAGGTTTTATTATCTTGCTTTTAGAAAGGGAGAGCTTGCCTGGGGAGGTACAGAAAATCCTGCGGGGTCCCAGCTGGCAACAGTGGAGCAGGTGTCTGGCCACTTCCTGCAGCTCTGGGCTTTCTCCAGAAGTGACCCTTTGGTCGCCAACTTGAGGGCATCACCCCTCCTTGCAGTTGGAGGACCTGTGGATCCAAAGCACTCCTCAGTCTCAGCGCCTCTCTGCCATCTCCCACCAAGGGGATTCTGGCTTTGGGCCCTAGCATCTTCCCCGCAACCTCCAATCCCACCCTGCCTGGAGCCGCCTTCCAGGCACACTTGGTCTGACTTTGCCCTTCTCTCCTCCAACTGCCCAGGGCCCAGAAACCCACTGGGCTGGGCCTGTTGCAAGAGTCTAGCTTGAGTGGACCCTCCTTTGGGTTGGTTCAGGCGTTTCCCCTGGGAGCCCAGCACTAGGCTTTCTCCACACCCACCCTCCTGCATCCTCTCTCCATCTCCACACCCACCTCCTGCATCCTCTCTCCATCTCCACACCCACCTCCTGCATCCTCTCTCCATCTCCACACCCACCCTCCTGCATCCTCTCTCTGTCTCCAGGCCTACATTCTTTGCATCCTCTCTCGGTCTCCTCCGCACCAGCCCTGTACGTGGTTTTACTTTTGTGCAATGAACTTACAGCACTTCCCTCAAACATCTTGTACATTGCCTTCAACCAAGATATACCTGTTACAGATGAGGCCTCAGACCCAAACAGACTGGGGTCTTTCCAGCCCAATTGGACCTCCTCAGCTCCCCTGTTTCTGGATGGCACAGTGCCCACCACAGCTCACGGCCTTCCTCGGATCTCATCTGGCCCCAGGACGATTCCAGCCAGAAAGGAGGGATCCGGGCCTCACCAGGTGGGACTGCAGTATCTGGAAGGGGAAGATGAGGTGTGGGGGCCATTTCAGACTCAGCATCCCACCCAATGGGGGGGACTAACAGCTGGAAGGTGGCACCAGTAGAAGGGTTTCAGGCACTAAGTCCAACCCAAGGAAAATTTGCCTCCATTCTATTCACTGTGGAAGCGAAGAAACGTCTGGAGCCCCAACTTCCATTTCTAAAATCCCTCAAATTAGAGAAACAGAAATTCCTCATTTTATTCTTCCAGCCTTGAGTGAAAGTTCGGGAGGGTTTATTGGGGCCCTTTTAGAAGTCCTGGAAATCTCAACCCACTGACAATTCCACTTCCATCCCCCTACCCAGGTTCAGGTCCCTGGGGCCAGCCATGCCCCTCCGGGCCCGAGGGTCCCCCTGACTTTCCCCATCATGCAACTCCTCCACCTGCTGGGTGGGAAGCAGGTGGCCAGGAGGGGGTGGTGCCTGTGCTCAGCTGGGACGGAGGATTGAGGGGTGCAGCCTGGAAGTGGACATCGAAGGAAGTGCTTTGGAAAGAGGGGGACACATCATCCTGAGTGAAGTGAGCCAGGCAGAGAAAGACAACTACCATATGATAGCAGTTGCATGTGGGATCTGAAAGGATGCAGATGAACTTACTTACAAAATAGAAATAGACCCACAGACATAGCAAACCAACTTATGGTTACCAAAGGGGAAAGGTGGGGAGGGATATTTTAGGAGGATGGGATTAACATATACACACTACTATATATTAAATAGATACCCAATGGGGACCTACTGTCTAGCACAGGGAACTATACTTAATATTTTGTAATAACCTATAAGGGAAAAGAATCTGAAAAAGAACAGATATATGTGTATGTATATATATGTGTGTGTGTGTGTGTGTGTGTGCGTGTGTGAGTCACTGTGCTGTACACCTGAAACTAACATGGCATTGTAAATCAGCTGTATTTCAATTTTTTTTTAAGTTAGCAATAAACAATAAAAAAAGAAAGAAAGAGGGGGACGCTCGCCAACAGGCATTTGTGCCTTACTTCAGGCAACCTTTGGAGTGCAGAGAACCAGACAATTCCTGTTAGGAGCCAGTTTCCCCAAGATCACAGCTAGAAGTGGCAGAGCTGGGATTCTAACCCAGTTTTAACACCAAGACCCATGCTCTTCCTACCACAGCCATTTCTGTCTAGTGGCCACTGAAAAGTCAGCGGAAGCCTCTTCAATCCAAATACCTGCTTCTACCAGTCCCATGGCACCACCTCCCGCCCCACCTTGTCCAGAAAGAAGACCCAGAGCGTGGAGCCCAGAACCTGTCTCTATTGGAAGTTGACATTAACGCTGCATTTTTTGTGTGATCCCTAGTCATTTCTAGTGTTCCTCAGAATTTTTCTAAATTAGGGCAAATACAGAAATTACTTCCAAAAATTCACTCACAGTATTGTTACAGCTGGGCATCAACCTCTGAATTACCGGCAGGGGCTCAGTTTCCCCCACCTGCTCTCTTACTGTTCCAGAGGCACCGCGCTGCCCTCCCCCGCGGGATCAGAGCAGGGACATAGTCACTCTAAAGAACTGGGATTCTCTCACAAATTATTTATGTCATTTTTCCTTTTAAAAACATTTAGTTCAAAAACAACAAAAAAGAGCTTCCCTGGTGGCGCAGTGGTTGAGAGTCCGCCTGCCGATGCAGGGGACACGGGTTCGTGCCCCGGTCCGGGAAGATCCCACATGCCGCGGAGCGGCTGGGCCCGTGAGCCATGGCCGCTGAGCCTGCCTGTCCGGAGCCTGTGCTCCGCAGCGGGAGAGGCCACAACAGTGAGAGGCCTGCGTACCGCAAAAAAAAAAAAAGAAAAAGAAAAGAAAAACAACAACAAAGACCCTCAAAGCATTCCAACGTAGAATTAACATTCTAGAGGTCAAAAGTCGGTTCATACTCAACTATCTGATGCACAGCAAAGAGATCTTTGCTGCAATCTTATTTCCTCAGTAGCATTTGGAAAACTTTTCAGATTTTCCAGTTAATCTATCCGTAAGTCAATCCGACCACAAAATGATTTGGCTCAGTTATCTAATGAGATCATCTTTCCCCATCTTGAAAGGACTAGCAGAATGACATTACCCCCTATGTAACTTAAGCAGGGCATCTTCTTAGCCCCTCCCCCTTCTCAGCCATCCTGATCTCTTGGACAAAAGGAAAGGGCTCAAAACCAACACTCCCAGTCAGCCTCAAACACCTCCTCTGCCCCAAAACATCCACAACACTCCCGCTTTTTCGGGAGTATTAAGAAGGGAACTTTCAAAAAGCCAGAAGGATTAGGCAAAAACATACCTCAGCTGGTTATTAAGGGAGTTTTCCAACACACGACAATGGTAGACAGAAGGCGCTAATGAGTCCCGGTCCCCTCTCGCCCAGCCTCAGATCATCAACACATAGTCAATACTGTTTCATCTCTAACTGCACCTTCTCACGCCCATGCCCCAGACGATTCTGAAACAAATCCCAGAGATCATTTCATTCCCTATGTATCTCTGAAAGCTAAAGATCCTTTTATTACGTAAGCACAATAACCTAATTGTAACTGAGAAAAGATTAACAATTCTGTATTATCGAGTATCCAATAAGTGTTCAAATTTCCTCAATAACATCTACATTTTATCAATATTTTTTATTGAAGTATAGTTGATTTACAATGTTGTGTTAATTTCTACTGTACAGCAATGTGATTCGGTTATACATATACACATTCTTTTTTATATACTCTTTTCTGTTGTGATTTATCACAGGATATTAAATTTAGTTCCCTGTGCTCTACAGTAGGACCTTTTTGTTTATCCATTCTATATATAAAAGCTTACATCTGCTAACCCCGACCTCCCACTCATCCCTCCCCCAAGCCCCTGCCCCTCGGCAACCACCAGTCTGTTCTCTATGTCTGTGATTCTGTTTCATAGATAGGTTCATTTGTATCATATTTTAAATAAATTTATTTATTTATTTTTGGCTGTGTTGGGTCTTCGTTTCTGTGCGAGGGCTTTCTCTAGTTGCGGTGAGCGGGGGCTTCTTCATCGAGGTGTGCGGGCCTCTCACTATCGCGGCCTCTCTTGTTGTGGAGCACAGGCTCCAGACACGCAGGCTCAGTAGTTGTGGCTCACGGGCCTAGTTGCTCCGTGGCATGTGGGATCTTCCCAGACCAAGGCTCGAACCCGTGTCCCCTGCATTAGCAGGCAGATTCTCAACCACTGCGCCACCAGGGAAGCCCCTGTATCATATTTTAGATTCTGCATGTAAGTGTAACATCTACATTTTAAAGATTTGCTTACAGATGAAAACAGTCCACAACTTTTCAGCTAGTGGTTGTTTTTTCCCGCTCTTATTACGTGCTTCCTTCTCTCGCATACTGTGGTCGACTCAGCCAGCCGATGGAGTTGGCGTATCAACTCCTTTGGGGTCTACTCCCTTTTTAAAAGTCCCTCTAACACTTTCATGAGCAAACTTTCATTGCCGGCTTTTTGGCTCATTCTGTTTGGAAAGTTACTCTATGTTTTCTCCTTCTCCCTTCTGGAAACTCAGAAAAGAAACGTGTCGAATTTCATTACCTCCAATTTTCTCCCCTGTATTAGCCATCAACCTTCACTTCATCTCTAAGGGGACAGTTAACTTTACAACTCTGATTTAATTTTATTTTTTTACTCACTTCCATAGGGCACTCTGCAAAGCCTCATGGTTCCATTTATTCATTCAGAAAGTATTTACTGACCGCCTACATGGTCCCTGACTTGTGCATTATAATAAAAACGTGGCCAGGCTGGCCTTAGAGAACAAAAGTCCAATTCACTCAGCATCAGTTCTCCAAATGTGCGCTAGAGGGCGCCACTCTCCCATTGGCATCTGTTAGAAAAGTCTGGCGTGGCTAACTCACCATGCAGCTTATGTAAGCTCTCTATACCTCACCACATAGTCAACCAAATAAAGAATCTCACACAACTTTCCCCTTAAAAACGAAATAAATTCCATTTATTGGATGCACAGACAAAAAGAGAGAGAAATTACATAATTCCCCCCAATAGGTCCATTTTTCCATTAGACATCATAGACAGAAAGCCTAGGGCTTATAGGTTTTGCAAAACTATAAAAATGTTGCAGACTATTTTTTCATTGCAAAATACCAAAAGAAAACTGAAAAGTTGAAATCAATAAATATCTACAGAGAGCAACATATCAACTTTGCTGTTACATGTAGTCTCAAAAGTATTTCATTACATTTGAAACTATTAATAAGTTTAATTTGCTATATTATAAAATTTCCTGAATATGCCCCAGTAATGGCCAAAAAACCCGTGTCAGTTAACACAACAAACATTTATATAGCACCTGACGTGTGCCAGGCATTGTACTGTCCTTGGTGCTTACATCTGAAGGCGGAGATAATGAACAAGCAAACAGGTAAATAAACAAGGTCATGTTTGTGATAAATGCAAGAGAGAAAATAGAGCTGGTTGATGTGAAAAAGAATAGATGGGGAGTTATTGACCTAGAGTGTTTAGAAAAGGCCTCCATGAGATGACAGCTCTACTCATACCTCAGTGGCAAGAGAGCCCTGGGAATATCTGGGAGCAGAATATTCCAGAATATTCCAGGAAGAGGGAACAAAGGCAAAGGCCTAGTGGGAGGGAGACGCAAAAGGGAGGAGATATGTGGATATATGTATATGTATAGCTGATTCACTTTGTTATAAAGCAGAAACTAACACACCATTGTAAAGCAATTATACTCCAATAAAGATGTTAAAAAAAAAAAAAAGGGCAAAGGCCTACCCATGAAAGTGTGATAAAGAAGAGTAGGAAGAGACCACAACAAACAAGTGTTGCAGAGGATGTGGAGAGAAGGGAACCCTCCAGCACTGCTGGTGGGGAGATAAACTGGTGCAGCCACTATGGAAAACAGTATGGAGGACCCTCAAAAAATAAAAATAGGGTTACCCTATGACCCAGTAATCCCAGTCCTGAGTATATATCTGAAGAAAATGAAAACATTAATTCAAAAAGATACATGCACCCCAATGTTCATAGCAGCATGATTTACAATGGCCAAGATATGGAAGCAACCTAAGTGTCCATCAACAGATGAATGGATAAAGAAGAAGTGATGTATATATACAATGGAATACTACTCAGCCATGTAAAAGACTCAAGTTTTGCCATTTGCAGCAACATGGATGGACCTGGAGAGTATTATGCTCAGTGAAATAAGTCAGACAGAGAAAGAAATATACTGTATGTTATCACTTATACGTGGAATCTAAAAAATAAAACACGTGAATGATATAACAAAATAGAAACAGACTCACAGATATAGAGAAATAGTAGCTACAAGTGGGAAGAGGGAAGTGGGGAGAGGCAAGATGGGGTAGGGGGACAAGAGGTACAAACTACAAGAGGTGTAAAATAAATAAGCTACAAGGATACATTGTACAGCACAGGGAATATAGCCGATATTTTATTATAATAACTTAAAGTATAATTTATAAAAATTTGAATCCTTATGTTGTACATCTGAAACCAATATGATGTTGTAAATCAACTATACTTAAAAAAATTTTTTTTAATTAAAAAAAAAAAGCAGCAGAGGAGGAAGGTATAGTGTAATGGGAAGGGGGAAGGATTGCACAGAACAGACAACAGAGGTAACCCTAAAAAGAAGCTCTGTTTGGGCTTCCTTGGTGGCGCAGTGGTTAAGAATCCGCCTGCCAATGCAGGGGACACAGGTTCGAGCCCTGGTCTGGGAAGATCCCACACACCGCAGAGCAACGAAGCCCGTGCACCACAACTACTGAGCCTGTGCTCTACAGTCTGCGAGCCACAACTACTGAAGCCTGCGCGCCTAAAGCCTGCGCTCCCCAACAAGAGAAGCCACCGCAATGAGAAGCCCACATGCCACAATGAGAAGCCCGCGCACTGCACTGAAGAGTAGCCCCCGCTGGCCGCAACTAGAGAGAGCCCACATGCAGCAACGAAGATATGATGCGTCCAAAAATAAATAAGTAAATTTTTTTTAAAAAGAAGCTTTGTTTGGCTTTTGTTTTGTTTTGTTTGCTTGTTTGGGGTTTGGATTTTTTTATTGCAAATAAATTGAATTTTAGCAAATGCTTTTCCTGCATCTGTTGAGATTTTCATGTTTTTTCTCCATTACCTGCTGCAGTGGTATATTTCTTTAATAGAATTTTCTGATGTTGAACCATCTTTATATATGTCTGATAAAGCCTTCTTGGTCATGATGCATTTTAAAATATATTTCTGGATTTTATTTGCCAATATCTCATTTTGGATTTTTGCGATTCTACTCATGGGTGAGATTGGCTGAAAATTTTCCTTCGTTGTCCTGTCCTTGTCTGGTTTCATTGTCAATGTTTTACCAGCCTCATTAAAAGAGTTTGGGAGTATTTTTCACCCTATTCTCTGGAACAGTTTGTATATGAAGAATTACCTCATCATTAGAGGTTGACAAACCCTCCCAGTTAAAGCTATCGGGGCTCCTATCTTAATTTACTTTTATCTTTCTTATTATTTTTCTCCTTCTTTGGGCATATTCTGTTGTTCGTTTCCTAACTTCTTAAGTTAAACTCTTGACTTTTTGATTTTCAAATTGTCCTCTGTTCTGACGAATACATTTAAGGGTAACATTTTCCTCTCGCATGACACAAGGTTTGAAACATAGTGTTTTCATCGTTATTCATTCATAAATATTTTATCATTTCCATTACAATTTCTTCTGTAATCTGTAAATTATTAATAAGTGTGTTTTTACATAAACACATAAATTCCTGAATGTACAGAAGCTTTTGTGGGTTTTTTTGTTAATTATCGGTACATATCGTTTTACTGCGCTTCACAAATTGAAGATTTATGGCAACCCTGCGTCAAGCAAGTCTATCTGCGTCATTTTCCCAACAGCCTTTGCTCACATCACATCTCTGTGCCACAGTTTAGTAATTCTCGCAATATTTCAAACATTTTCATTATTATAATATGAAATAATATGTTAACACTTATGTTACAGTGATCTGTGATCAGTGATCTTTGATGTTACCACTGCGACTTACTGAAGGCTCAGGTGGTAGTTAGAAGGTTTTAGCAATAAAGTATTTTCAGATTAAGGTGTGTACACTATTTTTTTAAAGACATAATGCTACTGCACACTTAACAGACTACCGTATAGTGTAAACAGAACTTTTATATACACTGGGAAACAAAAAAAATTCATGTGACTTGCTTCGTTGCGATATTTGCTTTATTGCGGGGGTCTGAAACCGAACCAGAAATATCTCAGAGGTGTACCTGTATTTCTAATTTTATTGCATTCACAGAATATTCACAGATTGTATTCACAGAATACGATCTATCGGTGATATCTGGTTTTTTTTTAAACGTTGTCCAATAAGTGGGACTGCTGTATTCACTGGCTCTGTTTCTTGATTTTCTCATATTGCAAGATTTCCTGAATATGCTCCAGTGATGGCCAAGAGAGCAGTCCCATTTTATATAACCCTCTCTAGGCATTAGGGAGAAGTGACTGTAAACATATACCAATCAGGGAGAGGCAATAGGAACAGAAAGAAGATCCAAAAGGGATATTTTTGTTCCAACTCCAGCATCCTTCGCAGGGCATGAATCCAATCAAAACCAACATTCACGCAACAAGGCCATCTACCGGGTCACTGGGGGGCTGCAGAGAGATTTGCACAGTAAAAGTGAGGGATAAACCAGAGCGCCGGCTGGACAAGCCAGACAGCCCCGGACCCTGTCAGCCCCCTCCTGGGAACATGTGCTCAGGCATCCCTCAGAGTTCCCGAGGTTCATATTTTGCCATCACCCTGGCCGGAGCTACTGGGTCCAGAGTGTACCTGCCCCCGGGATGCCAGCTCAAGGCTCACAAGCCACATCGAAGTGTGGGGAGAATGAACTCTGTCCAAGGGATGGTGACTAGTCACACCAAATCTGTCTCTGGGATTCTGTGGGGGAGACAGAGAGGGACACACAGAGCAGAGGGCGGAGATGTCAAGGGCAGCAGCAGAGAGAACAAGCGTTATCCTCGAAGCAGCAGGCACCGTGAGCTAGCGCGGAGACGAGGTGGGAAAGTGACGGCCATGGTGTCCCGCTCCACCAGCCTGAAGCATGTTGCTTCTTATGTGCAGATACAGATTGAGTGCTCCCCAGCCCCCGGAACTCTATGGCGTCCATTCCTCCTGCAGGAGACCACAACGCACACACCCCCAGTAATTTCCGGGAGTGCTTGCATGCAGTGGAGGCTGCCTGTCCCCTCCGTCCCTCAGCCACTGTCTCTGCCACCTCTCAGGACCCACGTGCACCATCATGCCACCTGGCTCCGGAACGCCTCTTGTCCCACACACCGACACAGTTCACGCTGCTCCTATAAACTAAGGCGCTCTTGAACCTGCGTGCTTGAAACCTGATCTCAGGAGTTGCTGCTTGTCTCCTAGCAGATTTCCACAGGCTGGGGAAGGACCAGCTCAGCCCCTCGGGTCTTTCCCACATCTCAGAGGCCCCTGTCCCCAGGTGTTCTGACCAACAACAGCCTTTTAAAAATGATTGTTATTAAACACAACAGCTAACATGCTGGTCTGAAGCATCTGCGTTTGAAATGCTACCCAAGTCTAAAGCTAGGTCGAGAAAAGCAGTGGGTATTTGCTCTACGTGGGTTTCACCATCTCACAAAGCACATGGCCACCTCCAGTCTGTCCATCTACCAGCAGCTCTTTGATGAAAGCCTACAGCACCACGCAGAAGTAAACAAAGATACTACTCACGATCTCTTGTCTCTGCAAGATCCTTGGAGCGTGTATCTCGCTGAGACACTGCCTTAGGTTGGGGTCCTTGGAAGCAAAGCCTGAGTCAGGGATTCTGTTCAAGGGGAACGAGAACTGTTGGGAGGTGCTCTCTGCAGAAGGGAAGTAGGAAGTGGGATCAGGTGGGGGAAGGAGCCAGGGATGTGGTCTCAGCAGGAACCCAGTGTCGCCTGTTCCCTCGAGAGCCCCGAGCAGAGGCTGCACTTGGAGCTGGCCCCTCTGGGGTCAGCAGTCACTCGCAGTGGCAGGGGTGGGCCGGGGGCAGCCCCCTGAGCTAGGCAGCTGTGAACCATTAACAGCCGATGCCCACAATAGCTTGGAAAGGGGATCCAGCGGGGCACACAGCATCCATGGCACACATCCTCTCACTTGGGCGTTATTAGGGTGAGGAAAGTGAGGCTTCGTGATGTTTTGAAGGGGGGTCATAAGGTGGGTACAAGAGACCAGGTGGAGGAACTGCTCTGCTTTCTCGGGGCTGGCCTTTTCCTGGGCTTTTCTCTCCTGTGCTGTGTTCTGTGCTAATGGAAAATTCTCATAAAGCCAGGCTGGGCCGGCCAGGTCAGGATGGGCACGGCTGATGAATGCTCTGGTCCCCAGGGCAGGGGAGGGGGGGCGACCGTGGACGGGATCCTGGACCCTGGTGGAGGCAGCGTCTCGTCTCTACACCCCACAAGCTGCCTAAGAGAAAACACACTTCAGTCTGCTCCCTTTGGACAGTAGGGTCGATGGCATGTCAGAGTCAAAAGGTCCCCCTCAAAGAGGGGGGAAGTGAGGTAGGGCAGACCACCTGCACACACGATGACGGCCTGGACATCTTGTTAAAAGGCAGTTTCTGGGACTTCCCTGGTGGTCCAGTGCGTAAGACTCTGCACTCCCAGTGCAGGGGGCCCGGGTTTGATGCCTGGCCGGGGAACTAGATCCCGCATGCATGCCACCAACTAAAGAGTCTGTGTCCCCAACTAAGACCCGGCACAGCCAAAATAAATAAATATTTTAAAATAATAATAAATAAAAAACCCAGTGGTGTTTTTGTATATATTTTTTTAAATGCCGTTTCTGATTAGAGTCGGGAGGGGGGCTGCGATCTTGCCGTTATAACAGGCCACCAGGTTGCTGGGCAGCCACCTGGAGTCCACTCGCCCGCCTTCTCGCTTCTGGGCTTCCCTGGTGAACCATCCCTTCCCCACGCACAGACCACAGGCTCCAGGCGGAGCTGACCCTCTCCAGGCGGTGTGTGCCCAGGCCTGGCCATCCAGTGCGTGGCGTTCCCCAGGCCTGGTGCAGTCACTGCCCTGGCAGCAAGCATCGACCGATTCCAGCAGAAGAGAGTCAGCCCTGCAAGGGGTTCAGACCATCAGGGAAGGAGCTGAGCCCAAGCTGGCGGAGGGCCCAGCTACTGCCCGCGCCTTCCTGCCCCGCGAGGTGGGGAGGCAGCTGACATGGAGGAGAGCAGAGCCGGGGTCACGGTCAAGTCCCCGCCCTTCTCAGTTACGGAGCCTGCGGTTCCCCTTTATGGTGTTCGTGGATTTGAGTTGAACAAGGATCCTGCCTGATTCACCTACATCAGCCCCGGGTCTCAAAAGACCCTGTCGTTGCATTACTACCACTCAGGACCCTCTTTGGCTGATAGAGACAATTGATGCAACCCCAAATCTGAATCAAAGAGTAAGGCACAGAAGGAAGGTTCTGGAGTGAGCCTTGGCCATGAGCAGGCCCAGCCCCTCACCAGGAACAGGAGGAAGATCGCTCATCCGAGTCTCGGCAGCGCGGTGGCAGGCCTGGCGTAACTCCAGTCTCCAGAGCCTTCTGCCGCAGAAGACTCCCGGGCTGTGAAGTGCCAGTGGCCAGGCCCACCCGCAGCAGGAGACAGTGGCAGGACAATGACGGCACCCCTGTCCCTACGTGGGGCTTTGCAGTGCGCACAGTGTATATACACATTCATCCGATTCTCACAACCCACGAGGCAGGAGGAACAGATAAGGAGACCAGAGCGAGGAGAGAGACGCGACCAGCCAGGGCCTCTGGGTGGGGATGGGCCAGCCCTGGAGCGGCCCAGCACTCAGGTGCTGAGGGAACCACCTCGAAGGTTCTCAGCAGGTCTGCCTCGCTGTGCATTGAGCAAGCTGCCGGGGGACTACCACAAGGGGCCCCGGTATCCATTACGCACATTCAAGTAGTGGGCATTATCCATATGGGGGAGGCCGAGCTGACTCACTGCTGTGGCTTTGGAGCTATGTGACCTTGAACGTAACTCCTCAAGAAATGATGGAGGTGGAGCTGGAGGCCACCTCCCTGCTCCCAGCTGAGCCCCAAATGACCACTCCTCACATGAGCTGATGTTGAGAGAACATTGATTCCCCTTGGTCAGCTCCAGCAAGCGTCAGCAACCTATGGAGACGTCCAGCCTGGACATCCATTGACACACGCTCCCGCGGAGTCGATGGGGGTGGGGTCTCTCCTGTCCCACTGCCCCGAGGAGGGGAGAACCCAAGGCCTCCTGCAGCTGTTACTGCCCAGGAAAGCCAGCCCACAGCCAGTAAGATACACTCACCAGAGGACCCACGTCCCCCTCCCCGTCACACCTCCCATCACCTCCCATCCCACAGCCTCCAGCACTGGACCCACCAGCCAGTCGGCAACTACTTCCTGAGTGTTGTGAGCCCAGCCCTGTGCTAGACCCTGCTGGGGTTCAAGAAGGAATGACACAGCCCTTGCCTTCAGGGAGCTCCCAGTCTCAGTGGAGATTTCACACACTCACACACACACACACACACACACACACACACACACACACGGGAAACGGGAGTACCGTAAGTCCCCTACATACGAACGGGTTCTGTTCCAAGAGCATGTTCGTAAGTCCAATTTGTTCATAAGTCCAGCAAAGTTAGCTTAGGTACCCAGCTAACACAATTGGAGGGCAAGCTGCAATTTCATTCACGCCAGACGCTGATGGAATGGACGCTCACATCTTTGAAAGTTCGCAATTTGAAGGTTCGTGTGTAGGGGACTTACTGCATAAGACTCCACACGAATTTCAGGCGTGTGATAGTGTGTTAACACGGGGACTGTTCAGAGGGCGGAACGCGTGGGCTTGGTGGTCGGGAAGGCAGCCTGGTGGAGAAGAGGGCTTAGCTGGGGGGGGGGGGGGCACAGGTCAGAGCAACAGCAGGGGAAACAGAGGCAGGACCGAGGAGGGAGATGAGAGGAGAAGGGGCGTCTGTGAAGGTCCCCTGGGTTGGGCCAAGGATCAGAGAGAAGGAAGTTCTGGAAGCACAGGGCCTCATTTCTCTGACCTCCCCCAGAACAGCCTGTTATCCCAGAGCCTGGCATGTGGCAGACGGTAAGAACCTACAAGCGAACTGCACTGGAGACAGGAGCCCATGGGGGCCTCCTGGCAACCCTGACCAAACCTCAGCTCAGCCCTGGGACCTCTCACCTCAGCACAGCTCCCCACGCCCCGCAGCACTCACGTCCCTGGGATTTGACCTACATTTCAGGACTAAAGGCCTCTCTCCACCTCCAAGGGTTTCGCTAACCATAAGCTACTTCATGAAGTCTGGTTGTCATCAAAACCCAGCCCCGCCCTAGTCGGTCCCACCTTTTCTGATGGGTGGTCCAGTCTGGGGAGGCTGGGGAGCTCCAGGCCAACCTGTTCTGCTGTGAAGTCCGGACACACAGAAGCTTGTCTGCCAGCCTCTCTCCCTGCCCGGAGCCAGGGGGCCCCAGCAGGGAGGCTCTACTTCCTCCCCAGCCCTCCCCCTATCCGGCCGAGCGCCAGCCAGGTACAGCCCCAGCAAGCAACCGCAACCCAGAGAAGACCAGCCCAGCCCAGCGAGCTTCCAGCAACATCTGGGGAAGGGAAGCGAGGCTCCAGAAACCTGATGCTCTGTTTGTTAGGTTTGGGAGAAAAGAGTGACTAAAAGAGGCCCCTCCTCAGAATTCTTTATTCCTGAACAAGGGAAGGAAGGGCAGGGATTGGGGAGGGCAGGGGATGAAATGCTACTCGAATGGAGGCCCTGACCCGGGGCTCTGTGTCAGGTAAGGAAGGAGTGGCGGGTTAGTCCCGGGCCCAAGGATCTCGGCCTGAAGTCCAGGAGCTCCTGGGATTGCTCGTAGATTCTTGCGTCTACGTGACTATCTGTGTCTTCCTGGGGAGAAGGTTCATAACCTTTGCCATCTTGTCAGACGGCTTCACGACCCCGAAAGTGTTAAGAACGTTGTTCTGAAAGGAGAGTGAGGCCTGCAGGTATGTGCACACCCGGGGGAAGGCCTTGTCTCTGGAGCCGAGTCTGCTACCAACTTGCTGTGTTCTCCTAGGCAGTTCACCTCCCGTCTCTGGTGGGCCAGGCGGGAGCAGAGAAGCAGGCGTCCCACACAGGCACCGTCCCTGCTGCCACGGGAGAGCGGAGGTTCACAGTCAGGCAGTCAGCACGAGCTCTTCTGCGGCTGTGACTCCCAGCAGGTCCGGGGAGTTTCTTCACCAGGGCGCAGAACCTGCCTCCAATTCCAGGCTCCATGTGTCCCTCTGCTGGCACCTCCCGAGGTAGGTCTTCTTAGGGGACGTGTCCTCATGCCGGGGCACAGGCCCAGGGCCCCATTCCTAGTCACTGTGTCAGATGTGCCTTGCACACAGCCCGGAGGTCCTGTAAAGTCCTCATCTGTTCACAAAGGCAAAGAGACCAGGGTCAGGTCTGGAGTGGGACGTGGCCCTGCCCAGCCCCCGTCAGCCAACTCTCCAGGGCTACGAGGGAGCAGTCATGGGCCCCCTGCACCCGTCCAGGGCTTTGATTCCTCTTAGCCCCTACCAAGCACCCAAGCATTACTAATCCCATTTACCAATGAGACAACGTGGGTTCAGGGCACTTGGTGACTGGCTCCAGATGTCCTGGGTCCCGATTTAATCTCTTAATCTCCACCACTAAGTACTAGTCCACAGTGCAACAGCCACCTAGGGGCAGCAGGCAGAGGACAACTGATCGCTGAGAAGCCCCGTGGCTCTAAGGAAGGGCAGAGCGCAGGGATGGGTCTCCAGCGCTGAGCATGGGACTGGGCGTGGAACAAGGGCTCTATGAGAGCAGGTCCTCTGCCAGCCCCCAGCTTCCTTCCTCCCAACCCACTACCCAGGATGCCATGTCCCCTTCAGACACCCACAGCCCCTAGCAATGCCCCTGCCCAGGCTCACATTCCCACATCCCCAAAGTCCCATTTGCCCACCTGTAAGAGCCTCTCTTAACAATGATACAGTAGAAATGAAGGGTCTTGGGGTCCAGAACCCAAAATGAGGTCCAGGTTTCTACCGCTGCACCGCTAGCTCCTACGTGTGATTTAGGGTCAGCTTGGGTGAGTCTCAGTGTCCTTGTCTGCCAAATGGCTGAGAAGCCCAGGCCTCCGAGCATCAACTTGGAATCTGAGGCCCGGGGGACGGGTCCTGGCTCTCCCCTTTCTCACTGCATGACCTCGGCCAAGCCTCCTGGGGAGCCTCCCTTTCTTTTGCCCAGATGACCCCAGGACCTCGAGGCTCCGGCCCGTCCCACTTCCATCTCTCCTCAGTGCTTCCAGCTGTCCCTGAGCCGCACTTGAGATCACTGGGCTCTTCCCATTAAACATCTCAGTGTCCCCTCTCTCTGCCGCAAAGTCCTTTGTAGAGCAAATGTGAGTCTCCAAGGTAGGACCCCTGCCTTGGAAACCTTCCACACCCTTGCTCTCCCTGTTCGTCCCCAGGACCCAGTTCAAGCCATCAAACTGCCTTGGGCGACACCATTCACCTCGCCTCCCAGAGCACTCTGCAGTCTGTCCCCACAAGAGCCGACAGTCGGCATCACCCTGTATGAGCGAGCACCCCAGGGGACAGGGCCTGTGGCTGTGCTCTTCCCGAGAGCCCTGCACAGCACACTGCTTGGCACACTGGGGCGCTCAATTAATGACATCACCCTCTCTTGTCTGCTAACAGCAATTACAATCCTCACAATATACCAGGGAGGAGGACCCCTCACCGTTAGCCCCAACTCACAGATAAGCAAACTGGGTCATGAAGTGAAATGACTTCTCAAGGGTACCAAATAGTAAGCGCTGGTGCCAGGAGACCCTAGGGGCTGGGGGTGGGCTTGAGGATTGTGGAGAGTACCCTCTCCAGGTCGCTTTCAACTCTGACATTCAGGAAGTGAAGATCTAGTAAGAAGCTAGTCGTAGACCTAGGAGCTCACTACGCCCCACCTCCCTCACCTGTCCCCACCTGACCCCGAACAAGTCTGAGACGGGCTCTGGCCAGCGCCGGGTCTCACCTGCTCTAAGCTGGGTGGGCCTGCGGAGGAAAACCAACGCAGGGGCCCAAAGCAGCCGTGTGCAGCCAGCCAGAGGGTCCTGGGGAAGGAGCGGAAGGAGGCGGCCCACTCCTTTGAGACCCCAAGCCAGCCCTCCCAGTCTCCCGGGATCCCAGCCACAGAGGGGGCCGAAGCCCAGCGCCATCTCCAGAGGTCACGGATGCGGCTCTGGGGCAGAAAACAGCCGGAGGCAGCAGGTCCAGCGCGCATCAGAGCACGCGGCCTAAGTGGGCCGCCTGGCCCTCGGGCCCGTGGCCGTGGCTGCGCTGGTGGGTCTTGAGCGAGCCTTCGCGCGCGAAGCTCTTGCCGCAACGGGCGCAGAAGTAGGGCCTCCGCTCCCCGAAGACGCCGGGGCGGCGCGGGTGCGGCGCGGGCATGCGCGCGTGGGTGCGCTGGTGGTTGAGCAGGAAGCGCGGCTCGCGGAAGCAGCGGCCGCACTGCGCGCACTGGTGCGGCTTCTCGCCGCTGTGGATACGCTGGTGCGTGAGCAGGTTCTGCTTGAGGCTGAAGCAGCGCCCGCACTCGGGGCAGGGGAAGGGCCGCTCGCCCGTGTGGGTGCGCTGATGCACCTCGAGGTTGTGCTTGACGCTGAAGGCCTTGCCGCACTCGGGGCACACGAAGGCGGCCGCGCGGCCCACTCCGGCATGCGCCTTCTGGTGCCGCACCAGGCTGGGCTGCTGCGAGAAGGTCTGGCCGCACAGTGGGCAGCGGTGCGGCTGCTCCTCCGCAGGGTGGTGGATGACCAGGCCTCGATCGTCCCCCAGGCCCTCCTCCCCGTCCCCCACAGGGGACCTGTCCCCAGAGGATGCCAGTTCGGTCATGGGCACTTCCGGCTGCAATCACCGGCCCCTGGGGAGGCAGAAGCAGAGAGAGTAGTCAGGGGGCACCCGAGGATCATCCAGGCCCCAGCCTCAGGGAGGACACTCCCCTGGGCTCCCACGGCTTCCAGAACCCGCCACTCTCCAGTCCTGTTCGAGCCTGTGTCCCCCTGCTGGAATGCCCTTCTTTCTCCTCTACCCCTAATCACATCCTACCCCTCCTTCAGGCCTTTCTAAAATGACACTTCCTGCTAGAATCCTTCCTTGACCTCTCCAGCCCCTCCGGAGCCACGTGACCCAACCCTACGACCCTCACCCATCACGCAGCATGCTGCTCTGTCAGACCGCCTCTGTCTCCCTGCCCCGTGAGCACCTAAAGGACAGAGCTGCGTCCTTTTTTTTTTTGCGGTACGCGGGCCTCTCACTGTTGTGGCACAGGCTCTGGACGCGCAGGCTCAGCAGCCATGGCTCACGGGCCCAGCCGCTCCGCGGCATGTGGGATCTTCCCGGACCGGGGCACGAACCGGTGTCCCCTGCATCGGCAGGTGGACTCTCAACCACTGCGCCACCAGGGAAGCCCAAGAGCTGCTTCCTTTTATGCCCCGCATCAAACACTGTGCCTGCCGCACAAGGCATTGAATAAACGCTGATGAGCAATATTCAGGGACTCCTGGTATTGTAAGTTATACTGAACCTGGATGCGTCTTATCTCTCCAACCAGATTCTCAAGAAGGGGGGTAGGGAGGTGCATCCCCAATCTGGAGGGAAGGGTGGGTCAACAGTGGTTTAAAGATATTTTTGCAAAGCTTCAAAAAAGAAACAAAAGCCCCGTAAACTTGAAAGTAACCTCAGTTAAACATTAAGGCAGCAGCTCTTTGTTTATCAAAATGAGGCATGCCTGTAAAAGGTTTGCAAGTCACTGAACCACACTGTGAGCTCCCAAAGGGCGGGTCTCAGCTTGATTCCTCTTGGCATCTGGCATCGCCCCAGCAAAGCCTGGCCCAAGGCTGAGGAACACTCAAAGCTCAACAAACACCCCCGAGTTCAGTTCCATCCCGTTCACACTGGTTCTCCTAAGGATCCTCTTTCCCAGGGCACTGTGTTCCTCTTAAATTGTTTCCCACTGTCCTCACAACAGCCCTGAGGAAGGGGCAGGTGTATTGAACCCCATTTTATAGATGGGGAAACTAAGGCTCAGTGGGGCCCACTTACTTGCCCAGGGTCACACAGCAAGGTGAACCAAGACTAGGCCTTAAGTTTCCTCACTGTCAAAATCCCTTTTCAACACAGTAGCTGCTCACCAGCTAAGTTCCCCTCAAAACACACACACACACAAGACCACCACCCTCCTGGCCACCATCACAGAGCCATCAATACCCAAAGGACCACTGCTTCTGGGGCACTGTCTGCGGCCACCACCCTCATGCCTCCCCAAAACCCTAGGCTCCTGCTCTGTAGAGCGCTGGGGCCTGCTGGGAGGGAAGGAGCTGGCCACTCCCCTGCATTCCCCCACCCCCAACTGGGAAGCTTGCTGGCCCTTCCCCTGTTCCTCCATGCAGACCTTCTCCACACTTCCAGATCTCTCTGCTAACCACAAGCTCAGTGGACCTATCGGCAGAGTGGGGTCCCAGAGGCACCCCCTCTGTCTCCCCCTACCCTCAGGCTGGGGTGGAACGCCACTCACCCAGGAGAAGGGGACAAGTACTACTTGCAGTAGACCCCACCCACAAGTCTTTCCCCAGGCAGCTGCATGGACGTTTGCAAAGACAGATCATCGCCGTCCCCTTGGCCAATCTCAGCCCGGCCTTGTCTCTGGGCAGCCTCCCCACTCCCCAGCTATACCCCTGACCAAGGGCCCCGCCCGCCGAGAGGGTCCAAGGCCTTGCCCCCCCCCCCCCGTCTCCCCAAGGTTCCTCCATCCCATCCCACACTCACAGACCAGGCTGCGCCCCAGTTCCTCCGGCCTCCAACAGTGGCTCTTTCCTCGAGTCTGCGCTGCCCAAGGCAAATACGGTAACTCTCCGCAGCGCCTCCCGCGCCCCTTCTCCCTCACCCTCATAAAGACGGCCAGCCTCCCGCACCGCTGTCCTTTTCAAATACCGGCATTAATCAAAAGAGCTGACCCCACCCACCCGACCCCCCCGCGCACAGCCTTGCCAATTCCTGAGGCCGGAGCGATCCTGGAGAAATATGGTAAACTCTGCGTCGCAACCCCACCCCCACTAAGATATGTAGGCCTCCCACTCTGCTGCAGCAACCCACCCCATTCCGCTACAAGCACCGGCTCCCTTAGGGAATTCATGCAACCCACGCCCTCCCGCTCCCGCAGCGGCCAGGGGGAACCACGCAACCATGGATAAATACATAATTAAGTCGCTGCGCTCGCCACTCCCGGAAAGGGTCTGCGCGGCTCCCGGCAAATACGGTAGCGCGCCTGCAGTGACCCGCCCCCACGGGCCGGCACTGGCCTCGGTAAATACGGTAATCTCCCGCCGAGGCCCCAGTCCTGGCCTGGCCCGGGACTCACGTGGCGCCGCCTCCCCAGCCCTCCGTCTCCTCCGCAACGCCGCAGTCGCCGACGTCGCCGCAGCCGCACAGCAGCCCCGTGAGGCTGGGAGGTCTAACTCGCCAACAACCCGGCTGGCGGAACAAGGAGGGCTGCGAGCCCAGCGCCCGCCGGGACAGGAGAGGGAACCAGGCGGGGGCCGGTTCGGGGGCAGAACGCCCCAAGGGCCGGGTCGCCCCAACTCCCTCCGGGCCCCCTGCCCCAGCCATTCCCGGTTCAGGATTCCCCGAGGCCCCAGTTCAGCAGTTAGAGCCTCATCCTCACCTCCCTCATCCTACGGCAGGGCTAATAGCCTGGTCAGGCCCGCAAACTGACCCCAGCGCCTAGGAAACTGGGTCTGGGGGCGCTGGAGGGACAGAGCCTTTCCTTGCAAGAGAGAGAAGGGAGTGAACGCAGGAACGCCCCCGGCAGAGCCTTTCTGAGCAGGGGTTTCATGGGTGGAAGACAGAGCCCACCCTACCATATGGCTCGGGTTATGCTATTAGGATGAATGGGGGAATAGAGGAGACACTTACACCCCTACGGTCCAGTCCTCTTCAGAACTGAGCCCATTATAGTCAAGACAAAGATATCCTGTGAAAGAGCCATTTATAACACCCAGGGGAACCAGCTGACGTGGACAGGGCGGGGCTGAATTCGTTTCCAAATGCCATTTAATAATACCGCTTACTTATATATTACTTCTCTTATTACAATGTCCTTTGTCATATATTATCTCGCGGGAGCCTTCCAATAATCTTGTGCCGTCTAAGTTATACAGGTATTATCATCCCATTTCATGGATGGGAAAGTAAAATAAAACTGAAACCCAGAGCGCCTCCCCCACCCTCCCTACTCCCCTGCGACCCACAGCTCTGAGTGGCAGAGCTCAGTAGGCAGGCCCAGCTCACTCTCCCTGGCATCACTCTGGTATCTCGACCTGCAAACAGAAACAGTGTGCCAACCAGGATGAGAAGTAATCATCTCATCCAGAGTGAGAAAATGCCTCCAAATTTACATTTTATAGACAAAGAAACTGAAGCTGGAGAAGGAAAATGAGTTTTTAAATTAAAAGTGCTAGAGGAACATCAGCTAGCCTTTTCTTTCCCGGCCCTCTGTCGCTGCCAGGTGGATGAAACAGCTGGGATTCCGGAAGGTCCAGGCAGGGCTCCTTACAGCAGACTGTGGAATATGGCTGTTAGGGTGGCATTATCCCTGATGAGGGGCTCTAGAAGACACAGGCCTCCCAGCCTCAGGAGGTCCCTCCTGCAACTCTGCAGGCGCCCAGTGTGCCTTTCAGAGCCTGCGAAATGAATTCCAGGTGGGGCCCCACCCTCGGAGTAAAACCAATCCCTTTCTCCCGACACCAGACCTGAAGGTCAGGCCTGCCAGCTTTCACAGCTCACCCCGTGGACCAGTCCATCCCAGCAGGTCCACCCTGGGTCACTCTCAGCCTCTCAAGGACCCACCCCCACCCCTACCCCCATCCATGCTGCTCCTGTAGCCCGTCACCGAGGTATGTGGAGCTTCATGAGTGAGACATCCCAAGGAGATTGGTATTTCAAATAGAGGCAACAGGGAGGGAATTCTGGGAAGCCCAAAGAAATGAACCCACCAGGATAGATGTTTACCCCAGGGCGCTCCCCTGGCATTAACAAAAGGACCCCCTAACCACTGATGATAATCCATACCCACACTCCGCCCCGGGGCCTGTGGAGCTTGGTCCATGGAACAGCCATGCCTCCCAGCTCTCCAGCTCTTGTTGCAAAAGTTATCACCTGCCAGAGGGATCAGCTTTCATCCTTCCCGCAGGCCGCAGGAGAAATGGGGACACTTAGTAAATGACCAGATTTTTTCAAAGGCAAAATCAATAATATACCTGAGGATGTCACCTATACTTTTAGCAGCATTTTCTAGGTAACCTGTGCCAACATAGAAAGGAACACAGCTGGGGACGGGGGAGGGGAAAGCCGACAACACCACCTATAACTCATCTCTCAGTGGGAATGCCGAGGGCTCTGGGAGGCCTCCATCCCCTGCCCTGCGTCTGTGTGTGTGACTTCTGCTGAGTCACTTCGTTTCTCTGCTTTCATACACATACACTCCCACACGCATCTCCCCTTCCGTTTTCACGTGCTGTGGTGAGCACAATAGAATGGAAGCGCGGAGACATTCTGCAAATGCAGCCATGCTTCTTCGCACAGGCAGGGCCAGAGGCGGGCATGGCGATCCCCTCCACTCCACAAGGCTCATGTGACAGCTGCACTCCGGCCCTAACAAAGGCCTGGGCTTCTCACAGCCGAGAACAGCTGGCCCGTGACCTCATTCTGGGAAGAGGCATCAGCTCAGCCGAGTCCTGCCCAGGGCACGGTATTCCCTCCCCCACCTCCAGGGTACACCAGCTGGACAAACGATCCCCAGGTACTCTTCCGGACCCGCGTGGTCCCTCGCAGAGATCAGCCTGGTCATCCTCTGGCTCCCCCGGCTCTGGGTTGCATCCCCAGGGCTTCTGCACTCAGCTAGGTGACCATGCTGCCCCCCACCAGCTCCTCCCGTCTCCCCAGATTGGACAGTGATCCCTAACATCCCTCCCTAAGGCACCTGTGCTGACTTCAGATAGGGATTTAGCTCACTTTTGTTTTCCCACCAGGTCCTGAGCTCCAAAGGGCAGGGACTGTGTTTTCAGCATCTCTGTATCCCAAGTGCCCAGCATATCATAGGCCCTTGGTCAATGTCTGCTGAATAAACGAATGCATGTCTGCAGATTCCACCTAAGAGTGGTGGAGGGAAAAGGTGGCCCCTCGGCCAGCAGGTGTGCCGATGTAACGTAAGGGATGAGGGGCCCCAGACATGGCTCTGAGGGCTGGGAGGCACTGCGAGACCTGAATGGTGATGTGGGGCTCTGGGCACGAGTTCATATCTGCTTCAAAGTTCTTTTTCCTTGAAGTTAAAACCCAAGATGTGACCTAGGACATCAGTTCAACCTCTAAGCTTGCAGTGTGCTTCATACCAGTTAATTTCTATGGCGACTGAGCTCTGTTTGGGGAAAATCCTTTCCTTCGTCTTCCATGGTACAACTTCCATTGCCACAAATGCTGTGCAAGTAGCCACACGGGGAGGTTATTTTTAAAATGACCACAGCTATCATTTATTGCCTGCCGTGTGCCAGGTACTACACTACATGCCCTACATAGGCCCCTTGCCCAAGGTCCCTCAGCTTACATGGTAAAGCCAGAATTTAGCCCCAGAACTGACTCTACCCACTATTCCCACCGTCGAAAGAAAGCTCTTTCTAGATTGGGGTGAGGGGCAGGGGTGAGAGAAAACATTTCTACTTCTTCTCTATAGAAGCATTATTCCCAGGGCTGTACTGTCCAATAGCCACGTGTGGCTTTTTAAATTTAAATTAATTAAAATCAAATAAAATTGAAATTTCAGGTCCTCAGCCTCACCCGCCACACTGAAGGGCTCGACAGCCCCACGTGGCTGGTGGCCATGGTTTGGGGCAGCACAGATACAGAACATTTCACCATCACAGAAAGTTCTCCTGGACGGTGCTGCTCTTGGGTACCACCCCCTCCAGATCTGAGTGACCCGGGAGACACCATTCTATTTTTTTTTTTTTTTTTTTTTTGCGGTACGTGGGCCTCTCACTGTTGTGGCCTCTCCCCTTGCGGAGCACAGGCTCCCGACGTGCGGGCTCAGCGGCCATGGCTCACGAGCCCAGCCGCTCCGCGGCATGTGGGATCTTCCCGGACCGGGGCACGAACCGGTGTCCCCCGCATCGGCAGGCAGACTCTCAACCACTGCGCCACCAGGGAAGCCCACCATTCTTTTTTTAATCCAGAGTTCAGCCCATGGGGACCCATTCATGTCCCTCCCTCCGCTAGGATCTAGTAAGAGCAGTGATATGAGAAAACATACTATCTTCAGCCACAACACTCCTCCTCTTGCCAAAGGTCAAAGATAGTTCTTTACCAAACCCAAATTACTTTAAAAAGAAAAACCAAAGGCCTCAGCAGCAGCCCCTACTCCTGCCAGGCGCTCTCTACGAAGTCCCTGCCAGTCCCGCTCTCTCCCCTGGTCAGGGCACCTCTCCCTGTAGCTCCCTCGGCCTGGGCAGCCTGGAACCACACCCTCCCAAGCAGGCTGCCGCCTGGCCAGCTGACTCGAAGCTCACGTTCCTTGCCAAGAAGGAGCATTTTCCCCGTACCTGAGTCATTTGTCTTAGCTGCCAGGCTGCCCCTAACAAAGGACACAAGGATGACGTGGGCAGTTCCTGGAACTCCAACCCCACCAAGCTCATCTGGTGTGTTGCAAGCTTGGCCCTGGGTCCCCATCGCAGACAGGCACTTACCTGGCTGTGGACAGGCTATAAATAAGTCTTTTAAGATCTTGGTTTATTTACTCGTGGTTGTTTTCTGTTCCCCCATGCAAGCCTTTAATCTCAGCACGCTCCGGAACGTTTTGAACTGTAAACCACGAGGGTAGGTCTGACCTTCTTGTCTTTGATTTTTATGGCGTGTCTTTTCCTAAATTTTCTCTGACCTAGTTTATTTTTAAATGAAATGGAATTAAAATTGAAGTTGACAATGCCAGGCCTCCCTCGGAGAAGACTGCCATCGTGACAGCGGAAGAGATTTAGGCTAACAGGAGACCTGGGACCTGCCATCCACTTGCAACATGACCCACTGGACTAGTACCACCGTCCCCCTCCCCCTCCCCTGTATCACTGCCCTGCCCAGGTCATAACTCGCCATGAGATGGTGAATAAGAACGCCTTGCTGACAGAGCTGGGGCTGGGAACGATTTGTTGAAGAGTTGATCGTAGAGATTGTTCCAAGCTGTGTATCAAAATGAGTTTCCACAAAGGCCCAGGAGCTCCTCAAGGGCAGGGTCTGTGACTGCTATGGCCTGCATTGTGTCTCCGCAAATTTATGTGTTGACGCCCTACCCTCAATGTGGTGGCATCTGGAGATGGAGCCTTTGGGAGGCAATTAAGAATTAGGTTTAAATGAAGTCGTGAGAGTGAGGTTCGCCTGGTGAGACTAGTGTCTAAGAAGAGGAAGACAGAGACCAGGTCCTTTCTCTCTCTTTTACTTCTCCCCCACTCCTTCTCGCCCTCCCACCATGTGAAAACCCCGAGAAAGGGTGGTCGTCTGCAAGCCAGGAACCGAGCCCTCACCAGGAAAAGTCTCTGCCAGCACCCTGATCTTGGACTGCCAGCCTCCCGGACCGTGAGAAATGCATGTCTGTCATTAAAGCTCCCAGCCTGTGGTGGTGTTACGCTGGCCCGAGCCGACTAAGACAATGGCTTATTCATCACGGCATCCCTGAGGTCTGACACAGTGCCCGGCACACTGGAGACTTGTTTAGTAAATCATTGCTGTGCTACCGTGCCATCCCAACCTGGTCAATGGGACGTGCACCTCGGTAATTCTTCACCCTGATGGACTTGGCCTTGTCCCCATTGTGACGCAAAGCACCCATTTTTGAAGAGGCAGGTCCCCTGGGGTCAGTGAACAGGCATTCATTCTCATGACTTTGGTGGGAGAGGGGAGCTGCAATCGGACCTCATCGACCCCAAGTCTTACCAGTGCAGCTGTCTGATCTGATCACTAAACACAGGCCATTTGGGAACGATAACACATCCTATTGTATGGAAACTCCTGCTCAACTGATCTCTTCAGTATCTGCCTGCCCTGCCGCTCAGGAACGTGGTTTAACAGGCCTCTAATGCAGACATGGTACTTCTGGGACGCTTCCTGGAGGAGCAGGGCTTGCTTGAGTTGGCCTCAGAATTTCAGGAAGCAAATACCCCATCATTACAGTGGGTTTTGATGAGATCCCAAGCATTTTGCTTCCCTGAGCAGGGCCGGCAGGAGAGGGGCAGGGCTTTGCAGGGAGACAGAGCAGCACGTAGGGCTGGGTCAGAGCGTGCTTAGGAAAACCCTTCTGATTTGGCCCCCGGCTGGTCCTCAGACCTGAACTCCCAGATGGGCACACCTCACCCATTCGTGAGGTTTCACACAGCATGGTTTGTGATCAAAGGCCTGGACCACGAGTCAGCGGCCCTGGCTGAACATTAACCATCACCAGAATTGTGTTACCCAGGTAAGCTGGATCACCTCCATGTCTTTTTTTTTTTTTTTTTTTTTTTTTGCGGTACTCGGGCCCCTCACTGTTGTGGCCTCTCCCGTTGCGGAGCACAGGCTCCGGACGCGCAGGCTCAGCGGCCATGGCTCACGGGCCCAGCCGCTCCGTGGCATATGGGATCTTCCCGGACCGGGGAACGAACCCGTCTCCCCTCCATCGGCAGGCGGACTCTCAACCACTGCGCCACCAGGGAAGCCCCTCCATATGTCTTTTTGTGATGCTACAACACTTCGAGCTCCTGCCAGATGAAAGGGATTAAACAAAACCTGAGAAGAGGGGTGAACGGAAGCCAGGGTGACCGCACAGCTCCTGGAGAAGATAACACTTCTCTGAGTTCAAGGGAGAACCAGGCGGGCCCTTGGAGGCAGGAAGGCACAGTTTCTCCTCCTACAGAATCACCCTAGGGTTCCCCTTTTTCCTCTCACTTCCCAGCTATCCAACCCTGGTACCCCGATACCCACGCCCTCTGCAATCCCCTCCCCTCCTGTGGGAAGACATGGTCCAAGGCTACAGCCGGGCTGGAGTCCCGGGCCCTTCTGCTAGCACTAGGGCCCCAGCCGACCCTGCTTTTGGAAGGGTACGAGGGGTGACTTTTGAGGAGCTAGAGGTCAAGGCGGGTATGTGGGAAGTGATCAAATTGTCTTGGAGAGGGAACAGGGGAGAGAATACTGCCCTCCACCCCCAGCAAGAACTGGCCATGGGGACTGGCTGTGCTCATGGCCAAAGCTCCCTGCCCTCGTCCTGGGGCAAATGGATCCCTCCAAGCACACAAGGACCCAGAGAACAGGAAGGGTGGCTTAGAAAGGAGACCACATGAGACAATCAATCCTTCATTTCTCTCTTCTGCAACACCGGCGTTGATAGGGATCCCGGGCAGTGCCCACCGAGTCAGGGCAGCACATTCGCTGCTCTCCTGCTGCAGGTCCCTCCCCAAGGTACCAAACCCCAGCTGAGACCACCCCCGCCCCCCAGTCCCAGCCCCTGACCATCACACACACATACACACACACACACACACACACACCAGTCCTAGGGTCAAGCCGGCCACCACAGCACCCTGGGCAGCAGGGCACTTGGTGTTGAGGACCATCAAACCATTCCCTCCTTCCAAAAACATGTCTTGAGTAGCCATTAAGTGCTCAGCACTGGCCTCGCACGGGCATAGGCGTGCCCCTCCCCAGCTCCAGCTCCCATCTGGGCACTCAGTCTGTTGAGACTCCCCCACAGGGACACCCCTGGGCTATCTGGCAGCTGAGCACAGCTGGCTGGTGCCACAGCTGACCAGTCCAGACCTGCGCCATCTCACCCAGGGAGCCTCGCCCAGGGCCGTCGACAGCCCCCGCACTCAATGCCCGAGGGCTGCCGTCCCACCTCCAAGGAAGGACACAGACGGGCCTCAACCATCACAGACACATCCAGGCTCCAGGGTGAGGATGTCTGATCTTACCTCCTCCCTCAGCCCTTCCCGGGACTCTTCCCGGCCCCCGTTTTGGGATGCTTGTGGAATTCTGGTCTCAGGTCTGAGAGCCTTGAAGAAAGCACCTTTTGATAGGGTCTTACCCCCTGGGGTTCTAAAAGCCACCATTCCTGGTCATTCCCCACACGCACCACGCAAGCATCCCATCCCGCCCATGGGTCTGCTTGGGTCCAGGCCCCCTAGAGCGCCGCGCCCTTGGCGCTGGGGGTGGGCGCCAGGGCGCCCCGGTGAACGCGCTGGTGCTTGAGCAGGTGCTGCCTCTGGCTGAAGCCGCGGCCACAGGAGGCACACAGGTAGGGCCGCTCGCCCGTGTGGTTGCGCCGGTGGCGCGTCAGGTTGGGCTTCTGGCTGAAGCGGCGCCCGCACTCCGGGCACGGGTAGGGCCGCTCGCCCGTGTGGATGCGCTGGTGGATGGTGAGCGCCGACCACCACGAGAAGCTCTTGCCGCACTCGTTGCAGATGAACTGGCGCGGCTCGCCCGGCCCGCCCGCCCGCGCCCGGCCCCACGGCACGTCCCCGGGCCCCCGGGCCGGCGAGGGGCCGTGCGACGGCGACGGCGGCGGCGGCGGCGGCGGCAACAGGCCGGGGGCGCCCTGGGCGGGCGGCTCGGCGTCGTGGGCCTGCTGGTGGGCCCGCAGCGCGGCGCGGCCGGGGCGCGGCGCGGCCGGGGCGCCGGGCAGGTGCGTGCGCTGGTGCTTGAGCAGGTGCTGCTTCTGGCGGAAGCTGCGGCCGCAGTGCGCGCAGGGGTGCGGCCGCTCGCCCGTGTGGTTGCGCAGGTGGCGCGTCAGGTTGGGCTTCTGGCTGAAGCGGCGCCCGCACTCCGGGCACGGGTAGGGCCGCTCGCCCGTGTGGATGCGCTGGTGGATGTTCAGCGACGACCACCACGAGAAGCTCTTGCCGCACTCGTTGCAGATGAACTGGCGCGGCTCGGCGGGGGCGGCGGTCCGGGCCCCGGGCCGGCGCCACCGGCTCTGGCAGAGCCCCAGCCAGGCCCACTCGGGGCGCCCCCGCCGGGGCCCCGGCCGCGGGCGACAGCCCCGGTGGGCCGTGGCGTCCCGCAGCAGCGTCTGCAGCCCAGCGCGGGTGCCCTGGCGGTCCCGGGCGTGCGCGCGCTGGTGGATGCGGAGGCCCACCTGGTGGCGGAAGCAGCGCTCGCACTCGGGGCACGGGTGGGTGGCGGGCCGGGAGTGGGTCTTCTGGTGCTTGAGCAGGTGCTGCTTCTGGCTAAAGCGCCGAGCGCATTCGGGGCAGCAGAAGGGCCGCTCGCCCGTGTGGTGCCGCTGGTGGCGCGCCAGGTTGGGCTTCTGGCTGAAGCTCTTGCCGCACTTGCCGCACGGGTACGGCTTCTCGCCGGTGTGGGTGCGCTGGTGGATCTTCAAGGTCGACCACCAGCTGAACCTCTTCCCGCAGTCCGGGCACACGAAGTGACCCTCGCCGGCAGAAAGAGCGGGGCGCAGGGGGCTGGGGGTCACCCCCGGAGCCCGGCCTGCCGGCCCGCCATCCTGCTCAAGGGGAGGGGCCCACCTTGGACCCCCAGTCTCCTCCTGTCCCCCCCAGGCTCGAGGCTTCCCCACGGTCTGGCATGGCGGGAGGCTCCTACGCTGCCGGAAAATGTTCTCCTTATCCTTCTGGGAAAGCGCGGCCTGTGGCCCCAGCGTCTGCAGCAGCCACTCTGGCTTCTCTTGCTTGATCTTCATGACCAGCACATCTCCTGCCGGAGGCAGAGGGAGAGAGACGGCGAGAGTCATTCGGTGCTCGGTGGGGTGGAGGGAAAGGGCGGGAGGGCGGGAAGACGCGTCAGGAGGGCAGAGCTTGGCAGAAAATAGGGCCGGGAGAAAAGGATGCAGAGGAAGAAGAGAGGAGGGAGGGTGGAAAGGACAATAAAGGGGAGACTGGGGTGTACAGGAGGGCAAAGGAAAAAGACAAGGAAGAAACGATAGGTGAGCGTTGCCGTGCCAACGACCCCGCTGCCCGCCTCCTCCACCCTGAGGCCCAGAGGAGTCTTCCGACCCAGGAAGCAAGCAGAAAGTGGCCACGTTTCCAAACATCTCCTTCTCTTCCTAAGGGGATGGATGTGCTGGACACTCGCTGGACGAGTGCACGTCCAGTCCCCCCAGGGGTTGGGCAGCCAAGCCCCGCATCACTGCCAGGCCTCTCCGGGGCAGCAGCCGTGGTGCGTGCGCACCTCACCTTCTTGGCAACCTCACCTTTCTTCAACGAAACCATGAACAAGAAAGTAGGCCAGAAAGGTCTCGGCAGCCAGAACGCGTGCTGCGTCGTCCTTGTATTAAACGAATCCTACACAGCAGCTGCACGCTGCGGTACTAACCCAGCCCTTACACGGTGCTCAGGCCAGAGGCCGCTTGGCTTCGGGGCTCCTGGACAGAAGCCATGATGGAAAAGGTTTGCCGTAGACACTGCGTACAGACGGTCTGATTCCATTCATACGTAGGTCAAAAGCTGGCAACTAATGGACGAGTTAGAAGGGTAGCGGCCCCCCGACAGAGGGCACTGCGGTTGCAAGGGGGCCTGGGGCACTTCTGGGGCTCTGGCAATGTTCTCCTTCTGGATCTGGGTGCTGGTTACATGGGCGTGTTCACTTGGGGAATTTATACAGCCCGCGACCTGTGCACTTTTCTGTGTTACACTTCAAGAAAAAGTTTATGTTCAATAAAAAAATAAATGAAACGGGAACAAAGAAGAGAGACTCTAAACAACAGTTGCCAATCCACCTGCCAATGCAGGGGACACGGGTTCGATCCCTGGTCCGGGACGAGTCCACGCCCCCGCAGAGCAGCTAAGCCCACGCACCACAACTGCTGAGCCTGTGCTCTAGAGCCTGCGAGCCACAACTACTGAAGCCCGCGTGCCTAGAGCCCGTGCTCCTCAACAAGAGAAGCCACCGCAATGAGAAGCCAGCGCACTGCAACAAAGAGTAGCCCCCGCTCGCCGCAACCAGAGAAAGCCCGCGTGCAGCAACAAGACCCAACGCAGCCAGAAAAAAAAAAACAAAAAACCGCTGCCAATATTAAAAAGACAACAAAGCAAACCCCAAGGAAGTAAGAGGAAGGAATTAATAAAGACAAAAGCAGAGATGATAGGATAAAGGGAACATAAAGATAAAAAAAGGATTCTGATAAATCGCAAAATACCATGTATAGACATTATATCAATTTGAAAAATCTATATAAAATGGATGATTTTGCGAGGAAAAATAAATTAACAAAACTGACTCAAGAAAAGGTAGAAACCATGTCTATAGAAACAATTAGAAAAGACTGAAAAGAAAGCTAAAGTTCAACCTCGAAAATGGGTAACTGGCCACTGAACCGTACAAAGAGGTTCTACTAAAACTTCACGGCAAGGACTATTCCCAGCTTACAGAAACTGTGACCATGACTAGGGCAGGGGGAGGGGGGAAGCTCACATGTTAACATGACCCAGAATAAGACAAGGGTGGGGTAGCAGGAAAGTATAGGTTTATCGTTCTTTGAAAGTAGATGCAAGAAACAAACAAGCAAAAACATTGGCAAAGCAAGTGTGGCAGTGTTACGAGAACAATCTATCATGGCTTTGCTGGATGTTCTCCAGGAAAGCGAAGATGATTCAACACAGTTCATGACATTAACCTTTTAAACATTAAAAACCTTATACTATCTCAATAGATGTGAAAAAGTCCCAGGATAAAATTCAACATCACTTCTGGAGGGAGAGAAGGAAAAGGGAAAGGCGGGAGGAGGAAGAGAGGGAGGGGTAAAGAAAAAAGGAAGGAAGGAAGCTCTTAGCAAACTAGGAACATAAGGAAATTGTCTTAGGTTGACAAAGGAGCTGTATTAGAAACGGCAGCAAATGTTATAACCGAAGGCAGAAGATTAGAAGCCTATTCAAGTTAGAAGCAAGGTGAAAAAAGAAAGATATATATAAATCTTGGAAAGGAGGAGAGAACTGTCATTTGCTGATAATTATTAACCTAGAATGTGCATGAGAACCCACTGATGAAGTTTTAGAAATAAAAGTTCCAACAAAACTGCCAGATGAAAAACATTAAAATGCGTAACTTTTCAAAATGGCAATAAAGTAGCTGTAAGTATACCTAATATACCAGCAAAACATAAAGAAAACTATTAAACTTTACTGAAGGGATAGAATGTAAATAAAACAACAGGTACATCATATTCCTAGATAAGAAGCTCTCCATACCAAAATGTTTAAATTCAGTGTAGGGGCTTCCCTGGTGGCGCAGTGGTTGAGAGTCCGCCTGCTGATGCGGGGGACACCGGTTCGTGCCCCGGTCCGGGAAGATCCCACATGCCGCGGAGCGGCTGGGCCCGTGAGCCATGGCCGCTGAGCCTGCGTGTCCGGAGCCTGTGCTCTGCAACGGGAGGGGCCACAGCAGTGAGAGGCCCACGTACCGCAAAAAAAAAATAAATAAATAAAATAAAATTAAATTAAATTAAAAAATTCAGTGTAATCCTAATTAAGTAAATTATAACATTTACTATGTGTGTAAATCACCCAGAAATTCTAAAAATGAGCAAGGAAGAATTTGGCTTATGCAACATTAAAAGCTAAAATACTAACACCACACACCCGTTAGAATGGCTAAAATCCAAAACACCGACAACACCAAACGCTGACAGGGATGTGCAGCAACAGGAACTCTCATTCATCGCTGGTGGGAATGCAACATGTTAAGGCCACTTCGGAAGACAGTTTGTCTGTTTCTTACAAAACTAAAGATACTCTTACCATACGATCCAACAAATCACTCTCCTATGTATTCGCCCAAAGGAGCTGAAAACTTACGTCCACACAAAAACCTGCACACAGACGTTTATAGCAGCTTTATCGATAACAGTCAAAACGTGGAAGCATCCAAGAGATGTCCTTCGTTGGGTGGATGGATACAGTGGTACACCATACAATGGAGTATGATTCAGTGATAAAAAGAAATGAGATCTCAAGTCATGAAACGACATGGAGGAAACTTAAATGCATGTGACTAAGTGACAGAAGCCAACCGGAAAAGGCTACACGCTATGATTCCAACTCTGTGACGTCCTGGACGAGGCAAAACTGTGCAGGCAGTAAAAGGATCAGTGGTTGCCAGGGGTTGAGGGGTCAAGGGGAAAGGGATGAACAGGCAGAGCACAGAGGATTTTTAGGGCAGTGAAACTCCTCTGTATGACACTGTAATGGTAGGTACAGGACATTAAGCATCTGTCCACAGAATGTACAACACAAAGAGTGACCCCTAATGCAAACTATGGACTTTATTTAATACAAATGTGTTAATAAAGGTTCATCTATTGTAAAAACGGCACCATTCTAATGCAAAATGTTAACAACAGGAGGAACTGTCGAGAAGGGTATAGGGCACTCTTTGTCCTTTCTGCACATTTTCTCTGTAAACCTAATACTGCTCTAAAAAATAAAGTCCATTTAATAAAAGTCTTGACTGATGCAGTTGTATTGACATGGCTGTTCCACACTGAGCCAGGTGAGGTGAGGCTGTGAGAGTCCCTCCCACCACCAAAAAAAAAAGGCTAAAAACAATCATTAAAAGTGTAGAATAGGGTTTCCCTGGTGGCACAGTGCTTGAGAGTCCGCCTGCCGAGGCAGGGGACACGGGTTCGTGCCCCAGTTCCGGAAGATCCCACATACCGCGGAGCGGCTGGGCCCGTGAGCCATGGCCGCGGAGCCTGCACGTCCGGAGCCTGTGCTCCGCAACGGGAGAGGCCACAGCAGTGAGAGGCCCGCGTACCACAAAAAAAAAAAAAAAAAAAAATCAGTTCCAGATGGATTTAAGTGCTGGTTTAAAAGAAGCAAATACAGTATTAGAAGAATTAGGAGAATTTGTTTCCAATCTAGAGGTAATTGGTAATCTTCTTCAACAGGATGCAAAACATAAAAACTAAATTTAAAACCCCTGTACAACAAAGGATACTGCATATGAGCGAACTAGAAATGATCGTGTGGGACAGCCTTTTCCAACAGAGCTTTCCACAGAGTGAAAACATTTTACATCCAAGCTGTCTGATACATGTGGCCTCTAGACACAGGTGGTTACAGAGCACTTGGAATGTGGCTAGTACTACCGAGGAACTGAACTTACTTTTTAAAATTTAAATCTAAATTTAAATTTAAATAACCGTATGTGGCTATTGGCCACCTACTGGACAGCACACGTCTATGCAGAGTATATAAAGGACTCAGTATCCACAGTATTAATATCCAGAGTATATAGAGGACTCCTATAGATACGATGAAAAGAGGTGCACCCTCGCTAGTAACCAGCAAAGTGCAAAGTAAGAGTGTAGCATCTTTTCACCTATCACAGCAGCAAATGTTGAAGAGGTTGATAATATCCCGACTTCACAATACACATGGAAATTACATAGGAGGATAAGTACAACATGGGGGCCTAAACGAATTCAGACTCTTAGAGGACGACTTGACAGTGCTTATTAAAATTATAAATGTGTACAATCTCGCACCTCTTCCACCCAGCAATTTCACTCTAGGTGTTTATCCTAAGAAATACATATGAGTCCAAAGAGGAACGCCTAAGTATATTCACTGAAGTGCTATCTGTAATTAGGAAAAAGGGGGGAACAACCTAATTACCCACCAATAATAGTCTAATAAAATTTTCACTCCCGTCATAATGTGGACTACTACGCGGTGATTGAAAGGAGCTGTATACGCTCATGTGAAAAGATTTCAAAACATTTTAAGAGAAAAAAACAAAACTGAAAGTCAGTATCAGTCGTCTGATCCAACTTACGGAAAATAAAACCATACCTCTCTGTGTACATACACATGCCCGATCCAGGACGGTTCACACCAAACCCAAGATGGTGGCCACCCTGCAGGTAATATGGACCATAGCAGGACTAGATGGAGAAGTCAAAGGGGATTTACACTTTATATGTGTTATTTGAATATTCTCATAAAAATCCAAACATTATAATTTTAAAGTCTTTAAAATATCTTAGGAAACAAAGAGAAAACGTCCCCTCTAATCTGGTGGCCTTTAGTTTTGAGGCCAAAGAGCTCTGCTCCACTCCACAGACTCACTGGCCACGTGGGGGCAAAGAAACCGATGTGGTGCCCATGGGGGCAGAGGTGGCAGGGTTGGAGGGTCACAGAAAGCACCTGCAAGGGGCCAGCTTTCCACCTGGCGAGACGACGCTATGAGGCCTCCCCAGATGCTCGGTTGTGAGAGGTCATTTTATCAGGAGGAATAATTTGAAAATGAAAGTGGTGATTTAAATTGTGTTCGGTAGGAATCGAAAGCCCATGTGTAATGAGCTTCGCTGATTCAAAGAATGTTTCCTTAGATGCACTGAACTGTTGGCCAGCGGAAGTATTTAACAGGGCTAGCTGTCCAAATTGGTGGTCATGTACTGAATCCAAAACATACTCCAGTCAGAGGGGCACCACTGTCCCCAAGCGACAGGGCACCCGCTAGTGCCCCAGAGCCCCACAAAAGCCACTGCCTTTCCCTGATCAAACCTGGCCTTGATATCCATCACAGTGGCTGGGCTGCATGAGGAGGCCCTGAAGCCCAGGGGTGGCGCGTGTAGACCTGTGACGTGTGTTGCTGGGACTTCAGTCGTCACGGGCACCTTCCCGTAGGGATCAGGCACTGATACAGAGGAAAACAGGCTTGTGCCTGCCTGTTCCAAAGGTACTGGTCCTCAGTCAGCATAAAAAGCTCTAAGTGGTTCAGGTAAAATAAAAAGGTGCTAAAAGGAGAGCTATTGCTTAACGGGTAGTTTCTGACATTACGGGAAAATTCGAGAAATGGATAGTGGTGACGGCGGTGCCACAACAAGAACGTGCTTCACGCCACTGAACTGTACCCTTAAAGATGGTTAAAATGGTAAATGTCATGCTACGTATATTTCACCACAATTTAAAAACACACATAAAATAAATATAAAGTAAAAGGTATCTGAAAGAGGTGAGCTCCCAATTATCTGAAAGCTCTGGCCTTCCAGAAGAGTCATTCCTTCAGCCTGGCCAGCAGGCGTGGCAGCCTGTGGAGGCTGAGCTCACGGGGGCCCCCAGGCCCCAGTGGCTCCAGGGTCCAGGCCGGTGTTTTTCTACCTCTTCCCGAAGCTGCAGCTGCGGTACGGGGCAGAGAAGGCCCTGGTGGAGCCCATCTCTCATGTCTGCATTAGGATCTCCCTTATGAGTTTACATGGGCAAAAGGGTCCTTCAGCTGAAATGTTTGGAACTGTCTGCCCTAGGTTTTCCTGTAATTACTGTAATGTCAGCCACACACACACACACACACACACACACACACACACACACACACACACACACCTCAAGTGCTCTCAGCGTTCAAAGCGACAGCCTGGGGCAGGGGTTGAGGGGGACTGGGAAGTGGGGTGGCTGAACTCACTGCCCCAGAACAGTGTGGTGTCCATATATCATACTGCCTCCTTTGAGCTGGTGTTTTGTTTCTTTTTTATCCAATTGCCTGATTTTTGTCTCATCTTAGGCCCACTGCAGTGATTGCCCTGGGAGGGCGGGGGCTCTGGGGTCCATAGGGCAACTCCCCTGGAAGGGGTGGGAGGTAAAGAAGCCTGGTCACTGTGCCGAGCGAGGGGCAGAGTTCCCAGGCCTGGGCCGGTCCCCTGTCCTGGGGCCAGAGCCACCGTGCAGCCCAGCTACACCCAGAACAGGGCCTGCCACAGAGGCTGAGAGCGGGTCTCAGACCAGGGGCTGCTCCATCCCAGAAGCGGTAAGCGGGTGGCTGGGGAGGGGTCTCCACAGGGTACTTCCCACTCTCAACGGCACCTGCCCCCTGCCCAGGAGACACCAGGACTAACTGCTGTGTTTCCTCACCACCAGCTCCAAGTGCATCAGCTGACGCAGACCATGAACTGTGTGACCCCGGGAAGCTTAATGGACCGAACTGGAGACACTCTCCTGACCAACGAACAGCAGGGCTTGTTGCGACCACGTGTCCTCCCCGGAGCGCTGGCTTTCGGTGTGTGATCAGCGCCAACACCAAGCACTCCCTGATCTAGCGCTTGACAAACACCTGATCTTCCCCAGCAGATTTCTGCACGGGGTGTGTGTGTGTGTGTGTGAGTGTGTGTCCGTGTGTATGTGTGTCCGTGTGTGTGTGTGTGTCCCTGCCGGGCAAGCACAGGCTGGGCTTTGTCAGTTCTTAGCCCCCTAGTCTGTGTTTGCTCCATCCTTGGACGTGACCTCAGTGTCCTGGTCCCACCGTGTGGTTCTACAGGCCACCAGCAACTCCTGCTCAGCTACAGAGAGACAGGGAAGACAGGGCTGGGGAGGGGGCCGTGGTGGGCTCCCACCTGCCCCTCTTCTCTTACCTGTGCTGCTGTCGCCAGCCAGGCCACTCTCCATCCCCGGAGGCCCCTCGGCATCAGCACAGCGGCTCCCTGCCCGGCCGTCTGTGGGTGAGATGGGAGCAAAGGAAAGAGAGTTGGCCTGTGGGACAAGGACAAATGCCACTCACAGGAAGCAGTTCCTCTTTTTCAAAAGCTTTTCTATGACCTCTGTCGAAATGAGCAGGATTATTTTTAAAAGCACATATACCTGCCAGGCGGGTAAAATGTGTATAATTCCCGTTTTATGAAGAATAAACTGAGGCCAGAGAGGGCCGCTGACATGCCCCAAGCCACAGAGGTGGCCGAACGGCAGAGCTGGGCAAGGTCCCTGGGCTTCTAACTCCCAGACCAGAGCCTCATGCCCACACTCTCATCACCTGCGGGGTGGGGTGTGAAGGGTGCCACAAGAGAGAACCAGGAAACTCAAATAAGTTTAGAGACACCCCCTACCCTGCAACGTGGTCACGAGGACACCCTGGAGGGAAGAACCGTCCCTCCAAAATCGCCAGCCACCCCGTCTCTCAAAGCCCCCGTCTAGGTTCCAGTACAAACCCTTCTGGGGCCTCACAGCCACCCCCCACCCCTGGGCAAGAACACACGTGGCCAGCCTGGGTCCTAGGGACCTGATCCCTCATCCACCAATCTGGGGCTCATCTTTTGTTACTCTTCAGTCTTTTTTTTTTTTTTTTTGCAGTACGTGGGCCTCTCACTGTTGTGGCCTCTCCCGTTGCGGAGCACAGGCTCCGGACGCACAGGCTCAGTGGCCATAGCTCACGGGCCCAGCCGCTCCGCGGCATGTGGGATCTTCCCGGACCGGGGCACGAACCCGTGTCCCCTGCATCGGCAGGCGGACTCTCAACCACTGCGCCAGCAGGGAAGCCCCCTCTTCAGTCTTTTGAACATCTCCCGACTGGCTCATTTGGTGCCTGGAACGTGACTGGGATGGGTCCTGCTGGTCTGACCCCTTGGCGCGGCCCCTGCCCCTTCCAGGCCCCAGCCTAAACGTCACCTCCTCTGACTGGCCTTCCCTGGCAGCCCCGTGTAAAGTCACAACCCTAGCCCCACCTCCCATTCCTCTGACACTTTTTGCCACCGGACAGGATATTTACTTCTCTGCTTATTCCCCGACAGGAATTGAGGACAGGACTTCCCGGCCTCACTGCCGAGTGCCAGGGTCCGGGCCAGAGCCCGCACGTGGAGGGCACCAAACAGCCGTGTGTGGCACGAACATGCCGCTGGTTACGTGCGCTCAGGGATGTGGCCGCTGCACGTGGTGCTGTGGGCGGCCTCCCCCGAGGTCGGGGATCTCGTTTCCTACGCCTGCACCCCCGGGCCCCCTGCACTCCCAAACAGGCCCCAGCCTCTGCCCCACGAGACGGGAGGTTGGGCTCACGCTGCAGGACCAGGAACCTCTCCTCGGCCACCGCTCGGGCTCGGGGAAGCCAGTCTCCCCTTGCTCCACACCTCAGGCCCCAGAGAGCCTCCCAGAAACCCCATTTTAAGGGTCTCCCCGCTTCCTTCTCCCAGGTCCCCTTCCAGCAGCTACTCCGGGGACAGGGACCCAGGCTGGAGATATGGACCCTGCCCGGAGAGGTGGGGGGCAGGGGTGTCAGGGAGATACGAATCTGAGAAATAGAAAACTCACCCTCCCTGGTGCAGAAAGGGAAAGAGAACCCTCCCCTTTCTTTCAGAGTATTTTCTTTAGAAAACTTCTAATTGGAAGTTCTTTCTCTGCCCCTTAGAGGTGTATATAAATCTTTTTAAAGCTCACTAAGCCTCCTGCTGGCTTTACAACCCAGGACCGTCTTTCTCGAGGACCTGGGAGCCATCTCTCCGAAATGCAAACATCAAGGGAACAGCGGCCAGCGTCCCCTGCCCGTGGGAGGTGGGAGCCTAACTCTCCAGCAGCACCGGGCTCGGGGCTGCAAACCTCGTCCCATCACCAAGATACAAGAAGTGGATGTTTTCTTTGCATAAAGGCAATTAGCTATCACGGGTGGCCTCCCAATTCCAGGCGAATTTAGGGTGAACTCTGTGTGACAAATGGTGCTGTCAAGTCCTCTTACCCGAGGGCTGGCTGTGCTTTCCCTGGAGAACACGTGTGCAGTGGGGCTGCCCCTGCTGGACTGTGTAACAGGTGAGATTTCTGTCTACAGTCTCTCAGCAAATTGCCTGTGATGTGCACCACGTTCCAGTCTGATGCTTATTCAGTTAAAAACTTGTTTTCTTTCTCTCCTTTTGCGGGGAGTTTTTCTGAGTTGGCAGAAGATTTGGTTTTTAATTCTATTTCCCCAAAAGGGGTCTGTTACGCGCTCCTGCTGTGGGTTACTATAGACACTGACACCTGCCTGTGGTGTAGAGAAAAGGGGGCCACAAATGAGGGCAGGAGAAGGCCCCCCCTTGGGGCCCCTGATGGATGCCAATGCTCCTGCCTTAGCACCACATTTTCCTTCCAGGTCACTCTGCATCCCAGGCCGTGGGGTAGCCTCTCACCAACTGGAGATTTAATGTCTGCCTAAGGAGACTCAAAGGACTGGCGGACAAGGAGGCCGCTTTGATATGGGGAACCTCAGACAGGGGGGTGGAGGCTCGGGCCACAACTCAGGGCGAGGACAGCGGGTGGGACTTGAGCTCATTTACAAAACCCCTACACAACACAACTGAGGCCCCTTAAGCCAAATCAAATCAGTCCTACTTGATCCATTCTGTCTTGAGAGGTGTTACGGACTCAAAATCGCCTCAGGTGGCAGAAGGGCTTCAATTCTTGGTGACCAGTTCACAGGGAGTCTCTGAGCTGCACCAGAGCTCATGGTCCGAGAAAGAAGAGAAGTGGAAATGGAAGGAAAGGACCCTCGTGGGCCCGAGGGGAAGAAGGAAGAAAGGAGAGGGCAGGGGCTATGTCTTGGGGGGCCCATCTCCACCTGTGTGCTCAGGTGGGATGTGTCTGGAAAACAGGCCAACAGGTGTCCTCAGACAAACCCCTGAGACAAGCCGAACGGCAGAAGGTCCCTGCGTGTGGCAGCATCTTTCCAGGCCGACCAGGCCCCCGCACACCCCACCCTGATGCACCGCACTGCACACCTCTTCTCGCCCCACCAGACACATCACTCAGCTGACTGGAGAGAGAGATGCCCAGGGACACGGCGAGCAGGCCGCCCAGCAGAAGACCCTGGCCAGAAAACAGGAGGCAACGGGGGCCGATCCCCATCCACCAGTGCCCACACCAAGTCCCTAAGGGCCACACCCAGCTCCCCGACCCCAATCTCTGATGACCTTTGCCCTCCCTGCCCAGCAGGTCCCCTGGAGGGTGGGACACATGCAGGGGGTGGGTCTCAGGACAGGGCCCCAGTCACCTCCTCCTTCCCAGCCCCTGGCTCTGGGTCAGGCCGCAGTTGGGATGAGAGCCCCTTGACGGGGAGGCTTTGCGGGACAGATGCCATGACAACTGCCATGTCACACAAGGCGGGACTGTGGCCTGGGGCAGGTGCTGAGGTCTGGGGGCAGGGAAGGTATCAAAGGGGTTCGATCTTAGCAGAAATTTGGGGGGAAGGCAGACAGCAGCTGGGGGTGCACAAAGGCCATGGGCCAGGAGAGGCAGTGCAGGGACACGTCTGGGTCACTCTTTACCCTCCAGATCTCAGGGCCCTGGACCTTTTCCACCAGCCAAGTACACCTCTCTTCACAGACTCAGGCCCCACATGGGGAAGAAGGAGATGGCACCTCATGTGTCCTCTGTCACCAGTGGAGTAGGGACCGGCCATGTGCCCTCCACCAGTAGCTCAGGCTTTGAGGGATGCATCTCCCCAACTCCAGCCGAAGGCCCAGCTCACAGGCCCTGCTCAGCTAGAAGCCCCACCCAGGGCGACACCATGTGCCACCGTTCACCCATGTGCACGGTCCCTCCCCACAGGAAACCGCGCACAGGAGGCAGTCTTCCCAAGGTACGCTGCCCACCAAGCTGACCGCCCTCACACCAGTAGCTCAAGTCCCGCGGGGAGCAGCCCAGGCCAGCCTTTGGAAGGGGATGGGCGAGGGCCCGCAGCCTCCAGCTAGCCCTCACCCTGAGGATGTGCTCTCGGAGTCCTCTGGGGGGATGGAGACTCTGTCTGTCCTTCCCTCATTCACTGAGAGGGCGGGGGCTTCCCTGGTCACCTCGGTATTGACCTGGCTCTGGAAAGAAAAGGGGGTGACGAGCCAAGACTCGGTAGGGACAGGGAGACCGACTGTGTACCAGGCACTCAGCAAGCTCCGCCCACTTCATCCTAAGGAGCCACGGCTCTGAGACGTTAAGCGGTTTGCTCAAGGTCACACAGCTAGTAAGTGCTGGAGCCAGGACCGGCGAACTGGGGTGGGCCTGCCCCAGCCAGAGGCCCTGCTCCTGGACCATGCTGCCTCCAAGAGAAGGTGCAGAGTGTACCAAACCTCAAGCCACCTGGGCCTCATTTTCAGGAGTCTGGCCTCTAGACCCACATGTTGGTTATTTAAGTGTGTATAAATTAAGTTTAAAATTCAGTTTCTCTGGGGCTTCCCTGGTGGCGCAGTGGTTGAGAGTCCGCCTGCCGATGCAGGGGATACCGGTTCGTGCCCCGGTCCGGGAGGATCCCGCATGCCACGGAGTGGCTGGGCCCGTGAACCATGGCCGCTGGGCCTGCGCGTCCGGAGCCTGTGCTCCGCAACGGGAGAGGCCACAGCAGTGAGAGGCCCGCATACCGCAAAAAAAAAAAAAAAAAAAAATTCAGTTTCTCATCCACACTAGCCACGCTTCAAGTGTTCAACAGTCACACGTGGCTAGAGCCACCATAACATCCAGCAGAAAAGAAGACTTCCAGGTTCACGAAGTTCTGCTGGGCGACACTGCTCTAGATATAAAGCTCCAGGATGGCGGTGGCCCTGCCTGCCGGGGCCTGGGATGCAGAAGGCGCTCAGTTTATACTGGGTGAATGAACGAATGAATGGAAGAAATGGGAAGACGGGGCCCCTCTGGCCCCAGTGCTTCATCACCAACAACAAATACCTCAGGACAGGTTAATGATGTCCGCGGCCTGGGAAATGGATTTCAGTTAATATCAGTGGATGTTTCATTTAAAATATACAATCACAGGTGGTTGCCAAGGGGGAGGGGGTTGGGGGAGGGATGGAGTGGGAGGTCAGGGTTAGCAGATGTCAGCTTTTATATATAAATGGATAAACAACAAGGTCCTACTGTAGAGCACAAGGAACTATAGTCAATATCCTGTGATAAACCATAATGGAAAAGAGTATATAAAAAAAGACGGCTGCCCTGGTGGCGCAGTGGTTGAGAGTCCGCCTGCCGATGCAGGGGACGCGGGTTCGTGCCCCGGTCCGGGAAGATCCCACATGCTGCAGAGCGGCTGGGCCCGTGAGCCATGGCCGCTGAGCCTGCGCGTCCGGAGCCTGTGCTCCGCGAAGGGAGAGGCCACAACAGTGAGAGGCCCGCGTACCACAAAAAAAAAAAAAAAAAAGAATGTATACATGTATAACTGAATCACTTTGTTGTACAGCAGAAATTAACACAACATTGTGAATCAACTATACTTCAGTAAAGAATATTGATAAAATACAGTCATAGGCATACGCGAAGAAACTGATCTAAACACTAAATGCACACAAACATATCCAGAGACGATCATATCTAACATCCAAGGCGGCTAAGTACACAAACGTTCAAAGATACAAAAATACAGAGATACTCATACACATGAGAATACCTGCAAAATTGCATATGCAAAGCACCGAGAGATTGAAATATTAAAACATCCACCCATACACCTACAGATCCAGAGACACAAGTGTGCCAACGTGAACCACACGAGCACAAATCACTCCCCTTTCACACTGGAGAAAACAGCAATGGACTCCCTGCTGACACAAGTAACCTCACAATCCATGACCATCCCTCCAGGTCCACTGCTCCAAGGAACGGAACTCAGGGGATGATGTAGCCACCGGGAGAGGGAGCGACAGTGGGTGATGGGGAACAGTCACCTCCTGGGGTACCGGTGGGGTAGGCTGAGGGGAGGGGGGCGGCGTGAGGCAGCAGTGCTGCAGCTGGAGGGGAGAAGCTGGAGGGGCACAGAAAGCCCTAGAAAGAGGACAGGGCTCTGCCCGGCCTGCCAGTGCAGCCCCAGCCCCAAGGCCACGCTGCAGGGGTCTGGCCAGGAGGCGGCGGCAGGCCGTTCCCCTCTCCCCTGGGAACCTGAGCCCAGACTCCTCGGCCGAGTCTGCCCCTCGCAGTGCACTCACATTGGCTGCCCCTCTCCTCAGACCCACGCACGCCTGGACCCAGGATCAGGGGCCCTGAGTTCTAGCCCACCTGTCCTTGGCAAATCACTTCACCTCTAGGCCTAGGTTCCCAATGGCGAAGGTGACTGAAAACGCCTGCTTCGGGGGCTTGCTGTGAGCATCAGGTTGGGGTACACACTAGGCTTTCGAAATGGTCTTTTCTCTTTCTCGCGGCCTGAGAACAATCCACACCCGAAGGTTCTGAGCCCTCTCTCCGAGCACCCCATGGCCAGCTCACCCTTCCTAAACCGTTACCCTTCAAGCTGCTTCAGAAGCTCTGGAGGCCCCCCGCGCCCACACAGGAAGCCCAAACTCTGCTCAAAACGGGAGCCCGCCTCGCAGAGGAACCGGGCGTGGACAGCTTTCATGGTCAAGGCTGCCTGCAGAGCTGTGCTGACAGAGCAGCTCCAGGTACCGCCTCTCCCGGGAGATGGAGACTGGGTGGGGAGACGGCCTCCTCCGGGCCAGGCTGTGGGCCAGGGGTAAGGAGAGCAGGGCTGGGTCTGGGCCCTGAGCGCCAGGCAGGGGCTGGACTAAAGAGAGCCGCGGACGCTTCTGCCGGCTCAGCTCAGGCGATCCCCACGGCCTCACACCCCGACTTTGTTGCAGGGAGGAGCTGGTGTAGCCTTTGTCTCCCAGGACTGACTGCACAGCCCCCAGGCCCTCTCCCAAAGCCAGTCCTACGCAGGCCACTCCCGCGCGAGGCCTGGTCCCTGGGCTTGTGCTCTGGCTCATCTCTGGATGATCAGCGCTCTCTCCAGGCATCGGTCCCCCATCCCCGCACCCACTTCACCTTCCTCTCCTCCAGCGTTTCTGACCGAGGAGGAAATGCAAACCATTCCCAACAAGTGGCTTTAAAATGGTATCAGAAAGGCAGGGCAACTGCTGTTCCCACCTTCTATGGCCCGGTGCCCGAGGAGAGACAGGCAGGCCGAGGTCCTAGCCCAGACCAGGTGAGCGTCACCTCCACCCACCACCTAGAAGCCTGCCTCCACCCCACATCCCAGCATAAGGCATGCCCGGCATCCTTCTACAACTCCCAGAACAATCCCCGAGCCCCTCCAGGGCCCCCACCCCATCCTTCTCTCCCATCAGCCTCCCTGCTCCTCCCTCATTCCTCTCCGACTTCCCAGATCTACTCACCACCGGATCAGGTGTCCCCATGCACCCTCACTGTTACCTCTTCCAAGCCCTCGCCCGTCCTCCCCCTTCTCCCCATCCCCCCCTTCCTACTCCAGCATCTGCAGACCTCAGCCTCCCAAGCACCGTGGGGTCCTCAGTCCCAGGAGAGGGGACAGCGGTGGGGAGGAAGAGGGCGGGGCAGGCCATCGTCCCACAGAAAGACCACACGTAACGGAAGGAGCCCAGGACAGGGAGGCCAGAGACCTTGGGACCGGATTTGCTTCTGGTTAGTCACGTGACCCCGGGCCAGCCACTTTCCTTCCCTAGGCCTCAGTTTCCCCATCTGCAAATGGAAATAGTGCTTGGTCCTCTGTACAGAACTGTTATATCAAGCAGTGGGAGGGAAACATTGCGAAAGGACTCTGGAAAATGTTCACAAAGGTGCAAGATGAATTCTTTTTAGGTCACTGCATTGCCATCACCCCCTCCCCACTACCCAGTTGTCAGAACTGATAGGAAGAGCCCAGTTCAGTGACTTCAGTTTGCTTCCGCCAGCATTCCCTGGGAACCAGGTCCAGGGCCGGCCAGGGCAGCCAGGGCAGCTGCCTTATCCCATCATGCCCGCCCACCTCCCAGAGGTCCCGGATTCAACCCCTTGCCAGTCCCCAAAGCACCTCCTTCCAGGACCCCTGCCCCACCTGCCCTGCCCAACAGGCACACCTTTGCTGGGACTGTCACTCCCCCACCTCCCCGCTCCCAGGCCTGTCCCCCACCCATGGCATCCCCATCCCCAGTCTTTGCTCACCTGTCTCCCTTTAGAGGATAGAACGTCACCCACATTCTTCTGCCCCAAATCTAAGACTCAGGAGCCCGCCAGGGCCTGGGGATCCCCATTACCTGATCGAAGGCAAAGGATGAAACCAACTGCTCACAACACTTTGGACAGTTGTCATATTTTGATTTATAAACACTTTTTCACCCTTGCTGCATTCAAAGGAGCTTGGCAAGGATAAGGAGTGTTTCCCCCTTTTTGGATGAGGAAAGCAAGGCCCAGAGGGGACATTCCCTGCCTCAGAGAAAGTTAGAACTCAGGTCTCCTGCCCACCTGGCCCACTCTCCCTTGCAGGCCACCCCAATCCTAGGAAACCTTAGATTCCTCAGCTTAACCCTCACCAGGGGAGTAGGTGCCTGGACCAGCTCTGCACTTGGCCCTGGGCATCCTTTGCCCCTCCAGGCGGGACTCACGAGGCCTCTCAAAACTGCCACCACCTTTCACTACCGCAGAGCACAGCCCTCACAATCCACAGGTCACTAAATCATACCAGTGCTGTTTTAATACCTCCAGCGTCTGCCACCGCTGCTGCCTTGGTTCAGGCCTCAGCACTGCTCACCTGGAGACTGCACTGCTATCATACCTCATCTTGCCTCTCCAATCCATCCACCACCCAGACTCAAAGCAATTTTCCTAAAGTTACAATTTAGACATGTTACTACTTTGCTTAAAACACTTCAGTGGGTCCCCAGCACTTTCAGGTACTGCTAAAGATTTCTTGGCAAGACCATTTAAAATCTGGCCTCTGCTCACCTCTCACTGTACCACCAACCTACCCCCATTGTCCCCAGATGCAACCCCTTGACCTTGCCGTGTCTAGGGACACCTGTGATCAGTCTTGGACTACCCTTGCCCAACTCTTCTCTGCCCAGCCCAGGTCCAGGATCACTTTCACCAGGAAGCCTTTGTGGATACACCAGGCTCAGTTAGGGGCCCTTCTCTGTTTAACCTGTGTACCCACCCAACCCAGTACCATCTACATAGTATAATAATAATTTGTCTCCACAAGAAGACTGTAAACATCTTAACACAGGGAGTGTTTCTCTCTCCCCAACACCCAGCACAAGGTCCAGCATACTGTAAACCATTCGTAAAAATTTTAACAAAGGAACATTTAGATGAAAGAAACTTAAGTCCAAAACAGATTAGAAGCATAGAGTCATGGAACCTTAGCATTGAAAGGAGACTAATACCCTCTAATATTCTCATTTTACAGGTGAACACCTGGACCCAAAATGCACACCTAATAGTGGAGCCTGGACATAGCCGGCCTCGAGTCGGGGCTCTGACCACACCCCACCCCAGGTCTGGTGGACCAAGACACACACCAGGCTCCATCCTCCCAAAGGGCTGGAGGGGGCGGCATCTCTATACCCTCCACCTTCACGAGGGAAGAAACCCCCAGCCCCACTGAGATCTTTGCTCCTATGCCTGTCTTCCTAGGATGAAGGTTTTGGGGAGACCCCTACACACACACCTCCAATTTCTGTGGTGCTTCCCTCTCATTGTTCTCGCCCCCGATCCTCAGGCCCACTCATTTAATCATTTATTAAGCACCTACTATGTGTCCCTCTGCGGCGAGCACTGGGGTTCCCGCCCTGCAGGAACTCGATCTTTGGGGGAGGCTGACACCGCTCCCGAATATCGGGACAGGCTCTGGCAGAGCGCGCCCGGAGGAGCCGGGGGGGGGGGGGGGGGGCAGTCCCCGCGCTCACCTCCGCGCCTCTCCCGCTCTCACGCCCCGCTCCAGCTCTGACCCGGCCTGAAGCCCCTTCCCACGCACGACCCGGGCCCCTTTCCCAGTGAGCTGTGCGGGGGTAAAGTTCGGGGCTGAGAACGCGGGGGGCTCGGGGGACCCCGAGGCCGCCTCCAGCCCGAGTCTGGGTGGAGACAGCGCTGGAGGAGCGGGGCCGGACGGTGGCCCCGCGGCACGGTCCGTCCCTCCGCACGCCCCTCCCCGCCCGGATTCAGAGGGACTCGGAGGGAGGGGACGGGAATAAATACCTTTGACTTTGTGGCTAAGGTTAACGGGAACTGCCACCCCGGGGCGACTTGAGCACTGAGCTCCCCGGCCCCGCCAGTCCCGGGGCAGGCGGGGCGGGCACGCGCCCCTGATTGGCTGGTGGGCCTGGCCGTCCCCGGGGCCGCCCCGCCACCTAATTGGCTGCACCTCTCAGATGACCAGCTCAGCCCTATCGGAGAAGTCTGCGGGGCGGCTCCTTTGTTCTCCGGAGCCAATGGCCTGCGTGGGCGGGCTGACCTCGCCTCCCGAGGGGCCAGTCGCGGCCCCGCCAGGCATTAAAGCGTTGGCCGTGGGGCGCTGGGCCCGGTCTCCCAGGGGAGGAGGGGCGGGGGCAAGTCCGGAGAGCTGGTGACCCGACGGCGCTGCAGCACCCTCTCCTTCTCTCCGTGGAGCTCTCCCTCCCCGTCCAGGCCGCGCAGACGCGCGCTCTGAAACCGATCCAGTCGCTCGGCAACTCTCGGTCCGACGCCTGCGACGCGCCCGCACCGCCCTTGGTGCCGGGATCCGGGGGAACAAGACGCACGAACCCCGATCCGACGATCACAGTCAAGTGTGCATGTGACATGGTTGTGGCACTTGGCACTACGGCACACCAGGTGTTAGAGTGAGATGTGCGAGTCTCGTGCGACGGGAGAGAAATCGCCCTCCGCACTCACGCGGCCCTAGGCACGTCGTAGCCGCGTGATAAATGAACCTGGGGTCTCCAGGAGAGACTTAGACATCATTAAGTCCAACCCCTCCCTTTTTGTTGAGGAAAGAGCGACCAACGTTCCTAGGTCGAGTGTTACTGCTGATTTAGAGGCGGGGTCCAGATGGCCAAGGAGAGTTTTCTGTTCCCAGAGACAGTCAGGAAAGAGAATTTTCACATCTACTCACCCAGATCGGAAGGAAATGCTCCTTTATGTCAATAAAATTCCTCACACTGCTACCTCAAAGGGGGCCGGCCAGCCAGGGAAACTCCCACTGGTAGATTCTCTCCGGAGCTGCCCAGAAACCGCCTTTGGGACAGGAGGTGGATATCAAGAGAAGCTGGCCTCACTCTGAGACTTGCTACAAACCTTACTGTTAAGCCTATGGACCTTATTCTAATGGGTCAGCAGCTGCCTACTAAGCGTTTGCCATGGGCCCAGCTGCCGTTAAGCCTCATAACACAACAGAAACGGGGGTGCCAATTCTATCAGTTTTGCCACAATCTTCTCGTGCAGTTTTTTTTACAAAAGATACTTTCTGTCCCTGGACTTTGACTTATTCATCTGTAAGAGTTAATAATTTTCTAGTTACAGTCGGCCTTCCGTATCCACAGGTTCCACGTCTGTGATTTCAATCAACAGCAGACTGAAAATATTCGGTGGGGGGGGAAACTCCAGAAAGTTCCAAAAAAGCAAAATTTGAATTTTCCCAGGCACAGGGAACTATGTATATAGCATTTACGCTGTATTAAGTATTGTTCGTAATCTAGAGGTGATTTAAAGTATACAAGAGGACATGAGTGTGTAGGTTATATGCAAATACAATGCCATTTTATATATAAGGGACTCCAGAATCCAAAGATTTTGTTATCCACGGGGGGGCGGGGAGGGGAGTGTGGGGGGATTCCTGGAAACAATCCCCAGAGGATACTGAGGGACAACTGGGTTTGTGCCGGACCCTAATTGGTTCTATCCTCTACAGAAGCATTTGTAAAGTGTAAAACCCTGCCCAGAGGCCAGAAATCACTAGGCCATCAACTCTTTAAATAGAGTCTCATTCATCTTATTTTCTGAGTACCTAGTGAGAGTTCAACCAAGACTTGTGGAATTCCAGCATTGTAGCTCCACATCTGCCACTGGCTATGAGTGGGAAAGTCATTTCCACTCTCTGGGCCTGTTTCTTCCTTCCACAGAGTGAAAGACTTCCTCCAGATTGACATTTCATGACCAAGGGTACTTCAAGGATGGAAAAAATGAAGCACACCTGGGATCCTATTTCCATTAAGCAAAAAAAGGGGAGGCTGCACGTGTGAGTTTGCAAATGCACAGGAAAAATGTCTGGAAGGCCACCCTCAAACTCTTTACAGGATTCAAAGAGAAAAGCCATGGGGTCGGGGGAGTGGGGGAAATAAAGAACTTTTACATTAAAAAATAAATCTAAATTTTGTCCGCATTGTTTAATTTTGACAAGATAATTTAATACTTTTGTGATTATAAAAGAAGGAGAAACAAAAACAAAAACCAAACCTGGACTCTTTAGAAGAGGGCAGCTCCCGTCAGCAAAGGGCTGACCCCTCGAACGGGGCAGTCCCTCCTTCAAGACTGCTGTCAGCATGTGCTCTGCTGAGCAAGGACTTGGGACCCACTTGGCCCCCTAAGAGACTTGGGGAGGAACCATGGGCAAGTTCACTCTGTTCTTACTTTACCAGCCCCTTCAAGGCCACTTCCATGGCTTTCCCTGAACTTTGGTCCTCTCCTCACCATCTCTGCTCAAAAGCAGCGGACAGCATAGCATTAGAGGACACAATGCCGGGCATTTCCTTTACAAGTAATGATTTTTCGAAAAGTCAGGAACCCTGATCAGATTCCTTCTACTTCACCCTTCCCCTCCCCCATCCTAACCCTGGATACCTGAGGACCTGTCCCCTGTTCCCTGCTCATAATCCCCAGACATCCAGCTACTTTCCTCGTCACCCCGCAAAAAGCACTGCTCCCGTCACTTGAAGCCCTGAGCTTCCTTAGAGAGACATATTTAAGTGAGGATTTCTGGAGACAATGCTCCCAGGCCCTGAGAGAGTATTTGCCATCAACTACACAGGTTTTTGTTTTGGTTTTTTTTTTTAACTACACAGGTTTTGAAGTGGCCTCCTAACCCCATAAAGCAACATAAGGCTCTGTCTGCTTCCATCCGACACACTTGGAACCCCACCAAACCCTCATCCATCTCTCTCCACTCACGATTTGTGTACAGGTGTAAGTCCCCCCAGACTTAGGCCTCTTAGGGGTAAGACTCTTCTTTTTGTAAAGCCCCAGTTTCCATCACATCAAGCACACAGTAGACATTTAATACTTGTCTTCACCAAAAGCAGCAGCACTGCAGTTGCTCAATAAACATGCAGCGGTGGTCAAGAGCCTGGGTTTTGGGTTGAATACACCCGGGTTTGTATTGCCTCTGGTGATTACCAGTTATATGACCTTGAGCAAATGTTTTCATCTGTAAAAAAAGAGTACCTGCTGAACTCTAAATTGTTGGATAATTGAAGTAAACTTCTTTGCAAGGTGCCATCATATTAACAAATTGTGGTTGCACCAGGCTCTGTGCTAGGTGCTGGAAATCTATGCAGAAACTACTAAGACAGACAGAAAAAGGGCCTATTGCTACCTGTCAAAAGTAGGCACTCAAATGCATATGAAGCAACCAGTGCAGGGAAGCGTACACGTCTGCTACAGATACGGGAACCGTAGCAGGCCAGCCAGGGAGGCACAGCAGGACAGAATCAAGTCAGACGTTTTCTCCCTGACAACTGACACCCAGCAAGGCTGACTTGACCCCTAGAGAGGAAAGCCCACTTGCTGGGTGTGCCTGACCCCACCCCGGGGAAGTACGGGCGGATGTGCAGAGAAGCTTGACAAGCCGGCCACTCGGCCTGTCACCCACCCCAATGCCCAGCCCTGTCGGAGGAGAGCTGCTGCCCCTCCCTCCAACTCCACAGCTCCCCAGGACAAAGGAACACTTCTCAGCCACCGGTTCTAAAACCAGATCTTTATTCTCTAGTTTGAAAAGGAGGATAAGTGGTTGTGTTTAGTTCCAGAGAACAAGGCCCAACAGTAGAAATTACAGGGAAGCAGACTTCATTCATTATAAGGAAGAATTTCTAACAATCAGAATTATCCTACAATAGAACCAGGGCCTGGGGGGGGTGGGGGGGAAACTCCCTGTCACCTAAGTATTCAAGCAGAAGCTGGGCATCCAGACGCTAGAAATGCTGAAGGGGAAACTCACCCCCATTTCCCATCAGCTGGCCCTCTGTTATCAACGGGGCAGTCCTCCCCACTACATGCCGAGTTCTGAAGGGAGTGAAGGCAGGCTGCGGTGTTCAGACAAAAGCCCTGACGCAGGGTGGCTGACAGCCAGGGGATGCCCTAAGCGCTGGGAGGCTGGTGGGTAAAGCAAGTCAGACAGGTGGGGAGATGCCCAGGGCAGGGGACTGGATCCTCTGGGAGGAAGGCGAGCCAAGCACTAACAGTAGATGGGTCTCTCCAAACCTGGGTGCCTGTGCAGGGGCAGGACGGAGGGGATGTGGTGAGGCAGGCTGGAGCAGCTCGGCTTCGCCTCCCAGTACTGGAAAAGGCCCAGGTGCCGCCCGAGGCCGGCTGGTTCTCCCAGGTATATCCATCTGGCCCACTTTTCCTCCTGGGCGCTCATTCACTAAGGACTGAACCACACCTACTTCCAAAAAACGAGCTGAAGAAACTCATAACAGACAGAGACATTAAGGCGTTAACACCAGAGGAGAGGGGTCTTCCTGTCCACTGGTGGCCCCTCCGGCCGGAGGGCTCTAAGGGGTGGGTGGAGCTGCTATTGCTACTTTTCCAGGGCGCAGGGCAGTCAGGACTGAACCTTAGCAAACACCAGCTGGAGGCCGGGGTCCCTGCTCTGCAAGTGGACTCCCTGACTGCAGGGGTAGAGGACCCCCCTCTCTAACGGGGCAGGCTCACTTCTCCTCTCCCCTCCCTGCCTACAAGCTGTGGCACAGGGCACAGTATGAATGATGCCCAGGCCCGACCTCCCTCGGCCCCCGCCGCCCCTGCCCCCTCAGACATCATGCTTCTTCTGATGGGCCAGGAGCTTCTCCTCGTCGTCAAAGGTCTGGCCACAGATGGCGCAGCAGAAGGCGCCGTCCCGGATGTGGCTCTTGCGGTGGGTGATGAGGTTGGACTTCTGACTGAAGCTGCGGTCGCAGTCGGGGCAGGCGTAGGGGCGCTCGCCCGTGTGGATGCGCCGATGCGACACCAGGTTGGACTTCTGGCTGAAGGCTTTGCCGCAGTCGGGGCAGACGTAGGGCTTCTCGCCGGTGTGGATGCGCCGGTGTGCGGCCAGGTAGGGCTTGTGGCGGAAAGCTTTCCCGCAGTCCGGGCAGACGAAGGGCCGCTCCGGCGCGTGGTCGCGCCGGTGGGCGGCCAGGTGGCTCCCCTGGGAGAAGCGGCGCCCGCACTCCTCACAGGCAAAGGGCCGCTCGCCTGAGTGGACCCGGGAGTGGGCCACCAGGTGGGTCTTCTTGCCGAAGTTCTTCCCGCACTCGGCGCAGGTGAAGGGCCGCTCGCCCGTGTGCTGCCGCTGATGGGCCCGCAGGAAGCGCTCCAGCCGGAAGCTCCGCCCACAGTCCTCGCAGCTGTAGAGAGAGGGCGGGGCCTCCGCCTGGCGGCCGGGGGGCTCCCCTGGGGCCTCCAAAGGCTCCGGGGCCGGCTTCAGCGGGGGCTCCGGGGCGGGCTCTGACGAGGGCTCCGGGGGGCCGGCGGGAAGCTGGGGGCTCCCCGAGCGGGGGGCACCCTGGGCAGACCCTTCGGAGCGCTTGTGGATCTTGCTGTGCGACAGCAGGTTGGGTTTGTGGCGGAAGCGGCGGCCGCACTCGGTGCACGGGTAGGGCTTCTCGCCCGTGTGGATGCGCCGGTGCGAGGTCAGGTAGGGCTTATTGGTGAAGCGCTTCCCGCACTCAGGGCACTGGTGGGGCCTCTCGCCTGTGTGCACGCGGCGGTGGGCGATCAGGTTGGGCTTGTGGCGGAAGCGCTTCCCGCAGCAGGTACACTGGAAGGGGCGGTCGACGGCGTCTCCACCGGGCCGGGGCGCGGTCACCGCAGGACGGCCCCGAGGCCGAGGCCCGAGGGCCTTGGCCGCCGCTTCCTCCAGGGCTTCGGCCACGTGAACCCGCTTGTGAGCAACCAGCTGGTCCCACTGGGCGAAGCTGCGGCCGCAATTGCCGCATATGAAGGGCCGGGCCTCGGGCGCCGGGGGGTGGCAGCGCCGCAAATGGGCCCTAAGCTGCTTTCTCCGCCAGAAGCGTCTCTCGCAGTCGGGACAGGCGATGGGCCGCTTTGCCGCCGAGTGGGCCAGCAGGTGCAGAACCAGGGCCACCCAGCCTCGGAAGCTCTGCCCGCAGAGGTGGCAGGCAAAGCCCAGGTCTGGGGTGGCGGCGGCATGGACCTGGCAGTGCAGTGCCAAGAAAGGGGCGTGGCGGAAGCGACGGCCACACTCGGGACAGGGCAGGGGCAGCCGGGCCTGGCAGCGCCGGGCATGAAGCCAGAGGGCCACCCAGCCCGGGAAGTGCCTTCGACAGTGGGCACAACGATGGGCCCGACCTAGGGCCTGGCTGCCCGACTGGGCCACGGCAGTGCCTTGTGACCTCAGCCCTTGGGGCTCCTTCTCCAGGGTCTGGGGCGACTCCTGGGAGGGCCCAGAAAGGAGTCGCGGCTGGGCGGGGCCCATGGCCACGGGGCCCCTGCAGCGACGTTCCAGCATCGATTCTTCCTCTGCTGGGGGTGGAAAGGCACAGTCACTCTACAGAGCCACACAGCCTGCCCCCAGCTCCTCCCCTGCAGACCCCAGGCCCAAGAGGAGCTCGCCCCTCTCCACTCCTGGAGCCCTGGAATCTAGACTACTAGACTACTCTTCTATTTCCTTGTATTATATGATTTAAATCTTGGGCTTCCAGATACCATTTCAAATATATCTGTCTTTAATTCTTTTTTTTTTTTAAGTTGGAAGATATTTAAATTTATTTTTACTTTCCCACATCACTAATCATGGGTATGAGTGGCTTGTTTCTCCATCCGGAAAACATAGCACGATCAAGTTACTATTTTATCCAGTGGAGAACTCAGTCTTTGGGTTAATTAAGTCTTTACTGACCCTGGAAACTACCAGAAAGAAGAACCCTGACACTCCTTGGAATCCCCCTCAGCCCGTGTCTGGCATGGAGTAGACAATCCAGTGCTGGCTGTATGAACATTCCTGCCTTAGGACGGAGCAGAAAACGCAGTCACCTCTCCCTACAGCGCTTTTACGCTTTTCCAAGTATTTCCCTTCTGCCCTCTCCTTATTTCTACTATTTCCTGTTGCCGTATCGGAGCTTCACAGCAACTCAGTGAGGCTGGACCAGAGATATTAAGTTCCCTGTTTCATAGATGGAGCAACGGTGAGGCATAACAGGGTGACGGGACTTGCCCGAGGGCACAGAGTAAACCAACAGCAGAAGCAAGACTAGGGGACAAGTCTTCTAAACTCCCAGGCCAGTGTTCTTTCCTCTAAAATACCTGAGTTTGTAAAGATCTCACAGAAAGAAATTCCAGTGGCCTCTCATTCCTATGATCCTCTCCTGGGCTCTAATCTAATCCAATCTTGGGGAAGGCACTTTGGCCTCCCTAACCTCGGTCTCTCACAGGAGCGGCCTGGAGCGCCAGTGAAAGCGGCTCTTCTCAGGACCAGGAGGGGAACACCGGATGCTACTGCCGGCCCGGCATGACGCCAGGCCACTGCTTGCCCAGACTGTGCCCACATTCTCCCCGCCTGCCCTCCTCCACCCCCACACACAATTAGGCCGTTTCAGGAAGGAGAGTGCTCTTGAATCCCAGGAACGCCCTCGGGGGCGCTCCTGTCTCTGCCTCCCTCGGGTGATAGGGATTATTGGGGCAAGAAAAGGGGAGAGAGGAAGAGACTGTAATCTCTGGCCCCTACCGGTCCTGCCCCAACCCCGCCAGGGGCTGCCCCACATTCGGCTCTTCCAGAGCCTGGGAGCGCAGATTCCTGCAGGGTGGAGTGACGGATAGACTCCTTGGGACCTTCACTGCCTGCTCACAAGTTCCAGACACATCCTCCTCATTTCCGCAGAGCCTGTACTCCTCTCCAGAAGCACAGACATGACTCATTCCCAACGGTCAGAATGAGCACAGCGAAGACTCCCAGGATGTGAGAACGTGACCCCTTCCCCACAGGCACCCTCCTTCCACCAGGATGGGGAGGCCTGAGCACAGGGGCCATGGAATGGTTCGAGAACCCAACAAAGAAGGCCACACTCTACCCTGCAGGCTGTGGAGCTGGAGATGAGGCTTTTTCCAGCTCCTCCCGGGGATGTTCCTGCGGCTGGAGCGCCTGCTTCCGCCCACACTCTGGTAGTCCCCAGACGTCAGAGAAAACTGCAGCAGTAAAGACACCCCTACCCCCATGGCAGAGCTCAGACCTCTGAGGGCAGAGAGGCCAGCCTTACCTGTGGGGAGGGGAGAAAAAACGTGCGTGAGGCTGTGAGCTCTCCTAGGGCAGTCATCTTTGTGTCCTCGCCAGCCACCCCTCCCCCACCCCTGCCCCACCACCCCCCCGCCTGGCAGAGTGACCTTAATGGATACTGGATTAATAAATGAACGTGCCCCCTTCACCAAGGCAGCACAGGGCCGCGTCTGGGGGTCACTTCCTCCACTGCTAAGGTCACAACATGAATTGTCCAGGCCGATGGCGAAAAGGCCGGCCTATGGCAGGAACTCTGGAATCCCTGCTGGCTCCCCTCCCCCCACCCTCCTCCCAGCAGGAATTCCAGGTCTGTTTCCCAGGGGGCTGCGCAGGCGAGCTCTGGTGACCAGGACTCGGTCAGAATCCGCGGGCGCGTGCTGGGTGGCAAAGGGCCGTGGAGACCCCACACCCGCCTTCTGTATTCGCGCGTGTTCCCCCCGTCCACGTTCGCGGACACACTGCTCCGCGCTCCCCGAGGGGGCCCTTTCCGGTCCCCACGCAGAGCGCAGCTCGCGGAGCCTGTGCGCAGGTGCGCGGACTCGCCCCCCCATTCGGTCCAGCAGTGTGCCCCCCCCAAACAGCGCGCACTCGGTCACGCGCCCGGCAGGTAGGGCCGCCCCACCACGGGCCTGCGTGGAACCCCGCGTCCTGCCCGGGTCGAACCTCTCTGGCGGGGAGCGCGGAGGCGCGTCGCGCGTCCATGAGGCCGGAAAGCCGGCGCCGGCGGCCGCGCTCCCCACCCCGCCGCGGCGACAGCAGCAGGTTCGAGTTCACCACTGCCAGGCCCGTGCCCAGCCCCCCCGCCGGTTCCCAGCACCACGTGACTACAGGAGCTGCCGAGGGTCAGTCGCGGGCTCAGGCCCGCGGTCGCGGCCGGAGGGCGGGGCGGGCAGCGGGGCCGGCCGCGCGGGATCCCTCCCCCGCCCCCAGCGCCCCCTCGCGGCCCGGGCCCGGGCCGGGGGCTGCCGCCGCGGGCCCGACTCCGTTGCCATGGCGACCACAGCCCGGATTTTTCCGGGATGAGCCCGGCTCCAGTTTCCCGACCCTTTGTCCCAACGGAGGACGCACGTCCCTGGGCGACCGCGTGGTCAGCCTGCGGTCCCTCGGCTAGATCCGGCTTCGCTGGCCTAAGCGCTCCTAGCTAGCCCGAGCCTTCGAGAGGGCGCCTCCCACCCCCGGGCCGCCCCCTCGTCTTCTCCTGCCACCTCGACCTTTGGCCGCGCCGCGGAACCTGATACCGCAGGGGCTGAGCCTGGCGGGGGGCGCGGATGACCCGAAAGTCTGCCTTGTGGGTTGTTCAGAGCTGGAGGAAGGAAAGGCCTGATCGGGTGAACTTTGAAACGGGAATGCCCTCGTTTCCAGAAATTAGCGGAGCGCAGGCGTCCCGGCTTCCGCGGCCGCGGGGTTCGGGGCCGGGTCCGGGGCGCAGGGCGGTCCTCGTCCCCGGGGCGTTTCGCTTGGAAACGCACCGCAGCCAGTTGGCGAGTGCGGAGTCAGGTGCGAGTCTTGCGTTCGTGACTCATCGTCTAGCAGGTGGCCTTGGCTTTCCGCACGAAACACTTCCTTGATTTTCCAGGCTTGTACACTTTCACGTACTTTTATGTTTTGCAACACAGGCAACTTTCTAATTATACAATTATTTTAAAGCACAAAATCTGTTGCATTAATAGGAAATGAAATACAAAAATCTCTCATACTTTACCTCCTAGAGTCAATCACACTTAATATCTTAGTATGTATTATCGGGCATTTTTTTTAATGCTTATCTATGCTTGTTTGACGTTATTGGGATAATGCCTTACAAAGATGTATTCTGCCTTTTTCACTGAACAATACTGTGAATTTTCTGACATTTTATTAGATATTCTTTTTTTGATATTCTTTTATAACATGATTCTTAATCGCAGCATAAATGCACATAAATTTCCTACTTTTCTATATCTTTGTGGATTCATGATACAGGAGCTGCCGAGGGTCAGTCGGCATATGCTTTTATTGCATATACTTGATTTAAAAATTCTGGAAGTGGGGAACTGATAGGTCAAAAGCAAAGTATATTTTTCAAATATTTTCTAAACTATCTTCGAGGAAAATTTATTGGTTTTCTTTTGAGAAATGCCCCTTTTTCCATATCCTTGAAAACACAGGCTATTTTTTCAAATTTAATTTAAAGTTGTTATTTCTCATTGTTTTGAATGTTGTTTCTTTAATTACTAGTTAACTGGCTTGTTTTTTCACGTAGTTATTTATTAACTGTTTGTATTTTCTCTTGTGTGAATTTGCTTTTGTCCCTTTGCCCACTTTTCTATTTGTCCCTTTAAAAAAGTTGGGAAATTGATTCCTGCGTATATATCTGAAGAAAACGAAAACATTAATTCAAAAAGGTACATGCACCCCAATGTTCATAACAGCATTATTTACAATAGCCAAGATACAGAAGCATCCTAAGTGTCCATCAGCAGACAAATGGATAAAGAAGTTGTGGTGTACATATACAGTGGAATACTACTCAGCCATAAAAGAATGAAATGTTGCCATTTGCAACATTGTGAATGGACCTGGAGATATTATCCTTAGTGAAATAAATCAAACAGAGAAAGACAAATGCTGTATGTTATCACTTACATGTCAAATCTAAAAAAAAAAACCAAGCTAGTGAATATAACAAAAAAGAAGCAGACTCACAGACATAGAGAACAAACTAGTGGTTACCAGCAGGGAGAGGGAAGGCAGGAGGGCAAGATAGGAGTAGGGGGTTAAGAGGTATAATCTACAAGAGGTATAAAATAAGCTACAAGGATACATTGTACAGCACAGAGAATATAGCCAATATTTTATAATAACTATAAAAGGAGTATAATCTATAAAAATTTTGAATCACTGTGTTGTACACTTGAAACTAATATGATATTGTAAATCAACAATACCTCAAAAAAAGTTGGGAAATTGGTTTTACAATATTTCACATTGTTTGGGGGGCACTCCTTATACAGTAAAAAGCCTTTTATGGTTTCTGCCTTTGGTGTTATGTTTAGAGCACCCACACCATCCCTCCCCAAATGAAATTTTATGCTTGTATTTTTATCACGGAAAGTAAGTTTTAATATCTAGTAGTGTAAGTACTCCCCCATGACACAGATTCCTTTTTTCCCCCGCAACTTTCTTGGCTAAAATCACTCTCTTATTGCCTCTTGCCTTCTGAGATGGCCCACACTCTGTAGAGAATGTTTCTAAATAAATCTACTTCTTACCTAAAAAATAAAAATAAAAACTAAAATCACTCATTAATCTTCCAAATGAACTTTAGAATTTCTTGTCAATATTTTAAAATGTTTCTTGTCATTATTTTAAAAATCCACTTGAAGAGATTTAAGATTCATGTCCCTCCGTTTGTTCGGGTCTTATTTTACCTCTCACAGTCAAGTTTTCTTATTTGTAGATTAAATAGTATAACTTTTGTACTTTTCCTGTAATAAAATTTACAAATATGAAAAACACTTCGTCAGATACTTTGTCAGAGTTTTAAGGTTCAGAAAATATGGTAGACTGTATATTGTAGCATGTAGGTCAAGTTTGGTGGTTACAGAAGAATGGATTTTTCTATGAGTGCAATCAAGATATTTGAGTTTTTACCTAAATACTTAGTAATAATAGTTAATATTTAGGGAGTCCTTATTTTCTGTCAGACATGGTGATAAACTTTTCACATACGTATCTCATTTAATCCACTTAACAACCCTAGGAAACATACTCTTCTAGTGCTCATTTTACAAATCAAACAACTGAGACTCAGAGATGTTAAGAAATTTGCCCAACGCCACACAGCTGGATCATGGCTGATAGGAACCTGGCCTCACTTTTCACCACTAAAGTTGTGTCTGGGAAAAGCACCAAGTGCTGAGTCCAGCACAGAGTAATTGTGAAATACCTCTTAGTTCATGGGTAAATGTGGCACATCAGTGCTCCTGGATATAATACATTCCGGCAAGAACCCTCCAGGGGAATTCCTTCACAGACACAAAAAGTGCCTTCATCTGTCTGTCATCGGTCTCTCTGAGCAGAAAGGCTCTTCCCTTAAACAACGCCTTAACTACTCCCCAGTCCCCAGCCCCCACTAGAAGTGTCCTCATGCCCCGTTAGGAATTATCCACCTGCTGTACTTTGCTCTTTTGGCAAAGACAAAGGAAACTAAGTATAGAACGACGGGGCCTTCACTCTGCAGAGAGAAAATGCAAAGGAGTGGTGAGGGATTCCTGAGCCTTTATGCCAGTCAGAAATTCTAGGCCTTGGTATTCAGGACTTCACCCCTCAATATGCCTTAGAGAGGGATGTGGCGAGGGATGGTGCCGTGACCGGCCAAACGGTCAAATGGCCGAGCCCGATGGAGATTGCCTCAGCTTTGACGTGCCTGCAAGAGAAAGATAGGGCTGTACGGGGTCAGGGGCCCACTGGACAGAGGAACTTGAGAGGGGCCCTGGGAGGGTCCCTCTTTCCCTCCAGCAGTGCCTGACCCGCCCCCCACCCCCGACTACTGGATTAGATGGCAAAGTAGGTGGGTTTGCCAGGGGATGAGGGGGACGATGTCTCCAGAAATCCTCTGTGAAGATGTTACTGAACCAAACTTGGGTCCACTCGCCTGCTCAAAAAAACCCAAACTCCCCGATAGGTTTCAGCAAAGCTTTTTTTAAAAAAAATTTGGCCGCACCTCGGGGCATGTGAAACTTTCCTGGCCGGGGATCAAACGCGCGCCCCCTGCAGTGGAAGCACACAGATTCTTAACCACCCGACTGCCAGCGAAGCATTTTTAGAGGCCAGGTGAGGGAGGGGACTCGCAGGGTGTGTGATCAGCTGTGGACAAGTCTCTGGTTGATGGTGGTTAACAGGACGGTGTCACAGGGGTTAACACGATCGATCCTCAGGCTCCAGTAGGTCTGGGAGCTACGTGCTCACGGTCATCAAGTAGTTAAATGCTTGCATTTGGTGGGGATTTTAGCATCTGTAAAGCAACTCAGGAAATGTGCATCAGATACTGTAATCTAGGTACTTCAGGGAGGAGCTAAAGCAGAGGATATGCGGGAGGGGTCTGTCCCGGGAAGGCCCCATAGGGTCCTGCTCGGTTCTGAAACACCCAGGTATTGGTTAGCAGCAGCCTTGTATCTACAAGAGGGAAAACTGCATCTGTGTCACAGATAGCCTGTGCCTGTCCTCCCCACAGGACTCACTCATAACACCAGCAAATATTTAATCAGTGCCCACCATCTGCTGCTGTGCCAGCTGCTGGACCTGACCGCGAGCCCGACAGAAACGGTGCTGCTGTCTCTCCACAGTGTGGGAGGGTATTGAGAGAAGCTGGTTTAGCGATGGAGGTATCTCTTGGGTTAGTACTTCGTATGAAACAAAACCAAATGCTTGTTGCTAATTTCTGAATGAATGACTAGGGGAGTAAGAGAGAAGAGAGGAAATCTTCCCTCCAGTGGGAACCGATGTATTACTCACTCCGGCTTCAGACGGCCTCCCCAAGGCGGGTTTGGAACCTCGCACAGAGTCATTCCCAGCGGTGACGGACCGTGTGGGGAGGGGGCAGGAAGCACACGCACGCTGACCTCGGCGGGGCCACGTCTGCAGGGAGAGCCTCGCGCGGGTGCTGTCACCCGTAGGTGCTCACGCAGCCTCGACCCCGGGAGCCCTCCCAGCTGCCCACCTGGAGAGAACGCCCGACTGTCCAAGGCCGGCACCATGGGTGAAAGGAGCCTCTTCAGGAAGAGATCAAAGTGCTCCTCCTTCTGCAGTCCCCAAAATGTCCTTAAATGCAGGAACGTGGCCTGCAGGACGTGGGCAAGAACAGACACTGTAAAGAAGCCCTAGATGGAGATCAAATGTCATCCCCCCAACTCTGCTGCACAAAACACTTCTGTTGCGTATCTAGTTCCAGGAGTCCGTTTTTTTGTTTGTTTTCTGGGTTTGTTTTTTTTTTTTTTTTGTGGTACGTGGGCCTCTCACTGTTGTGGCCTCTCCCGTTGCGGAGCACAGGCTCCGGACGCGCAGGCTCAGCGGCCACGGCTCACGGGCCCAGCCGCTCCGCGGCACGTGGGATCTTCCCGAACCGGGACACGAACCCGCGTCCCCTGCATCGGCAGGCGGACTCTCGACCACTGCGCCACCAGGGAAGTCCAGGAGTCCTTTTTTTGGTTTTGTTTTGCTTTTTTATAAATTTATTTATTTTATTTTTATTCATTTCTGGCTGCACTGGGTCTCCGTTGAGGTGCGCGGGCTTCTCATTGTGGTGGCTTCTCTTGTTGCGGAGCACGGACTCTAGGTGAGCGGGCTTCAGTAGTTGTGTCTCACGGGCTCAGTAGTTGTGGCTCGCGGGCTTAGTTGCTCCGCAGCATGTGGGATCTTCCTGGACCAGGGCATGAACCGTGTCCCCTGCATTGGCAGGCGGATGGATTCTTAACCACTGCGCCACCAGGGAAGCCCCCAGGAGTCTGTTTTTTTGGAAAGGAAAAGAACATAGTGGGTCAAAAGGAAACCAGGTTTCCTGCAGCGAGAGCCTCTCCTGCCACCTGCTGCTCCTGGCCCCTTCTGGCCGCCCGGAGCCTGGCCTCCCGGATCATTTGATCCTTTTAAACAGAGATCAGGTTGCTCACTCCACGTTTTGACGACATAGCAAAGGGCTGCCATGGCCTCTAAGGTTCCGCGTAGTCTGACTGCCTGCCAGCCCCTCCGCGCAGCCACAGAAGCTCCATCCCACCGTAGGGCCTTTGGAGTTGCTGTTTCATCCACCTGGGACGCCCTCCCTCCTGCTCTTTATAGGCAGCACTCCTTCACTTTGTTCAGATTTGGGCTCAAGTATCCTCTCCTCAAAACATGCGCCCCGATGACCTTCTCTCTCCTCCGTACTCCCACCCGGATGAGGAGGTCCCTGATGCCACTGGGACAAATTGCCCCAAACTTAGTGGCCTAAGACAATGCACATTTATTCTCTTATGGTTCTGGATGTCAGAAGCCCCAGATCAGTTTCACTGGGTGGACGTCAAAGTGTCAGCAAGGCCACGTTCCCTGCAGAGGTTCTAAAGGAGAAACTGTTGGCCTGTCTTTTCCAGCTTCTAGAGCTGCCTGCGTGTATTCTGCGTCTCAGGGCTCCCTCCTCCGTCCTCAAAGCCAGGAGGCTAGCATCTTGCTTCAGTTATCACATCTGTCTCTGCCGTAGTCAGAGCTCCCTCTGCCTTCCTCTTACGAGGACACCTCTGATTACATTTAGGGGCCACCCAGATAATCCAGGATAATTGTAAGGGAAGATGCAAGTTAAAACTAAGAAAAGTAAGTTTTAATTCTCCCTGGTACAAAAAGGGAAAAACTCTCCCTGCCCTTCCCTAAGAGCATTTTCTTTAGAAAACTTCTAATTGGAAGTTCTTTCTCTGACCCTTTGAGGTGCATGTAAATCTTTTTAAAGCTCACTAAGCCTCTTGCCGGCTTTACAACCCAGAACTGTCTTTCTCGAGGACCTGGGAGCCATCTCTCTGAAATGCAAACATCAAGGGAACAGCGGCCAGTGTCCGCTGCCCGTGGGAGATGGGAGCCTAACTCTCCAGCAGCACTGGGCTCCAGGCTGCAAACCTCCTCCCGTCACCAGGATACAAGAAGTGGATGTTTCCTTTGCATAAAGGCAATTAGCTATCACGGGTGGCTACCCAATTCCAGGCAAATTTAGGGTGAACTCTGTGTGACAAATGGTCAAGTCCTCTTACCCGAGGACTGGCTATGCTTTCCCTGGAGAACACGTGTGCAGTGGGGTCGCATCTGCTGGGCTATAAAATAGGGTGAGGACTTCCCTGGTGGCGAAGTGGTTAAGAATCCGCCTGCCAATGCAGGGGACACGGGTTCGATCCCTGGTCCGGGAAGATCCCACATGCCACGGAGCAACTAAGCCCGTGCGCCACAACTACTGATCCTACACTCTAGGGCCCAGGAGCCACAACTACTGAAGCCCGCGCGCCTAGAGCCCGCGCTCCGCAACAAGAGAAACCACCACAATGAGAAACCCGTGCACGGCAACAAAGAGTAGCCCCTGCTCGCTGCAACTAGAGAAAGCCCACGCGCAACAACGAAGACCCAACGCAGCCAAAAAAAAAATTAGGGTGAAATTTCTTTCTGTCTTTGCCGTCTCTTAGTGCATTGCCTGTGACGTGCATCTCTTTCTGGCACAATGTTTATCCAATAATAAAACTGTTTTCTTTCTCTCCTACCTTTGTGCAGGGCTTTTCTGGGTAGGCAGGAGATTTTCTTTTCAATTTTATTTCCTCGACATAATCTCCCCATCTCAAAATTCTTAGGTTAATTACATCTGCAGTCCTTTTTGCCATATAAAGGAACATTCACGGGTTCTAGGGATTAGGGCCTGAGCAGGGACTAAAGCCTGGACGGGAATTAGAGCCATTATTCAGCCCACCATCCACTCCTACCCCATCACCTTCTAGCCCCCCTACTCAACTTTATTTCTCTTCATAAGTCTTATCACCTACCTGAAATTATTTGGATGTGTATTCAGTTAGATAGTTTTTGTCTAGTTACCCAGCACAATGTAAAGCCACGTGAAGGCAGGGATTGAACTGTCTTTTGTAACCACCGCGTAGCCACAGCCCCTAGAAAGGTGCCAGCCCCTGGCAGGAACTCCATGAGTGTTTGTGGACCAAATGGAAGAGGACATATGAGCTCTTGAGCCCATGGTGAAGCGAGTTGGATTAGACCACTCGGAGTTGCTGAAACAGCAGCCCCAGCCAATTATCAACCAGTGAACTTCAAACCTCCTCCCTCGGCTACTGCTTGTTAAGTAGGCAATGGAGACGGACAGAACTTTTAGTGAGACAGAAAAAAACACTTTTTCTCGCAGAAAAATTCCAATCAGTATGTGAGTGAGGCAAAGAACAAGGAACCTGGGAGAAAACTTCAGTCCATAGCTCTCCCACTGGAAGGGCTCTGATTGTAGGCAGCAGTGCCTTGAACGTACTCCTTTATCTGGAACATTATTGCAGAATAACTGGAGGGCAGGAATCCTCGGGGACCCTCTGGCTCTGAGGGGGACTGACATGGCCAGTCGCAGGCTCAGCAGCGGGGAGGGTGCTCCACGCTCGGGAGACCACGACCACCACCAGCTAGGGGTTTGGTCTTAGGACCACACATTGCCAGGAGAAGCTGCCACAAATCACCTTGGTGTGTCAGCCGAGAGAGAAAGTACTCGCTTTCCCCTAGAAATCGACATTTTTACCCTTTCAAGGTCAAATCTCATCTATGTCTTTTGTACTCCAGACTGGCGTCAGGCTGTCTCTTCTTCAACTAAATTCAAAAGATGGATTTAGAGGCCAGTGTGTATCCGTTCTTGGTTTAAAATCTACTAAAAGCCAAGCTTGATTTGGAAACACAAGACAATTCTAAACAGAATCTCTGTGAACCCGTGATTTAGCAGAAGCAGGTGTATTTTCAAGTGTTTTGTTTCCTGTGAGTGCTATGTGCGGCTGTTTATGAACTCCATCTGTACCTGTTCACCAAATAACAAAAATGCTGCCTCTAACCTTAGCTCATTCCTACCGAGACTCCTCTTGAAAAAAACCACTCGAGGTAGTTGGAGGGATCAGAGTGTAAACCTGGCTTCAACTTGATGCCTTCTGATCGGCTCCAAGATCAAATCCGGGTCACAGTTAGATTTGGTGCCTCCGGAGTTGGCCAGTGAAGTCTCTGATGTTCTCAGAACTGGTTTGCCTTCGCTGTCTCAAAACATGAGAAGAGAGTTTCCCCTTACCAGGATTTCAGGTTTATTTTGGGGGTGTTATTAGAAATTAAAACAATATAGCATTGTTTATATTAAACAATATAGCTATATATATATATTAAAACAATATAGCTATAAAATATAGCAGTTTAACTACTGCTCAGTAACATTCTATTAAGTTACTACATCCAACAAATAATATACCAAGTAAAATTCATTTTAAAAAAGAACACTTGAGGGCTTGCCTGGTGGCGCAGTGGTTGAGAGTCCGCCTGCCGATGCAGGGGACACGGGTTCGTGCCCCGGTCCGGGAAGATCCCACGTGCCGCGGAGCGGCTGGGCCCGTGAGCCATGGCCGCTGAGCCTGCGCGTCCGGAGCCTGTGCTCCGCAACGGGAGAGGCCACAACAGTGAGAGGCCCGCGTACTGCAAAAAAAAAAAAAAAAAAGAACACTTGAAAAGTATTTAATTTCAGGGATTCCCTGGCGGTTCAGTGGTTAGGGCTCCGCGCTTCCACTGCCGGGGGCCCAGGTTCAATCCCTGGTCGGGGGAACTAAGATCCCACAAGCCACGCGGCGCGACCAAAAAACAAACAAAAAAACCCTTTAATTTCACAGTATCTAAACTACCCTATGTGCCTTCCACTGGCTGAGATGCGGCTTATTATCCCTGCTGTGCGCTGGTTTACGGTCGTAACAAACATGCATATGATATATGAATACAAAACCACTGCAACAAATTGGCATGATTTATGGGTCAGATGGAGTTAAGAGAAGTTCTTAGGATTAAATCAGGGACCAAAAAGTGATGATAGGCTACCGCAAGTATGTAAGAAAAATAGTTCCACAGCCTTGTTATTTTAAAAAATAGGGAATTGTTAAGGGCAAAGACCTAGCTGGTGCTCACCATCGCCATCTAGTGGTAGATCATGGAGTGCCGTCTAATGGGCTCCTTGGTATCTGTTAGACATTCAGCTTGATATTTGCCTTCTGACCACTGCGATTTAGGAAAATATTTTGCACTCATGAAGCGTCTTTTTAAATGTATTTGATAAAGGTGCAAGTTCCTTTTATTAGTTTGCTGAATTTCCTTTAAAGCCTCATCATAATTGTATGTTACATTAATGGAAAAGTGCATCCACTGATTAAAATCCAAGTTTCATTTCCGGCCACATGAAAACGTTAGCATCCTGATTTCTTATCTCTTCCTTGGAGCTAAATAAGATTCATATGTTTATTCTCAAGAAGGCAATTGTTAGTTTTTCAGCCTAGCACTAGCCATCCTAGCTTTGTTCTTTCGATGACAAAGCACCTGATTATCGTGTCACAGACAAAAACTTGCCTCTTCTGATAATCAGGTTGAGTGCATAGCACCAAGTCTTAGGACGCGGACTCTGCTGGAGACCACAGGCTTTGCTCTGTAAAAGTGGAATCAGGTGAGGGCAATGGCCCAAATGAGAGCAAAAGGGCAAAGTCAAAGCCCCTATGCTAATGACGGCTCTCAGCCCCCTGACCCCACTTGGCACCCAGAACGCAACCAGCCTAGCACTACTCACAAGCAAAAGCTCACAGGACTCTTGGAAAAATTGGACGGCTACAAAGAAAAGACCTATGGATAATACCAACAATGGGGATCATTCAAACAATAACAAAAAATCAGGCTTGCTACCTGATCACCCTAGAGTGCAGCCTGCCGGTTGACAGGGCCCCGGACTTTCCACAAAACTTTCACGTGGGCATTTGAGGAGTGCTTCCGACACGAAAGACCAAAACCATGAACTGAAATAAGGAGCAGATAGAACGTTTTAAAAGAAATCCCATAATCACAGCATGGTATTTTTAAATAGGAAAGAGCTTTTGACACTAAAAAAACACTGAAATTTTAATTTAAAAGTTCAATAAAAGGTATGAAAGATAAGGTCAAGAATATCACATTACTAAAATCAGAAATGAAAGTGGAGACATTACTACTGATCCGACAGAAATAAAAAGTATTATGAGAGTACTACGAACAACTGTATGCCAACAGATTGGATAACAGATGAAATGGACAAATTTCTAGAAACATGAAACCTACCAGGAGTAAATCACAAAGAAATAGAAAATCTGAATAAACCTATAACTGGCAAGGAGATTGAGTCAGTAATCAAAAATATCCCAACGAAGAAAAGCCCAGGACCAGATGGCTTCACTGGTGAATTTTATCAAACATTTTAAAGAAGTAATATGAATTATTCTCAAACTTTTCCAAAATATTGAAGAGGAGGGAACACTTCCTAAATAATTCTGTGAAGCCAGCATTGCCCTGATACCAAAGCCAGAAAAAAAAAACAAGACTGCAAGAAAACTATAGACCAATATCCCTTATGAACATTGATGCAAAAGAAAAAACCTCAACAAAATATTAGCAAACAAAATTCAGCAGCTCTTAGAAGGATTATACACTATGACCAAGTGAGATTTATTCTTGGTACTTTCAAGATATTTCAACATATTAAAACCCACCAATTTAATAAACCACAATAACAGAATGAAGAAAAAATATACATGGGGAATTACCAGGCGGTCCAATGGTTAGGACTCTGCGCTTTCACTGTGGAGGGCTCAGGTTCAATCCCTGGTCAGGGAACTAAGATCCCACAAGCCTTGCGTGCAGCGTGGCCAAAAAACAAACAAAAACAAACAAACAAAACAAAATCCACATGGTCATCTCAACTGAAGCAGAAAAAGCATTTGACACAATTCAATACCCTTTCATGATAAAACCACTCAACAAACCAGTAATAGAGGGAAACTACCTCAACTTAATAAAAGCCATATTTGAGAAACCCATAGTGAACGTCATACTCAAATGGCAAAAAACTGAAAGCTTTTCCTCTAAGATCAGGAACAAGGCACGGCTGTCTGTTTTTACCATTTCTATTCAACAAAGTACTGGAAGTTCTAGCCAGAGCAACTGGACAACAGAAGCAATAAACAGATAAGCTGAACGTCAAGAAAATTGAAAACCTTTGTGCATCAAAGTACACTATGAACAGAGTGAAAAAGCAACCCACAGAATGGGAGAGAGTATTTGCAAATCCTATATCTGATAGGAACTAACATCCAAAATATATAAAGAGCTCCTACGACTCAACAACAAACAAGTTAAAGTATGGTCAAAGGAGTTTCATAGTGATTTCTCCAAAGAAGGTATACGAATGGCCAAAGAGCACAAAAGAGTAACCAAAAGGAACAGGAAGATTTGAAAAAGAAGCAAATAGAATGTCTAGAAAATTTTTAATGGAATCTAAAATTTAATAGAATGATTAAAAGCAGATTACACATAACTGAAGCAGAAATTAGTACACCTGGTAAATAATGAATGAAAGATTTAACCAGAATGCAGCACGTAGAATAAAGAGATGAAAAATAAAAAAATACAGAAGGGATTAGGAGATAAGGAAGCTAGAGTGAGAGGGTCTAACAAGCATCTGATCAAAATTTCAGAAGGAAATATTAGGGAGAACGTGGGAAAGGAACTTACAAGGCATAATTCAGAGAGTTCCCCGGATTTTTGTTTTGTTTTGTTTTGTTTTGTTTTGTTTTGCGGTACGCGGGCCTCTCACTGTTGTGGCCTCTCCCGTTACGGAGCACAGGCTCCGGACACACAGGCTCAGCGGCCACGGCTCACGGGCCCAGCCGCTCCGCGGCATGTGGGATCTTCCCGGACCGGGGCACAAACCCGTGTCCCCTACATCGGCAGGCGGACTCTCAACCACTGCGCCACCACGGAAGCCCTCCCAGGTTTTAAAAACAAGAGTGTGTGGAACTTCCCTGTGGTCCAGTGGTCAAGACTTCGCCTTCCAATGCATGGGGCTGCTGGTTCGATCCTTGGTTGGGGAGCTAAGACTCCATATGCCTCGCGGCCGAAAAAACCAAAACATAAAACAGAAGCAATATTGTAACAAATTCAATAAAGACTTTAAAAAATGCTCCACGTCAAAAAATAAATAAATTAAATAAATAAAAAGAAAAATGTGAACTCAGAATCCTTTAGAGTAATTCTTCAGGCGGAAACCTGGAATTCCCTCCTGATACCCCTCTCCGTGGAGCCCACGTTTGGTCTATCACCAAACCCTTTTACTTCCCAGGCGCTCCACTTATCCGCCTGCTTTGCTTCATCTTTACTGCCCCCATTTCTGCCACGTTCATTGACAACTGCCTTTGTCTCCGACAGAGGGCGTCCTGCACCTGGACACGTCCCCTCTCGTCCACTCTCTACGTACTTGCCAGGGTGAGTTTTCAAAAATGCTGTTTGTTTTGTGATTTTTAAACTTCTAAAAACGAATTTTACACTTTAAGCCACAAATTACCCAGACGGTATGAAATTGTAAAAATACGAAGGGCATGCAGTTTCCTCACTCCCCTTTACCTCAGCCAGACAGTTCCTCTCCTCAGAGGCAACCGTTGCTACAAGTTTTTTGTTTTTCCTTCTAGAAATAGCCCACGCATTTATGAACATATATAGACACCATGGTTCATAATGAGCACTTGACATGTGGCCAGTGTGACTGAGGCGTTGGAATTTTCAAACAAGAGACCGACGTTTCCCACATTGCTTCATTCCACTGAATACTGAAAATATTTGGGCTCGCTTTTCTGAACGGACTCTGTGCGAGTGTCATGGACACAGTTGTTAAAATTGTTCGGTACTTAAGTGCAAATACTATAACATCAGCAGTCTAGGGGACTATTGAAAGGAGTAGGAGACCATGAATTTAAGAAGCTTTTCGTTGCCAACACTCATTGGTTGAGTCATGGAAGGGTTTTACTAAGGTTTACTGCACTAACGCCAAGATTTTCTTTTCTTTTTTTTTTTTACTCCAAGATTTTCTTGAAACAAAAAAGAATGTTAACCAAATATTCAGCAAAGATTTTAAATGTCAGTGTAAGTTTTCTCACCAATATCACACCACGTATGATCAAGGTACATCTGAAGCTCCAAAGAAAGGAAAAGTTCCTTTGTGTCCTGTCCAGACAAATATAAGAATTTCAAATTAAATCTTTTACTGATAGAGATCAATAATTATGACTTTGCATACTTTTCTCACATGAATCAATACGTAAAGGGTTTTAATTACAGTAGACAGCGTGATGTAAAGTGGCTGCAAAATTTACAAGAAAAATTTGAAGAATAGTTTGTCGATTTGATACATTTATAGTTGCTTTTGAATTCATGCAATATTCTTTTGAATTTATGTCAATTATACTGAGTTGATACAAAAAGTAGTGAATGTACCTAACTCAGACAGGTGTAGTTTTGAAAGTGATATGCTTTTGCTTCAAGGTCAAATTGATTCTCTGAAAAAACATACACTGGTTTGTCTCTGTGGCAGCAAATATTAAAGGAAAATGTTTTGGGTGCTCAGTTCGGTTATTGGAAAACTTTGCCAGAACGACTCGGATATGTGAATCTCCACTTTCAACTGTGATGCCCGGGAATATCATTAACCACTACTAAGTAGCTAAGTGCTGTCACCGCTCCCCTGGGTTGGGATGTGTCACCTGGTGCTGAGCTCATGAATGTGCGTTAAGTAGCCCCTTCACATGTCCCCACCTGTGACTGCCCTGCAGTGTGGTTGCCCGCCCCTCACATTCCTTTCACCCAAAGGGAAATTTGTCTCGCTGTGTGACCTACACTGTATTTGCACCCAGCCCCCATCCTCCTTCCTTGCCAGCTGCCACCAAGCTGCACCAAGCCTCCCTTGCTCCCCCAGGCCTCATACGGCCCCTACCAAAGGCAGGAGGACTTCTGTCCCAGCTTGTCCTCAGCTCAAAGTTTTCTCTGGTCACCCACCCCCAGGACGTCTCCCAGCACGAGGCCCTGGGCTGGGAAATGTGTTCTGCATGCCTATTGTCTCTCTAGCCCCCACCCCGGAAGCTCCTGGAGAACAAGGACCCCAGCTCTCATCTCTGCTTAATGATTGTCGACAGCTCACAGATGGGACTGAAATGTTGATGGTGGGATTTCAGCCACCAGAGCTGGCTAATTGAAGCCAAGGATCTTTCTGGCGCCCCCAGAGCACACTGCAAAGGAAGCTTTCAGCTCCACGTGGAGAATCCTGGCAGGCGTACACAGGGAAGGGAAGAAGAAGTTGTGCCAAACACTGGGTCATCTGTCACTTTCCACTTTGCTCATTTAATCCTCAAAACAACCCCTAAAGGTAGGGTCTCTGACCCCCCTCACAAAGAAGGGAGCAGAAGTTCCAGGGATTTGGGCAGTTAAATGAGGTCCTCGCTGCGGGAGATCAGCCCTGGTGACTGACACACCAAGTCCCAGAGCTTGTTCTTATTTGCTCAGGACCAGCAGGAGTCGGGACCCCTGTCTTCCCTGACTCCCCATCAGCCTTATGAATCCCACCTCACCCTTCACCACATGAGACACTGCAGTCTGTTGCCACCATGGGTGGGACGTGATCCTTCACGACTGGACATGTTTGCTGGTGTTGGAGGTGGTGAGACACCAGAGTCACCTCTGAAGGAGACACCTTCCCTCTCAGAGTGGCTTTAGGGCGCGGGAAGCAGGGGGAGAGATCAAATGACTCCTCAAGGTCTCATGTGGTTTTGAGGATGTCTGTGTTTCTGGCAAGAATTTCCTGAAATCAGTGTCTCGGGGACGCTAGGGACTGGTCGCCCGGGAAGGGCCTAAGGAAAGGGCAGCCCTACCTGGGGGGCAGGGCAGTCCCACATCCCGCTGCGAAGAGGCCTGGCCAGCCGAGCAGAGCCGAGCAGAGCCGAGCAGGCCAACAGCTGGGGCTCCTCTGCGGGGGCAGCGGGAGGAGAGGGGAGGGGAGGGTGGGATGGGGAGGGAAGTCCCGGGAGGGCGGGCGGTCCTAGCAGGGGGGGGCGGGGGGAGGAGCCTCGGCTGCTGGGAGCTGGAGGGGCCCAGGAGGTGGGAGGGGAGGAGATGGGGGCCGACCCGAGAGACGCCGGAGGGGGTGCCGGGAAGAGGCTGACAGCCTGGCCAGGAGTAGGCCTCGGCCGTGGCCTCGGGAGGGGAAGCATAGGAGAGACCCCAAGGCGCAAGAAAGGAGGTGAGGGGGGAAGAATGGCAGGACAGCTGGACGGGAGGATGGGGCGGGCAAAGGGCGCAGCTCCAAAGGGCAAGATTGGGCAACTTGTCTGTGAGCCCTCTCTTCAAGGCAAGACCCTGGTAGCTTTTCACTGCGGGGGTCTCAGTTTCCACATCTGTGGCTTTCTGGTCCCAAGAAGACTGTACAGGCAGAGTTCCTGGGGAGGGTCCAGCCCTCAGGAGACCCCAGTCATGGATTGGGGGGGGGCGGGATCAGAGGGCTGGGAGAGGGCTGGTGGCGAAAGCTCCAGAAAAAACAGCTAGGGAGGAAGGGTCTGCTCTGGAAAGAAAGCCCTGGTGGGGCCGAGGAGAGGCCCGCCATTTCTGGGGTGGGGGGCTCGGAGGGCCAAGGGCACCGGGCCATTTCAGCACAGGGAGGGTTAAGCATCCTCCCACTTCCCACCCGCTCTGGGCCCCTCCCTCGTGTTTACGTCCTCCCCAAAATATTCAGCCTCCAGCTGGCCTCCATTCTGGGCCTGCCCCTCCCCACCTCCAGTCGGGGGGGGGGGGGGGGCGCATGCTGAGGGTCAGGGCCCGGGACCCCACAGAGCCAGCAGTCTGGGGACTGGGGTCAGAGAGAATGGGAGAGAAGATGGGCCAGAAAAGCGGGGGAGGGCTGGAGGGGGCAACAGTGCTGCCCCCAAGGCTGGCCTGAGGACCACAGCCAACTCAGCACCTACCCAGGACAGGGCCAAAGCCACCCTGAGCTGGACCTGGGAACAGTGGGGGCAGGGGAGGGGAGGGGAAGGGCCAGGGGAATACCAGGGGAATCTCTGCAAAGCGCCACTCCCTGTCCCTGCACCTCTGCCCAGAGCTCTACCAGATGTGGTCCCCAAGCCACAGGGCCCGGGAGTTGGTGGCTCCGCGGGCTAGCACATGAGCTGAGGATCCACACATACCCTTCGCAGGGTCAGGGTGACTAAAGGGAAGCCATGTGGCAGCTGCTGCTCCCACTGGCCCTGTGGCCGGGCGTGATGGGCTTGGGCAGGGATGAGCTCACGGCGGCCCAGCACCGGGGCCTGCAGGTGGCCCTGGAGGAGTTCCACAAGCACCCGCCCGTGCAGTGGGCCTTCCGGGAGACCAGTGTGGACAGTGCCATGGACACGGTGAGCGGCACCCCAGGGAGGGGAGGGGGATGGTCGGCACGTTCCCAGAGGCGCCCAGCTCTCCAGAGAAGGGCCAGCCAGCCCAGCCATCTCCAGGGACGTGCTGTCTCACGGTGGGGGGGAGGGAGGAGGGACAGGTCACGTCCAGGAAGGGCGCTGCCTGCTCGGCTGACTGCTGGCCTTCCTCTGTCTGTGGGTAGCCCTTCCCGGCCGGGACCTTTGTGAGGCTGGAGTTTAAGCTCCAGCAGACGAACTGCCGGAAGAAGGACTGGAAGAAAGCTGAGTGCAAGGTCAAGCCCAGCGGGGTGAGTGAAGGCACGTGCGTGTGACAGGGCATGCGCTCAGCGCGGGGGTGTGCGACTGGGGTTCAGTAGGAGATCCAGCGAGAAGCCTCAGGTTGGAGACCCCAGGGCGGAGCAGCCTCCCTGGCAGCTGACTTGCCTGTCTCGGCTGGTGGTTGTGATGGTTGCAGGTGGGCTGGGGGCCTGGACGGGCAGGAGGGGGGACGGCGGGCGGCGGCTGGGCTGCCCCCGAGGACGCGTGCTCTTCAGAGTGGGTCCACCTTCCATGCCATCCAAGTTCCTCTCTCAGGCTTCGTGTCACCGGTGGAAGAAGGCCATGGTATGGGCTTCGGGTGGTCCCCACCTTAGGCCTGGTGAATGCCCCATTTCCTGTGTGTTTTCAAGTGGAGATGGCCCAGCCCCGGCTGATTCCTAACAGGGCTTGATTGTCATCAGCCACCTTGGGGGCAAAGTCACTGCCATGGGGGCGATCCTGGGGCCGGGAACGCAACCATCTGGTGTCCAGTCTCAGCTCTGCCAACCACCAGCCCTGTTACTTCCCAGGTTCTTTGAAGGCCTCAGTTTCCTCCATCTGTTAAGGGAGGGACTGGATTATACTAGTGGTTTTCTAGACTTTTATACCAGGACCATTGTGCTCAAATCTTACAAGAAAATACAAATAAATATAACAGATGACAGCAGAGCAGCTCAGGTGGAAGTCAGGTGGGGAGAACCCACCTGGACAAGGAGTCCCACCTGCACACACTCACTCAGGGTTCATAGAAAACTGCAGGATGGTCTGACTTCCGAAATTTCCCGGTCTGAGAGTGGGCTGAGCCTGGAACCACCTGGCCTGCCGGGGGAACCCCCATTGTACACTGCCCCCCAGCTCCCACTCTCACCCTCGGGGCCGCAGGCCTCCCCTCACTCACCCGTTTCCTCTCTGGGCTCTATGCGCCCCTCGCCAGAGAAAGCGGAAATGCCTGGCCTGCATCAAGCTGGACCCTGAAGATAAAGTCCTGGGCCGGATGGTCCACTGCCCCATAGAAACACAGGTTCAACGGGTAAGAGCACTCGGAGGAGGGAGCAGAGGTTGGGGAGGGAGCTGGTGGACAGAAACTGGGCCTGTGGGAGAGGTCGGAGGCGGAAGCCTGCATGGAGGGGCGAGGAGGGCTCTGGGCCTGGGGGATGGGGGCGTGGAGGGGGCACAGCCTGAGCAGTGCGGCTGCCGCAGGAGCTGCAGGAGCTGCAGGAGCGCCAGGAGGCCCAGTGCAGGAGGGCGGAGCGCGCCGGCGAGGACCCTCACGGCCACTACTTCCCCGGGCAGTTCGCCTTCTTCAAAGCCTTGCCCCCCAGCTGAGGCCTGACTGGTAGGTGGCCTGCCAGGAAGGAGGGAGGAAGGAAGAGGCAGAGGACAGCCAGGTGGGGCAGGGATGGAGAGGAGGCTGGAGCTGCGGCTGGGCTGCGGGAGGCAGGAGGAGAGGGGCTGGGAGCCTGAAGACAGCTGGGACGGGGCCCAAACAGCCCCCGACATACCCAGTCTTAGTTTCTCTTCCCTTCCCTCTAGAATTTCACCCGGCTTCCTGGAAGCAGCGTGAGGGAGGTTAACAAGTGAAAGCCCGCCCTCCCTTCTCTGCGCCCAGGGAGGACTGTCCCATTGTCCCTAATAAAAGTGCTCTAGAGCTGCGTTCTCTCCTCCCCTCGCATTCCCTCCCTCCCTCCTGAGAGCAGCAGGAGGAAAGGGCCCCAGTGCTCCAGCCTCACGGGGAGGAAGCAAAGCCCGGAGAGGGTGAGGGCGAGGGCGAGCACGATGCCTCCCATCAGAAGGACACCCAGTAAGCTGTGTGCTCCTCCTTCCCCAGGAAAGGCCAGAGGCAGCGGGGACCCAGGCTCGTTTTCAGGGGCCCACGCCGGGGAAAACGAAGCACGCCCACACGCAATGACAGGCAGAGATGCAAATTAAAACACGAGTATTTAATGGGGATTGGCACGGGTGGGCATGACAGTGGAGCCTTCAGGGAGACCCGGGACTGGGGGGCACAGCACAGGGTCACGTGGACAGTCCAACCTGGAAGATGCGGCTTCCACGCCCCGAGCTCTGCCGCGTCCTCTCCCAGGATGGGCTGGGCAGGAGGCTCGCCATCCCTGCCTCTCACCTTTAGCCTTAGGACCGAGCAGCTTTATTCCACTAAGCCTCAGGCTCAGGCAGCCAGGAGTGGCAGCAGCTATGGACACGAGGAGGCCAGGCCTCCTCCCAGGAGCACAGCATAGGTGCAGAACAGCCTCACACGGTGCCAGCTGCCTGAGGAGGGTCCAAGGGAGCTGTGTCCCTGATGGATGGGTGGGGAATTTTCCCTGAGGGAGGTGTGATAGGGAGGGGGGCTGCTCTTAGGCAAGGGGGCCCATAAGACGCCCGTGTGCAGGACCAGTGGCCGGCATGATGAAACCATGAAGAAAAGCAGGGAGGCCACAGCGTGCCAACCCCAAGGGCCACGGCCACAGGGCGCATTCAAAAGACAAAGGAGGTGGCGCGGGCAGGGCTGAGCGCCTGCTCGGCCTGGGCCAGGCTGTCCCTGGCCTGGCGGTCCAGGTCGTGGCACTCCTGCAGCGTGTCCTGGAACTGGCGGCAGGCCTCCTCCAGGATGGAGCTGCTGCGCGTGGGCCAAGACTCCCAGTAGCCGGGCTCCACCCAGGGCTGGGCCTCCACGGCTCGCGGGCCGGAGCTGGAGCCGGGGCGCAAGGAACTGTCCAGGTCCCGGCACAGCTGGTAGAAGTCACTGCCGCGCCCGCTCACGCGCTCACCGTCGATGACCTTCAGGCCGGGCAGCAGCTCTCGGACCGAGGCCCAGTAGGAGGGGCTGGCGCACAGCGGGTTGCTGAGCCGGGCCGAGGGGTCGCGGAGCCGCAGGCGCTCCAGGCCGGGCAGCGCCGCCAGACACTGCAGCTGCCCGGGGCCAGCCAGCAGGTTGCCCGCGGCGTTGAGACTCTGCAGGTTCTCACAGGCAGCCAGGGGCTCCAGCCCCGTCAGCCGGTTGTTGGCCACGTTGAGCACGGCCAGCTGGCGCAGGGAGGCCAGCGGGCCCAGCTGGGTGAGCGCGTTGCCCGAAAGGTCCAGCCACTCGAGGCCCAAGCACTCCCCCAGGCAGCCCAGGTCCACCAGCCCCAGGCCCTGCAGCTTCAGCAGCAGGATGGACTCCAGGGCGAACTCACCTGAGCGCGCCTTGAGCAGCTGAGGGGTGACGCGCACCCCGTCGGCCTCTCCCGACTTCTCACCCCAAGGCTCCATGAGACGAAGTGGGTCCAGGTGGCCAGGGCCCCGGCAGCTCCGTCACGGTGACACAGGTGCCACTGGCGGTCAGCAGGCTGCTCACCCCAAAGGACGCCCCGTCCACTCGGCCTGGGCTGGACGCCTGTCTCCGACACCCCCGCTCAAGGGCCAGCAGGTCCCTGAGGAGAAACAGTCAAAGAGTAAGCGGGCCTCTGAGCGCCTCAGTGACCGCCCAGCCCCCACCGCCAGGGCCAGAGACCTAGACGGCCCGGCGGGACCCGAGGACGGGAGTCCAGGGCGCAGGTGGGTCAAGAGCCCCTCCGAGGGAGGTGGGCCAGGCACAGGCCCTTGCCTACGGGGGTCCTGACCCGGCCCTGGCGGTTATGGCCATGCTGGATGGGATTCAGGCCCACCTTCACCAATTCTTCCCGTCTCCCAGATCTGCTCCGGCAACACAATCTCGTTACTTTCCTTTCTCGTAACTGCTCACGATTACCTGTATTAATTAACTCTGAGGTGTTTCCTTTTAACCATTTACACTTATTTTTGAAGAGATAACAGGTCACCATCATCGCCAATCTCGTTTCCTTCCTGGGAGAGCCATGCATTGGCAAACACAAATGAGAGCACCTGGGCCTCCTTGACAATTTTTTAAAAAATCAGCAATGAATTCAAAGCGGTTTCCACGTTCCATGGGCCAACTTGTGACCTCTGGTGGCAGCTGTGGGGCCTGAGGGCTCAGCCTTCAGTCCTTGATGAGGAAACTGAGGTCGAGGGAGGGAAGGGACAGCGGAGGCACAGGGAGTAAGTGGCAGCACTGCCAGGCCCCTCACCTTTGCTCCCCGAACCTGCCTGTCAAGGCCAGCTCTTCACTGTGGCGCCAACAGAACAGTGCCCATTGCTGCCAGCCAGATAGCATGGCTCCAGCTGCAAACACGGGCAAAGGGGGGTTCGGGAGGGGAGGCCGGGCAGTCAAGGAAGCCATCCTGGAGGGAGGGGCAGGGTGGCACCTATGTTGGATCCAGAAAAGGGGAGGGAGGGGACTTTCTAGTCGCCAGTGGCCGTGGGGAGGCAGAAACCCAGGTGTCAGTGCAAGACAAGAGCGCGAGGCAGGAGGCCAGCGGGAGGGACTCCGGCGATGCCCAGCAAGCACAGAAGGCTCAGGGTCTAAGAGAGGAAAGCAAGCAGACCTCTGCCCCAAGTGGCAGCTCCCCAACCCCACAGGCTCTGGCCGGGACCAGGCCAGGCTGGGTGAGGCCTGCAGAGAAACAAGGAGCCATTCACTCCTGCTGTTTACAAAACCTGGGGCTCCAGAGCCTCCGCCAGGCCCCGAGGCTGCGTTTCCATAGCAACGTCACTCCTCAGGCCCCCTCCAAGGAAATCAGACCCAGAGCTCCTCCCACACGCCCCAGGATGCTGGTGAGGCTGCTAACACATCTGACCCCCACCCCGTCTCTGACAAGGGGGCCCTACATCTTTCCCCAGCCCCCCTCCAGTCTTCGGCAGCCCAGCTCCTTCTTCACTTCTACCAACGTTTCTGTCCAAAAGGCATGGAGGCACCCGCTAAGAAACCTGGTCACTCCGGGGAAGCATCTGCTGGGTTTGTAAGCAGTGAGCGATGCAGTCACCTCCACGTTGGTTAAACCTGCTCTGGCCCACAGGGCACCGGGCACCAGAGATGGGCCATAAAAGCAGTAGCCAGATAGCCAGAGACGAGGACCCCGCCCGAGGGCGAGGAGGGAGGAGAACGTGTGCCCGGAACCTGGCCATGTGACTGGAGGCCGGGCTCCCGTCTTGCACTTGGGGTGTCCTGTGGCATCGGCCTCAGGAGGCAGCGGCGAGTCCAGGATGACGGGGTCCAGGCACCGTCTGTGAGAGCGAGGCACAACGGGCCAGCCTCGGGGGGACACCACCTCTTCAAGTATCTGCGGGCCTCTCTCCAGGGGTGCGCACATCCTCCCAGCCACTACGTTGGGGGTGAAAGCGGTCAGGGAGCCCTGGTGTACAGCCAGGGGCTGAAGTCGGGCAAACACCCACATCCTCGAGGCTGAATGGAGGGCACCGATGAGCAGCCGGGGGTGGGGAGGACAACACGCCAGGCCTCCAGGGAAGAGCCACCAGCCCCGTGTCCAAATGCCCCGCCGCCGCCGGGGCGACGGGCTGGGGGGGAAGCGGTGCCCTGAGGAACCCCGCCAGCGATGGGGATGGAGGTGGTGCGCAAAGGGAGAGAAAGAACAAGGGGGCGGGCAGAGAATGGTGCGTGCGTGCCCACGTTCTGCGGAAGAGGACAGGGGAGCGGGAAGATGGCACTGGGACTGGACATCAGGCCTCCTGTGCCCCCAAGGTCCCATCTGGCAGGAGACACGTGCCCCGCCAGCACTTGGCTCTGTGCCCTCGGCCCTGGGTCCCACGCCCTTGTCTGCAGTTAGATGAACAGCACTGCAGTCAAACCCCGATTCTCCAGCGCGTCCATGACCTCTGCTCCGCTCCTGTGCCCCGCTTTACCCCAAATCTGCACACTTCAACCAGGCTGGGGCCCACACGCCTGTGCAAACCCAGCCAACGCAGAGGCCAGCAGCGGACAGCAGGCTCCGCGCAATGCGAGAATGGCTCGTCCACAGGCAACAGCGTCACCGTTCCTCTAAAAAACCAGAATCACCCTGGTCCTCTTACGGAAATGAGCGAACAGAGGCACTGGCCCAACCTGTGTCTGTGAAAAGGACTCGGTCACACGGACAAGGCTATGACTGAAACAGGTAACTCTGGATCTCCGGGGGGAGGCCCATCTTCCCTTGTTCAGAGCCAGCAGTTCTGAGTCTCAGTTTACCTATGTAGGGAATGGGCCAGAAGAGGATGCCGTGAGTCGCCAAGTCTAGGGAAGAAATGGTTCAACTCGGAGCAGCCTCAGGTGGACAGTCACCTGGCCGCTTCGGGGAACTGGGGCCCCTTCCTCCGCCCCATTCCCTCCCGACCACAACCTGGCGCAGGGTTCTCGGACCCGGCACTGCCGCCATCTGGGGCCAGGGTAAGTCTCTGCTGCGGAGGCTCCTCTGTGCGTCCCTGTCTTCCACCCACGAGAGGACAGTGGCAATGCCCCCACAAGCTGTGACAACCAAAACATCTCTAGGCGTTGCGCAATGATCCCTGGGGGACAAAACTGCCCCCGGTTGAGAACCACTTCTCCAGAGCCCAAGCCCCCAAGCTCGGGACCGTCAAGCTTCTCATCTCCTCCCTTTCACTGCCCTCGTCTTCCTCACAGCCCCCCACCCTGGTGCCTCGCCGGTCCAGGCCTCCCCTCTCCGAGAACAAGGAGAGCCGCTGAGGGGAAGCCACACAGCAAGGGGACAGTGCGTCTCCCAGGAGGAGCTCGAGGGGTGGCAGCACTGACCAATACACGGCCCCCTGGACTGCTTTAGTTAGGGCACATGACATCCCTGCCCCCACCTGGCCTACTACACCCGAACCTGCGAGGGAGGGACAGGACGTCTCAGTTTTAAGATGTGCTCAGGTGATTCTCGTTGAAGTCTGAGACCCACGTGCAATTTAAGGAAGGGAGGCAGGGAGGCAGCGAGAGGTCCAGGGCCGGGCCCTGATCTCACCACCCAAATGCACTGGATGCAGAGTCCAGACGTTCAGGGAGCGCAGCCCTAGTCCCAGCCTCTCCCCCAGGCACGCTGGCCTCTCCTCACAGGGAGCCTGTGCAGACATGCCCTGCAGCAGCTGGGGAAGAAGACACGACCCGAGCGGTGTGGAGGTGAGACTTCACTTCCTCTCGTGGTGCTCCGACCACTGGACGCCATCCGTGTAAAGCCTTATTCAAGAAAACGCCATTTACGCTGTTAAAGTGAAAATACAGAGGACGCGACCTCAAGGGAGGAAAGGAAATACGTCGGTTTCCATAGAGGCTGAGTGAAAGGACTACGGTGAATGGTTCCTGCTTCCTTACGTTCTCAGTAACTTCCGAACGTCCTACCGTGAATTAGTCAGTGACACAGGGGAAGCGAGGGGACAGGCTCCCGGGCTCAACCGCACAGCCAGGGCCAAAGTGCAAGTTAGGCCTTGGTGCCTCTACACCCCCCCTTCCCTCTCAAAGTCCCTCTCCCAGCGGCCCGGCGCCTCAGCGGAGCTGGACTTGTGTCTTCTGGGTGTGACGAGCCCCGGCCTCACCCTTCCTTCTTTTCCCATTGATCCCACCAGGGCCTGGGCCCCATGCCCTCAGGTCCTGCGCTCGACCCTAAAGGAACTCAGGCCGGTCAGTCACTGGGATACGTGCCCTTTCTTGCTTCCTCAGACTGCTTTCACTGTAGAAAGAAGAAACCCCAAGGCTTCCAGTAGTCTGGAAACAAACTACAGGCGACAACGGCCATGTGATGACGGGGCGTCCCGGCTCTCCTCGATCACACGCCCGCAGGAGCTGGGCGGTGCCCTCCACCAGGGCTCTTGGGAACCCCGGGATCCACGGCCAAGTACAGACCCTAAGAAGACCAGTGTGCATGTGGGCACCTCCCTCTTAAAGTGGCTACTCTACCATATTAGGGTTTCTTTCCTTTCCAGGAAGAGTGTCCACGGCTTACCCAGGCCCTAGGTGGCTGAGGATATCCCGCACAGTGCCTGGTTGCTCTCTGAGAACACAGACCTTGAGGGCCTGCCACCCTGACACACACGGACAAGCCGCGTGTAGGGCCCCTCGCCCAGCGACACTTTCAAGGAGCACCGCGATCCATACGCTGTTCGGTACAACTCAGTCACCGATGACCAGAGCCCGCCCTCCCGCCCACGTACTGCCGGCAGTGACTCCAGCAGTGGGCAGATGGAAGATGACATCTCCGCGAAAACGAAAATGACAATCTGTCAAGAACTGAGAAACTGTCCTCATTCTTTTCAAACAAGTTTTGGAGCCTGGCTGTCCCCGTCTAATGTCCTAGGACGTGACACTGTGCCCCCTCCCGTCATCTACGCAGACTTCCCACAGGCAGCTTCTCAGGGCATCAGACCCTGCGGTCAGACTCACCGGCCTGCGCGCCTCGGCCAGGTCCCTGCTGGGGAAGATAAGGGGCGCGGGTGTAGCTCGGGAGATGCTCCAGGTTGGTCTTCAAGAAGAGAAGACGCTCAGCCGTCTCCCCTGGGAGAGGGGAGTCATGCTCCACAATGGTGGGGCCGCCCAGGGACGCAAAGACACTTGCAGAGAAGGCGCCCGTCAGGGCGCAGGATAGATACATGGCGGCCAGTCTCGCCAGGTCTGGCCGGACGTCCCACCGCTTCTGCCAGTAAGCAGGGGGTCCTCCTGGGCACCCACTGTCTCGTTCTCACGCAGGTACTTCTTGCGGATGATGCTGACCAGGTGGCTCTCCGTGGAGAGGGAAGCGCTGCTCCTCTCCGAGACCAGCAGCCCCCCGCTCTCCACCTGCTCCGGAGGCTCCTCTCCCTCTGGCCCAGCAGCAAGGACCCAGAGGTCCCACTTCTCTGCTCGGGCGCTTCCCGGCCCTTCCCTTCGGCCCCAGGGCTCCTGCGCGGCTCAGGGGTGTCCACACGCACAGCAGTGGGGCCCTGCAGGGAAGGGGAGGGCGGCAGCAGTACTCAGACGCCACGAGCTCCTTCACCTCGTACGCGAGAACTTGCTTCCAATGGTTGATGTCGGCCCCCTCGGGGAGGGCAGCCTCTATCCTGCCCTTGAAGCGGGGTCCAGCAGGGTCGCCAGCACCAACTCCTCACGGTGGAAGAGCTCAGGGAGCTGGTGGTCTGTGGAGAGCTGCAGGGCCAGGCCCTCGGCCAGCGGCACGGCCGCGCCCATCTCCCCGGTGCTCCGCTCCTCAAAGCGCCCGCGAACCTGCGCCAGGAAGACGCGCAGGTAGCGCAGCTGGGGCAGCACCAAGCTCAAGGCGGCCTGCGCGGAGCTCGCCTCCCGGACCACCATCCAGAAGGGCTGCGGGAGCTTGACCAGACTGTCCGTCAGGCTCCGCAACACGGCCGACAGGGCTGCCCCTGCCTTCCCCAGCTGCCGTTTCTCCAGCCACTCCAGCAAGTGGTAGGCGGACACCCAGGGATGCGAGAGCCCCAAGAAGGGCTGGTGGGCCAGGAGGCCGCACTGCCGCTGCAGCTGGGAGGAGCCGCCGGGCTTCCGCAGAGCCTTGGAAGTGGCTGCAGCTGGCCCCAGCCGTGCCTAGCATGATCTGAACACTATGTTGGTGACACAGAAGTTTCCCACCAGGGAGTCGAGGCAGTGGGCGAAGCGGGGGGTGTGGGTGTAGCCCCCCGTCCTCACGGCCTGCTCCAGACTCGGGCAGCCGCCCGACACCAGGAAGCCCAGGCGCAGCGCTGTGGCCAAGCCACAGAGGCTGAGCAGCCCCTACAGCTCCCGCGGCCCGTCTCCGCAGCCCTGTCCAGGGGCAGGCGTCGGACCCAGGCATGGCCTGCCTCCTCGGGCTGCCTGACGCCACCTGCCGGCCACGCAGCTGCGTCACCCCACAGTGGGCGGTGACAGCCGCGTGGTCCACGTCCGCGACCCGGGCTGCCACGGAAACAGTGAGGTGGACGCGGCCGCCCTCGGCCCACTGCATCCCCTGACGCACCTGCTTGCCCATCGCCCCGTGCAGCAGGGGCAGGGCTTCACGGGAGAAGAAGGCTGGAGACGGCAGGCGGTAGCGATGGTCCACCTGGGCCCTAAACCTCCTGAAGAGCGGGGCCAAGACAAAGGAGAGGGGCAGCGCCGGGCTGCGGGGCAACTCAGCAGCGCTCTGGCTCCAGGCCCGTGCTCGGAGCTGGCTGGGGGCACACATGTCACCTCAGTCCTCCCCAGCTGCCGTCGGTGGGAGTAGGCGGGGGAGGCCGAGCCTGTACCAGCTGCTCGGGCCCGCCCGTCCGTCACCATCTTCCAGAGGTGAGGAACCCAGCGGCAGCGCGGTGAATGCAGCTCCTCGGGGCACGGCTGGTGGCCCCCGTGGGCAGGTCCTTCTGCTTCTTTTCGGGCCCCCCTCCCCGCTCCCCCCCAGGGCCGGCTGCAGCTGGCTTCCTCCCCACCTCCCGCCCGCGCTTAGCTGCCAAGCGACAGAGCAGAGCTGCAGGCTGCAGCCGCCCCTTAACTCTGCCCTGTCTGAGCTCGGAGGCACACGGCGCACGTGACACGGCAGACACTCCTGCAGTTGATGGTAAAGAAGCGTCTCACGTCAGGCACGGTCTCTGACCCAGGGTGTCCAGGGGGCCCGGGGAGTGCCCGGGGGCCCAGCCCTTGGCCTCAGCCTGCGCAGTCCTCCCCAGGAAGCAAGCGCCTCTTCTTCCACATCTTGAGGTGACGCGCCTCTCCGGCCAGGTGGGCTATGAGGATGTCGGCTGGCCTCGCCGCTTCATCCTCGCCAGGCTGGCCCGCCTCCAGCCTGTCCGGGCTGGCCGCCTGGAGCAGCAGGAAGTCAGAGGGGACCGGACTGCAGCTGAGCACTGGGTCCCTCGACTTCCTTCCTGCCAGCTCCCCCTCCTCTCGCCTTCCACTTGGACACCTTCTTCTCAGGCTGCACCGGGGGCTCCTGCCCCAGCACGGACTGGAGGCCACAGGGTCCGGAGTCTCCCTCTGGCTTATCCTGCCCAGCAGCGGGGTGGCCATCTGCACAGGGGGCAGCCAGGCCAAGACCAGGCCTCTCCAGGGCAGGCTGCTCTCTTCTCACTGCGGACACGCAGCCCCAGGAGGCCTTCCTCCTGCTCCTCCAGGAAAACCTGGTCAGGTGCCGGGGCCCGTACGCTGCTGCCGAGGAGCGGGCTGGTCTCTTCCCCCGCGGGGATAGGTCCCTCCCAATCCTCCTTTGGGAGCCGGGGCTCCTGACTTTGCCGGGGCCACTGTGGCCTCCTCCCCTTCGCACACAAACTCCAGTCTGACCTCAGCCTCTGGCAGATGCTCCCTGGCGCCCCGGCCAAGTTCAGAAGGGGTGTTGAGAGCTCCGGTGTTGAACATGGAGCCAGGAGAAGCCAGCGTGGCAGGTGGGGTCTTGGCTCTGATCATGGAGGAGTCAGCACACACAGGGGACTCCTGCCCCATGGATCCTGAGTGTGTTTCCTGTGGGGCTTTTTGACTTTTCCGACTTCTGACGTGCCTGGGAGCTTGGGGCAATGAGAAAACAGGCTCAGGCTGTTCTCTGGCAAGGTGACACAAGACAAGGCAAGATCTAAGGCAAGATGAAGAGAATGGCTCTCAGCCAGCTGCCTACTCACTTCGGGGCCCACTGACGGGACAGTGAGGCCGGAGGGGAGAGAAGAGAGCAGAGGATGTAAGGGGTAGTAACCATATGAAATCAATCCCAGGACAAAACTCTCCAGATGCCACCTCCTGGGTGAAGCCTGACATTCACTCCTCCAGACCCAACGGAGCAGCCCTCGACCGGAGCCCCCAGCCCTCTGCACAGGAGTGGTTTCTGTGTCCATGTTCTTTGCCACGTTAACTCACATCTCTTTTTTCCTTCAATGTTTATCCAGAGCCTAGAAGGCATTGGCAGTCTTCCTGTGTGATGGATACAGTATAAGGTAGGCCAGGCCCCTGTGTGCACGTGGCCCCCAGGCTGGCGGGGGGCAGATGAGAGTAAAATGCCCCCACACACACGGCAGGGAAGACAAGAGCCGAGGTGCAGGGCGTGCAGAGGCGCTGCAGTGGCGCCGCAGGGCTGGGGGACTGCGGCGGGAGGGACCTCACCAAGACGTCAGGCAGGCTTCCCGGGAGGAGCTGCGGACGCTGGCGCTGTCAGCACAGGCCACGGGGGTGTGGAGGCCAGTCTCTGCGTCCTGGGCACCGGGGCCATGCCTGGCACCCGCAGGGCCTCATAAACAGGCAACGTCGCTCGGTAGCGGGGAGCAACGCGGCCCGAGGCTTCCCGAGCCTCTGTCAGAGCACGCGGTATGGGGCAGCTCCTGATGCCAGTGACGCAGGCCCCCAGCGCCCCCTCCCCTCGAAGCCCACTCCTCTCCGGCTCCGGCCCCTGCTGCTCCCTGAAGTGCCCCCGCTGAGGACCCAGGGACCCCCGGTGCCCCGCCTAGTGCGCTTCTCCGCACTACAGCACCTGCCCACGCCCCCCACCTGGAATGCTGCTACCCGCAGCTATGGGACAGCACATCTCCTCAGCTTTCCTGTCACCTGCGACTCCTTTTCAGTCTCTGTTCTAGTCCCTCTTCCTCTGCCCGCCCCTTAATGGTGTTTCCTGGGCTTCCTCGTCTCCAGGCCTCGTCTCTCCTCCCACACCCTCTCCCTGACCAGGGCCACCTTCACCGGCTGAGCAGCGCCAGCCCCTCTCGGCTCACGACTCCCTCGCAGGCTTCCCCTCACCTGCGCGGCCTACAGTCTACTCGAGCTCAGGAAACAGGACTCCTGCTCACCCAGATGCTCAGACCGCAAACCTCAGCACAGTCCTCGACTCCTTTCCCCACCCCGTTCATTGTCCTGCAGGTGAGGCCAAATCCAGGGCTCTCAAAAGAAAAGACACATGAAGAAGTCAGAGAAGAAACATGCGGAAAGAAGAAAAGAAAATGAGAGGGAAGGAAAAGCCCAGTGAGCTAGGCTGTGTCTCCTTGGGAAGGAGAAGATTCAGAGTGAGACGGTGTAGATCCTGCCCCAAACAGCCGAGAGTGTGCATCTCTTCAGACCAGAGCGAGATGCGGCTTAAATGGGGAGGTTTACACCAGAACATTCTGACACCGAGTGATGTCAAACATTCAGAAGGATCACCAGGGATGGCAGGATGGCCTTTACTGGGGACGAGCCCGCTGGGCAGCTCAAGCGAGACTCAGCTGTGAACCAGGGTGGACGACGCGATACCGAGGAGCCCCTTCCAGCCACAGGGGCCTTGGAAGAACCGAGAGGCAACCACCCAAGCCCATCACTCGATGACCCAGTCAGCCACCACCAAACCAGGGGTCTGAAGCTCACGGGAGGTGACGCGGTGGAGGGGCTGGATCAAGGTGTAAATGAAGTACAAGACACCATCGTGGTCCAGGGCAAGGGCTCTAGATGTCAGAGCCAGAGGGGACTAACCTTCGCTCTTATTTTGATCGAAGAAACAGAAACCCAGAGCAGCAACGTGATGCCTGGTGGCAGAGCGGAGGACCAGAGCAGTCCATAGGCTTCACTGCTCCTGAGAACACAGAACACGGTACTGAAAGCAGGCCTATGTCCCACCTGCTCTCACTGATGAGGGCAGAGAAAAAAAAAAAACCTGTGAGTTAGGCTGCAGCCTGGGCTACACCCCAAGGCCTTCGCCTGAGGACGCACTAATTGAACCCAGGGCACCAACGGCCAGCCTTGTCCCACCAGTCCACCTGTACTCCGCAGGTACCCTTGAGCCACTCGACCATTTAACAATACTTCGTCAAATACCTACCAGGAGCCAGCACCGTGCCCTGAACATACAAACACAGGACAGTCACTGCCCGGCTGGCACGTGGGGCTCAGGACGAGAAGACAACTCGGAAACGGCTACTGGCACCAGGGCAAGGCAAGCAGGGTAAGTGCTGTGGAGCCAGGCCACGGGCTGACCGAGAGGCAAATCGAGTCTATGACACAGTTTAGATTCTGCCGTGGCAGGGTCGCTTACCCCAGGCTACTGCTTGAGGAACCTCATCCCCTGACAGTCCCCGGGGCAGGTCTGGGATCTTGGGCAATGACTGGCACCGCTTGCTCTTCACTGAAGCACACCAGGATGACAGCAGGGTGGATGCTGTGGAGAGCCAGCCTGGAGTCTACACGAGTCTAAAATGTAAAATTTAAAAAGAAAATCACCCACAGACTCCAGGACTTTGATTATTAGTAAGAAGTTGTTTGTGACACTTCTCATAAGAGCTGATACACGCACCTGATACAGCGACAAGGTGGAGACTCCAGGGCCGCATCGGGTGGGACCACACAAGGCAGGCGGCAGGTGCAGCCCTGGGAAGCAGGCGGGGAGGAGGGCAGGAGCAGGTAATAGAGGTGGGACTGGAGCAGAAGGGACAGTCTGGAGAGCCATGCAGATGATCCTTGGGCTGCGGTGTGGAGGAGGAGGGGATACAGAGGGACACCCCAGTCCCTGCTAAATACAGTTCAGTTACTGATATAGTGATTTTGAGGTTCTTCTGGAACAAATCTTCAGGAGTAGATGTGACAGATACAGGGTCAGGGGATAGAAGTCTGAGCTAAAGATACAGATCCGTGTAAAAGTCTCCATAAAAACTGAGGGGAAACACCGGTGGGAGAAGAGTGAAGGGTGGTTGCCCAGGCAACACTGACACTGCGGGCAGGGTAGAGGATGAGCAGACTCCAAAGATGCCTGACAGGCAGAGGACAGAGACACAGAAAAACGTAAGTAATGTTAGGGAAGCCAAGGGAAGACTTTCCAGAAAAGACAGACAGGGTCCCTTCAGCAGATGAAGCAAGTGGAGCCCCGGGGCTATGCAATGAGAAGCAGGGAATGCAGACACTTGCAATGTCAAAGGGTCACGCTTTGGGGTGGGAGGGAAAAGGCTTGGCTCTGTCTCAAAAGAGAGAAAAGGTACAGTGGGAAGAAAGGGAGGATTGCTGGCAGGAGTTCCTGAGGGAGAGGGACTCAAGGCACAGGTGGGTGGGTTTATCCTTGCACATGAAACAGAAGTTTTTTATTTTTCCTGACACAGCAAAGAAGGACGGCTATGGTGGCTGGCAGGTCCTTGAGTGTGGGCAGGGGGAGGGCCCAAGGCAGTATGTCCAAGAGCCTATAGATTCCCGAGGGGTTAGCAACCTGCTGGCTGAGCCTGAGACAGGACGTGCCTCAGCACTTACACGTGTGCTGGCTCCATGGATTAGAGATTTCCTCCTCACTGCACTCACCAGGCCTTTCCCCACACGCATGCCCAGAAGCACAGTGGTCACTTTTCTGTTTCTCCTGGGCCTGCCTCACCCTAGGGCCTCATGCAGAGCTCAGTCCACCCTGGGCATTCGATACCTATGCCAGACCTTTCTCCGAGTTTTCACTCTGCCCAGTCCCACCAGCCCCCTCTTCTCTCAGCCCCTGCACTGGGGCGGGGGGGCGGGGAGGTGGTACCTGTCTATCCACCAGACCCCAGGAGACTTCAAAGCACTTGGTTAGCCTACAAGTCCTCGGCTTCTCATTTCCCCACCCGCTCACCTATGAGGAGATGGAAGACGAAGAAAAGCATGGGACCAGAGGAATGTGTGGAAGAAAAAGAGTAGTGCAAACCACTACACACTTTGGGGTTTTGTCCCACATGCAAATTTGGCTACTTTTAAACCCTAAGGGAGAGATTTTAAATAACCAAGCTTCATTAGATTTCACAATATGCAAAAGTGACATAAAATGAGATGTTTTAAACTACACACCAGCAGAACCCTTTGCTCTTTTCTGCGAGGCTGCTCTCCACAATGGATTGAGAGCATGAAGTCCAAAGCCGGTCTATGGGGGTTTAAATTCTGGCTGCTACCCACCAGCCGTGTTCGTCTGCTACGTGCCTCGGTTTCCGAGCCTATACAACAGGGATAAAAGCATCCACCTCGCTGGCTTGTGAAAGATTAACGGAGTTAATGTACGCATACAGCAGCAGTGTTTAAAGACACTTCTTGGCACGGAGTGAGTGATGGATACGAGCCGCTGTCCAGTTCTGGCCTCACCGGGTGTTTCAGGTGCGGGGCACTGGGAAGGGGAGGGAAGCTGGAAGGGGGACACCTGGGCCGCCCGATGGGCAGGTCAGGTCAGGGAAAGCCGCCTCGCCCCCAAGTCTACGTCTGTGACCACAACGCCCCCTCCCCGGCTTACCTACGGCCAAAAGTCTGGCTGGCTAGTGGGGCTGGCGAAGCTGTGAAGCCGGCGCAGCTCCCACGGCGGCCGACCGCGCCCCCGCGGCGGGTAGTAAGCACAAGCCATCCGCCGCCCCGCTCGCTCCCACCCCCGCACCGCAGCGGGACCTACCTTGAGGCGCCAAGGGCCCTGCAGAGCTTGGTGGGCTGTCCAGGTTCCGGGGCGACCTCCGGGAGCGCCAGTCAGCAGGTCCTCCGCGCCCACCCCTCTCCAGCCGTCGGTACGTTCCTCCGGCAGGCAGCCAGCACCGAGTGCGCAGGCGCAGTGCGCAGTGCGCAGGCGCAGCTTCCCAGTGCGCAGGCGCAGTTTCCTAGTGCGCAGGCGCAGGCGCTGTTTCCCAGCGCGCAGGCGCAGGCGCAGCGGCCGGAAGCAGTGGTGTTACACCGCCTCCTCCGCCGAAAGTCGCGCGCTTTTCTCACCTGACCGGGCCTCGTTTGTACACGTTTAACAGTGCTGGGGGTGTTTTTTTGGGGGGGTGGGGGGGAGGCTTTGTTTCTTTGTTTGTGTTTAATAGTGCTAGTTTAGCTGTGTGACCTGGGAGGAAGCACTCGCAGGCGCTCCGGGCCGACGGTGGCCTGGTCTTCCTCCTCCACTGGCGGATTCGTAAGGCCCCTTCCATCCTCGGCTCTGCGCCGCAGCAGTCGCCCGACCGCCCGAGCGCAGCCCGGGGTTTGTGCGCACGTGCGGACGGAAGGGACCACGGTAATGCTAATGATCCGTGTGTCGGAGTCTCTTCCCGCCTTGAGGGCTCACCCAGCATTTCATGACACCCACCCAGGGTATCTCCTGGGGCAAATTCCCGGTGACACCGCGGAGGCCTCGCAGACAACCCACGGGTCGTCCGTGCGCGCCGCCACTGAGGTGCTCTGCCACCCCCCCCCAACTGAATTATCCCGGGGCCAAAAAGGCCGCGTTTCCTGGGCCGAGCGGAGAATGCCTCTCCTCACCTGGTCCCACCTGGACACCAAAGTACCCAACTCTTGTTTCATAGGCTATCTTGAGCTTCTTTCCACCGCCAGAGTCAGACAAATCCAAGGGCCTAGGCTTGGCCACCACCGGGCCTTGGGCAGTCCTCCCTGCTCACCTTCCCAGGGCTGATCTCAATTCTTTCCATCTCCTTCCAGCGCCCCCGCTCTGGGCCCATCAACTCCAGGCTGGTGCAGTCCTCCAGCTTGAGCTAAAACTAGGACCCCTGCAATGAGAGTATATATCTTTGCCCTTTATCAAAGTTATTTTTAATCTTATTTGATTCTCTCCATGCCTCAGAGATGGAGGTATTGGTTTCTCCATTATACAGATGAGGAAACGAGACTCAGTCACACGGAGAGTTAAAGTAAGAGATGGAGGGAGCCACAGATGATTTCACAGTTGTACTGTCGCATGAGGGTCTGTATAAAATGGGATCAGCTGGTCCCTTTGCAGTGTTAACCCAGAGGCACTCTAGAACCAAGGATGACTTGATTGCAAAACTGGGAGATACAAATAATAAAATGAAAAAACTGTTGTGAAGTGTGGGTTCAAATTATTTGCCCACTTTTAAAAACTGGGTTTGTCTTATTGTTGAATTCTTTATATTCTTTATATACTTATATTTTGTTCAGTCCTTTATATATTCAGGATACAAGTCCTTTGACAAATATGTGCGTTGCAAATATTTTTTCTTAATTTGTGATTAGCTTTTCAATTTTTTAACAATGGTTTCAAAGAGCAGTAGAAAAGATGGGGCTGTTTTTTATCTCACCACCATCCCCTCCAAACACACCGTCTTCTTCCCTCTCTCTTCCTGGCACTAGATTCTCTAGGATTAGGGGGACTTGTAGCTAAAATACATAAAGAAATTCTATAAACCAATAGGAAAAATACCCCCCCCCAAAAAGATAATAGAAAAGCAATCAATATGAACAGGCACATTAGAGAATTGGAAACCCAAATGGTCAACAAACAGATGAAAAGAGAGTCAGGCTCACCAGTGATTATTAGGGAAATGCAAGTTAAAACAAGATACCATTTCACACACATTATCTGATTGAAAAAATTAAAAAGGCTGAATAACAGATGAAGTCCAGGAGTTCATATAATGTTAGTAGGAGTGTAAACAAGCTCTTTGGAGGGCCATTGGGCAATATCTTGTGATGCTGAAAGTAAACATCACCCAGAACTCTGCTCTTTACATGGAGACATACATCCTAAGGAAGTTCCAGCACATTTGCACAGACACATCTAGGGATGCTGATTGTTTATAACAGGAAGACCTGGAGTAATGCAAGTGTCATCAACAAGGGAGTAGAAACATAACATGTATATCACCCTGGGCTAGATCTATCTGTCATAACACTGCATCAGTCAGCTATGTCACCATAATCCTGCATAATAAACACCTGAAAACCCTGACTTGGAACAACAAGCATTTAGTTTTTTTGCTCATTTGACTCTGCTTCTGCTGAGGTTTGGCCAAACTTGGCTCCAGGTCATTTTGGGATTAGTCTGTTCCCCTAATCCCCTAATAAAGAAACATTAGTCATGTTTCTTCGCTGGGTAGGCTGCCCAGGGCATGCATTTCTCATGGCGAAGGCAGAAGCGCAAGCCATCTGCTCTATGGGCGCCTGGAGCTGGAGACACCCCGGGAGCGTGTACATACAAGTCCCATCAGCCATTGGTTGAGGAGTGTGCCGATGGCAATAATTTCCTGACGGCACTTCCAGCCTTCGGCACAGAACATGAAGACTGCTGGCAGTTGGAAGTTGGCTGGTATGCATGGAAGTACTCAGAGCATGGGGAGATGCAGGGTACGTTGACTATGGCTACTAATATACATGTCTAGTCTATTATCAGTTTTGATCTTTGCTAATATAATAGGTACTGATGGGGCTACATTGTTGTTTCAATTTGCTTTCCTTGATTATAAATGATGGGAAGCATCTTTTCATGCTCAAAAGTCATTTCTACCACTTCTTTTGTGATCCGTCTGCTTGACTCCTTTTCTATTTACCTACTCTGTCCTTTTTATCTTGTTGATGACCTCTGTGTCTGTCATGAGTTGTAAATCGTTTCCCGTTTGTCATTTATCTTTTTTATTTAATTTTTTTCTTTTTGCCTTGCAGAAAATCTAAATTTTAATTTAAATTTATCAAACTTTATCTTCATCACTGCTGCATTTCTTGTTTGCCCCTCTTAGTTAGATCTTCCCCATTACAAGATAATTTCTTTTCTTTTTCTTTCTTTTTTTAAGCAAAGGAGGAACAGGTTCAGAGCAGTTATTTAACTGTGACCCAAAGTCACAGTTATGCAGCAAGTTGGAGGGTCTGGATTGAAGATTTTACCCGACTCCAAAGCGCATGTATCCTATTCAGTTTATATGATTAAAAATTCAGGGGTCCAATCTGTCACAGTATCTTCGACTCAAACAACAAGCAAACAAAATGCAAACTTTAACATACTTGTTAATCACATTAGTGTACATGGTCCCCTTGCTCTCACCATAATTTTCACCCTTTCCTCCACTCTCATCACCGTAAATCATTCAGCGTCTAAGGGTTAGCAATTATGCTAACAGTTGATCAGGAGAACAGGCTGGCTTCTAAATAAAAATAAACAGTGAAAATCTGTGGTGTGGGACTAACTCCGAACACCTCAAGAAAAAAAAAATGAGCTCTTTGGGATGGTAATCCCTCATTCACGGCTGGGCGGGAGGGAACCTCCCCACACGCTGGTCCCGAGGATTCCCAGCAGGAGCGTCCCTCCGTCCCTCCGAGCAGCCCGCGGGTTGGCGCAGACCGCGCAGGCGTGAGCCCCAAGATAATTTCTTTTTAATTCCCCTGTGTTTTCTTCTGGTACATTTATAGTTTCATTTGCATTTGTTAAATCTCTGATCCAGCTGACATTTATTTTGTTGCCGGGAGGGAGAGAGTCCCGACACTATTCATTGCCTTTACTCATCTTTTCCTCACGGATTAGCTTTGCCATGTTTATCAATTTATTTCTGGACTCGTTTTCTTCCATTGATGTGTCTATTCATGTCCCAGCACCACTGTCTTCATTTCTGTAGCCTTTCATACTGTGACTGTATAATACATTTAAATATCTGGGAGGGCTAATGTCCCTGTAAATACTCTGCTTTTTTCAGAAATTTCCTGTTTCTTTCTTTCTTTCTTTTTCTTCCTTTCTTCTTCTTTTCTTTTCAGCCGTGCAGCGAGTCTTGCGGGATCTTTGTTCCCCAACCAGAGATCGAACCTAGGCCCTCGGCAGTGAAAGCTTGGAGTCCTAACCACTGAACCGCCAGGGAAGTCCCCATGGTTATTTCTTACATGTTTATTTTCCCTGAGAACTTTAGAATTCAGCAGATCTAGTCTAGTACCCATTCTCTCTTCTCCCCTCACTCCCCCAAAGCATTGTTTTCAACAAGAGGACACTACATTTATAGATTACATTAAGGACATTTGACGTGAAGCACAGAAACACAGATGCATATACAGGCCCCAGGTATTTTTCATGGTGCTTACTTCCCAGGTCCTATCGCACACGTCGAAGTACCCAGGGGGCTTGCCACTTCCTTTTCCACAGGGTGGATCCGTGTGGTGTCCATGGTGGGAACAAGAAAAGGTGAAGGAAGCTGAGATCCTGGCAGAATGAAGGAGGCCATAGAAGTAAAGAGTTACTATGTAAAAGTCGTGTGATTTACTGATGGCATTTTTTTGACGAGGCAGGCACTTTAATCCGTTCCCTCAGCTCACAGTCAAAACCTCTACGAAGCAGGCACTGGTGCTATTATAAAACTGAGGCTCAGAAAGACTAACTTTCACTCAACTAGTAGTCGGGAGGAGCCGGACTTTGAACCCAGGGAGCCCAGGTCTCGATTCTCTATCTCGACCTTGAAGCTGAGCTGAGGCTGTTCAGTCAACAGCTCCTGGAAGGCTGGGCAGAAAGAAAAAAGAGAAAAATATGTTTGCCAAATCAATTGCTGCAGACCAAGGGCACGGCCGTTGCACCCAGGATCACGACGGATCAAGGCTGCAGCCTCTGCAGTAACCCTTCCCGCCTCCCGTATTCCTGCTTAGGAGACGGAGAGTGGGTGGGCACAGAGAATCATCTCCCTCATGTCTGCCGGGCTTTGTCAGGGGAAGAAAGGCTGACCTTTGCAGCAGGGGGGAAGCCATGCTACAATCCCGGCCCTTAATCCTGTGGTTAGGAAGCTGAGGTGGGGCTTCTGCGGGTTTCTGAGAATATCTGTCCCAGCCCCTTTCCGGGCAGATGCCTGCAGGGTAGGCATCCCCCCCCACCCCGGCCGAGCCCCCCCCAACCCCTGCCCCCGCCATCTGGCCTCTGCTGGACCACATGGTGCTGGGATTAGAGCCCGCTCAGGCACCCAATAATCCTCTAAAGCTTCGGTGCTTCCTTCTCCCCAGGGCATGGTCTCCAGGTCAGAAGCTCCAGGTCCTGCTGGGAATGGCTCACGGGGAACCCTGGTATTCAGGATACCAGCTTCCCTCAAGGTTCCCCAACCTCCTGTCTGGGTTGATAAACTGATTAAATTTTTATCAATCACGTGAGGGGTTGAGATTCTAGAGTAGTGATTCCCAACGTAGGGGTGCGGGAGAGGGACTTGGACCCCCAGAGAACATTTCAAAATGGCTACAGACATGTGTGATTGTCAGAGCCAAGGGCAGGGACAGCGGTTCTGCTGGCATCCACTGGGCAGAGGTCAGGGGTTCTGCTCAGCACCCTACAATGCACAGGACAGCCCCGCCCCCAATGGTCCCCAACAGAGAATTATCCAGCCCGAACTGTCAGCAGTGCCGAGGTAGGGAACGTCTGTCCTAACAGACGTGCGTGGCTTTGGTCCCAGCATTCTATGGGTTTGTTTGTTCCGAGTGATTCTTACGCAGGTTCGTTACATGGGAGTGTGGGCTGAATTAGCATAGACTTTGGTCACCTGCCCTCACTCTTCTGGGTCCAAGTCAAGTAAAACCGTGGTGGCTGCCAAGTGACTTCATTCCTGGAAACCCCAAGGTTTTTAAACAGACGTCACGTCCAGCACATGGCCAACCCCACTTTATTTCTCTGCTCCTCGTATTTCCAATGTTATCAACGAACCGACTTCTGTACAAAGCAACCCAAAGGCCCTCATCAAGGGCCTTGCTTTAGGTGCTTTATAAGGGAGGGGTGACCCTGCGGTCTGCAGTAACAGCCATCTTCTGTATGTAACTTTTCCTCTCCATTGAGAATCTGGGCTGACGGGTGTCCTTATTATAGGCTGGAATGTACCAGATCTCAGGTTGCTGAGGTGGGAAAAAGTCGCGGCAGACTGTTGGGAAGCTTGGCCTCAGAGCAGCATCCAGTTGGCAAGGCCCCTTAGCTCTTGCCCTTTGGATTCCCCGAGCAATACCTGGCATCTTGCTGTTGTCATTACACATCCTTCAAGGAGGTTTCATCCAGGCTCTGGTACCACCTGGAAAATCATCCCTGTTCCCAATAAGGGCCACGCTCTAAGGCCACAACCTCTCACATCTGCGCAGTGCGTTGCACTCCCAGTGTCAGCACAACCTGGTCTGGAGGTCTCCGTCCCTTGGGCGGCACTGCCCTCTGTCGGCCACCTTCTGTACGTGCAGCTGAGCTAACCTCACCTGCCTTGTCTTCTCCACAGGCTTGTCCGGTCAGTCCCAGGATGGTCTCCCAGGCTGCTTCCCGCTCTGCCACTAGGGGTGGTGCAGGGGTACCCCACCCCCAGCCACTACCCATCTTCAGGGATCTTTTGCTACTTGTAGTTGCTCTGAGCATCTATGTCGGAGGCTGACATTTACTGATGTGCCTCCCACTTGGCAGGGGAAGGGGGGTGGGAGATACTTCTTGCCTGAAACAAACAACGAGTCTGTCCACACCAGGCACTAAGAGACTTGTCCAGCCTGGCCTGGCTTCGGACCGCCTAAGGCCGTAACCCTGGGACGACCTGGCCCCATCCAGTTCCTGTCTGACCAAGCTCTGGACTGTCAGAAGAATTTACTGTTTGTTCTAGCCAATACCTGACCATAGGCCTCTGACGCCTAGCCCCTCCACCCTTTCTGAGAGCATTTACGACCGTGAATCTTTCCTCTGTCCCTCTGGGATGTAGATGTATCTCCTGCAACCCAGGAGTGGCTCCCAAGGACCCTTCCTCTGAGATGAAATCAGGAAGGCTCGGGCCTCTGTCCCCCAGTCTCTGTGGCCTACTCACACTTACGCCAACCCATCCTTTGTGACTTTTCACTCTCCTGGCTCTACTTGGCCCTGCTCACCCCTCCCCTCCGCTCTCGTTCTCCTGGTAAAGTGCCCAGTCACCCTGCAGGGGCACGGACCCCGCGGAGCTCACATTTCCCTGCTGTCAGTTGTTTCAGAATAAAAGCTGATTTCCCCTCTGTAACTAATGCCTGGTTGTGTTCATTTCTGACAAAACCTGCTCACCCTGCAGTCCCCCTCGGAGTGGGGTAAGAGCTTTGAGAGTAGCGCCATCCGTGCAAAGCGGGTGGGCACAGATCCTGGGAGGGCGTCCCAAGCTCCCCATCCCTGAACGGCTGCACAGGCAGAAAGGGAGGACGGGAAGATAGTGTGCTGGGAGGGGGTCTGCCAGCCCTGAGTTGCAGAAGCTGTCCAGAGAGCAGGGGGCGCGCCCTGGGACTCGGGGAACAGAGGCTGCCACGAGTGGTTCCATGAGAACTCAGGGACAGACATACACTGCACGTCTTCAGGCCACATCTTCCTCCTGAAGACCAAACCCACGTATCCTACCACTAGCTGGGCATCTCCATGGAGATGCTCCGGACACAACCAGCTCACCAGGACACACAGGAAACCCCAGGTCATCACGTGCCCTCTGTGGCCTGTCACTGAGAGGTTCCAGCCGCCAGGTACTGGGCACCGCATTTGCCCACTGCTCACCACAGGGTCCACCCCGCTTCCCCCCTCCCCCCACGGCCAAGGCGCTGGCCCCCTTCAGCTCCTAACTAGACCTTCCATTCGCCCACTCGTCCCCATTCTCACCACCAATCTCATCTGAGGCCCATCATGCACCCTGTAGAGATCATCCTGGAAACCAAGTCGGGTCACTCACTCCCCTGCTTCATCCCTCTGTGGCTCTGCATTCTCTCTGGATGCACTCCTCAGGGCTCAGGGTCTCTCCTCCAAGCACCTTCCACCCCCAGCTTCCTGCAGCTCCTCCCAGGAGCTCTCCCCTCCACTCACTCCATCCCCCAGCCCCAGGCAGGAAGCTGATCCCCGCCCAGGCCAAGCACGGAGCCTGCTGGCTCCCCCTGCCCCGTATGTAGGGGTATTAGGAAGGATGCAGGCCACGCTCTGGAATGTTGGGGACCGGCTTTATTGCAGAGCCCCGGGGGGCCATGCACTCTGTAATCTGGGGCACAGATGGGTGGTGGGGCAAAGTTCCACTTGAACGAGTCCTCCGTCTGCCTCCTCCTGCCCGGCCTGGTTCTGGGCAAAATCCAGGACAGCGGGATTCTCGCTCAGGTCTCAGGAAAATGTAGTCTCAGTGGCCACATCCCAGAGCTGCAGCTCCAAGCAGCTGCCAGTCCCTTTCCTGGGCCCCAAATCCACCCACCGAGGGAATGGGAATCAGGTGGGCAGGGGAGCGGCAGCCAGCAAACTTGGCCTCGGCCAGGACTTTGCCACCAAACAGGAATTTCCTCACCACTCATTAATCACTAGACACGGGTCAGGCTTCTAGCCGCCAATTGAGACTCAACAGCCCCACTCCAGGGGGGCCACAGAGGTCAGCACAGGAAGGGAGTTGGAAAGGGGGTGGGTGGGATGTTCAAGCGAGGCCCCGATCTGAGCAACAGGCCAAGCCCAGAACCAAGAAATCCAGGTGAGACATACCACGTTCTACCACCGCTCCAAAAACGATGCCTACTGAACAGAATGCCAATCAACTCAACCGTCAGTAAATACAAGAGACTGGCTTCTTTCCCAGGGAGGCAACGTGGCACAGCAGACGTGGGGGACTCCAATTAGCTCCGGGGCTGCGGGCAAGTGTCTGAGGTCTCCACCCCAACTCTCCAGGCGTCACCAGGCCAGGGGCTCCCCCACCAGGCCAGGGGCTCCCCCGCCGGGCAGCATCTCAGCAGAGCCCAGCCCACACCTGGCCCACACCTGGCCCTCCGCGCCCTCCCTCGCTCCAGATGACCTACGTGCTGCTGTGAGGGGCTCCGAAATCCACCCTCACCGCTGCCAGAGCCTGGGCCCGGCCTCAGCAGGAGCTGCCTCCAGTTTCTTCAGCTCCTGCTGTGCTCGGGCTGAGCCTCTGTGAAGGGAGGGAGGTGATCCAGGTGGGGAGGAAGAGGGAAGAGGATGTTCTGAGGAGATACCACTTCCTGAGCAAGCCAACGTAAGTGACTTCGTGACTATAAAGGATGCTAAACATACATGTTTCAACCTTGATCCACATTACTATGATGCTTTAGATCGTAATGTTTTGTGGGACTGTTTTTCCATTTCGTCAACAATTCCAGAAATTTCACATCGAAACGTGTCAAAATTTAAAGGAGAATTCCAAGAAAGGCCTTTGCCACACCTGACCAAGCTCCTCCATCTCACAGGGGAGGAGGCCCACACAGGCAGACCCTTCCTGGGGTCACACAGGAGGACAGTGGCGGGGCTCTGCCTCTTCCCCCAGGGCTTCCTCCCCGGCCCGGCCCACCTGAGGCTCAGAGCATCCCGGGCTGAACAGGACGCGAAGGCTTCTCTGGCTGCCCCACTGTGTAAAAGGCGCAGCCCCACCCTTGTGAGCTCCTGGCCTGGACCTACTCGGGAGCGGGCAGCGGGAACTTGAGGACTGGACATCTGCTCCGGCCTGGCTCTGAGCTCGGGGCTTCCTGAGGCCCAGACTGGCTGGGGAGGGTGGTACTTTCCAGAACCAGGCAGGCCTTGGAGGAGGGAGCACGGAGGGACTGGGACACAGTCGTAGGGGTGACAGAAGGGTCATCAGGGACAGCGGAGCCAAGGTCATCCAGAGAGCTGGGGCACCTGAAAAGCACATCACAGAACAAGTCACGGCCTCGCTGTGGAGACCCTTCTCCCCCAGCCCCGCCCTGGAGAGCCTGTGCCCATCACCCAGCTCACCTCAGACAGCCCCCTGCCCCCACCCTCTCCTCACTCAGAACAGATTCTGCAGCCGGCCGCCTCCTCTGGGGCCTGCAAACCCGCAAACAAGGCTGGGCCCACATGCTCCCCCCCAGGACCCTGGGTCTTCCGTCCGTCCCTGCCGCCCAGTGCACCACTGGGCAGGAAGGGAGCAGGTGCTCAGCATTCTTTTTTGTTTCTTAATAAATGAATGCCTGAATCCACATGCAAAGTCTTATAACCCTGCCTGACCTTGTCCTCCCCCAGCCCCGGGCCCTTCCCCACCCCTGCCCGCCTGCCCAGCAGTACCTGGGGCCAAGGAGGCGGCAGTGGTCACTCCCACAGGAAGTGCACATACCAGATCGTCTCATTCTTCAGCTGGGGCCCGAACAGGGGGTTCAGCTGAGCCAGGATGGCGATGAGCCAGCTGCCAGGGACAGCACAGTGAGGGTGAGCCCGGACACAAGGAACTCTGCCGTGCACACCTCACACCACGCCTTTGGTCACATGACCGACCCAGCAGCAGGGTCTGGGTTTTGGAGGGAAGCGTCTCATGGAGCCATCCACACTGCGGCCGGCACGGGGGCTCAGTCTGGGGCGTGTGGGTTTGGGTTTAGGTTTGGTTCGATCTGATGTTCTGTAGATTTGTAAGATCCCTGCGCTGGGGCTGGACCCTGGGATTAGGGAAGAGGTAAGACAGTCTCCAGGGGCACAAAGGGAGGCCTCCCTCAAAACCAGAGCTTGGATTTATTCCTCAGTTTGGCAGCCAGGGTGATTTAACACGGAGCAACCTAACAGAGGAGGATTGGGGAGGGATAGCAGAGTGCCTTTTTTGTAAAAGGGGAGGGGCTACCATGAATGGCAGTTTTAGAAAGAGAACCTCTAGACATGAAGGACCTGGAAATTGATTCCCTCACACTGTCCAGGCACTCGCATCTCTTGGAATGTTTCCTATATCCCAGGGACCTTTTCCAAGTTTGAAGACTACTGCTCATCCGGTGGTTCTAAACCGGCTGCGTCACAATCACCCAGGGGCATGCATTGAAAATACGGATTCCCAAGTGCAGATCATGAGAACTGGGCTTTAGTGGGTCCAGGGTGGAGCCCTAAAAGCTGTGTTTTTACAATCTCTCCAGGTGATTCTGATGTCCCATCAGGTACAAAAGGCACTGAGCCGGCCCAACTCACTCATTTTGTGGATGAGAAAACTGTAGTCTATGAACATGACAGAGCTTGTCCAGGTGCTACATTCAGAACCAGAACCCAGAGTTCATGACTTCCAGCCCATCGCTCTCTTTGCCTCTCCAACTGCCTCCTCTTCTGTGCTTTACAGCCTCAGCCTTTCAAGAGCTGAATGTACCAGTACCAGGACAGAGGGGAGAGCAGGGCTGGGAAAGGAGGAAAGAAGGGGGCACAAAGGCCCCAGCTGACTTGAGCTGGGAGAGCAGTACTTACAAGAGGTAACAGCAGACAGCGGTGGCCACCAGCATGGTGATGGTCACTCTGCAATGGAAGAGGACGTCAGGTCAGGACGGATGGAAGCATTGCCCCCAGGAGGCCTGGCCGAGGCCAGAGAAAGAGCTCCTGGTGCCAGCCCCTTTCCCGTCTGATGCCACCTGAACACAGGGAGGCTGAGTTCTACTCAGGGTAAGAATTGCTAGATGGAAAATAAAAACGCCAAGTGTCACCTCTTGGGGAGGCCAACCTTGATCACATCCAAGTTACATTATGCATCTTTCCCTTCACCTACCTGCCTTCTCAATCCCACTGTTTCTCCATCTTAATGCAAACATGTTGGGAAAAGACACTGCACAGAGCTGCACTTGCAGCCACACACCATGGAGTGGCCTCTGGAATCCAAAGCTCATCGGGCAAAGGGAAGGAAGACAGAAGACCAGAAGACAGGGCAGGAGGCAAGGAGACCGTGAGCCATCTCTGAGGCACAATGGGCAGTTATAATGACAATAGCAACTGGCTACCTTGAATCTACTCAAACGCTGGAGACAGAGGCTTTAAATGCAGGAGGAAAACTTCAGAAGGAAGAACTCACCAAGGTCTGCAAGGGAGGCGAGGCACTAAAATGGCTTACAAAGTGAGGCCATGGGACCTCAGCCCTGCAGGTCCTTTTTTTTTTTGCCACTCCGCACGGCATGCAGGATCTTAGTCCCCCAACCAGGGATCGAACCCGTGCCCCCTGCAATGGAAGCCTGGAGTACTAACCACTGGACCACCAGGGAAGTCTCTAGCTCTGCAGATCTTTAAGAACAGAGGCAACACCCAAATGCAGCCTCCAGCCAAAGCTAAATCTAACCCAAACCAGGGCCTAGGACCTCTGATCTAAAGTACTTTAAGTTGGTGCCAGAGCAATTAGCATTTGATCCGTTCTTTCAACATTACCAAGCACCGTGGGCCAGTCCTGTACTGGGCAATGGGGTCTACAGTGGTGAACAGGACATCTTCCACCTCGAGGAACTTGTAATCAAGGGGAGAGAGTGCTTTACAGCTGAAGATGGTATGAAGCAGAAACTGGTAAATGGTGCAAGAGGTAGAGAAACCTGCTAGGGGACCTTCAAAAAATAATGATACTGGGCTTGGTGGCACAGTGGTTGAGAGTCCGCCTGCCGATGCCAGTGACACGGGTTCGTGCCCCGGTCCGGGAAGATCCCACATGCCGCGAAGCAGCTGGGCCCATGAGCCATGGCCGCTGAGCCTGCGCGTCCGGAGCCTGTGCTCCGCAACGGGAGAGGCCACAACAGTGAGAGGCCCGCGTACCACACAAAAAAAAAAAAAAGATACTGTCTAAAAATTATTCAATACAATATGTGCCATGCACTAAGAGTCTTATATACATTATTTTGTGTAATCCTCACAGCAACCTTAAAAGGCAGGTATCATCATCACCCCCAATTACCTAAGAAGAAATGAGGCTTGAAGGTGTGAGAGACACTCAAGGTCACAGCTGGGCAGGAGTGGACAAACTGCAACAGTGTCTAGCCACAGCCTTTACCTTTACAGGCTGCAGAGGGTGACCCGTAACTGTCTCCACCTTTCTAAAGCACGAGCATCTCTGCCCTTTGGCCCCGACCGCCTGCCTGTTCCCTGCTGAACGCGGCCCAGCACAGACCTGAGAGGAGGAGTGGGGCGGCGTGCGCGCGCCTGGACAGTGCTCGCTGCACCGCGGGCCGCCGCAGCCGCCGCCGCCGCCCGCGCAGCCGCCGGGGAAGGGAGAGCGCGCGGCCGCGAAGGTGTCCACAGGGAGGCTGGGCCGCGCGATCCTTACCCGCGGTTGGGTCCTTTCGGCACGAACCAGGGCCCGGCGATGCCGATGAGGCCCCAGAACGTGGTGAAGATGATGACCGGGAGGGCGAAGGAGTGCGCCGTCATGGCCCGGCGCGGGATGCCCAGGCCAGGATGCGAGTCAGAATTGCAGATGCTCCGGTGCGCGGAGGTCCGGCCCAGGCAGTGGGCGCCGAGCATGCGCAGCAGGACCCGGTCGCCTAAGAAAGCCCTTTCAGCCAGCCCAACCCGCGCAGGCGCTTCAGCGCGTCACTCGGGGTGGGGGCGTGGGCGGGCTTTGCTCTGAGCCAGAGATAATTAGCTTTGAGCAGCTCCTCCAGTTTGCTAGTTTTGGTTACGGGATTAACAGGACTGAGGCATGTGTCGAAATAAACTCTGCTTTATTCAAATAGAAAAAGGTTGAGAATCAGACATGGTTTTTTTTTTTTTTTGCGGTAAGCGGGCCTCTCATTGTTGTGGCCTCTCCCGTTGCGGAGCACAGGCTCCGGACGCGCAGGCTCAGCGGCCGCGACTCACGGGCCCAGCCGCTCCGCCGCATGTGGGATCTTCCCGGACCGGGGCACGAACCCGCGTCCCCTGCATCGGCAGGTGGACTCTCAACCACTGCGCCACCAGGGAAGACCCAGACATGGTTTTTTAAACCACGTTTTGCACATCTTTGAAACCAGAGGAGGAGAGAACATCCCTGGGCCAATTACCTGGGGTGACCTCGTCAGCCACTTGGATGAGGGAAACGGCCCATCTTCACACTGTCCTGCTAAATACTTAGCACCCTAGGAACTGAACCTGCGCTTCGAGGGAAGCAAAGTGTCTGGAGTAGATTACACTCCAACGTGTCTGGCTAGAACGGGGGGCCGGGACCCCTCCTTCCCACCTGGTCTCTATGGCTATTGAACTCAAACTGTTAAAATGCTGGTCACTCAGAATGTCGGCCCTGTGGGCATGTCTATGGAGATCACAGGTAGGGAACGAGGGTGGAGGCATGGCTAGGACTCTGGCCAAAGGCAGAGAGCTTGCTCCTTCCATCCCCAATGCCCTTCAGCTTGTTTTTGTGTGAGGCAAAAATAGGAAAGCTCTCCAACAACAGGGTCTCCAGGCCCTGGGGTCTGAAATGCTGCAAGTCTCTTGAAACAAAACGAGATGTCAGCTTGGGCAAGGGGTCTCACCCATCTTCAGCCTGGGGTCCTGCACAAAATGGTCAGCGTCCTCTCTGCCATTAGCGAACAGAGGGGACCCAGGGCATGCCTGTGCCCCTCGAGAAAGTGGGTAGTGCAAATCCCTGTGACAAATAGCATTTTCAGTCGCCCCCCCGCCCCCGCCAAGGGGCCCAAGTTTCTCACGAGCTGGCATCGGAGGCTTCCTCAGAGCACAGATGTGGAGAGGCAGGGGCGTCCCTAGCTGGCCTCCACCTCCACGACTAGACTCGCACAGGGAATCGTGCGTGTGGCACTCAGGCACGGCGCTGCTCGCAGGACTGGCCTCTTGCTCTGAGGATTCTTAAAGGATAGAAGGTGCCATGGGGAGGATGCCTACGAGAAAGCCACCTCAATCTGAATCGCTATGGATAGGGTGGGGGGGCCCACTTTAACGGGCCCTCCTCCCTTCCATCCCACCAACTCGTACCCGCGGTGCCTGGCCTAGTGCAGATTCCTGAACTCCCCACAGTGACCTATGCGAATGGGGGAGGGAGGCCTGGGCTCCATCTTGGCCATGTGGGCGGTAACACCACCAGTGTTCAAGCTCTAAGGGCCCGTGGTACACCTCAGCCCCCAGAACACGGGGCTGTCAGGGAGACAGTGCCACAGGTGAAACGGCAGAAAGCGAAAACGGAATTCCTGGCTCGAAGCTGAAGAAAACAGGAAAGCGATGGCGCTAAGGCTAAGTGCTAAGGGTGGGGTGCTGGGAAGGGAGAGTCAGGGACACTGGGAACCAGGGGTTCTGCCAGACTGTGAGACACTCGCTACCAGCATCTCAGGGGTTCTCAGCACCTTCTAGGAGTGGGAAGTGGACAGATGGCTGCTTGAGGGCCAGGCCACTTGGACCTGCGTCACAGAGCAGGGACCCCACCTAGGGCCAGGCAGCATGGCCAGGATGGAGCACTACTTCCTGCCCGTCTAAAACAAGAGAAAGGCAGCGGCAAAGAAGCCCTTCCCTCTAACCTCCCCTCGTTTCCCACCTGTGGTTAGGAAGGTGGGACCCAGACACTACATCATCTCAGCCGGATGAGCAGCCTAGGAACCTGCCCAAAGCAGCTGCCCTGGAAGGAAAAGTGCTTTACTTCAGGGTGGAAGAGGAGATGGGCTGATGGGGGGAGGGCAACGGGAACCAAATAGCGTGGGACACCCTTCTGTGCCACCAGGGTGGTGGTTCTCATGCTTGAGTGAGCCCACGAAGTTCCTGGGGGGCCTTGCTGGAAACAGTCCCGGGGATCTGATCAGGTGGGTCTGGGGTGAAACAGATTTAAACAGACACCCCTAGTGATTCCCAAGCTGGTCCCCAGAGCAACTTTGGGAAGAGTGGACTAGACCATTATGCTGAGGGCATGTTGAGAGAGCACCTCTTCCCGTAATAAGGACTTGGGTGGCAAGGGACAAGGACAAGGGCTGAAGGCAGCCAAGTCCATTCTGCAGCCTGAGGGCCGTCTTTCAGAGCCGGAGACGCTGTCATCCATCAGTCCTGTGGCAGTTGGGGCACCAGCAGGCACTTGGCTTCTCTACTGCCTGCAGCAGAGTTGGGACAGGACAGTTGGGAGAGGACAGTTCTCTACTGCCTGCAGCAGAGTTGGGACAGGAGCCCAAGCCCCCCCAGTGCAAACGTGTCCTGTCCGCTCTGCTCCGTAGAAGACCCGGGCTCAGCACAACACAAGGGCTGCGACTGGTGGGAAACACCAGGCCCCCTCCAGGGAAACACTCCTCCCCTGTCTGGGAGCTGCAGGATAACCTTTCTTGATCGCTCTGTGCCAAGGGGTTCTGCTTGCCTCATCCTAAAGGAAGGCCCTGGGAGGAGATAGAGAAAGTCTCTGATGCGAGTCTCCCATTTGAAGTTGAGGCTTCCCTGCTTCTGCCATGGAGCCAGGGGGATAGATCCCAGAGCCAGGCCGCTGTCCCTAGACCTGCTCATCCCAGGCCCCTCACCACGTGTCTACCCCACGCCACTCAGGCTGTGGGCAGCCCGCTGGGATGCTCCCCAGCTACCCAGGGGCTGGAGGGCTCCTTTAAGCCCCCTACCCCCAACCGTCTCTCCCACTTCAGAAAAGTCCTCCTGCCACCAAAACATGGGGTGAAACCTTTCATGATGGAATCGTCTCCTGAAGCACCTTTAAAATGAGCTTGAGACGCGAACCCTCCTGCATACTCAAGTGCTGGAGGTCGCGCCCAGCCTAGGTGGGGCCTCGGTAAACAGGCTGTGCGCCTCCTGACCCCCGCCCCGCCTCCCTGGGATGTGGGCTGAATTATCTTGTCACTGCTGCTTCCCAGTGCTTAGGGAGTCCCCACCAAGCGAAGACTCTAGGGCAGCCTAGAATGCCAGGGCCTGTCACCATGATCACGAGGGCCAGGGCAGCAGGGGACTCCAAGGCAACCCCTCAGGGTCCTGCTCTTACGGGAGCGCTTTATCAGGACAGCCCAGGGCCTCTTGGCTGGGGTGGGGACACAGGAGTCCGTGGCGCGGCTCTAGGACGCAGTCCGTCAGGACCTCCATGGGTTCCCTGTAGGACGGGATGGGCGGCTTCTGGGTCACGGCCTCCTCCACACGGAGCACTCCCATCTTCTCCTTCCTGAGCCCCGCCCCTCGTGCGGGAGGAAAGGGAGGGTACAGTCAGACAGAGAAAACAGATCAGATGATAATTCCCTCCCCACAACCAACTGCGCCCCAAGGTATGTTTGGTGAAGAACCCCTGGCAGAACCCCTGGAGACGGACAAGGGCTGCTCTCTGTAGGCCCGATGGAGTCCCACTCTGCTGACTTTCACCCTGGGGCAGCGGAGCTCATGCGGGGGGGCAATTTTGCTCCCAGGGGACATCTGGCAGAGTCCGGAGACCTTTTTGCTTGCTGCAACGGGGAGGGTGCTACTGGTACCCAGTGTGTGTGTAGTGGGAAAGGCCAGGGGTGGCCAGGCGCAGGACAGGCACCCACAGCGAAGAACTACCTGGCCCTAAACGTCAGGGGTGCTGAGGCTGAGAAACTGCCTGGGAAAGAAGGCTTTATCATATACAATCTGGCCGTGTTCTCTGTTTGCTTCAGACGTACTAGTCCCATCGCCCTATGATTACAACTTGCAGAAGCGCACAGCTGATGGCGTCTTCTCCTTCACCCTCACAGATTGGGCACTGAGAGCAACTCACTCACCAAATGCGTGGGTGAAGGACTCCCATGTTGGAATCACCCTCTTTCCTTCTCTCCACTTCTACTGCCCGCTCCCTGCACCCGCCCCCCGGCTGCAGGTCCAGGGCCACCATGCTTCCTACAGAGCGTCCGTCAACCCTGAGGCCAGTCCACTGCTGCTGATCACAGACCCTGAGGTAAGATGACAGCAGAATCAAGAGGACGGAGACCCGCTATAGGAAGACGCCAAGGGAGAAAAACCACGGCTCTGTCACTGTTCAGTGACACATGAGCAGCCTGGAGAAGCTCTGGTTTTCTCTGGTGTTCGGCGACTACTTGAAAAGAGGAAAACTTCTTACTTAAGACTTCCAGTAACTTGGCCTCCAGGATAATGTCACCTCCCCCTCAAGCCCAGTCCCCACCTGGCCTTCCAGGCTAGGTGGGAGGCTTTCCTCACGGACCCCTCCCCTGCCTGAAACCCCCAACCTTCTCCTCCGCACAGCGCCGTCCTCACAGCCCCTGTGACCTGCACCGAGCTCTTCCCTCTGCAAACGGTCCGCACAGCCCCACGGGGATGTGGTGTCTCTGCCCTCGCTGGTCCAGTCCCCGAGTGATTTCTGGTACTAGTCTGCACCTCTAAAGACTGCCGTGGGCACTACTGGCCAGACGCTGTTCCAAGCCCTTCACGTCTATTAATCCGCTTTACAGATGAAAAACCATAGCACAGAGAGATTAAGCTGCCCCAGGTCACGTGCTAGTCAGCGGCAGGACGAGAATTTGAACCTGGGCAGCCTTGCTCTGGAAATTCCTGCTCTTAGCTCTATGCCCTGTGCCCTGCAGTGTGGGCGTCCTGCCTTCTAGCTGGATCATAATCTCCTGGAGGGTAGGTGTCCCGTCCTGAGCACCCACTGGTCTAGCAAATGGTAGGGCACGTGACACCTTAGGGCAAGCCCACTGTGACAGCTGACTTGAGCAGACTCTACCGGGCTGTGAGCTCAGCATGGGGTTGGGAAGCTAAGATTCTCTTCCTTTGCTTCCCCACGTCCAGGAACTCTGCCATGCATACTTACTTGTGTGGGAGCGGGGCGGCACTTGGGCACAGGTGTAGACGTGGCTGAAACGCCGACCTGAGGAGGTCAGGTACCAGTGCCGGATGGCGGGCTGGGGGTTGTACTCTGTGGCCGCCACGCCATTCACCGCTGCCATCATAAGCGTGTTGATCACCTCGTTGGAGAGCTTGGTCCGCTCATCAGTCCTGATCCGGTTCATGGCACTGAATCCGCGCTCACAGCAGGAGGTGGAGACGGGCACACAGACCACCACCGCCACGAGCCTGCTGAGCAAGGGGAAGCGGCAGTCCTGGGCCAGGGCGTTCCTGCACAGCATGGAGAATGGCAGGTTCTTGGCGATGGCTTTCAGGCCCAGCCACTCCTCCAGCAGTGCTTCCTCGCTGTATCCTGGGGGCAGTGAGAGTTCAAAATATCTGGCCAGGGCAAGAATATCATCATTCCCAAAACCGGCCAGTTCCATCCCACTTGGCCAGGCCATGGCGTCAAACACCTCCATGTTCTTGAGCTGAGGGGGACGGTCCACGTCAAACCTTTGCTGGAGGTATTCAATCCCAGTCAGGATCATTCTCTCCCTGTCCGCCTGGAACCGCTGTTCTGCCATCTCCATTCTGTCCAAGAAGATGCCGTGGAGCCGCCCATCCCTGAAGGCGGTATTGAACTCTTCCTCTTTGGGTCCTGCCTGGTGACGGAGGGTCTCCAGTGCTACATAGGCCCGTCCCAGCGTGGAGTTCACCTCCGTAATCAGCACGATCTCCTTCTGGCACACTTCGGACAAAGGCCTGTAGATGCTCAGGAAGTCCAAGAGGAAGTGGCAGAACTTGACGAAATGGAAGCCCTTTACCAGCTTCAGCACGCCCTTGGCCCTGTGCCCGACCTGGCCACCTGCTTCCGCCACGCTCTGCAGGTGCCTGGCCAGGGCGGGCCAGCTCACGATGAGCGCACTCAGCGTGCGCCTCTTGCTGGCCACCCACCTGACGGCGTTCAGGTCCTTCAGGCGGATGATTTCCTGCTCCAGCGGGGCCGCGCCTTCCTGCAGCTCATTCAGCCTTTTGTTTGAGGACTGATAGAACTTGAAGACGGTTCGGATGTGCCGGTCACACTTCTTGACCAGGTCGATGCCTCCACAGGCGTCAACCACGGCCAGGTGTAGCCGGTGGGCCACACAATGCACCGGCAGCAGCTGGGGGACGATCTCCTGGAGCTTCTCCACCAGACCTCCTCTGCAGCTCAGCATGGTTGAGCCATCGGTTCCCAGGCCCACTACCCAGCCAGGCTTCCGGAAGGGGATGTCCAGTTCGTCCAGGGCAGAGATGATGGTCTCAAAGTATCCATCCACCGTCTCGCTGTAGAGTGGGGCCAGAGTGATGTAAGACTCCTTCACCTCCATCCCCTTAAAGTAGCGGATGTAAATGCCCACACAGGACTGGTCGGAGGTGTCTGTGGCGCTGTCCAGCAACACGCTCACACATGGGGAGTTCCGGACATCCTCAAGGATCTCCTTCTTCAGAGTCTCGGAGATGTATTTGATGAACTGAGTGCAGGCGGTGCGATTTCGGTACTTGCCCAAAATCACGGTCCCAGTGCTTTGGAGGAGTTGCAGGATCTTCTCAAAGTCGTTCAGGGGCCTCGAGTGGTACGCGATGGAATAGGCGGCATTGAAAAAGTGCTCCATGTCGGCCATCAGGTCGCTGGAGATATCGGGGACGAGGGCGGCCTGCGGGGTGTCTTCCTTGACTTCCAGGGTGTTGACACAGAGCTTGTGTGCTTTGCTGACTTCATGGTACTTTAAAGTCTCCACTTTAAAGGGACCCGTGTAACCTCGGACTAACCGGGATGATTTGTCGTGGAGACTAGGTCTTTCTTTGCAAGCTGAGCAGAAGAGCTTGGTCTCTTTGGGGTCAATTACTAACCATGGGAACTGCCCAAACCACGACCTCTGAATTGAGCGGGGTCTGTAAGTCCTCTTGATTTTCCTCCGTCCATCTGCTTCTACGTCACAAAGGCTGGGGTTGCAGTAGGAGATGCACGTCTCCATGGCAGGAGCTGGGAGCACTGCAGATTCTACAGCCGAGGCCTGCGTGTGTGCCTCTCTAATGGCTACCGTCGTCTTCTTCCCTTTGGAGCAAGTCAAACTGTGCTCGGTTTTGCTGCCCAGAACTCTGCAGCCTCCTATCAGCTAAGACACCCCAATTCAGTAAGTACCCCTTATGCAAAGCAGAGAGGATGAATGTCATCCACCTTTCTAGAAATCAGTAGTGGCTTCTATTTAAACCCTTTCCCACTAGTTTCTCTGAAAGCCAGTCTGTCTCCCCAAGAGTTGTCTGCTAATCCTTGTGGGTTCTTTAGCCAGCCTCCCCCTCCCTGTCCACATATCTACCCTGAGATCATGTGACATCAGATGCTAATAAGCTTACTTAGCACCTTGGCCACAGATGCTATTAGATGGTTTTAATCCTCTTTCGAGGCACCACAAAGAAATGAGGTTAAACATCCAAAAGTCTTCTTATGAGTCTTGGAAACAAGGGAGGCACAGAAGTATACACAGTAGTTATTAGCCAGTAAGTTACTGACAAAGATACACGAATTGCTAACTCTCACAGACCAACAGTGTTGTCACTAAACACCAGAGGAGCGGGGAGAAGGCAGCAGAGGCTCCCAGCCGTGGGTCACAGGGCTCCTCATGGCCAGTGTCCACCACGCACCACCCCCGTCAGCTCTACCACAGTCTCCCCATTTCACTTCTGCTCATCAAAGCTCCTTATTTTTCCCAAACCATCCCAGTTTCTCAGATTCTTCTACACTGTGAAGGCACAGTTAGTTTCTTATTCACGTTTTTCTACCAATACAGGGCCTGGTGCACAACAGGTCCAGCAGGAGGATGGCGGAACTAGCACTGTGTGACTTGCCAGGGCTGCCTGGGCCCCCGGACAACCCTTCAGAACCCAGCAGGTCAAGACCCACCTGGAGGACGGCCTTTCCCCCACTTTGGCCCGTTTGGGTCCTTGATCCAGGGTGCAGCTCTCCGCTCCAGTTTTGAGATCAAGTCTGGTTTGGCAGCAGCAGGCCCTGTTGCAGGGACGAAGAGTCACAGCGACATCACAGCTCTGGACTGTCAAGTCAAGCAGCCCATCTGAAAGATCCAGGGAGGCCTCTGGGTGCATTTCCTAATAAAACCTTTCCCACCAGGGGCGCGATGAAAGCATACCCATCTAGGGTGCCAATTTATTTTTAAAACCCATAGAGGCACCAAATTAGGGTGCATCCCTTAGCTCCATGGCTCACCCATGGGAGCATGACTCAGCTAAACGAATCTGGAGGGGAAAGGGTGAAAACAGGAAGAAATACGGAGGACAAAATAGAAGGAGAGAGGACAGGGATGATAAAGAAAGCCACACAAGAAGTGGGAGAGGGCCACCAACAACTGCCCCTTGCACGTGGCCCTCAGCAACACCCACAGCTGGCCTTGGTACAGGTAGCTAACTACACGGGGCACCTGGAAAGCCCCTTAGCGCTGTCTGCCACCTGCAATGGAACCTGAAATCCGACTAGAAGAGATTCATGTCTTTGGGTTAAGCACTGCCCTTTACTGAAAATATGAATATTCTGCAGGGCTATGCAAAGAAATTGCTTTCTTGATTTAAAGTAAAATCCATTAATCTCTACTTACATGCTTTTTATGTATCTATATGAAAGGGTGTATAACCTTTCTTTGGAAAGACATATACAAGCCACTGGTAACTGCGGGCACTTCTGTGGAGGGACTGAAGGACAAGGTAAAAGGGAGATTATGAGATTATTTTCACTATTCATCTTTGGATCATTCAAATGTATTTATATGTTCATGTGTGTGTATGTATCCACATATTTACTACTAATAAAAATATAATACATTATTAATCTGTGGTAGATTGAACACTTATTCATCTTCAAACGTCTCTAAAATGAGGGCAAAGGGATAATAATAAAAAGAAGCGTAAGCCTAAGAGAAACATTGTACTAGAAATGTTAATACATTTTTAGATGAAGGAAAGGAGATAAAAGAGAAGAACTAACAGAGCTGGACACCAAATGCCAGCAGAGTGGGTAATAAGGACAAAGAAGTGAACTTGACCCCAGAATCCCCAAAAGAGCCAGTACCTGGAGGCACCAGGTGCAGCAGAAGGTGGTGGGTAAGGAGAGACCGGTTCAAGGCCAGGTCCGCTCACCTATTCCGGGAAGCCAGAAAATACCACCACCCTCCCCCAAGGAGGAGAGAGAGGTTGGTCTACAGAAAAACTTAACCAGAAAGGTTCCGGGCCCTGGGATGGTGGGGTGAGTGAAAGATGAAGAAGAGCTGTGATGCAAACAGATGGAGACAGTCTACAGACCAGAAGCTGCGTTACCCGGCTCTGAGAACACCACTTTGGGGTACAGCCAAGCAGGAGACTGGAAGTTTTCTTTGGAGAAATGGAATTGCCCCTCCCCAAGCCTCCTCCCCCAAAGACCTACGGATCCAGACCTTGCCGGGCTCTTCAATGAAACATCCAGGTTCACAGCTGGTCACCCTACAATGTAACCTACCCCTTGAGTCTCAGCCATGCACACAGAGCTTCCAGCCAGTTTTTAAGGCTTTACTCTTAAATGTGAATGAACCTAAAGATATTTATTTAAGACAAACTGCTAACAAGTAGGAAAAAGGATTGAAGGAACTAGAGATACTACAGGAAGCAAAACAAAATTTCAACCCCCTCCCCTCAAAACTAGAACATTCCCACAGAGAAAAGTCATGATAGTTATCCATGAAAAGAGCAATAAGGGCTCTTAGTTTAAAATATGATAGAAAAAAATGTTTTAACTTAAATAGAATTGTTAGAAAATAAAATGGAGGAAAACTCCAGGAAAGTAGAACAAAAAAGACAGAAGCAGGAAATAGGAGAAAAAGAAAAAAATAAAACAAAACCAGAGGCTTAATTTAAGAAGTCTAATATCCAACTAATAGGACTTTTTTGGAAGAAAGAAAAGAGAAAATATAAAGGAAGAAATAATACAAGAATGTTTCCCCAAAATGGAAACTGTGAGTTTCCACATGGAAGGGAAGCACCAGATATCCAGAACAAAAGATGAAAAAAAATCCGTATCATTAAGCACTAAGTACTTCAAAACACTGGAATAGGCCTTAAAACTTTTCAGAGTGGAAAAACAGGCTGCGTTCAAAGATTTAGGAATAAAAAGGTATTTAGACTGCTCAACAGCACCTGTAAAACCTAAAATCAATGCTTTCAAAATGCTGAGGAAAAACATTTCCAACCTGGAATTCTATACCCAAACCACATTATCAATTGTGAGAGCAGAATAAGGGCATTTTCAGATATACAGTCTTTAAAAAATTTCCTCCCATGAACCCTTTCTTAGGAAGTTACTGAAGGATGTGCTCCAACAAAATGAAGACATAAACCTAAAAGAAGCAAAAGATCCAGGAAATAGGAGAGAGATGAAGGAAAGTCTAAGCCCACAGCTGTGCAGCAGGCCTAAAGTATAACTAGTTTAGATAGAGCAGAGGAATGGAAGGCCCAGTGACAGAAGTTTCCAGAAAAAAAAGTGAAACGGATAGGTCACAGGATGTTTGATGATGTGGAAAAGACTCTTCAAAGGAGTTATATAATTCCATGGAGAGTTTGAGAAGAATTGGTGATAGTACAGAAAGCTAGCAAAGTAAAAAAATAAGAAAAAATTTCAATTCCTAGGGGGGAAAAATCCTACAACAAAGGAAACATCATCATAGTATGTCACTTTGATTAGAAGTAAATAATACATGATCATTATTAGGCAAATAATTTACATTGAATTAACCAAAAAAGTATGATATACCTGTTCTGAGAGGATGGAGGGAAGAGAAGTGGGGGCCTGGGGTGATGTAAGAGGGCCATATCTTCATCCTCCACAGTAGGAATCAATAGATAATATCTAAAATCAATAAATCAGGAATAGCAATAAACATATGCAACAGGATATTAAAGTGTGATTCTGTCTGCCTGTTTTGGCTGAAGGCCCCCCCAAAATAGGAGCCAACTCTCCCCCATTCCAAAGCTAGACCACCGAAGCCAACTTGGAAAGAGTGGCTGAAACACTGGGCTGTAACCCAAGCACTTGCCACTAAGAGGGAGTCAAAGCACTGGGAGTGAGGAGGTCAGGAAGTTGGATATTAGAGATGCTTTGGAAAGAGCTGTCAAGTGTACTGTGAGCCCTCCACACTCCCATGGGGAGGGGTGGGGTGGACTGGGCTACTTTCCTCTGACCTTAAGCCTAATGGGAATGACATCCTGACCTGTATTTCCTGGAGCTGTGGGGCTGCTCAGGAATCCAGGCCTGGAAAAGACTAAAGGCATAAACTGACCAATGGTTCCTTGGTGGTGGCCATGTTGGGAAGAGCCTACATTCACAGGGCTTGTCAGAGCAAAGGATATATAAGTGTTTTGCATGGTCCAGATGTGAGCCCTGGAGGGAAAGAGAAGAGGCCCAGAGCCACTTAAAGGGGCTGCCCCCGTCTGCCTATTAGTGATGCTCCCCTAAGGAGCCCATATGGGGCAGACTGCCAAAGCAGACATTACCCACTGTAGTGAGAGATCTCCAGTAACGGGGGTTTGGGGGAGTGCAGAACCCATAAACACACTTGGAGAATCACCTTTCAATTATCCCAGCTACACGTAACTGGTATCAGATTACATGGATGTAATTCTTGTACCTCTCCCCCCCACCTACACACCACCATTCCCAGCCAGGATGCAGCAGAAATCCTGGAACAAGCTGGGAGGTAGGAGGAGAACTTCTTTCTTCCTATCACAAGATTCCGGATTCTAGACCTAAAGCAGGTCGAGGTGGGAGAGGCAAGAAACTTCAGCTTTAAATGAAGTCCAGATTTTTAACCACTACACAAGGACTGGACTTTTGTTTCCTGATTTTTTGTTTTTGGTCAATTTTTGATATCATTTAAAACCTACAGAAAAGTTTTGATAATAAAACAAGGAACTCCAATCATTTGCATTTTGTTCCATTTGCTTTACCATGCCCATGTGCCCTCTCTCCCTCTCTCCTCTTCCTCTCTCTATATGTATAATATATAAATACATATATATGTATATGTGCAGGCTGCACACTGGAGTTACCTGGAAAGCTTTAAAATATGTAAGTAATATATATATATATAATATTTTTCTGGACCATTTGAGACTAAATTGTTTTCATTCCTCCCTTTATCCCTAAATACTTCCGTGTGTAGTACTCGAGAAAAGAGACATTCTCTTATCGGGTTTGCAAAATTCTAACACGAGCTCCATGACCCTAACCCTTGCCTAATCCCTGCCCCTTGGAGTGTGACTGAAATGTGTGAACTGATATCACACCCGTAATTACATTACATAGCAAAAGAGATGTTGTCTGGGTGATTACTTAATGTAATCACACTAGCCGCTTAAAAGCAGAGGAAGTCAGAGAATCAAAACACCAAAAAAATTCAATGTATTATTGCTGGCCTAAGGATGGAGAAGGCCATGCGGAAAGGACCTGGGAGTAGGCCCTAGGAGCTGAGAATGGTCGGCAGCCAGAAAGAAAATGGGGACCTCAGTCCTACAACCACAAGGAACTTGATCCTGCCAACAACTCAACAACCCAGTGATTCTTCCTTCCCAGAGCCTCTTGGTAAGAGGCCAGTCTGGCACGCTTAATTTCAGCCATGTTAGACCCTAAGCAAAGAACCCAGCTAAGCCCACCTGGACTTCTGAACTCCAGAACTGTGAGATAATAAATGGGTGTTTTTTAGCCACTAAATTTGTGATAATTTGTTATGCGGCAACTGAAAACTAATATGTCTTATAGAGTCAAAGTATAATGATCAAAATCAGAAAATTTAACATTGATATAACACTACAATTTAATCCACCATACTGTTTTCCACAGTGACTTACCATTTTATATTCCCACCAACAGGGCATAAAGGTTCTATCCTCAGCAATAGTTGTTTTCTATTTTTTTTGATAGTAGGCATCCTTATGGGTGTGAGGTGGTATCTTATTGTAGTATTGATTTACGTTTCCCTAATGATTGTGATAAAGTATCTTTTAATATGCTTATTGGCCATTTGTACATCTTCTTTGAAGAAATGCCTATTCAAGTCCTTTGTACATTTTTTAATCAGGTTTTTTGTTGTTGCTGAGTTTTAGGAGTTCTTTATATATTCTGGATAGTAAACCCTTATCTGATATATGATTTGCAAATACTTTCTCCTATTCTGTATGCTGTCTTTTTATTATATTTATATGTATGTCTTTTTTTTTTTTTTTTTGCGGTATGTGGGCCTCTCACTGTTGTGGCCTCTCCCATTGCGGAGCACAGGCTCTGGACGCACAGGCTCAGCAGCCATGGCTCATGGGCCCAGCCGCTCCGCGGCATGTGGGATCTTCCCGGACCGGGACACAAACCCGTGTCCCCTGCATCGGCAGGCGGACTCTCAACCACTGCGCCACCAGGGAAGCCCCACGTATGTCTTTTGATTCACAAAATTTTACAATTTTCATGAAGCCCAACTTGTCTATTTTTTCCTTTCTTGCCTGTGCCTCTTAGTCCATCTAGCTAAAGGTTTGTCAATTTTGTTGATCTTTTCAAAGAACCAACTTTTGGTTCCATTGATTTTTCTCTAGTTTTTCTATTCTCTATTTATCTCTGCTCTCATCTTTATCATTTCCTTCCTTCTGCTAGCTTTGGGTTTCGTTTATTCTTCTTTTTCTAGTTCCTTAAGTTGTAAAATTAAGTTGTTGATTTGAGATCTTCCTTGTTTTATTTTTTAGTAAATTTATTTTTATTTATTTATTATTTTTGGCTGTGTTGGGTCTTCATTGCTGCGTGCGGGCTTTCTCTAGTTGATTCACTTCTCTCTTGCTGCTTCCAAGATTCTGCCTTTGTTTTTGAAATTCTGATTATAGTGTGTCTCAGTGTGGGTGTCTGAATTCATCTTACCTGGAGTTTGTTGAGCTTCTTGGATGTTTATATTCATGTCTTCGATCAAATTTGTAGAGATTTTAGCCATTATGTCTTTCCCTTTCTCTCTCTCTTTTCCCTCTGGGGCTCCCACAATGTGTATGCTGGTCCACTTGATGGTTTCCTGCATGTCCCTTGGGCTCTGTTCACTCTTCTTTGACCTTCTTTGTTTCTGTTTCACAGGCTCCATAATTTCCATTGTCCTATCTTCAAGCTTGCTGATTCTTTATTCTGCCTGCTCAAATGTTTTTGTATTCCTCTAGTTAATTCTTCATTTCAGTTATTGTAGTTTTCAGCTCTCAGTCTTCTTTCTAGATCCTTCTTAGGTTCCCTCTCTTTATTTATATTTCCATTTTATTCATACATTGCTGTCTTGGCTTTCTCCACATCTTCCTAAATTTCTTTTAGCATTTTTAAGACAGTTGTTTTAAAGTATTTATCTAGTATACCTGCCATCAGGTCTTCTTCAGGGACAGTTTTTATTGATTTAGTTTCTTCCTTTGAATGGGTCATACTCTCCTATTTATTTGTATGCCTTGTGATTTTTTGTTGAACACTGGATCTCTGAATCTAATAATGTGGTAACTCTGGAAATCAGATTCTCCCCGATCCCCAAGGTTTGCTGTTTTTATTGTTTTCGATTATTGTTATTATTTAAAAATTTTTAATCATTATAGGCTACTCTGTGCCAAGGATCAGCCTGAGGTGTAAACTTAAAGTCTTCTCAGGTCTTTTGGAGTCTTTCCCTGGGTATGCAAAATCACTTTCTAATTTTCCTCCTAGATGTTTCTGAATGTCCTAGTCTTTAATGTCTGGTTTTCAAAAGAGGGAAAAGAGAAAAATTAAGAGGAGGGGGAGGAACTTGCAAAAATGGGGGAGGTGCAACAACACTGGCTGCTTACTTCTTTGTCTGCACCTCTGAGATGAGAAGCAGCGATCGGGTGATCACAGCACTGATCCCTGATACTTAGAGGACAGCATCCTTTTTGCCCACCCTAATTCCTGCAATCTGTGTGCAAGCCGCTCCAGGAACATGGCACAGCTGCCTGCACCATGGTAGGGGTGGGGGATGGGCAGCTGCTAATGTGCTAAGAGCTGAAATTGACCGAACTTCACCACAATTTACTTTCCAACTCTTCTCCTGTAAGTTGCAAGCCTTTGACAGATTTCAGAGTTCCAAAATAGTCACATCAGAGGGATTCTACCAGTGCAATTGTTGTTTACGTGAGGAGACAGATTCCTGGAGCTCCACCACCGTCCCAGAGTCCTCCTCCTAATCAGGACAGTTTTGAAGAGTACTGTGCTGGACATTTTATTAATTGAAATTAGATCATTAATGTGAATAAAAAGTGACTGGAGGACTTTCTGTTTACCTGAGTGTGACAAGTCATGCGCCCTGCCCCAGGTTTCACCCTGTAAAGAGAAACCAAAACGGAGGCCACAATCTGAACAGACCCCTGGACCAAACACTCATAGTCACATAACCAAATCTTAAGCTGTCCTGATTTCCTCAAAATGCTGACTCTGGTCTTAAACAAAATTGAAGTTTCCTTCATGTCAGTGTGACCTTACAGCTTCCAAGCCAGTCAGCTACACACAAGAAAAGGTACACAGTGCTACGACCCTAAAGAGAATATAATCACAGTTAAAAAACAATGTACTTCTTCATTTATGCTTTACAAATTGAGCTTTAACTGCTGAGAGCCAAGTTTTTAACCACTTTGGGTTTGAAGTCTCCCAGTTCATGAACAGTTTGTTCCTTGCTCAAAAAATATTCATAGCAAGTAAAGCTCTTTGAATTTTCTTTTGGCAACCCAAAGGGTGAGAAGGAAAATCCCCAAAGAGCTGATCCAAACAAGTGCTGATGGAAAAGAATGAAGCTGTTTTATGAGTGCCTCCTACTGAAGTTCATGCTTTTAAAAATAATGTCTACAGGTGTTACTCAGAAATAATGAAACAAGTACTGGAAGAAACAGCTAAAAAATTTGGGCAGGAGGACCTGGCAACAGACAATGGTAGGACAGGGAACTGTCATTTTTTGTTATATGTCTCATGAGAACTACTTTGATTAAAGAAACATAATTATGAAGAAATATTTTTAAAAGATTTACTGAAAACTTTCATGATACTGAGTATCCCTGGATGTGTCTGCCTAAGTTATATTACCCTGGGGACTGTCACCTCTGATTGCCCCTAGTGCACCACACTGGCCCCAGAAGTGCTGTACCCCAATCACAGCTCTCTGAAGCTACGCTGAAATGCTGCCAGAAACCTTTCCTTTTTGTTCTCTTCAGAACAAGTGAAACAGAAGGGAATTTTCAAACAGATTTTCCTATGTCTTAGTAATGGAAAAGTGACTAAGAAGACAGAACTATAGCATGACCACACACACACACACACACACACACACACACACACACACACACACTCCATAAAAACCCATAAAAATGGCTTGGCCTACAAAGACAGATTCTGATCCTTCCAGGCTAACTTCAGCCCAAGGTTGGCAGGCCTGCCAACGAATCAGTTTGGAGACGGCCACTCTGGCACCTTGCCTTGGTTCTTCTCTCTCTAGCTCAGCACGGCCCCCACTTGGAGGCCGTATATGGCCCACCATACAGCAGCTGGCCTCCTAGGCATCATATGAGCCATTCTAACTCCTGCTCATCTCATTGAGGGCTCTCCCGCTTAGTTTTGCTTTCCACTTAGTGACATGACTTCTTCCCCCAGCTATGTGAGGTCTAGCTGTAGCTGATGACCTCACATGGAGAAAAGACACTGCCCACCTGAAGTGAGTGACCTGCCACTCAGCATATGATGACACCTTTCCTAGTAAAAATGAGGGTTACCACATAGCCCCTATACTGGCTTTTCTGTTTCTGTTACTGACAAATATTAGTTTCTTAACAGTGGAATATAACTGAGTTTTCTTTTTTTGCAGGGGAAGCAAGAGACATCACCAAATATGGCCAAAGTTTGAAACAGAATTTAAAGTACAGAAATAAAAGAACAGTTGGAACTCTACAGAGTGATAAATAGTTCTAAGCAAAAGCAAGTCCACAAAAGTAGAGGTTGACACAGGAAAGCATTAAAAACAGCATAAACCTCTTTTATCCATAATCAAAATGACTGTCCTCTGCAAGTTCAGTCCTATTGATAAGAGAGCTGGTGAGGCCAAGGACGCTGTTGACAGGTGAGTGGACCTAACCTGGAAACTACCATCAGTTGAAAAGCTTTAGTTGACGCAATTTAACTGCCACACAACCGACAAATTAATGTTAAATTTGACTGCATCAAATTGAGACTGTCTTTTTAAAAACAGGTACAAAAATTATAAAACCTAAAAGAACAAATCTACTAGTTGTAAATCCTAATAAGAGCAACGGAAGAATCAGCTGCGTTTCCTCAAATGATAAGAGCGAAAGGAAATCAACGGCGTGAACGTGCCACAAGGCAGCATGATGAACACCGGACCACAGAGACCCGTGACCTGACCTGAGCTGGGCTGAAGTGACCACGGCCTCTCACCCCAGGGCATCGGCCCCTTTCTGCACCTCAGTTCTCATGGAGGCGGAGGCAAGAGCACTAACAGGGACCTACAGAGAAGGTCTGAGACAGCCAGACCAAACTACTAACCCTCTTGCTAGGGGGACTGGGGACAGGAGTGGAGACTTCTAAAAAATTCTAATACTGCTTGAATTTTTAAATAATCTTATATTACCCTATGGTTATTTTAATATTAACAATGATTAGCACAAATCTTGAAACTAAAAGAACTGGAGTCCAACTGGTAATAAACATATACGAGGCAGGAATTTTAGCCGGGTCTAATGCACATGCAGTGGGTGGAATAGTAAGAATTTCAGTTTAGCCATTTTCCAGCTAAATAGGTGGGATTCTCAAAGCCATTGGGGCTGTTTTCTCGCCTGAAAATACTACTACTACCTGCTTTACAGGTTTGGTTTAAGGATTAGAGAGCAGATACGCAAGACACTCAACATAGCCTTTGGTAGGTGTTCAGTCAACAGCAAAAGCACCTATTATTATTTCCAGACATAAGAATAAAAGAAAACATAAAGGCTTCCTGTAACACCCAATAGAAGCAGATCACAGTACTTCAATTAAAAGATAATAAACGTTAAAAATGGATGGGAGTGGACTTTCCTGGTGTTCCAGTGGTTAAGAATCCACCTTCCAATGCAGGGTATGGGGGTTCGATCCCTGGTCGGGGAACTAAGATCCCACGTACCGCAGGCAACTAAGCCCGCGCACCTCAACTACTGAACCCACGTGCCACAACTAGAGAGCCTGTGTGCCACAACTACAGGGCCCACGTGCTCTGGAGCCTGTGGCCACGACTAGAGAGCCCACACACCACAACTACTGAACCCGCGCACTCTGGAGCCCGTGTGCCACAACCAGAGAGCCTGTGTGCTGCAACTACTGAGCCCACACGCCACAACTAGAGAGCTCGTGTGCCACAACCACAGAGCCCACATGCTCTGGAGCCCACGGCCACGACTAGAGAGCCCACACACTGCAACTACTGAGCCCGTGTGCCCTGGAGCCCGTGCACCACAACTAGAGAGCCTGTGAGCTGCCACTACTGAGCCCATGCGCCACAACTAGAAAGCCCGTGTGCCGCGACTACAGAGCCCACGCACTTTGGAGCCTGCAGCCATGACTAGAGAGCCCACACACTGCAACTACTGAGCCCACATGCTCTGGAGCCCCTGTGCCACAACTAGAGAGCCTGTGTGCTGCAACTACTGAGCTTGCGCCGCCACAATTAGAGAGAAGCCTGTGTGCTACAACGAAGAGCTCGCCTGCCACAACGGAAGACCCACGTGCCGCAACTAAGACCCGACACAGCCAAAATAAATAAATAAATAAATAGGAAGGAAATTGAAAAACCAAACCAAACCAAACAAACAAACAAAGATATAAAAAAAAAAATGGATGGGAGGGGCTTCCCTGGTGGCGCAGTGGTTGAGAGTCCGCCTGCCGATGCAGGGGACACGGGTTCGTGCCCTGGTCCGGGAAGATCCCACATGCCACGGAGCGGCTGGGCCCGTGAGCCATGGCAGCTGAGCCTGCACGTCCGGAGCCTGTGCTCCGCAACGGGAGAGGCCACAACGGTGAGAGGCCCGTGTACCGCAAAAAAAAAAAAAAAAAAAAGATAATGCCAAATAATATTAGGTTTTCTATTTTTAAAATACTTGTCACAGGAGGATAAAGTATTGGAGGAAAAAAACCTTGTCAAAGCAAAAATAATAATTAGGTCCACTATATTTCAACACTGTTTTACATCCCAATTATCAGCTTGAGGCCCTTTAAAAGGTTATTTTTAAACATGCAAATCATTTACTTTTGGCCCCAGTTATATCCTCAAGGCTCTTTAAAATGCTTTTATATCTCAAGCATGAAAAATCATCTCAACTGGAGGACAGCTGAAGGATAAAAGCTGGAGACCTAATTAAAGTAGCGAGAAGGACTCACACACATGCAATTCCGTTCCTAGACCCCTGGACCCATTTTAATTCCACAGACAACTGAAGAGGACAGCCCCATCCTCTATAAAGCCTTCCCTGATTCCTGCCCTCAACCCTCAAGCACAATTAATTACCCCTCCCGCGGTTATACTTATTGTTCATCCAAACAACACTTAACTGAGGCTGAACTGTCCCTTAATTTCCCCAGTTCGTTAAGATTTCCCCACTTCCTAACATACGCACGTTGAAAAGAAAACGCTGCTGTCTGGCTGAACAATCCAAGTCAGGCCCAGGTTGTGGGAGACACTGTTACACCACTCGTCACCCACCACCTTCCCCATGACTTTCCACAGGGGTCCAAAGGGCAAAGGGCATCACTGCTGCTCACTCCTTCAAAGGAAAACCAACTTCTTGTAAGTGGGTATGTATTCCTTAAAAACGAATTTCCCTCTCGCTCTCTATTTTTATTTTTATTTATTTATTTATTTTTGGCCGTGCCTCATGGCATGTGTGATCCTAGTTCCCCAACCAGGGAGAAAAGCCGGGGCCCCTGTATTGGAAGTGTGGAGTCTTAACCACTGGACCACCAGGGAAGTCCCTCTCTCTCTCTTTTAAAGGCTGTCAGTGGTAGTGATGCTCTTTGAAGGTGCACTTGGTACAAGTGCCCTGGCCCAGAACACGATTACAGCACCTCTCTCCTCATAAAAGAAACAATTTTTCACAGCCTTTCTGAATGTTTGGGGAGCCATTTAAAAATTGTGAACAGTGATAAAAACAGGTAGTCTATAGGTCAAGTATGTTCAGAAAATAATCCGTATCTCAGCTGCACATGAAAGGGCAGTGTGTAAGCTGGGGATATGACATCAGGTAAGCCACAAACACCCCAATTTCCTATTCCGTAGAAGTCACGATACAGGTCGCTGTCGGAATTCCTAAGTTATGTACAGCAGCCTGTTCTGCAAGGTTTCTGTTACAATATACGCTAGTAAAAAAATAGTAAATAACAGCTGCATAAGATGAAAAGTTGTCTTTTTGGTGCCACATGAAAATCCTGGGTGTCTGATGGAAAAAGGAGGCAAAGACAAGAACAAGAAGCAGATACAGGAGAGGAGCCTCTTCTGGGAAAGTAATGAACAGCACGTGCTGTTCTTCATTCTCCAGTGCCTATAACCTAGTGACGCCCAGGCCGAGACCGCCCACCATGCTGGCCCCTGATGAAGCAGCCCCAGCACAAAGTAGAGGGCGGAATCCAGGAATCCTCCCGGAGGCCCTTTCTCGCCTCCCTGCCTTTGCTCACGCTGTCCCCACCTCTGACATGTCTAGATGCCCGTCCCTGTGCACCTGGCTTTCAACTCAGTTAAAATATTTCATACTCTGTAAAGACAGCCCTTATCCCTCCCTCGGATGCCTGGCCAAATTAAGTCAATCTTTTCAGCAGCCCCAGGACACTCTTCCTGAATCTCTAATGGAGCTGGTGTTGTTGCATAGTTTCTTATTATAGTGTCTGTCTCTCCCACAAACCTGCCAGCCCCTTGAAAGCAGAGACCGTGACTCGTTCACGTCCATCCAGCACGTAGTAGGTACTCAATAATGTTTGGTGGAAGATGGATGATGGGTGTGTGGATGAAGAGGAGATAAAGCACAGTACCCCAAAGCAGGGAGAGTTCTGAGACGCAGAGATATAAGCACTCTGCCTATGCACAGTGAGAGGGCAGAAATGGGAACACGACTACAAGCCACTGCTGCCCTCGTGGGTCCCCACGTCAAGTGAAGGTGGCAAACAAAGGTCTACACGGATCTTTACCCAGGGATGCCAACAGCTCATAATTCATCCGCATCACGTCTCTGTACAGCTCCTTCTGCCGCTTGTCTAGCGTGCCCCACTCCTCCCGGGTGAAATACACCGCCACATCCTCAAACACCACGGGAACCTCCTCAAACAGCCCCTCTTCAGAAGGATCCTGCAACAAAGAGTAGCAGTCACTCAATACTCCTCTCACGTCAGACACCCAGCGTGATCCTTCCGGGGTCCTGCTCAAGGCATTTTTCTCCTGGGAAGCCTGCCAAGAGGCCCCGATGCACTCTGAGGAATTCATTTATCCACCAAAAGTCAAAGAAGCAAATGTGTGTGGCCCAGAATTAGCAGGTAAAAAACCAAACGAACCTCAGTGTTATTCTAGAAGGAAGGGATGATCCTTCCTCTTCTTTCCTGGAAGGAAAGGAAAATGCACTGAGGAACAGGGGTCTTGCAGAACCTCATGGCTGCACCCTGTCCTTTACAGCCCCAAGAGGCACCTTCTACTCATCTACGACTGCAAAGGTAGCCAGCTGCCTCTAGCAGCCCCTGCTAAGGTTCCCCACCAGGATGGGAAGGAAGAAGCAGTGAAAAAGAACTAAAGATGCTCATATTCAGTGACTAGGTTAACACACACTTTACTGCTAAAGGAATTCAGATTGTAAAAGGTTAGACCTGTTTATTAGCTTCGAATACTAAAAACTAGAAGGAACATGAACATGAAGGGAAATGAGCTTTGTCACTTTTCTGGATTCCATAAAAATTCGAGCTTACTAACTTTACGTATGATGTTAGGCACGCGGAACGTCTGAGCTCTTCTCATCGGAATACTAGAGGGGTTGCTCAAAGTGATTTGTAGCAAAATCCCGCTTACATGGAAGAGGTGAGAAAAGGGGCCAGATCTGGTTACTCAAGGATTCCAATTAATACAGTTTCTTTGCAGGACAATTTTCCAAAGAATTAGAAAATAAACCTATTTTATTTTACAAAATAAACCTGAGGTGAGAACTAGAGTCTCTGAGGGCCCACCAGTGCTGCAGGGAGTAGAAGGAAAGCACTGGGCTGGCGGTCAAGGGCTCTGAGGGGAGGTCACTGCCGCAAGAGCCCTTGTTCTCTGCCTACGTCACTCCCCCCTAAGTCTCAGTTGTTCCCCAACAAGATGAGTTTAACTAGGTTTGCTCCACCCACCTCATAGCAGCATTAAAAACACTACATAAAAGGACACGTCTGAAGAAACTTTGCAGTGTTTAAAAGTGCTACATGATTTTGAAGTTAACGTTAAAAAATCTGTTTACATTGATTATTTAAGAGCTCTGTGGCTGTTTTGTGGCTGTGGATTATTTCTTGAGTTCTGTGGTCGTTCTGGATTCTGGATAAAGATTACTGTTCTGAATTTAGGTGTTCTCTTTATATGAGAAGTTAGAATATTCTGGTCCACTAATTATGTTCTGTCATCTGCCAAAAGGAGATGATGAGAGTAGGGCTGCTGTCACAAATAAAGGAGATAATTAATACACGCAAAGCACTTAAAACAACACCCAGCACATTACAAGCATGTCAGCTACGGTAACATTATACAGAATCCTTCCCCTTGAGCAATCATTATAAACATATTACCTGGCCACGGGGTTCAGGTGAGTCATTACACAAAATGTTAAAGTCTGAGGAGCTGCGGATGTCATCAGCAATTTCTTTTTGCCTGAAATCAGGAATGCAGTCTAGGTACAATGCAGGAATTGCTCCACTCCCTCCAGGGTCCTCCAGTGCAGCTCTTGAGCTGGGCAGGAGCTGGACCATGTTATCATAGATCCCCTGAGGCCCTGGGGGGTAACATATGGGATAATCTGCAGTGCAGAGGTGTCCCGGACTGGCCAGTACCTCTCTAGACACATCGTGGATGCTCCGGAAACGGGCTGCCCAGCTGGGGTCCCGAGCTGCCAAGGCCTTGACACAGAGCACATGGGCCTTGCTCTTGGCGTGGTATTTGAGAGTCTCCACCTTGAATGGTCCTGTGTAACCTTCTATTAACCTTGACCGTTTGTCTCTGACGGATGGGTACTCCCGGCAAGCCGAGCAAAAGAGAGCCGTCCGCTCCTCATTCATGACCAACCACGGGAACTGCGCAAACCACGCCTTCTGGATGGACCGGGGTCTCAATGGTTTTCTGCTTCTTCCTGTGCAGTCTCCCTGGAGGCTGCCACCCTCTGAGCTGCAATGGGAAGGACAGGCTTTCTTCTGAGGAGGCAGGTAGAGTCCAGCTTCTCTGGCGGGACCTTGCATGTCCATTTCTTCCATGAAGCCCATCTTGTTTTTTCCTTTAGAAAAAAGAAACACATGGAATTTTCTCTGAAATCCTATAGGTCGAGTCACTGCAACTCACAGAGGTGCTTAGACCATGGACTATCGAAGCTGCAACCACACCCACAACGTGACAGCCTGCACCCGTGTTCTCTTCTCTCCGGCCCCCAACCCCCAGGTCCACCTTGCCTAACCCAGAAGAAACCAAATGGGCTTTAAGAAAACAGTTTTTTTTTTAATAGAAAGGACAGATATACCTGGCAAAAAAGAGATCTCTGCAACCTAAAACAGTGGCACAGTCTTCAGGAGAGCAGACTTATTTATGGATAAGAACACCGAACTAAGAGAAGGTAGGGTTAAAAAGGTAATTAAAGCAAACACTGCCACTGCACACTTGGCAGGAACCCCCCTCCTTGGTACCCCTGCCAGACAGGCGTCTGCACTTTGCTCACGTACCTTTAGAGCAAGAGAGCAATCTACCTTCCGGGCAGACAGTTTGGTCCCCAGAGTCTTCCTTGAGCTGCAATCCATCTTTGAGTACCTTCCCCTCAGGAGTGCTACTTCAGCCCTCTCCCACACCACAACCCTTCCAAGAAGTGAAAAATCCCATGACATCACTAAGACTTTTCTTCTTTAAGCTAAACCAGCAGTTTCTTTATTCACTCCTTGGTTGAAATGCAGCTTAGACAACTCTAACTCCTCTGGAGCCATTTATTATGCACCAACAAGTTCAGATGCCCAGTGGGCAAGGACTCAACAGTACTTTCTCCCGGCCAATGGACCAGTCAGTCTACGAAACTGTAGCCAACCCCGGAAGCACAAAGCTACGAGTAAAGAGTCAATGGGCTCAAAGTTAAGAGCCAAGCACAGCAGAAACAAACCGAAACAAATTAGTATCTGTGAAGTCTAGGGCTCCTTGTGGTCCATCTGAGATAAATCACATGGGAGAGCAAACGTCCACAATTCGATCCGTCGGGGAACTCGTTCCACCTCCCTTTTCTCCTGTAGAAGGGGCTGGGTTAACGCGCTCATCTTACACAATGACAGAGGCCATCTGGCCTGGCTCTGGGCAAGCCAATCCCTGCACAGGACATGCTTATCAAAGGAGGAAAGCAAACATCAGTCCCCAGGACTTAGCAGCCATCTGTTTATTCACCCATTCATTCCATGATTGTCTACTACGCAACCACGTGCCAGGCCTTGTTCTTGGTACTGGGACTACAGTAGTAAGTAAGACCAAGTCATGCCTCCATGGAACTTAGAATATATAATTATTCGTAAACATCTACTCTCAGGTAGAAATAAAATAAAGGGAGATGAGAGTTTGGAGAACAACATTGGGGGAGGTGTGTATATCTTAGACGGGGTGACAGTTGGGGGAAGAACAGCATTCGTGTGTAATTGGTAGGGAACAGGGAGAGGCAGAGGATGAGACTGGAGCCTTGGGACCCAGCTTCCTGCTCCCTCCCTCCAGCTAAGGACCCCTCCTCCCGGGGGCAGGTCCGCACTCACCTCGGTGGAGGCTCAAGAGACTCCTCTGGCCCTGGACATTGGCTAGCCACTGCTCTGGCCCTCGCTCAAATTTATAGAACAGCTCTGGGTTGGCAATAGTTGGTCCTGAGTCAGGAACAGAGAGATGCACTGTGAGGTCGGATCCAGGTCACACAGGCTAAGAAGGTATGAAAACTATTGGTCCAGAACAGAGGCTCAAACTCAAATGCGGAGCGGGACCAGACAATACTCTGAGGAAACCAGGCAGGATGTGGGAAGCTGTGGATTTGAACCCAGGTGTGGGGTAGCTATTCAAGTCCGGGAGGGGCCGCCAGCTGAATACAGGGTCAGCATGGCCTCTAGACCATCCCAGTTTCCAACAGAAGCCAGAAATCATATTTCTATATGAAAACCCCCCCCATGGCGAAATATTGACAACTTATTTAAATATTTTAAAGCCAAAGAAAAGAGATGAAAGAAAGAAAGAAAAAAAAAGGTGTAGGCCAAATCTGGCCCACAGCTGCTACTTTGCAACTTCTGGTTTAAAAGAATCATTGGGGGCTTCCCTGGTGGCGCAGTGGTTGAGAGTCCGCCTGCCGATGCAGGGGACATGGGTTCGTGCCCTGGTCTGGGAGGATCCCACATGCCGCGGAGCGGCTAGGCCCGTGAGCCACGGCCGCTGGGCCTGTGTGTCTGGAGCCTGTGCTCCGCAACGGGAGAGGCCACAGCAGTGAGAGGCCTGCGTACCGCAAAAAAAAAAAAAAAAGAATCATTGGTTTTCAAACCATTTTTAGTAGACAGTAAGACCACAACCCCTCCATCCACAGAGAGCTGAGACTGTTGCCCCCAGAACCCTGAGGGGTCAAGAAGAAAAGAAGCAGAGAAAAGCATGGCGCATGGCCATCAAATTGAAATCCGAAAAGAGTACGTGCGCATGTACGCATGATGAAATACATTCCTCTCTGTCCATGGTCTAGGAAGTCTACCCATAGAAGCAGAGAAAGGACATTCAGAAAATAGAAAAGATGAAAACTACCTACATGGGCACTAAGTTTCAAGCTGTTTTATTTCATTGAACCTCTATGACAAGCCTGTGAAGAAAGAAGCCAAGGCCTGAAAAGGCTAATGGGCTTGGTCAGTACCATGTGGCAGAGCTGGGACGGAGACCAGATTTCCAGGCTGCAGATCTGATGCTCGTTCCACCACCACCCCACCACCTCCGATGTCCTCTGGGCACTGAAACAAAATCCACCCTGCAGTGCCACAGTCCACAGGTGGGGCTTCCCTTCTGGCACGCTGGGATATTCTGAAGCATCCAGGTCTAGCGTTGACACGCCCAATCTCCCCACTTCTCTTGGCTAATTTAAGTGGAAAAGAGAAAGGGTGAGGTGTGAGTCCGCGTGCAGTTAAGTCAGATATGGGACTGAGTGGATAAACAGTATAAAGATGACTGGAAAAAAATGGGCGGATTCCAGAAAGTTCTCAAGTATGTCATAGTCGGACATGGTTGGGAATGCTGACCTAGATTCAGGCAGTGGGGAAGTGAACAGGAGCCCATACCCAGTGGTGCCACCAGCTCATCAGAACCACAGATCTCCTCCTGCTGCTGGCTCAGCAGCGTCCACTCCTCCTGAAGCAAATACACCGTGATGTCATCAAACGTCACAGGAGCCTGCAAGGAAAAATGACACCAGCTAAGCGCCAACTTCTTCCTTCATCTTCCACACCTGAGCTCACAGCCACCTGAGGACACCCCTGCTCTGGGAACAGATCAGACTGGGGGAGGGGGCGTTATCAATCCACATACAAGACGTATACCGCATTACTCTCACCCCCTGGGTGCAAGTCACAGCGGGAATAAGACCCATTCTTCTAGGAACAGCCACACACGGCAACAGAAGTGCCATAACGAAGGCCAGCTCTGGACTCTCGCACGCGTCCCCCTGCACACCCCTCACCAGCCTTCGCGCGGGATCCATTACTTCTCAGCCAGTGCGTCAGCAACAACCAACAGCACTTCTTTTGCAAAATCTTCAACGTGGTAAATCCTCACTTAGGAAGAGGTATCTGATTTCTGGAAGTAGTCAACCGTCACTGAGAACTATGTCTGTGAATGTGGTCAGTTATCAAGATAGGCAAAGCTTTAGAGCTGAGAACTGTATTCCATGGGGCTTATAAAGGAGCTCTCTCTGTTCCACCAAAAAAGGGCGAGGAAATTCAGAAAACGTTTCAGGAAGTTCTGGATTAAGATGGCAGATTGAACACGTACACTGAATTTTGCTTCCTCCTGTGAGTTTAAAAAGACACTCTCCCCCCGAAAAAAACTCCAAACAAAACACCCTCTAAGGACTTCCCTGATGGTCCACTGGTTGAGAATCTGTCTGGCAATGCAGGGAACGCCGGTTTGATCCCTGATCAGGGAGCTAAGATCCCACATGCCGCGCAGCAACTAAGCCCGTGAGCTACAACTACTGAGCCTGCACACCACAACCACGCACCGCAACGAAGAGCCCATACACCACAGCGAAAGATCCTGCGTGCCGCAACTAAGACCCAATGCAAATAAATAAATAAATAAATGTTTTTAAAAATTGTTAAAAAAAAAAAACACCCTCTGGGATGGACAACACAACAAAGGGACAATAGCAATACAATTTTGTTAACTGAAAAGCAGATGAAAAAGTAATAACTGAGCAGATCCAAGAAAATCATACCCTCAGCCAGCAGTGGGCAAATGGAGAAACAACCCAATTTACATTTGCTAAATCCTCAAAAGACTCAGGATCTGGCAGCCCCAGGAACCTCTGGCCTGGGAGTGAACGCAGTGAGCTTAAAATAATAAGAATTTGGGGGAAGCCGTTCGGAACAAATGCCTGCCCAGATCCCCTACACAGGCTCCAAGTTGGCAAGTCCCTCCCTTCCACGTGCTCAGAGCGTCCAGTTAGAATTCTGCTTTTCCACTGTTAAGCGTCAGCAAACAACTGGACTACCAGACATCTGAGGAAAGGCTCTAACAGGTCTGATAGAGATCAAAACAGACAGGAAATGAGAGAGGGTGAGGAGGAACTGAGGAAATGGAAGTGGGGCATGGAGCAAAAAACCTTTAAAAAACAAAACTATCATCAATAGCCTCAGAGGTAAGATATTGCAGCCATGAAAAAAGCGGTTATAAAAGAAATAATCGGAAAACAGAATCTGTTGCTGTTTACCCTTTTAAATTTCATACCACCAACATTTATCAGCTAGTCAAAGAAATTAAAAAATAAATAAAACTATCAACAAAAAGGAAATCCCCGGGCTTCCCTGGTGGCGCAGTGGTAGAGAGTCCACCTGCCGATGCAGGGGACACGGGTCCGTGCCCTGGTCCGGGAAGATCCCACATGCCACAGAGCGGCTGGAGCCTGTGCTCTGCAACGGGAGAGGCCACAGCAGTGAGAGGCCTGCGTACTGCAAAAAAAAAGGAAATCCCCGAACCCCCCAAAATAATATTTTGGGAAATAGTATCCTTGGAGTAAGTCTAAGTCCTTCCAAAGTGACAACTCTGGAGGGGACACAGTCACTTCCATTTGTAACAAGTTCTAGTACATTTGTTTAAAATCGCCTGTAATTTTATACTCAAACTTAAAGCACGTGAAATATCAACTTCAACATAGAAGCTTCTTGAGAAAAACAGTACAGATAATTCTTATCAGTCACTATTGATTTGTATATTTTAAAGTAAGTTGAGTATTTTTCTTATGAGTCAATATATGTTTACTGCAGAAAATTTAGACAATAAGCAGAAAAGATGTTTTAAGATCACCCCCAATCTCCTTACTGAAAAACAACTACTATTGACATTTGGTATGTAACCTTCCAGTCTTTTGTCTATGAATATGTATAAATGAACAGTCTTAAAAACAAACATGGGGGGCTTCCCTGGTGGCGCAGTGGTTGAGAGTCCGCCTGCCGATGCAGGGGACACGGGTTCGTGCCCCGGTGCAGGAGGATCCCACATGCCGCGGAGCGGCTGGGCCCGTGAGCCGTGGCCGCTGAGCCTGCGCGTCCGGAGCCTGTGCTTCGCAACGGGAGAGGCCACAGCAGTGAGAGGCCCGCGTACCGCAAAAAAAAAAAAAAAAAAAAAAAAAAAAAAAAAAAAAAAAAAAACAAACATGGAATTGTACTGCCAATGTGTATTTTAAATAACTATTTGCTCTCAGAGTGTCTTCCAAAGCAAAATATGATTATAATTGCAAAAACCTGCTGCAGGATGGGCTCCACTAAGAGCAGGCGGGTGGACAGGAAAGAGGTACACACAACATATGGCCTAAGGAGAGCCATTGTGGGGAGCGGGGAAGAAAACCCTCGAGATTATACTGAAGGCAGATCCTAGCAGGATGACTGTATACCAGGACTACAGGGCAAGCTGTTCCGATCAGGGCAGGTTAGAGTTTGTGACCAAGGGCAAGCAGGGTTCCCTATTCATTCCCACCCACCCTGTCTTCCTGAGGGAACAGGTGGGCATAATGAAAGCCAACAGACCCATCACTTTATGAGAGCCACAAGGATGAAGAGTATGGCCAGGGCTGAATGTTTAGATAATGAAGAACTGTCTTCCCAACGAGTAACTACGCTAGGCCTTGAACCTCTCTTTTAACGAGTATTATGGCAAGAGCCTTCAGACGACTGCAATGTAAAGGAAACACAAATCTGCTTGAATAAGAGGAACTTCTTACATAGAAAGCAAGGACTATCTCTGGATGTTCAACTTTACTGATTCCCACTGTCTATAAGGCAGAGCTCCGAGCTCTCAGCCCAGCACCAAGTCCCCTGGATCTGAACCTAACTTACCTTCCTAACCTCAGCTCTAGGTATTGCCCCACCTGGAATCTCTACTACAGCCAGATTAGTATAATTGCAATCACTCGGACACTTCCCTGGTGGTCCAGTGGTAAAGAATCCGCTTTCCAATGCAGGGGACGCAGGTTCGATCCCTGGTCGGCACGTTAAGATTCCACATGCCAAGGGGCAACTAAGATAGCGTGCCACAACTACTGAGCTGGCGCGCCTCAACCAGAGAGCCTGTGTGCCAAAAACTAGAGCCCACACGCTCTGGAGCCCACGTGCCACAACTAGAGAGAAGTCGGTGCACCGCAACGGAAGATCCCACATGCCTCAATGAAGATCCTCCGTGTGCTGCAACTAACACCCGACGCGGCCAAAAATAAAATAAAAAAAATAAAAGATTAAATTACAGCCACTCCACCTATCTTGTACCTTTCCTCCCTCTTCACACCCAGTCTTTACATTCCCTGACTCTGCCTACTTCCTCACACTCACTCATCAAGTTCCTACTCACATTCCATCTCTTTCTCGCAAGGGACTTCCTGCCCACCTAGCCCAAGCACTTCTACTTCTCCCGAGCAAGGAAGGCTTTATGCCCCTCGTGGTGCCTGGTCCACAGGAAGCCTATGCTGATCATCGTATTTTATAACCCCCTTCACCATCACCACCCCTTTCCCCACCACCACATTATACAGAAAATATTTCATAGGCATTTAATTCATTTTTTCATTCAACATATTCTACTTGTTTCTGTGTGCTTGGAGATCCTAAGATATAAAAGACACTATCTCTATTTGTCAAGGAGAAAAACCCATCAGGAGGTGACAGACAACTGTGATATAAGTGCAATAATAAAACTGGGGGGTGGGGTGCCGGTGGTGGCTAGGAACCAGGGATGTTGAGGCAATAAATACATACACAGTAAATACTCCTACTTGGCAGCAACGACAATAGTCTCCCAGAGGGCACATGAGGTGTCAAGACTGCAGTGCTCTTCACAGCACCCAAACCTACAGCAAAAGGGCTCCTGTATGAGATGCTATCTTGAGTCATTCATTCAGAAAATACTGAGAACCTATTACATGCCAGATACTGCTCCACTAGTCTAGCTGGGGATAGAGCAGACAGTGAAGTCAGCAAACAAATAAATGTGAGAATTTTATATAGTGACAGGGCTGGGAAGAAAATAAAACAGGATAATGGGTTAGAGTGACGGGGAAAGGTCTTTGTCCTCTATCCATTATTCTGCCAATGGCAAGCCAAGATACCCCCCACTTAATCCAATAGGCTAAGACTGCTTTTAGTTAATAAATATCACAAAATAGCATCTAAGGAAGATTCTAATAATACACCAAGCCACTACCTCAGGTGGACCCCCAGTCTTCCAGCTTTGAGAGAAAAAAGTGATATTCAGAATGGAACTTTAGAACAGCACAGCTATTGCACCCAGGCCTTAGTTATTGTCACTCATCTGCAATACCTCTTGCACTGCTGGTTTGTTTTGCAATTACTTTATTTCATCTTTGGATAACATCCTCATTCCCTAGGTTAAAAAACTGATGTACCTGGGAAGGGTGTCCTCTTGAGACACCTTACAATCACGATTAGAATCAAGGGTGAAATTTCCAGTCCCCACTGTTTTCAATTAGTGGTTGGGCCTGAAAAGGACATAAAATTTCTCCTCCACCTCCCCAAATATTTGTATTTCACTCTTCTCACACCAAAGGCTAAGAAATCCTACAACTGAACAGAATCCCTTGAAATCAACCTCAAATCACTAATTCCACTTTTCAGTGCCAATTGTGTACAGCCCTTCTTCTACTGCATTTTGCTCTCCCTCTATCCAAATTCAGGTTCAGGCTAAACTAAACCTCAGGATATTACCTGAGGGTGTGAGCCATTTCCTTTACTTTTTTGGTATCCCCTAAAGTGCTTGGCACGAGGCTGGCATGCAGTTCACCTTCAATCTTTCTCTGGTTAGGTTCTGTTGAGCTTTATTGTCTTGGACTGTTTATAGGTTGTTTCATCTGGAAAATGCATCACGGTAGCTTGTGGAGAGGATGGAGTACAGAAGAGATGATTAAGCAAGGAGTAACTTTTGTAATTCAGAGTCCTTCCCAGTCTTTCCAGGAAAAAGTACAGCATCAAAATAACCTCACTATCTTTTCTGTCTTTTGTCTGTTGGACAACCCTTCCAGGCTTGTCCATGTTATTGAAGTGAAAACTGCGGGAAAGCTCCTGGAGGAAAGTAGTCATTTCATATGTACTTCCAGCATCTCTGTCAACTTAAATCACGGATCACAAATGTTTATTAAAAGAGCAATTTTTTTTTAAAGGAGAGACTCAGTATGCACTCGAAAACGTTTGTTGAGGAGGTTCCCTTTGTGCCAAAGAAGAAACAATCCTCAAGAACTGGTACCAAATAATATCCAGAAAGATCTCGGTCCCCAAAGGCTGCCAATGTCTCCGAATCAAGTACGTGCGACCACGCTCGTCTTTGCTGACACCGACTCCGAGCTCTAGCAGTCCTGTCAAACCCACTTAACTCTACCTTCAAGCACCTTTCCCCACCTTTTCTTCCAATTCACAGCCTCTGGTTCAAAGCCTGAAGCAAGTTTATGAAATATACTTCTAAGCAATACTCAGAAAATCCACGAAGTAGATAAGCTAGAAACAGAAATCGGCAAGAAATATGCCAGATGCCTTGTCTTTTTCTTCTCAGCCCTTTCTTGGGAAGGGGGATCCAGGCAGGGCCAAGCCCTCATCCTGCCTCTCGGTGAACCCTATGCCTGGCTCCCAGTGGGGTCCGATCCAGCCTCAAAGCCTTAAAACACGCTGGGCCTCTTCCAAACGCCAATGGTGGTGTGGGAAAATAGGAAGCACTTTCGCACTACTACACTGAGCGGGTCACCCACCCAGCGTCAACCGGGCGGCGGCTTGGCGGAGGGCTGCTAGGCCAGCCGCGTGGGGAGGGAGCGGAAGGCTGCGCGGGACTCGCCCGGAGTCGGCCGCCCAAGTGCCGAGGAAGAGGCGGGCGAGCGGGCGAGTCCTTCCCTGCAAGGTTGGCTCATCTGCGAGGACTCCGCCCGTACCGCCCGCCTCGCCCAGATCAGGGATCTACGGGAGGGGAGTGGGCGGCCCCAGGGCCCTTCCAGGCCTACCTTCCCCGACTCCCTGGGCTCCATGGCCCTGCTTTCGGTGGCCCGTGCTGACCCCGCCACGGCCTCCGGGCCACCCACTCCCCCCGCGGCCTGGCCTGAGGATGCCGTAGCCGCGACCACCTTGGGGACCGGGACCCCCGGAAGGGAGGGCGCCCCGGCGGGGAGGGAGCGCGGCCCGGAACCAGCTGTCCCTGGTCAGAGGGCGCGGTGGCGCTCGCGGAGCCAGGAGAGGCGCGCAGCTGGTACTTGCGTCGCGCCGAGCGAGCCGCTTTACGGCAGCAGCCTAGCCCGAGGCGGCGGGGCATCATGGGAAGCGCGGTCCAGGCTCGGTAAGCGGCTCCCGAGGCTGCTATTGCTCCGGGAATACGGGGTCCCGATTGGACGAAGCAGCTAGCTCTCCGCCCTTCCCACCTCCCTCCCCCGGCGATGGTTACTAGGTAGCGTACCCACGACGCTCTCCCAGGCCCTATAGGAAGGGCAAAGTACTCTGATTGGGCTATAAGATTGCTCGTGCTTGCGTCTATTCCCTCGCATTTTTAGGGCGAATGTCAACCTTGAAGATTCCAGACTGTATCTAATCCAGGAGGTAAATACTTTTTGTAGCATTCGTTCAAAAAACATCATTGGTTGCCTGTCATGTTGCCAGGCGCTGTGCAAAGGTTTGGGAATGCGCAGTTGAGTCAAACAGAAACTTTGCCCCCGAGGAATTCGTAGTCTACTGAGGAAACAGACCATAAACGTAACTACAAAATGAAGAGACAGTGCAACGAAAGACGTAAACACGAGACTCTATTAAAGCACACTTTGTCACCTTAGGGTGCGGTGGTGGGACGATATGGGGTAGTTAGTCAAGGATTTCCTGAGGAAGTGCTGCCTGAGTTGAATTAAAACGAGGTAGGAGTTAGCCACGTAAAGAAGGTGCTATGCTGTCCCCTCTAGTTTCATGTGTTAACTCCTATGCGATGGTGTTTAGATGTGGAGCCTTTGGGAGGTAATTAGGTTTATATGAGATCATGAGGGTGGGGCTCTCATGATGGGATCAGTGTCCTTATAAGACGAGACACCAGAGAGCTTGCCCTCTCTCTCTCTCTGCCATGTAAGGACACAGAGAGAAGGCAGCTGTCTGTAAGCCAGGAATAAAGTTCTCACCAGAACCCGACCATACTGGCACCTTGATCTTGGACTTCCAGCTTCCAGAACAGTGAGAAAATAAATTTCTGTTGTTTAAGTCACCTGGTCTATGGTATTTTGTTATGGCAACCTGAGCCAACTAAAACGGGAGGAGAAGAGGAGTGTTGCTAGGAAGAGCAATTGGGCATGAGAAACAGCCTCAGCAAAGTCAGGGAGGTGAGCAAACAGTGTGTGTAGGGAAGGTGTGTAAGACAGGGAGTGGTGGGAAATGACGCTGGAGAGACACGAGGGATGGATGTGTAAGGCATTGCGTGCTGCCTTTAAGGGCTGGAAGTAAGTTTTTAGCTGGTGACTGGTGTGGGCAAATTGCACTTTAGTTATTGCAGAGTAGAAGGTGAATATAAAGGGGAAAAGATAGAAGAGAGAAAACCAAACTCTAAATACATATATTTACTCTCCATTCTTCTCTCATCTTCTTTAAAGGTTGTAAAATTATATAAAGTAATAGTAACAATGTGTTGTTTCGCTTGTAATATATATGGATGTAATAGGCACAATAATAATACAAATAAAGGACAGTAAAGTGCAGAAATCTTAAGTTCAATGTATTTTTACATGTGTACCATGTAGTCAACACCCAGATCAAATATAAAAAATTTCCAGAACTCCAGAAAGTTTCCTTGTGGCCCTCCCATTATGTATACATAGGGGTAAAACTACAGAAAGTAAGGAAATGACCTTCATAAAAGTGTTGTCCCACTTTTGCACAGCAAAGGAAACCGTAAACAAGATGAAAAGACAACCCTCAGAATGGGAGAAAATATTTGCAAACGAAGCAACTGACAAAGGATTAATCTCCAAATTATACAAGCAGCTCATGCAGCTCAATAACAAAAAAACAAACAACCCAACCCGAAAATGGGCAGAAGACCTAAATAGACATTTCTCCAAAGAAGATATACAGATTGCCAACAAACACATGAAAGAATGCTCAACATCATTAATCATTAGAGAAATGCAAATCAAAACTACAATGAGGTTTCACCTCACACGGGTCAGAATGGCCATCATCAAAAAATCTACAAACAATAAATGCTGGAGAGGGTGTGGAGAAAAGGGAACCCTCTTGCACTGTTGGTGGGAATGTAAATTGATACAGCCACCATGGAGAACAGTATGGAGGTCCTTAAAAATCTAAAATTAGAACTACCATATGACCCAGCAATCCCACTACTGGGCATATACCCTGAGAAAACCAGAACTCAAAAAGAGTCATGTACCACAATGTTCATTGCAGCACTATTTACAATAGCCAGGACATGGAAGCAACCTAAGTGTCCATCGACAGATGAATGGATAGAGAAGATGTGACAAATATATACAATGGAATATTACTCAGCCGTAAAAAGAAATGAAATTGAGTTATTTGTAGTGAGGTGGATGGACCTAGAATCTGCCATACAGAGTGAAGTAAGTCAGAAAGAGAAAAACAAATACTGTATGCTAACACATACATATGGAATCTAAAAAAAAAAAAAGGTTCTGAAGAACCTAGGGGCAGGACAGGAATAAAGACGCAGACCTAGAGAATGGACTTGAGGACACGGGGAGGGGGAATGGTAAGCTGGGAAGAAGTGAGAGAGTGTCATTGACATATATACACTACCAAATGTAAAACAGATAGCTGGTGGGAAGCAGCCGCATAGCACAGGGAGATCAGCTTGATGCTTTGTGACCACCTAGAGGGGTGGGATAGAGAGGGTGGGAGGGAGATGCAAGAGGGAGGGGATATGGGGATATATGTATACATATAGCTGGTTCACTTTGTTATACAGCAGAAACTAACACTACACTGTAAAGCAATTATACTCCAATAAAGATGTTAAAAATAATAATAAAAGTGTTGTCCCAAATGCCTAGCTCAGCAGTGTGGCTTCTGGCCAACTGCTTTCTCTGGCTCCACAGACTTTGAGGGTGGATAAAACAGGGGTTACATAAGTAGAGTAACTGGAAGGAGTGGAGTTGTGGGAAGATGATGAGCACAGTTTGGGACATGATGATTTTAAGTATCTAAGTGATATTCAAATTGACGTTCTAGTGAGCAGTTGAATGCACAAGTGCATAGCAAGTGTAACCTATCTGCGAGGACAGAAATCACGTGGACAATCAAATTATAATAGCTGCTTTATTATCAGGAATTTCAATCCTTTTACACATTTCCTTTCCTCAATATTTCTGACAGTCCTTCCCCATTGAGGGATATATGTGATTAAGAATGAATGACTGGGACTTCCCTGGTGGTTCAGTGGTAAAGAATCCACCTTCTGATGCAGGGGACGCGGGTTCAATCCTTGGTCAGGGAACTAAGATCCCATATGCCACGAGGCAAGTAGGCCTGCATGCCACAACTACTGAGCTTGCGCGCCTCAACTAGAGCCAACGTGCTGCAAACTACAGAGCCCGCGCACTCTGGAACTCACGCACCACAAGGAAGAGCCCGCGCACCGCAACTAAGACCCGACGCAGCCAAAAATAAAAAATAAATCTTTTTAAAAAAATGAATGATTATCATTGGTTGCCTGTTGCCACCTGGTATGAAGTAGGGACTGCACCCACCCCCCACGGCCTTTGAAACCAAACTGAGACCCTGACTAGCCATGCAGCCCTACTATTGGAGGAGGGATTTCTAGATGCCCTTCCCGCAAACACATTCCACCCTAACCCCTGGGACCTGTGGATATGATGAAATATCACTTCCTTGATTGTGTTACACTATACAGCACAATTGACCTTAAAATAGGAAGATTATCCTGAACTACCTGGGTGAACCCAGTATAATCACCTGAGCTCTTTGAAAAGCAGAGAGTTTTCTCTGTCTTGGGGCAGAAAGGAAGCAAAAACGATTTGAGGCATAAGGGGGAATTGACGTGCTATAGCTGGCTTGAAAATGGAGGGGAAGGAACAGAGAGAGCTGACAGCCCGCAAGGCGATGGGGACCTCGGTCCTACAACCGCAAGAGACCAAATCTAGCCAACAACCTGAATGAGTTTGGAGGTGGGCTCTCCCCTAAAGACTCCAAATAAGAGCTTTGTCTGGCCCAAACCTTGCTTTTGGCCTTGTCAGACCTCAAGCAGAGAACTGTGAGGTAACAGACAGGGGTTGTTTTACGTTTGTGATTTGTTACACAGCGGGAGCTAACTGAGACAACAGAGATGCTGCTTTGATTGGGTTGCCCACGCCCATTGGTCTCTGTTGTCTCATGTTAGGGGTCTGTCACCACTTCTGCCATGGTTGATCCCTGGTGCACCTGTTGCAGGAAGGGAGACCCCTTCCAGGGCTCTAGAGTGGGCTTTTGTCTAACACTCAGAAATGAATTGTCTGAGGAGACACACGTGCTGACAAAGCAAGAGACGTTATTGGGAAGGGGTGCCCAGGCGGAGAGCAGCAGGGTAAGGGAACCCGGGAGAACTGCTCTGCCACATGGCCCGCAGTCTCAGGTTTTATGGTAATGGGGTTCGTTTCTGGGTTGTCTGTGGACAATCATTCTGACTCAGGGTCCTTCCTGTTGGCGTGTGCATCGCTCAACCAAGATGGATTCTGGGAGGTTGGTAGGACATATGGACTGCTGTCTCCTCTCTCTTTTTGACCTTTCCAGAATTCTTCTGGTAGGTGGTAGCTTGTTAGTTCCAAGTCCCTTACCAGGACCTCCTGTTGTAAGATAACTCATGCAAATTGTTATTATCGTGCCTGGCCGGGACAGGTGGTTTCAGTCAGTAGTTCCCCTAACACAGCCAGATACCTGCCAGGCTCTTCACTGGCATTCCACCGGCCCACTGGGGGATACACCACTGAATTCCCTGGGAATGCTCTTTCAAAACATTACACCCAGGTATAGGAGAGAGAAGATAGATAGATTTCAGTATTGACCTAGGAATTAGATTTTTCTAGAGAATGGGAGAAGCTATGAAGGAATTGAAGATACTCATCCACACTGTTCAAGAAAGAAAGAGGGGCTAAGCAGGGGCTGATAGATTTAGAAAATGGGAGGACTCAGATCCCGGAGGAAGAGGGGAGGTGGCACAAGAGTGGTGTGGGTGAACACGTGAGAGCCGGAAGGGCAGGAGAAGGAAGTCAGGGTAAGACAGTAGGATGTGTGAGAAGGAACAGTTTCTAGGAAACACACAGAAACTGCATCTGCTTGTTGGCAGCCCCTTTCAGGAATCCCACTTCCTTGGCGCTCTAGGGGGTCCCACTTCGGGCCTCCCCCAGAACAGTTCAGGCTCTCGTTGCTCCTGCCACAGTCCCCCTTCCTGTGGCCCACTTTATTAGCTGAATGTCCCTCTCCCCTTTGCTGGATGGGACTGTCGCTGGATGGGACTCTCACGAGTGGGGGCGGGCTGAGGAATACGAAGGAACGGAGGATAATACACAGAATCATTGGGCACTGGAGCAGAAGCATCCAGCATGGCTTCCTCCCTCTCCACCCCGTCCTGGCAGCAGAGCTGGAGACAAGGACTTGGTCCTGGAAAGTGACCCCAGAGAGCAGACCTTGGGACTTGGGAGAGTGAAGCAGGGAGGAGAGAAAACTGATGGAAGGGTGCATTTTAGAGTAGGCATTGGGGCCTCATTCCACGTCTAAGAATTATACCGAATGCCCCCCAATAATAGTCCATTTGAACAGTGGCGGGGGGTGGCGGCTGAGCCGCTCCCATCCCCAGGAGGTGAGGGTTGCCCCAAGAGGCATTAACTGCATTCCATCCTCACACTTGTACTTCTAGCTGTGCTTGTAGGAAGGTCAAGTGGACACTCTCTGTGGTCAGAAAAGCCCTGGGGCAGAAAGCAAAAGAAGCTTGAAAAGAAAATATTGAATGGCAAAGCAGCACGTGAAACAGAATGCTCAGCGTCATTAGTCATTAAAGAAATACAAATCAAAACGCAGTGAGACACCACACCACACCCACTGAATGGCTAATAAAAAAATTTAAAAGGACAGATAAGAACAAGTGTTGGAGAAGATGTAGAGAAACGAACCTGGTACATTTCAGGGCAGGGGCAAGGATGGGAAGAAGATGTAAAAGGGTGCAAGCCCCCGGGGAAACAGTTTGAAAGTTTCTTAAAAAGTTAAACATAAATTTACTATATGACCTAACAATTTCCACTCCTAGGTATATACCCAAGAGAAATGTAAACATGACCACACAAAGACTTGTATATGAATGTTTATAGCAGTTTTATGCATAGTAGACCAAAACCAAGAAAGTACTCAAATGTCCATCAGCTGGTGAATGGGTAGACAAAATATGGTATATCCACACAATGGATTCCTTATTCAGCAACAAAAGGGAACGAGCTGCTGACATTCTATAATATGGATGCGTGAAAGGAAAATCAAAATGGAGTCAGTATTGCTAAGAGAGCTCTCGAAAATGGAGCCAGGCGGATTCCCTGGCGGTCCAGTGGTTAGGGCTCCGCGCTTTCACTGCCAAGGGTTCAATCCCTGGTCCGGGAACTAAGATCCTGCAAGCCTCGTGGCACAGCCAAAAAAAAAAAAAAAAAAAATGGAGCCAGGATGGAATCTGATCTTTTGACCTGATGAAGTCGCCCAGAATACCTGCCGGAAACTCAAGATACCTACCAGACCCTTACCCTAAAATTACTTAGGATAATCTGTTTACTTCTTGGACCTGTAGACAAAACAATGTTGCCTGCTATTTTAGTAACAAGGAATGTTGCCGGTCATCAGTGCATCAACAACTGTAGCCACACCCCGATGGTGCGCCCTGTGGGGACTTCAGGATGGAGAAAAACACGGTACTGATCCTAGATACTTAAGATGCTTAGCTAAGGAGTAATTTCAATGAGCCCAGACTCTTGCATCTTCCCATATATAGAAAAGCACTAAAATCATTAACTTGAGATCTCTGTATTTTGTGAGTAGCAGTAATCTTTTGATGCTCGACTGCATTTTTTTCCTCCGGCGCAAACTCCTATATGTCCCGGCTCCTCCACTACCTCTTCAGAACAGTTCCGCAAAGCTGTCTGAGAGGCTGTCTCTCGGGCCGTACTCCTCAGTAAGGTCGCCAAATAAAACATAACTTGCAATTTTTAGGTGGTGTGTTTTTCTTCAGTTGACAGACCTTCTCTAAAACAACTCCTGATTCCTTACAGACAAATATTTTCTGACTCACATCAGAGTCAATCACGATTCTCTCCAGGCAACTTTTAACAACCTGGTGGCTCTTCGTCTTTATAAGCCCCTGACTCTTTCTCTCCTTCAGAGTTACCCAAATCTGTGTCTCCTGAATTGTAGTTTTTAAAACTCCAAATAAACTTATTTGCAGCTTCCTGCATTATTTACTTTGGTTGACCGATGAATCTCAAAATCACCATACTAATCCAAAAAGCCAGACATTTATAGGAAAATGTCCAGAAAAGGCAAGTCTACTGAGGTATGAAGCAGCTTAGTGATTGCCTGGGGCTGGGGGTGGGAAGGACTGATTGTAAATGGGCTTGAAATGATGGAAATGTTCTAAACCTGGAACGTGGTGATGTTTGTGCAACTTGTGTTTTCTATAAAAGTCACTGAAGTGTAAACTCAGAATGGATGAATTTCATTGGATATAACCGCAAGAATACTTTTTAAAAGGAGGAGGAGAAGCAGACCTCAGCATGAGATGAGTGTATCTTCCATGGAAATGGCCACCGCAGCTGCAGCTGGTATCAGATGGGGCGAGAGATGCAACCTGGGGCCCTAGAGATGTCTTATATCAGAGATCTTCAGATTTTACATCCAACCTGCTACAGATGAGGAACTGAGGCTCAGATATGGGAAGCGACTTGCCCAAGTTCACTAGCATGAGGGGTTCACAGAGGTTCCCCAGGTGACAGTCCTTGTGCTGGTCCAGGCCAGGGCTCAGAACCACCCCCCGCCCTTCCCCTCTGGGCCCAGGGATGCAGACTCCGCACACGGGCTTGCTGCCAATGCCACTTTATTTGGGATATGCTAGTACCAGTGCATGGATGGAGGGTAGGGTGGGCATGGGAGGAGGGCTCAATGCTGTTGACCACGTGAGAGGCAGTGGTCCTCTTCCAGTGGAGCCGTCAGCGCTTTGAGAAATCACCTCCTAGAGGACAAATGAGCGGGAGATGCGCTATCAAAAGAGGCAGAGTGTGGGGCCTCCCTGGTGGCGCAGTGGTTGAGAGTCTGCCTGCTGATGCAGGGGACACGGGTTCGTGCCCCGGTCCGGGAAGATCCCACACACCGCGGAGCGGCTGGGCCCGTGAGCCATGGCCGCTGAGCCTGCGCGTCCGGAGCCTGTGCTCCGCAACGGGAGAGGCCACAACAGTGAGAGGCCCGCGTGCCACAAAAAAAAAAAAAAAAAAGAAGGGCTAGGGGGCGTGGAGGGCTGTGGTGTCACACCGGGTGGGGACGCCCGTGGTGCCACCACTCGCAGTGGTCTGCAGGCACGCAGGGGCCCCCGGGGCCTGCCCCGCACTGCAGCTGCCCTGAGTCTCCGTGGCGTTGGGCTCCCGGCACGTCTGCTCACAGGGCCCCAGCTCCCCGGGGGCCACCTGCTGCCACATTTCTCCGCGGGGGGGGGGCACTCTGCCAGGGAAGACCACGGAGCCCACCACTCGGGTCAGCCCTGGGTGCAGCCTCGATTCTCCCCCCTCCCACACTGGGCACCCTTGGGTCCCTGCTCCTGTCCCCAGCGCTGCCCACTTGGCTCCAGCAGCCTCCAGACTTCTGGGTTTCCGAATATACCTCTCTGCTCTATCCACCCTCCCAAATACTAGCGGGGCCCAGCTTGGTAAGTGGAGGTAGCACCGCCTAGGACATGCAGGCCCCTCTCCCCTTATCAGGGCCAGCCTGGCCTTGGCTTTGGAGGGACCAGCAGGGATGTGGGCAGCCCACATCTCACCCCGACAGCCAGCGACGGGGCAGCTGAAGGCTCCGCCTTGGCCGACACTGGGAAGAGACTGCTCTTGTTCAGATGCCTGCCACGCCTTCCTCCCCGCCCCCGTTCTCAGCAGCCCCGCCCTCCATCCCCACCCACGCCCCCAGCCCTCACCAGCGGGTGCAGTTCTGGGTGAGCAGAGTCCCTGGGGGCAGCTCCCGGCCCTGCTCTTCAGGGGTCAAGCTGAGGCCCCAGGGCAGAGCTGGGCGCACACACGTGCCGTAGCGCAGCAGCTGTCGGGGCGGGGCAGGCTCCGGTTACACTTGGACCATCCCCCCTTCCCCCCACCTGCCTGCTCCCTCACGGGAGAGTCAGGGCATGGTGCCCACACCCACCTGCCCTCCAGGGCAGTCACAGCCAAGCTGGCAGGGCTCCTGCATGCAGAGGGTGCCAGGCTGCAGGTGCGAGCACAGGCGCGGGCACGAGGTCGCACGGGGGCTGAGCACCTGGCCAGGTGGGCGCTCTGGGGGGAGCGCAGAGAGTGAGGTGGTGTCCCAGGGAGGGGGCTGCCTCGGGACCCTCCGCCGGCCGTGGCGATCAGCCGGGACGGGTCCTGGGCTCGGCAGCACGGCAGGGAACAGCAGGCACCCAGCGCCCTGGGTGCTCACCGGGGCAGGGCTGCAGGTTACGTTCCTGCCGCTGCTCCGTGTCCTGGGCCTGGCACGGTGCCCCCGCAGGACCTTCCTTGCAGCTGCTCCAGGCTGACCAAGGCCCGAGGGCTGGACGCTCATGGGGGCGGCACACCAGGGACCCGTTAACACAGGTGCTGTGGCAGCGGTGTGCAGAAAGGGCTCAAACCCTTGAGAGCCACGGTGAACAGAGCCTCTGCTCCCCAGCAAGGCCCATAACCCTGACCTGGCCCGAGCCTCCCACCCAGAGCTCCCCGTGTCCCTGCCTGGCCGCCGGCCGGCAGCCACACCAGCTTTTGCAGTCCAGCCACCCCCCTCGGCCGGAGCCAGCACCCATGAAGCACTGGGGCTGGGGAGGCCACAGCAGCAAGAAGACATGGGCACATGGCACCCATCCTGTACCAGCTGGCCAGGGGGACAGCGGCAGCCTGGGAGAGCGGTCGGGGAGGACAAGCAGGGTTGGGGCTGGGGCGGGCGCACGTGACGGATCCCTCTGTTAGCCAGCTGGAGTCCAAAGCCTCAGGCAGCCCTGGAGCACCCTTCCTCCCGCCCCTCCCCCCACGTGACCTGTTCTCCACCTGCCCTGGGTGTGGGCACCACCCTGGGAAACTATTTTTTTTTTTTTTTTTTTTTTGCGGTACGCGGGCCTCTCACTGTTGTGGCCTCTCCCGTTGCGGAGCACAGGCTCTGGACGCGCAGGCTCAGTGGCCATGGCGGCATGTGGGATCTTCCCAGACCGGGGCACGAACCCGTGTCCCCTGCATCGGCAGGCGGACTCTCAACCACTGTGCCACCAGGGAAGACCCCCTGGGAAACTTTAAGGCTTCCTGAGAGCATCCTTAGGATGCAGCCTGTCTTGACTAAGGCTCACTCGGGCAGGACCCCCAGCTGGTTGCTGAAAGTGACTCAGAGATCCACTCAGCTGCCCTATAACTCATGGCCCAGCCGTCTGCCCGCCACCTGTGTGGCACCGTCCCTGCAGACACTGCACGCGGACCCAGAGGTCGGCACAGCTTCTCGGGCAGTGGTCGGCACGGTCCAGGGTGGGCACGGGGTCCCGGGCCTCGCAGCTCTCTCCTGCGGACCAGAAGGTAGGAGTCTGTGTCGGGACTTCGTGAGTCCCGAGCCTTCCCTGGGCACCTCCAGGGCCAGAGGCAGCATCCCCGTCAGGTGCCATACCCCTGGCCCCTTCTCCGATGCTGGAGCCGGCTACCTGGGCAAGGCCCCATGTTGCAGCTCTCAGTCTGAGCCCATGGCCCCTGGCAGCCTCCTCCAGCGCAGCTGGAACCCCCCACTGCAGGGTATCTGGCAGCGGCTCCAGGCCCCCCAAGGACTCCACTGGCATAAATCTGGGGAGAAGAAGCGGAAGTCGGTCCCAAGGCCTGCCTCCTGCCTCCAGCTGAGCCCCCTTCCTCACCTTCTAGCTGCTGGCCCTCCAGCCTCAAATCCAGCAGGCCCTGGGGACTAGCTGGAGGGCGAGCAGGCCAGCTAACTGCTGGGACGCTGACGTGAATAACGCGGCCCAGCCCTACCTGGCCAGGCCCCACTCCACCGCTTTCCAGGCCCCTCCCCCTGTGGCCTCCGCCCCTCCCATCACCTTGGCAGGCTCCAGGGTCTGGGCAGAGACGCTGCTGGCTGAGTGGCACAGTGCAGAGGTCTGGATCCCCGGCCCATGGCCTCCCCGTCTCGGGGTCCAAACAGGGGCGGCAGCGGTGCTGCTCTGAAGCCAGCGTGGGGACCGAGGTGGAGGAGAGGCCAGCTGGGTCCCCGGGCCAGTGCTCCTCTAGGGCAGTCCTGGAGGCAGGGCCCACAGGGTGACCACTCGGACCAGCGGCTCAGAGGCAGAAGACCTAGGAAGGGCGGCACGTGAGCATCCTTCCCGGGACCCTCCCCCAGACCCAGAGACCACAGTAGATAGGGAGGGAGGGGCTCAGGTTGTGACCAGGAAGGTCTGGAAACAGGAGAGGCTGAGGGAGGTGTAGGGGGCCAGGGCAGGGTGACCAACCATCCTGGTTTGTCCGGGACCATACTTGTCCTAGAAACTAAAGTTCCAAGTCCCGGAAACCCACCCCTCCACCCTGGGCAAACGGGGACTGTTGGTCCCCCTGGTCCCGAGTTACCTTGACAGCCCCGGCTGGTGCGCTGCTGCTCCCCACGCTGGTACTCACTGTGGGAGGGGGCAGTCAGGGTGGGCTCAGGAGGCAGGACCCAGCCCAGCGCCGTGGGCAGGGGGCTCACGTAGGGGTAACCTGGGCTCTGGGCTCAGTTGGAGCAAGAGGAAGCTGGGACCAGGCCCGTGGGGCTTAGCTTGGCCTTCTCTGCGCGGCTGCCCTGGGGAACCCCTCCCCCTCCCCGTTCCACTCTCTGGTCCCAGCGCTCTGGTGCCACCTTCCCTGCCCCCAACACTCACCACTCTTTGCAGCCCAGCTGCAGGTGGTCCCCGGGGGCCAGGGTCACCCCAGCTCCTTCTCCTGAGATGTGCCGGTAGTTACACAGCTCTGAGGGAACGCAGCCTCCAGCCTGCTCCAGCAGCCTCTGTGCAGAAGGGGACACCAGGACAGGGCTGTGTGGCAACCATTTCATCATCCTAGTGCCGGCACCGTGCAGGGCCCACAGCAGCTGCACGTGTGTGCTGCTGAACCAAGGCATGGGTGAGCGGCCACGAGGCCGAACGTGAGAGCTGTCAAGGCCCCGAGTACCGCAGGTTTGCAGGAGAGGGGTTCATCTTGGACGTCACGGAGGGAAGGAGGCGTGGGGGTGGACAGGGTCCCCTCCTCCTGGGGCGTCTCCCCTAGCTGCATGTGTCACCTCGTCACCTCGGGGCAGTAGCAGCCAGGCTGGCAGGGTGGCAGGTGTGTGGCACAGAGCCCAGCGCGGAGGGAGCCGCAGGCCTGGAACTCAGAAGGAGGTGCGCAGCTGTCCTCCGCGGGGAGAGGCAGGCAGGCTGGTGGGGGGCAGCCCGGAGACACCCTCCGCTCCCCAAGCCCAGAGAGCACAGCGCATAGTCCCATCACATCCCCTTGAGGTGACCCAGGAAGAGTGCGAGATTGTCCCCCTGCTGCATGTAAGGACAGACCAGTGTCGCCCCATCCAGCACCCACTCAGCCCCTGTGGGTGCCTCCAGGCATGGGTGAGGACGGTATGGACCGTGGAGAGCCAGGGAGCTGCATGGGGTTCGGGGCCTGGCACTGGCAGGTGCTCCAGGGATTAGCAGATGGGAGGCAGAGGGGCAGAGACAGAGGGCAGCTAGGGCAGGAGGTGGGCAAGACCCACTGTGCCTGGGGGCAGCTACAAGCGGACATAAAGCCACAACTGGGCCTGTGGCTGCCAAGTGGGAGAACTGTGACGGCTTGGGGGCGGGGGGCCGGGGAGGAGCCTCTGTGAGGAGGGGGCTGCTGAGGGCAAGGCCAGGGGTAACTGCGCTGCCGAGGGCGGGCTCAGTGCAGGCGCGGGCAACCGCTCTGAGGTCCTGGGGACGTTAAGCATCGCTCTAAGAGGAGCCGGGAGGCCGAGTGGGGAGCCCGGGAGGTCCCTGTCAGCGTTCAGCTCCCTGGCTTCTTGCTCCTGGGGCCTCACAGAGCAGCTGCTGATGAGGCAAGGCCGGAAGTGGCCGTCCAGTCGTGTGCGGGGGGGCCCTCCGGGTGCTGGGCCCTGGTGTCGGTAGCGCTGCTGGACCAGCACCTGGCATGAGCACCGCGTCCAGATGCTCCACACACACTCCTCTAGAGACCAAACTGGGGAGAAGGGGTCAGCCTGGGGCCACTCTGGGCTCCCCAGCCTCTCCCCTACCTGCTCTCCCCTCTTATCCCAGCCCCAGCCAACACCCCGAGCAGGAAAAGGGCGAAAGAAAGCCAAGGGTTCTGGGAGGTCCCAGCTGGCTGGCTTCCCTGTCACCCAGCAGCAAGGGTCACATCTCAAAGGGCTCTAAAGGATTGATGGTGGAAAGGGGAAAAAAACTAAAAAAAATATTGGGATGCGATAGATACAGTACAGGTATATTTGGGGGAGATAATATGGGATTTGGGAAAACACATGATCCCTGAATCCTCCCCAGGCAGGAAACAGGCTTCACTTCCCGTGCGCGCTAACCCAGGCAGGGCCCTGTGGAGCAGGCCTGGGTGACCAGGTGGAGGAAGGTCCCACTGCAGGTGGGGTCGGCCTCGGCCAGCGGGCAGGGGCAGGGCCCCCAAGGGCCCCAGGAGCAGCATCCAGCGGCCCCAGGCAAAGCTGCTGCTCACAGCATCTGGGTGTTGAATGTGAGCGATGCAAGGCTATGGGCCTGATCGGAGGTGGCCAGGCACCTTCCCGTACAGAGCACTTAGCCAGGACACGGCAGGGTCAACAGAGGCCCTTCTAGGATGGGACGGGGGAGCGGGGAGCGAGGGAGGAGGAAAGGGCCTCAGCCAGGAACCAGGACACCTGAGTCTGAGTCTAACTCTGCCAGTAACTGTCTCCTGACTTGGTGTGTCCCTTCCCCTCCCTGGGGTTCAGTGTCACCAGCTCTAAGTCAGGAGGCTTAGAGGCTGCCAGAGGCCACAGGGTCTGCAGAGGTGAAAGCTGACAGGGAAGGGGAGAGGCGTGGGCTCCAGGCAGGGTGAGTTGTAACCGGGACACAGGCCAAACGGTGCAGGAAGGTGCCTTCGGGACAGTGACAGCCCTCCTCACAGCCAGCAGAGAAGCAGCCCACCTGCCGAGTGATGTGGGCGCAGGAGAAGGGGCAGCCCTCGCCAGGCTGGCACTCCCGGTACAGACGCCCGGCCGGGCAGCCTGCCTCTGAGGCAGCACCTGCGTCAGTGCCCAGCTCCAGCCCCGCTGCCCTCACTGCCTCCTGTGCCCACCCTGAGGCCTGCCTCTACTCACCCCGGCGCCCGCCCCCAGACAGGCCAACAACACCCTCCCGAGCCTGCCCCTCAGGGCCTGTGCCACGCCTGCTCCTGCGTTCCCCCCACACCTCAGCACAGCCCCAGCCAGCCTCCTTCCTCCTTCACTTGCCCATCACTGGCCTGGGTAAGGGGCAGCCTGTGGGGATGGCACGGGAGAGGTCAAAAGGCACCTGTGAGTCAGGGTCCAAGGCCAGAGTGGGAATCAGCTCAGTCGGAGTGTCCAGGGCAGAGCCTGGGCTGGGACTCACCTCTGCAGGCCTGGGTGCAGCAGACGCGGCTCAGGCGGGCGGTCTGGGGCAGGGCGGCCGGGCGCAGCGCCGGGAGCACAGCTGCTCCCCTCCTCTACACGAAACACTGCCGTCCTCCCAGGGGCCCCAGGAGCAGGGTGCATACCTGGGCAAGGCAGGTCTGTGCAGGTCAGCCTGCCCTCGGAGCAGGTGCTGGGCGGGGCACGCAGGCACAGGAGGGAGAGGGCAGCTCAGTCCCGCCGGGTCCTCCGCACACACCCCTCCCAATCGGCCCTCCCTTCCATCCGCCTGGCCCCATTTCCCTCTGAGGTCTCAGTCACCCTCCCCGTCCTCTAGCGCCTCCAGCCCCTGCTCCCTGACCCACTCAGGGCCCTCTCAGGTGTCCTGCGGACTCTGTCCTATGGGGAAATGATCACAGGGCGCTGCTGCTGACAGGGGCCAGACAGTGGGAGGAAACACCACACCGCCGCCCCCTTCCCCCTCACAGCACACGCCCAGCCCTCCAAAGTCTCCCAGAACTGCGGAGCTGGCTGCCTCGGTTTCCCCACCTGTCAGACAAGGGGTTAGGGGGCCTGCCACATCTCCTCAGGGCTTGTGGGAGCCTAGCATGCATCCGCTGAGACCGGGAGAGCTCAGGTGTCCTCACCCCTGCACCTGTCCCTGCATCCTGCATCCTGCCCGCACACCCGCCTCACCGGCAGTTGCAGCCATCGGGCCTCGCCAGTTGAGTGCCGGGACGGTGCCGCTCCCGGGTCAGCAGGCCCAGGCAGCTGCAGTGGCTGGGCTGCACGCAGACAGCGCCGTCGGCACTCAGCACCTGGCCCGGCGGGTAGTAACCGCCTGGCTGGCAGTGCCAAACCCAGTGCTGGGGGACAGCAAGGGAGGGCCCCGGTCAGCGGAAAGCAGGGTCGAGGGGACCAGGAAGGGGCGCCCGGGAGGGAAGATGAAGTGGAGGGGGAGGGGGGCAGAGGGGAGAAGGTGCGAGACTCCAGTTCAGAACTGCTACGTTCTACACTCAGTTTATGCCACGCTTCCACCGGAGTTTCTCCTCCAGGGGAGGAGGGGGAGGGAGAGGAGAGCCTGAGAGGAGCTTCCCTGGGCGGAGTGGCCTCCAAACGTGAACCCCATGGAGGGATGAGTGGGGACCGAGGCATCTCCCAGACCTCCTAGAACGTAGGGAGCAGGCGACTAGAAAGCTGGGGGGAGGGGGGCGTTTGGGAAGGCGCTGGGGCTCCCTGGGGGAGGCCGGGACCAGGCACCGCCTCCTCGTCCTGCCCTCGTGTGGGAGCCTCCCGACCTCCCTGGACAGGTCCGAGCAGGGCCTCCAAGCGCGTCCCTTCTCCCCAGCCCTTCTCTCAGCATTTTTGATTCGGGTCGGCTTCCTCACCACCGCGCAGGCGCCGCTGGACAGAGACCCCAGCGGCCTGCCTGTGTCCCTCTCCATGGTCCTGGGCGGGCGCTCAGAGGATAGACCCACACCCCCGCAGACGCAGGCGCACACGCGCGCGCACGGAGGCAAGGCCTGTGCGCCGATACGCCCCTGGGGTTTACGATGATATAACGGGATGATTGCCCCAGCCTATGTGTTTATGCTGCTTCTGTCACAAAACGTTTAAACTGAGAAACGTTTGCGGTAAGGAAGGCAAGGGCTGCTGGGTGAGGCTCGCTCCCACTTCTCTCTGGAGCAAGTGGGACCCTGATGGGCGCTGACCCCGCCCCTTCTCACCACTGCGGGGCAATCCCAGGTCAGAGGGGCCACACCCCAAAGCCACACCCTGCCGTCCCGCAAAGTGACCCTCAGGAACCCAGACTCACCACGAGGTCGTCACAGGAGCAAGGACAGGGAGGGCCACAGGGGCTGTACTCGGCCCCTTGGATGGCGGTGCAGTTGGTCACTGGGGGGAGGGGACAGGATAGGCAGGGAGCTGGGTGGGTCGCCTACCCCGGCCCACCCAGGCCCCTCTCCCCGTCATGCTCCCTACAGCTTTCCCACCTCTGCCCCCTGACCCAGCCCCGTCGCCAGCAGGTTCCTGGGCATGGCAGAGCCTGGCAGGCGGCCCCCTGGGCCCGAGGCCCCTCGCAGTAATCCCCCAGGCCCTGGGGTGGGGTCCGGCTCTGGAGGCCGCCCACACAGGAGTGGCGGGGGCTTGGCTGGTGCAAGGCGGCAGGCATCCACAGGGCGCAGAGGCCACATCCGGGCTCCACAGGACTCACGGTCACACCCCAGCAGGAGGCAAGGCTCCTCCTCTGCCTCAGGGCCTGGGCAAGGAGGTGGGGCTGAAGCCAGTGGGGGCAGCAGTGCCAAGCTGGATGGTGTAACGCCGGGGTCCTGGTGCAGAAGCGGTGCCGGTGGCGTCGGGCAGGGCCACAGGAGGCCAAGCACTCGCTCCATGGGGTCCAGGGTGACCACAGGAGCCTGTGCTCCTCAACAAGAGAGGCCACGATAGTGAGAGGCCCGCGCACCGCGATTAAGAGTGGCCCCCGCTTGCCACAACTGGAGAAAGACCTCGCACAGAAACGAAGACCCAACACAGCCAAAAATAAATAAATAAAAATTAAAAAAAAAAAAAAAAAAAAGAATTTCCAGACCAATCAACATTTTACAAACAGGAAAACAGAGGCCCATACTGAATGCCACTCGCCCGGGGTCATGTGCTGGTCACGGGGCTGGCAGAGCAGAGCCACGCGCCCTGAGTTCAGTGCTCTGCAGCAGCAGCCAGGGTGGGAGGGCTGGTCAGTCCCCCTCGGGGCAGGAAGCAGGGCCCTGTGCACTGTCCAGCCACTGCTTGCCCAGGGGACACAGAGATTGACAGCTCAGCCTAGGCACATTCACTTCTCCCCCGGGGTCCCACCTGGGAGAGGCATCAGCTCGGGGCGCGGCTGGGAAGGTCGTGGGGCTGCAGAGGAGCTCAGGGAGCAGGGTCCCTGGGGTGACAGGGAGGGGTTGACAAGGCCGTGGGTGGTGTGGGGATAAGTGAGGGCAGGGCGTGGAGGAAGAGGTGGGTGCCTCATCTGTTCAGAAGGAGTAGACACTAGCTTGAGTCTCCTGGATCTTTCTCTTAGTATTTCCTCCCTTTTAGTTTTCTCCAATAAAAATGTTTTAAAGCCCACTTGTCAAATTTGTGGACACTCCAGAAAAAAAAAAATCTAAGAGAGAAAAGGCAAAAGAGAAAGGGGCAGGGGGAGAGGAAGAATGAAGGAGGGAACTGGGGGGAGGACCAGGGGACAGAAAATAAAATGAAAGAAGAAAATTAACTGAAAAGAAAGAAAAAAGAACGGAAAATTGAAAAAAAACAGAGGGAACGGGGTTAGCGCGCCCTCTACTGGCAGATCCTGGTATCAGTTTTGAGTGTTGGATGCTTCGAGGTTTCTGAGCAGAAAGCAAGTGCACCCCAGGAAGTGAATTACACTCAGGAAAGACAAAGAGGCAACTGGAAGGAGAACGTAGAACGCCCCCACTCCAGGCTCTAGTTCCATCATAAATCACCTCTCCCAGCTGAGCCTCAGTCTCCCCATCAGTCAAATGAGCACGATGCCTGGGGGGAGGGACAGGGGTCAGAGTGAACACTACCCCAGCCCACCAACCTCCAACGCCACCGCTACCTCCATCCACCGTCTGCCACCTCCTCCCCCAGCCCTTGCCCCCTCCCCACGCACCAGTGAGGTTCCAGGGCCATAGCAGGTCCAGCTGCAAGTAGGGGGGCTGGGCGTGCCACTGAGTATAAGCTTCCTCTACGGGGCTCCAGCCCTGCTGCCCAGGTGCCTCCGTGGGAGGCCTTAGGATGGCAGCCCAGGTGGGGCGCTCCAGCTGCTGGGGCAAAGCATGCAGGCTCCCCTCGGGGAGTTGGGCCAAGCCCAGGGGAGAATAGCAGGGATCTGGGTGCATGAGAGAGGGGCTGGAGTTGGGGGAGGGCAGAGGCTGGCAGGAGCCTGCTAGGGGCATAGTTAGGAAGGCACGAGGGGAGTTGGGGGATTTGAAGGGCCCACACAGTTGACCTTGCGGTGTCAACAGGGACAGAAGGCTGGTTCAGGAAAGGCAGCGATGGAGAGGCAACTTAGGCCGGGATGACGTCTAGATGCTTAGGCAAACCATCCTCCCCATGGAGGCAAGAGGTATAGCCCAGCGATCCTGTTTGCCCTCCCAGGTTGGACAACCCTTGGGCAACATCCCCCCTCTGCCCTACGATAGCCCGTGGCTCTTACCTCTGGGGGGAGGCAGAATGTAGGTGATCAGAGGGGCCCCGATCTGGGGGCTTGGGGCTGGAGGGGCCATGTGGCGGACCGTGGGTTGTCTCCTGTGTGGGGAGACTCAGGCTCACACCAGCCCCTGGCCCAGCTCCCTGACCTCTCTCCACTTCCTGGGGCACTTTCTCGCCCACGACTTCCCAGGAGCTTTGGGAACAGCTCCCCAGCTGGAAAAGCCCATCCTCTTTCTCTTGTTGTGAGTTGGGGGTTTTCACTTCCACTGAATACTTAAGAGAACGTAGAATAAAACCACCAGTCCAAAGCCACTTCAGGGGCCAGGACCGAGCGGCTGCAGTTCCTAATCCAGGGCTGCTGTCGCTAATTGGGTACCCTTGCGGGCACGAGAAAAGGGCATCTCTGGATGGAAGCGGTCCTCCAGGCTAGAGCCTAGCCCCCACTCGCCACGTAACTTGTGCAGTGAACCACCTGTACAACTGTGCGTGCGGGCTCTCTCCTAACCTCAGCAGCCTATGGGTGCACTTTTAAGATATGGAATCTGGACCCAAAGGCACATCAGTTTCTGAGCCTTTGTATCTTCCTGTTTTATTTATAATTCAGTTTCCAAGTAAAGATGCTCTTGAAAAGCCCAACTTTGTCATGGCTGCTCTTAGTGGGAATAGGGAAGGAACCAGATCTAGCCCAGCAGAACCAGAGAAAAGAAAGCGTCCTCAAGGGTGACCTCACAGGGGACGCAAAACCCCAAAAAGGTCAGAGGAGGCAGGCAGAGATTGAGGCCTGGCCTTAGGAGAGCAGAGACAAGCGAGCGCTCTTCCCCCCAGCCCCACCCGAGGGCCCCTTCCTTCCCCAGCATCCAGGACCCAGGCTCCCATCACCCTGAGGCTGGGGTAGCCGGTGCCCCCAACTCGGCGCTGCCACCTGTGGCTCCCTCTGAGTCCTCACCACCCTCCTCCCCTTGGGGCCCCTCTGCTACCCCGCAGACCCACTCACCAGGCAGGACACAGTGGCAACATGACTCTCCCACTCCCTCCACCAGAACCCAGCCCTGGGGGCACAAGAGTCAGACCAGACGTGCTGAACTGGCCACCTGCCTGGCCCGACCCGCGACCCTGGCCTCTACACACCTCGCCCCGCCCCCGCTGCCCTGGCCCCAGGGCCCCTGTTCCCCCCTCACCTGGGGGCAGCTGCCCAGCGGGCAGTAGTGGGAGCTGCGTGACGTGCTGCCGTGCAGACACTGGCAGCCCTGCAGGGGCCCTCTCGCCAGCGATCCCCGACTCGGCGGACCCTCGCCGGGCCTCGGCTGGACCGGGGGAGGGAGGACCGCCCCTCACCTGCTGAGTGGCTCAGCTAGGCAACCGCCCCATTCTGTTTTGCCCGGAGCGAGGGGTTTCCCAGGACTCAGGACTTTCAGTGATAGAACCTGGAAAGTCCTGGGCCAACGGGGACACTTGGTCACCCCGTCACCCCGACCCCACCCCGAACCCAAGAAACTGCAGCTGGCCCAAGCGAGGGGTATGGAAGCAAGCTGTGCCAGTGGAGCGGTCCCAGAGGGACCTACAAGCCTCACCCCAGGTACCTCCAGAGGCACAAGGTGCAAACCAGAGGGCCCATACCCGTCCTTGGACTTGTGGGCCCCCTGCACCCCGTTTTTGGACCTCCAGGGCATAAAACTGATGCAGGAGAAGGCCAGGGATCCCCAAAGATGTGCTGGGAGTCCTGGTGTTTAGACTAATAGGGGCACAGAGTGTGGGGGTCCTTGTCTGGGGTCCGTGGTGCCCGTGGAAGCACCCTGAGCACAAGCGGCTTCCCAAGTGGGAGCTGGAGGTGAGGTCAAGGTCCCCGCAGGTCCCTGGCGGGTGCAGTAGCTGTGGGCCAGCGAGGCAGACATTGTTGGCGCTCTGGAAGGACCACTGAATGCTGCGGCTCCCACAGGGGCCCAGGCACTCGGTCCAGGGAGACCAGGATGACCAGCCACAGTTCACTGAGGGAGGGCCAAGAGTCAGGGCCGCAGCAGGGCTGGGTGCTCCGCCGGCTGGTCTGGGAGGAGACCAGAGACCCCTCAGGAAGGGCCGGGGGGGCCTCACCGGCACAGCCTGGGTTGGGCCGGCAGCGCCGGGGCCGTCCATCTCGGCAGATGCAGAGCCGGCAGTCGGCCTCGATGCGCTGCCCACGCCAGTAGTGGGTGCTGTCCACCAGGCAGGGGCACTGCCACGGCCTCACACACCGCCCCTTGTCACCCAGCACCTGCCCTGTGGGGTGCCAGCAGCCTAGGGAAGGCCCAGGGTGAGGCTTCTCTGTGGAGAGCTCGGTTCCGGCAGACATGCCCGCTGTACCCCAGGCCCAGAGCTCCCTTACCTGGGCTGCTGCAGGGCGGTCAGGGGGGCACTCGGCCTGACCAGAGATGTCATCACAGATCAAAGGGCAAGGGGCACAGGGATGGAACACCAGCTCCCCGGAGCAGGTGACATTGGGGCAGCCATCCTGAGGGCAGGGTCCTGAGATGAAGCCGAACCAGAGGTCATCAAGGGTGGGTCCCCTTCAGGGATGAGCCGCCCACCAGCAGCCCCTCCACACTTCACCCACCTTGCCCTCCTCCTGTCCACTCACTGGTCTGGCGGGTGCTGGGAGGGTCCCCAGGCAGCACGGCACAGGTGTGGCCCCCGTTCCGGGGTGGGCGGCACTGCCGCTGCCGGGCCATGGTGCCCCTGCATGGCTCAGAGCACGGGGACCAGGGAGACCAGGAGGTCCATTCACTGTCCACTGTGAGGAGAAAGGGCCGACCGGTGGGGAGGTGGGCCGTGAGGTTGGGCCGGGGACCAGCGCCTTCCTCCCGCCGGCTCTCTGTAGGCCCCGCCCACCCCACTGGCCTCCTGGTGCCCAGGACCCCGCACCTGGGCAGGTGGCCGTGACGCAGGCCTGAGTCTGGTGCTTGGGGCCCGGGCAGTGCCGCCGCACCGGGAGACTGGGCGGGGAGCAGCGGCGGCTGCAGCCCTGCACCCCGGGGCCGCACGTCTGGCTGCACAGCGCCCATGGGCTCCAGGGGCCCCAAGCCTCACAGCACTGCTCTTCCCAGGAGGGCCCTGCCTCCCCCGCCAATTCACAGTCAGGCTGCCCAGCGCACACCTGGGGAGGGAACGGGGTCAGGGCGACTTTCGCCTTGGGGGCACAGTGGCTCTACCTTCCGCACCACCCGTTCCCCACCCTCACCAGCTGGAAACCGAGGCAGAGGCCATCCGGGTAGGAGTATTCTGGTCCGGGAAGCCCTGTCCTGTTGGGGCCTCCTGGGACTGGCAGCCCCTCTGAAGGGAAGACGAAAGAAAACAGGTAGGTGGGAGTGAGAGTCACCTCCCAGGCCTCCGCCAGCCGTGGCCTCCATCAGGGGAACAGCGTGCCTACCACAGCCCAGCTCATCCTCGCCCTGCGGACAGTCGGGGAGCCCATCGCAGAGCCGCTCAGGGTTCAGGCACAGCTGGGGAGCCAAACCGCAGGGGAAGAGGCTGCCGCAGGGGGGCAGGAGGCTGCAGAGGAGGGCGGGGCAGCCGGAGGCACGGGCGGGGGGTATGAGGCAAAACCCTCAGGGGACACAGCCTGGCTCAGACACCTTTGTGAGGGGTCCAGTGGGGGCAGGCCACAGGGGAGGAGATGGGGCCTGTGGACAGTGCCCAGCCGCCACCAGGTGGCCAGGCCGTGAAGGTCTGACTTGCGGGGACACAGAGGGGACCCCGAGGCCTGGTAGGGAGAAGCTGGGGGGAGCCCCCCCAAACTGCCCCCCCCACCCCCTGCGGCAGAGACACTCACTGCCCACCCTCTAATGCATCCAGCCCAAATGTGGGCAAAGACAAAAGCCCTTTCTTCTCTCCCCCGGGGCTGGGCGGGCAGGCAAGAGTGTTCAAAGAGAGTTTCCGGGAAAAGATTCAAGGAGGACAAAACTCGCTCAGATTCGGCGGCCCCCAGACCTGAGTCGCTCTCTAGCGAGCGCCACCCCGAACCGCAGGCGCCGGGGTCCCCGTCCGAGCCGTGGGGACAGTGTGCGGCGCCGTCGCACAGCTGCGCGGGGGCCACACAGAGCGGGCCGCGGGCGCAGGGCGGGAGGTGCGGCGCGCAGGGCCGGTCGCGGCCGTCTTCGCCGTCCTCGCCGTCGCAGCGCCAGCCCCGCGGGGCGCACTCGCCGCTGCCGCCGCCGCTCGCGAAGAGGCCGCAGGGCGGCGCTGCGGGGGCTTACGCGCTCCACCCCGGCGGGGCGCCCGGGGATGCCTGCAGGCCGCCGGGCCCTTCCACCGCCTCCGGCTCCGCTCCCCCTCCAGGCCCTTCCGGCCCCCTACCTGCGCCCGGCCCTCCCCAAGTCCAGCCGCTCCCGCTTTTTGCTGCCCTACGGGTTTTCCAAAAGCTCTCCCGCCGCATCCAAGAATTCCCGTTAGACGCCAGTCGGTTTAGAGGGGGGCCTTGAACTTCTGGGAATAAAGTCTGGACTCTTTCAGTCCCCCGCAAACGCTCTTCACTTCCTTCATTCCAGTGTCTCCAGGAGGCTGAGTCTGGGCCCTGCTCCTTCCCACCCCCAGCATCTGCCCCAAGGCCTCCCTCTGAGGTGCTGTCCCCTCCCTTCCAGGCCTCCAGACCCCATTTTCTCACCCCCTTCCCTCCAGGAGACTCACCGGGGCTGACGCTGAATTGGGGAGTAGGTGCAGTCTCCCTGGAGACAGCAGAGGGGCCAGGCAAGGTACCAGCCGGGGGAGTGGGCAGAGAGGGGAGCGGGCAGTGCCCTGGCCCCTCGTTGGCTCCATCTGGGCAGTCCCAGATTCCATCACACAGGTGGATGGTCCCCACGCAGGCACCATCGATGCAGGACACCTCCCCAGGGGTGCAGTTCACTTGCCCTGTAGCCAGAGAAAGGCGCTGGTCCCAGGGCACAGCCCCTTTTCCTCACTGTTTGGGGTGCCCTCACTCACACACCCACAGGTGCCCATTTCTCAGCTGGAAGCTGGATTGGTGAAGGAGGGGAGGCAGACAGGTGGGGGCCCACAAGATGGGTCTCTCGGAAGGGGACGCCTGGTGGACTGGAGTCCGGGGTAGGGACCGCTAACCCCAACAGGACTCCTCGTCAGCAGCGTCCGGACAGTCAGGGGGCCCATCGCAGAGCAGGGCAGGGGGCCAGGCAGCGCCCGTTAGCGCAGGCCAGCGAGTCCTGGGGGCACGGGCAGCCCTGCTCATCCGTCCCGTCTCCACAGTCGTCCTGCCCATCACAGATCAGGGCCAGGGGCAGGCAGTGGCCGGAGCTGCAAGACATCTGCCCCTCCCCACGGCCTGGGGTGGCACAGCCTGGTGTGGGGAGGGCATGCAGGCTGAGGATGCCGACAAAGGGTCCCAGAGAAGCCCCCAAACCCAGAAACCAGAACAGCCCTGCCCACAAGTCGCAGTTGCTGGTAACAGGAGCGGCAGCTTAGGAAGCCGCCCTAGGACGCATGCTTCCGTTACACTTTCAAGGACTAACCCGCCACTCGGCCACTGCCACCCGGGACGCTCACCCTCCTCGTCTGAGCCATCGCCACAGTCATCCTGGTGGTCACAAAGCCACCCGTGGGGCACACAGTGCCCGCCCTCCTGGCATGGGGCCTCTCCCTCCGCACAGCCAGGCACCAGCTCCTCCCCGCGGCTACCGTCATCCCCAGAAAGCCACTGACTTTGCTGGCAGGTGCTGAGGATAGTGTCCTGGGCTCAGCCAGCCCGGGGCACAGGGCTCCCCCCAGGCCCACCACTCACCAGTTGCCACAGTCTTTCTGCAGTACGGTGCCCGGGGGGGAAGAAGCTGCCTCGCCACTTGCAGGGGCAGGAAGCCGGCTCGAGGCGGACTCCTCCTGAGATCACAGAGGGCAGGGCTCTGGCAAAAGGGGCGCGGCAGGCCTCTGGGCCATCCCTGTCACCATGGCCTTGTGGGCCCCTCCCCTCTGCCCGCTCTGACCCTCCACACAGTGCGGCAGAGCCCCCTCAGGACAGAAGCAGCCCTCCACACGGGCAACGGCCTGGCAGTGCCACCCAGGCTCAGGACCGTGGTCATGGCAGGTTGGGGGGGGGACGCACGGGGCCACAGGCCTCATACCCCTGGCCCCCTTCACACTGCAGAGCTGGGTGGAGAGGAGAGAGGCTTGGGTCCCTGAGGTGCAAGGGCACCAGGATGCAAGAGCAGCAGGCGAGCCAGCCTGAGGCGACACTCAGGGAGGGCACGGGGGCGCGTGGCGTAGACTCTTGCCGAGCCCCTCCCGAGGCTCTTTGCAACGTGCACGCTCCACAGAGCCGCAATTTCACCGTGTTTGGTTCATCTAGGGAAGTGTCTGGCGCACGGTAAGTACTCCACACGTATTCGCCCTTGAATGGATGAACGGCTGGCTCTCAGCCTAGAAGTATTCTAGAAGGAGCTGAACGTGTGGTGGGATCGGGCAGCCGGGACCCAGGGTGGGGCACACTCACGGCAGAGCTCCTGGCTGCGCCAGCGCACGTGGATCCCGTGCCGTGCTGGCAACGCTCGTCTGTGTAGGCGGCGATGGCCGAGCAGAGACACTCACAGTCGCCCCCTGAATCACATCTGAGGGAGGGAGCGCTCGGGCCCAGCCCTTCCCCAGGCCTGCTCCTCTCGCCTGCGGGTGTCACGCACACACCACTCGAAGTGCTGCTCTGGGGGCTCCTCCGCATGGCACCGGGCAAAGAGCGGCTGCCGCATCACCCCGCAGCGGGCGCGGGCCCAGCCGGCCCGGGGGGTGTTCACCTGCGGGCACACCACGGTGGACCTCCTCCACAGCACCCAGCCTCTCGAACCCCCCACCTCGGGTTTCCGCAGCTGCCCCTCCTCCCTTCCCCCTTTCCTGCCCATCCTCACGGCGCAGGGGTGCCGCAGCTCCCCTGGCTCGGGGCAGAGAGGATTGAGGCACCAGGAGTGGGCAGCCAGTTCAGCCGTGGGCTCCAGGCAGGACTCCCTGGCGTCTCCGAAGGTCATTACTGGCGTCTCCATCAAAGTCTCCACACAGCCCCGCCACCCGGCCGCGGAACTCGGGGGACAGCTGCACCAGGACCCGGGTACCCGGACGGAGAGGGCAGCAGGGGGGAGGATTGTGGAGACAGGATCCCGGAGGCCTTCTTTAGGGCAGGGGGCTGGGAGAAGACCTAGGCACCTACTATGTGGGCCTGCTTGACCTTCCCAGGTAAGTACCACCATCCACCAGGGAGCGCTGGCTCCCTCTTTCGGGGGTGATGATTGGTGGGGATAGAAGAGACCTACGTTTGGGGGGCTAAGGGCAAGAAGTGAGAGCCTACTTTCCGAACTAAACCCAGGTTGGGGGGGGTGGGTAGGGAAATTCTCCAAAGGGCAGGATTCCAGACTCCAGGACGGCCTGTGACACCCACCTGCCCCAGAGGCCTCAGTGCAGGCGACTTTTTCCCACAATGGGGGTTATTTTGATCTCCTTTGATTTCTCAGTAACGGTTATTTCTAAATCGCCAACTGCTTGGGTTTGGGTGGTGGGATGTTAGGAAATTTATTTTTATTTCTTCTCTCTAAAACTTGGTATTTTTAAACTGTTTCTTTGGTGAGGAGGTATTGCTTTCATAATGAAGAAAAATATAATTATGAAAACATAATTTGGAGACTCTGACCACACACGAGAAGGAGTGAGAGCTTGTGGGGAGCTTCAGGGTGGGGGTCAGATGGCTGGGGGCGGGGGCTCGCCTCCATCCCAGAGCAGGGTGAGGCCCAGGCAGGTGGTGAGCTGCAGGAAGAGGCCAGCACGGCGCAGGCTCAGCCCGGAGCCCGTGTAGACCTTGGGGGGGCATTACACTCACCCCATTCACTGTCACTGCCTGGCCTGTGGAGGGAGAGAGACATTCCGACTCAGCCTTGGAATAAAGGGGCTCCAAGATCCCCACGAGGCCCTCCTAGCCTCCCCTCCAACCTTTCCTTTGCTTCTCTAGCTGTGTGACCTGGGGCTAGTCACTAGACCTCTCTGGGCTTTAATTTCATGGAGCCTTCCAGAATTATGATTCCCAGCCAAGAGAAAAGGCGCCAGCCCCACTGCACTGATGGCTAGCAGTGGGGAGACACGGGGAACCCCAGACCTCAGCTACCCATGCAGAGCTGTGACGCCACCTGGGGTGCCCCTCCCTGTCAACGTCACCCTTCAATGTCGCAGCCACCTCTCAGCATGTGCACAACGGTGCTCTGCAGCCGCACGGTCAGCGCCTTGGTGCAGGTGATGCCGCAGGCCCCGCAGGGCAGGTCCTAGGCAGAGACCGTGAAACGGCCGCTGGCCTCTCGCACCAGCAGATACTCGCAGGCCCCGGGGAAGGTGAGGGCCAGCCCATCAAATGTCACATAGTGGGGGGCACCTGATGCCTGGCACCGTCCGTCGCACCACTGGCCCATGCAGCGCCACTGCCGACCCCGGCACACCCTGTGGGCAAAGGGGAGAGGGGAGACAGATTCACGAAGACAGGGACCTGGAACTGTATCCAGGGGAGGCAGCCGGTCCAGATTCCAAGCAACTCCAGACAGACCCTCAGTTTGGAGAGATGCTGAGGACTCCCATTGTCCAGGCCAGTCTGGATATCCCACCCACCATCACCCCAGCCCCTAGCCAGGGGTCACTAGGTCACAGGGTTACAGGTCACGGGCTGGGCATACCAAATGTTATAGTCCTCCTGGATTGCAGCGTTGGGCAGGTACCACTGCCCACTGTGACAGCAGGGACAGAGCTCGGGAGGTGTGCAGCCCTCACCCTGAGCAGAGGCCGGGGACAAAGGGCTCCTTGGAGGACTGCCTGATCCCCCACCACCACCAGTTACACACAGGCAGGGGTCAGGGCAGGGCTCTGGTTAGGGTAGCCCCCTCCAGGACTTACCAGCAGCACGGCTCCTGGGGGAGAGACACAGCCTCCCCATGCTGCCTGGGGGGCAGGAGCCATTGACACTGGGGCTGTCACAGGTGAGGAGGGAGGCACCAGGGACGCAGACGAGCCCACGGGGGCAGAATTCCCGCGGTGGGGCGCAGCGTTGAGCAGTGCAATTCCACAGGCCCCTCTCCTGGCAGATGCTGTCAGACGTGGGGAGGCAGGTAAGGGCCTGGCCCAAACCCAGACTCACTTCCAGGCCCCTGACCTGCCCTGGGAAAGCCTCAGGATCCCAGGGGTCTGGAGCCCCTAACGTTGAGGGAAAATCCAGCTCTGACACTGGAGAACCCGAACGTCTCACCCCCGACCCCAGTTGTCACAAGCACAGGAAGTGTTTCCAGCACCTGGCCATAACTGGGCTAGACACTGTCACCCTTTCCTGCCCCAACTCCAATAGAGGCCATTCTCTGAGCTCTGGGGAGGGGCAGAGATATTGAACAACCCTACTCCCAGCACAGGCAGGAAAAGGATTTCACTGAAGTCTCACTCTCACCCACCAAAGCCCGAATCTGGCACAGCCCCTGTAGGTCTGTAACTTGCCTTTACTTCCTAACCCATTGAAGAGCCTCTGGACCCACACTCACCAGGAATTCAGAGATCTGGGTTCTAGCCCTTCATCATTAACAAGCTACGTGACTCTGCAGGCTATTTAGCCTATCCAAGCCTCAGTTTCCTCATCTGCAAAAGGGGAACAATTCTTCCTCTTCCTACTTTACTAGGTTATTGTAAGAATTAAGTAAGATTAAATAAGGTAATATACGTGAAAGTGCTTTATAGGCCCTAAAGTGCTCCACAACTGAGGGCGAGTTATCAGCATTTTGTCATTCTGACGTGCATGCCATCGGCCCGGAACCCACAGAGCTACATCCCTGGCCCCTTTTCTCTAAGCTCCACCTCTTCACCCCCAAGCTTTTTGCCTCCCCTCACAGGTGTGTGCTCTTACCAGCGGTTGCAGCCCTTCATGGTAGCACTGCCAGGGGCATAGCGATGGGCCCCAAGCTGGCAGGGGCATGAGCCGGGGGGCACAAACTGGCCCTCAGGGTCCCAAAGCAGCCCCAGGGGGGCAATTACAACCGGCCACACAGCTGCCCAGCTCCCCACAGCCTTCAGTCTCCCCACAGTTCCAACCGCACACTGGGGCACACTCCTGGTACTCCTGGCCACCAGGACACAGGACAGCTGGGCACAGAGATGCATGCAGGTCAGGGGCACTGCCACTGCTGCTCTGCCCACCCCTCCGGACCCGATAGTCCCTACGTCTCTGAAAGAAGGCAAACCCAGCAAACTGCCGAGGTCAGAGATCCTTCTGGGGACCCTCCCCTGCTGCAAAGCCATTGGATCCCACTGAGCCATTCCTAGAAGGTGCTGGAAGAAAGAGCCTGGGGATGGGGCTGGCCGGCTGAGCAGACCCACGGCAGAGGGTCTGGTCTCTCCAGGAAAGCAGGGAACCCTCCTGGGCACAGTACCGAGCATAGGCAGCGAGCACGGGGCACGGGCAGTCCCCGCCGTGGGTGCAGCCACACACAGGTGCCGAGCAGCGCAGGTGGAACCGTGCCCCGTCCACCAGCCCGTGGCACTCCTTGGAGGGAGATGAGGAAGGGGGTCGGCTCCTCCCCCACGGATTCCCCTGTCTTCTCTGGTCCCCACTGCCACCTCCCAGTGCTCAGCAGTCCTGGCACGGCACCAGGGCCCTCCCGGTAGCCCAGGAGGAGGGCAGGGCAGGTACTGACCCCATTTTCCAGGTGCAAACAGGAGGAGTGCCCCCAAGCTGGCTACCTGGAAGACTGGGCCATGCAAGATGGCACAGGCTGCCTCCACGAAAATGTGACGCTGAGTGTGGGTGCTGCAGCGGGAAAGTGGGGCGCTGTCCTCCGAGGGGCACCTTCCCTCGCCTGCCACTTGGAACTTGCTAGCAAAGGCGGCAATGCTGGTCTCCATGTTGCCAGCAGGAGTCAGGAAGTCAGCCTGCTGGTTCCAGGCCCTCTGTGGCTTTGCCCAGCCACTCACCCGCCCTCTGGCACACCTGGAGGTCATGGCGGGTGTCCAGGGTGATGTAGGCTGCAGGGTCAGACGCTCCTCAGAGGATGCGGGCCCCAGGCCAGCGCAGCAGCAGGAAAGTGGAAGAGGCGCCGGGAGACGCTGAGGCCCCCAGGGCCGCTCCAGGGCAAGACCACATCCTGCCCGTCCACCAGTACTGCTCCTGCAACAGGGGGTCTGTGAGGGGGCCACCCCCAAAGGGCTGGGCTGGGCTGATGACGGTGGGGGGAGGGCACATTGCAAGATGGGGCTGTGAGAAGGGGAAGGACCTGGCGTAGGAGGGGGGAGGGCCTGTGTCATGGTGGGCTGCCTACCCTGAGCAAGGGGAACTGGAGTGACCCCTGGGAGGTCACGCATCCCACCTACAACCCCCACATGATCCTTCGCACCCACTTTGCCTTTGCCCTTGGAGTCAGTGTGCAGGAGGGGCTGGGACTGGGCCCTGGCTGTCCAGAGCTGGGAGGGGCCTGCCTGCCTTGGTCACCCCAAGAGGCCTTTCAGATCCCTCAGAACATTATGAATTGTATTTTCCCCTCAGGGAAAATGGGGCAGAAGATGCCCTGGGAAATTTCCACAGGCCTTTATGTCTGCTTCAGAGATGGCAGAGTGAGGGGGAAGTTGAGGCAGTGATTTGGGCTGAGGGAGTCGCGGGAGAGTTGGGCTCAGGAACCACAGGGCAGTGTGGATGGAGGGTGCTGGACACAGCCCAAGTCCACAGGGAGAGGAGAGATGACAGGAGGCCCCTGGGGCCTGAGCCACACTCCAGAGGGCTGCTGGGAGCAGAAGGCCTGGTAGGTAGGTACCCTGAGAGCTGAGGCCACCTGAGTCCCTGAGCTGGACGTGGGTGTCCCCCAGGGAGACCTAGATGGCGTGGAGGCAGCTCCCAGCATTGCAGTCCCCGTGCTCCCGTACAGTCAGTAGCGGCCTCTTTACGAAGTCCTGGGGCTGATGGTGAGGAACATGGTGGCGGTGGGGCAGACCCTGAGAGCAGCTCCTGTTCTACTGGTCACCTACGGCACACACTGGGGCAGCTTCCACGCAGCACGTACGCTGACCGCCTGCCAGCCAGCCAGACTCTGTGAGGTAAGGGGCTTAACCCTCACCAAGGGCTGGCATATGTGACGTGTGTGTGTGTGTGCGCGTGTGTGTGCGCGTGCTTGCGTGCACCCACATGTGCAGGTGTGTGTGTGCCTTTTTGGGCAACACGTCTCCTCTCCCTCCTCCCTGTGGGTATGTATGCTCATCTCTATGTGTGCCCGTGCACACACACACGCTGAATCTATGTGCACACGTGTGAGCATGTCATGTGCGAGCTCCTGTTTGTGCCTATGTGTGTAAGAAGGTGGCCTGGGCCTGGAGCTGGGAAGTCACCTAACTTTATTGGGGGAGGGCTGGGAGGAAGGAGGACCCTCACTTCCCCTGGGGTTGTTTTACAGGAAGTAGCGTGTGACAAGCCCAGCCGTCCCGTGTGTGAGAAAGGACCGTCAGGTTGGGTTTTGTTTTGGGCCCCTGGGCTGGGGTGGCGATGACGGCGGGACTTTCACAGGAACCTAAGGAGGGGGCAAGAACCCAAAGGGCAGGCTTGTGGGTCTGCGGCTGCCATCTTCTCTCCAGAGTCGTTTCTCTCTCAGCTTTTCCCTGGACGACTGTGTGTGCTGTTTATTTAGTGGTTTGCTTACAGTCCCTTCTCCCCCATAGCACCCCTGCGAGGGCCCCCGCTCTGGCACGACACCCCGCTCCCGGACTTGGTCCTCTGCACACCTGCACCAGGCTGAAGCGGCGACCTGCGCGGCCGCGGAAGGAGAAGCTCCGCCCATCGAAGGTGAGGTAATGCCCGTCCCCGCCCACCGCGCCCTCGGCTGGGCACGGCGCCTGCGCGCAGAGCCAGCGGCCGTCCTGGCCAACGCTGTGGGCGCGAGGGACTGGAGAGCGCGCTCCGGATCGGCCCCACGGCGGAGGCGGGGGCTGGGGGGGGAGTTGAGGGGGGGTGGGGGTGGAGTGGAGGGGGGGTGGGGTGGAGTGGAGAGGGGGTGGGGGGTGGAGGGGGAGGGACCGAGCTGGAGACGCCCTCCTACCCCCCCCAAACCCTGGTCCCTCCCTCCCCCAGCACCCCCTTCTCCCCGTTAGCACTAGAGGTCAACTGATGGAGGTCACCGGCTAGGTTTTAAAGCAGGGCCGTCACTTATGCCTTGAGAGGTCACAGGTCTCTTGTGAGGGAGGCCCCAGAAGGGAGGCAGGTTGAGGAGATAGCATAACGGAGGGATCAGAGGGGACCAGGGAGCCTCCAACCCGAGCGAAAAGGCCAGCAAGGCCCGTGGACCCACCGCGGGCTGCACAGCTGGCGCACGGTGTCACCGGGGTCGTAGCGCCGGCGTCGGTGGTAGCAGGGCCAGCGGGCGGCAGGCACACAGAGGGCGCGGTCCCAGAAGAGGCCGGGCGGGCACTCGCAGCCGCTCACGCACTCTTCCCTGCAGGACCCCTCGCCCCCCTCGCCCACTGCCGAGCAGCTGGGCGGGCAGGCCGAGGCGCAGTCCGAGCACAGCCGGCCCCCTAGGCACAGGCGCTCTGCGGGCACAGGAGTGGCTGTGAGGCCCAAGGAGCTTCCCTCCTCCCGCCAGATCCCGCTGCCGCTGGAGAGCCAGCAGGCCTTGGCAGCCCCCCGAGAGGGGCGCTCAGGGGGTGGCGGACCCCCTCAGGAAACAGGAGCCACGTGACGGCCCTCGGTCAGTTCCCAGTTCCACAGGGTGGGGAGGCCAGAGGCTGTGCACAGAGGGACAGGCGGGAGCCCTACCGCAGAAGCCGGGCTTCCTCCAGCGCACGTGGATGCGCCGCGCCGCACGATCCTGGGCGTAGCTGGCCAAGGTGGAGCACGCGGCCTCCAGCCGCTCCTCCCGCCCACTGCCCGCTGGGGCCCCAGCACAGTAGGCAAAGAGGCAGGCCTCGTGGTACTCAGCAGGGGGCACCTGCCGAACCGGGACAGCCCCTCAGCCAACCAGCCTTCTCCAGTACTCATCAGCGCCTCCCTCCTCTTGCTTCCAAAACGCCCTGGTTTATAACCAAACAGAACACTGCAAGGGACCTTAGAGATAATATATAGGAGCCTCCCAGAGGGGGCGCCCTGACCGACGGCCCAAAGCAATTTGGTGGCTGGACCAGGTGCCCCGTTTGGCAGCTCCCCAGCACTCCCCCTTCCCACCCCTCCAGTGCCTGATGCCACCTCCACCCCCACCCGTACCTGGGCATGGCATTCCCTGCATGGACCGTCCAGCAACTGATGGCACACATCCTGGCCTGCAGCCTCGTAGCACAGTGGTTAAGAATCTGCCTGCCAATGCAGGGGACACGGGTTTGAGTCCTGATCCGGGAAGATCCCACACGCCGCGGAGCAACTAAGCCCGTGCACCACAACTACTGAGCCTGCGCTCTAGGGCCCGTGAGCCACAACTACTGAACCCGTGTGCCACAGCTACTGAAGCCCGCGTGCCTAGAGCCCGTGCTCTGCAACGAGAGAAGCCACCTTAATGAGAGGACTGCGCACCGCAACGAAAAGTAGCCCCCGCTCGCTGCAACTAAAAACAAGAAAGCCCACGTGCAGCAACGAAGACCCAACGCAGACAAAAATTAATTAATTAATTAATTAATTAATAAAAAATAAAAGAATTCTAACTGCCTGTCGGGGGAGCAGGTGACGGCCGGGGCTGTGCCTTTCCCGCAGGCTGGGATCTGTGGACCCACCGGGGAGTTTGTGGCTGGAGCAGCTGTGGCAGGGCTGGGAGTGGCCATCCCGCCAGCTGTGTCCCCAAGGCCAGGCTCAGCACTCCTCCAGGCTTCCCACAGAAGCGTTAGCTGAGCCTGCCCTCGGCTGGCACAGCCATGTGGCAAAGCAGTGGCCCTCAAGGCTGGCTTCGGCAAGGGCTGTGGTGGGTAGAAAGAGAGAATGGGCAGAGCCAGACGGTCAGCCTGGACCGGACTTCCCTCCCCAGGCAGACTCCCACCTCCAGGCAACCCTGGATCTGGGCTAACCTCAGGCGCTTACCCAGGGTGCAGTGGGTACCCCCACCCCCACCCCGAGCCTGGGCAGCAAGCCCTCACCGTCAGGTTCCATGGAGCAGGCCTGGTTTCCGGGGACCTGGGTCCACCAGGTAGGGGGAGGGGAGAAGATGTTAGTGTTCAGCCCCATCCCTGGGAATGGCCTGGGACATTCAGTCTGGTCACCTACTCTGAGAGGCTTTATCGTGTAATTTTCCCTTCTTGGTCTCCATTTCCAAAGCGAGAATGATCTCGGGAAGGCGGACTGAAGGGGGGTCACGGGGAGCAGGCATCGTGACTCTCCCTGCACTGCCCATGGAAGTGCCCACTCATCCCCCACCCCCACCCCCACCCTCCGCCCCTCTGGAGCCCACCCACGACCTGCTTCCCAAATGCCCGCTTCTCCAGGTCACCACTCAGTCCTCCCCTATTCTAAGGATGTCACCCCACGGCTCTCTCCTGCTCGGCAGCTAGCCCAGGCTCCACGTCACTCACTTGTAGATGGGGCAGAGCCCTGCACGGCCACTCCAAGTCAAGTCCAGCCTCCAGCCCCGGCGCTGGCAATGATGGAGGCTGGTGCAGGGCACCAGGTCCTCCTGACGGGGGGTTACTTCCTCCTCCACCAGGATGGTCTCTGTCCACTCACACCACTGCCTGCCCATAGATGGGGAGCGACAGCTTCGGCCACTGTCCGCGTCTCTCTGGGAGGCCCTATCCTGTGACCCCACTCCCCGTGGAGAGTTAGTTAGCTGAGGGGGAGGCTAAGTTACACAGGCTGAGAGAAGCGGGTGCGGGAAGGAGTCTGGCTGCCCCAGAGGGGCCTGGGCCTGCGGCAGGAGGAGAAGGATCTTAGTCCGAGGAGCCCCAGGGTGGGCTGCTTACCCGTTAGCCAGTGCCCATGCCGTCCCGCAGAGGAGGGCAGGGAGCAGCATGGCGACCCCCAGGTCACCTTTGGGGGCTGTGAGGCTTTGGGGAGCCAATGCTGTGGCAGGTGAGCAGAGGCTGGGGCTGGCCTCCCCAGCCCCACACTGCTGCTACTGCAGCCTGGGGTCAGTGTGTCCAAGGCGGCCTGAGACAGCGAGCGTGAGGCCCGTGGCACTGGGGAGGTGTTATCTCAGCCCCATGCCCAGCTGCCCAGAACCAGATTGGACCTGCCTACACATCGCGCAATCCCCTCAGAGGCCAGCTGAGGCCAGCTCTCCCTGGAAACAATCCCCTTCCTGTGTGTGTGTGTGAGTGAGTGTGTGTGTGTGTGTGTGTGTGTATGTGTGTGTGATGGGGGGTCCGTGTGTCCCAGGTCACAGCCAAACAATCCCCTTCCTGGTGTGTGTGTGTGTGTGTGTGTGTGTGATGGGGGGCCCGTGTGTCCCTGATAGTACACTCTCAAGCCCTACCACCCATTAACGTGGACAGGGGCAAGCCTCACTCTCTTTCTGGGACTCAATTTCCTTACCAGTAGAAACCTCAGGGGCCTCCTGGGGAATCAGAGGTGGGACAGGGGCTCCACGAATACTTTGAAATTGTGTGTGTGCACGTTTTTCTGATGACAGTTCCATAACTTTTATTAGATTCTTAAGGGGGGCCGTGACCCCACAATAGTGTTAAGAGTCACAGGGCCACGGCCTTCCAGCCCTCAAATCCTGAGTGTACGAGCCTCTCCCCTGTCCCTTTCCTGCTTCTCCTGCCAAGCACTCCAGAAACGAGGGTCAGTGAGCAGAAGGAATGGGGTTTCCAGGGCGATTGGACTGTTTGCGGACAGGGGGTGGCGTGCGCCCTTCCCTCTGTGCGGTCTGACTTCTTACTGAGGGTGATCATCTGTGGCTGGCGGGGGGTCCACCTGCTCTCCTCGGGTCCCTGGGATCCAGAACCAGGAAGCCCAGGTAGGGGAAGGAGAGCCAGCCTCAGGGAGGAGTGCCTGGGCTAGAAAGTGTGGGGGGCAGGGGGCAGAGGGGCCTGCGGGCAGGGCAACCGGATGGGATCATCTGAGCTGAGCATCCGGTTGGAAGAGGGCTGGGCAGCAGCTCGCTCCCCAGGGGAATCCTGGTTACATCCTGGTTACCGGTTACCAGCTCCGAGGACACCCAGGCTGGAATGTGGCCTGGGCCTCAGATCCTGTAACCCTCCGACCCCTAAACCTGATGTGCCTCCAAGCATCCCACACAGTCACCCCACCTGTGGTGGGCAGGGTTGGGGGGGGGGCTGCCGGGAACCAGAGCCCTGCCAGGCATTCTTCCGGGCCGGCCCTTCGTCCTGGGGCAGGAGAAGGCGCGGTGAATCCCTCAGGGAGCTCTCGGAGGGGGTCCTCGCAAAGGTCCAGGGTCAGGCCGTGGACACCCAGCTGTTCCCAGCCTCTCACACACGCACACCTGGACACTCTCCCTCTGGCACCTAACACACACTCACACTGCAGGTCTTACAAGCACAGACCGAGGTGCCTGTGCCCCATCCTGGCACACAGTGACGTGTTCTGCTCCCAGGGCCGTCCTGCAGCCCGATGACCAGGCCACACACTGAGTGGCTGAAGCAGCCCATACAGAAGGTAGAAGAGCCCTCCACAGCTGATTCCAAGGCACCCTGTGCTCTTCCAGGCACCACCTGTTCCTGTCCCCTCACCCTAAGCATCAACAAACGCTGATGTGCCCCTGCTACATGCTGTGCTTCTCTGTGCCCTGGTGTCCCCTCCAGGTGATGGGGTGTGGAAGCCAGGGGAGGCTGCTCTTCACACCGAGTCATCCCCACCCCTCCCGGAAAAGCCACACGCGGATTGGGGAGAAATACAAGTCACATCCTTCCCTCTAAAGAGGCCAGGAGGGAGGAAGCTGGAACCCAGAGGAGATTGGAGAAAGAGATTAGAGGGAGGCCTGGAATAACCAGCCCACATTTTAGATGGAGGAGGACGGGATACGGGGAGCTTTCAGGGGGTTGGGGTGCCCAAGTGGCAAAGCTGAAGAGAAATGTCACAACCAGGGGCAGGGATGACTGAGGGCTGAGGGCACCCCTCCACACCCGACTGGCAGGTTTCCAGCCGGGTAGGAGGATCCGCTCCCCACCACGCCCAGGGGACTCTGCCCTCTCATCAGCAGCGGCTCCCCTGGATGCCGTCCTGGGGAGTCTTCACCCCATCCAACTCCGGCCTCACCCCCGACGCCTCCTCGCCAGCCCTGCCTTTTTCCAGGTGACCTGGTTCAAAGCCCCCATCCCAATTTCTACTTCGAAGGTCACGTTCTGAGCAGGCACTGGGGCCCAGCCTGGTCTCCTTCGGGCTCTCCTCACCGCCCCCAAGGGACCCGGCTCCCGCGGTGGGTCTAAGATCGGTGGGGGGCGGGGGGGTACGGGTCTGGGTGGATCCGAGTGGGATCAGGGTGGAGAGCCGGGGCAGGGCCGCAGTTTCCCAGACCGACCCCACCGACCGACAGTCGGGGACTCGATCCCGCCGCGGGAGCGCGGCGCAAACACATTCCGCCGTGCACTTGCGATTCAAAGACAGCAGCGCAGACGCTAGCTCCCTTCCCCTTAACAGGCCCCCTCCTTTTCCCCCCAACTCCACACCGCCCCCCGACGCCCCGCGCTCCACCTTTCCCCTGGCTCCTCCCTCCGCGCCTGCCGGCACCCTCCCTCGCAGCCCGAGTGCCCTTCCTCCTTGCCTCCTCTCCCTCCTCCACCCCTTCCCCCCGCACTCCTCTCCCCCCCACCCCTTCCCCTCCCTCCTTAGCTCCCACTTGCCATCACCTACTGCGGGCCGTCGTTCCTCCAGACCCTCACCTGCCCGCCTAACCCGCCGGGCACCCTCTCCACTCCTGGGCACCCTGTCCCCGACCTCCCCCACTGGCTGCCCCGCTGCCCCCTCCCGCCTCCTCGCTCCCTCCCCCTCCCGGGCGCCGCTTCCCCGCTCCCGCTCCCTCCGCGTCTTTTCCTCTCCCCTCCCCGCGAAGTTTCGGGGCTGTCAGTCTGTCAGTCTCCGGGCAGTCCGCACCCGGACTGCAAGCGGCGGGCGCCATCGCGAGCCGAGCCCGCGGGGGCAGGAGGCCGGGGCGCCGGGGTCCGGGCGGCAGCGGGGAGACCGTGGAGGCGCCCAGGGCGGGCGCTCCGCCGCTTCCCCGCCACACCCGCACTCGCAGCCACCGCCCGTGCGGCGCAGGTGACAGCCCCGGGGGTGCGGGCGCCCGGAGCGCAGCAGGGGTGGGGTGGGGCTGGAGGGGAGCGAGGGCAGAGGAGCGGCGAGGGCCGGAGAGGGGAGGGGTGGGACCGGGGAGGAGGGCCGGCTCGGGGGTCAGGGCTTTGAGGAGAGCGGAGAGGCGGCATCCGGAGGGATGGGCGGGGGCTGGGGAGAGGGGTCCGGGTGGGAGTCAGGTGGGAAAGGGTGAGAGGCCCCGGGCAGGGAGTGGGGCGTCTCCGGAGAGGGGGCAGGGTGTGTGGGAGGGGGCCGAGGAGCACGGGCGGGAGTCGAGGCGCGGGGATCGGGCGTTCGGGAGGGGCGCGAGAAGGGCGCTGACAGGTGAGCCCGGGAGCCGGGAGGGCGTCGGGACGTGTAGTGAGCTCCAGGCGGAGGGGCTCCGGGGGACAGACGGAGGCGGGGAGGGGGGTGGGAGGGGTCTGGGCGACAGGAAACCTTGGGAGGGGTGAGAAGTCAGTGGGGAGCAGAAATGGGGAACGGAGCCCCGGAGAGGGAGGGGAGGGACGTGGAGGTGGGTTGGGAGGCAGGGGCGGGGAGGGCAGGGCCGGCGAGGCAGTCGGAGGGAGCGCTGAGCCTCACACCCGAGGCTTGCTGGGGGCCGGGCGACTAGGCGGGAGCTCGGGGCGGGGGGGGGCGGACTGGAAGGGGGAGGGGAAGAGCAGTTCTGGGGAGTGGGGACCAGGAAGGAAGGGAAGCGAGAGCCCGCAGGGGAGGCAGAGGGGGAAGGGAGACGGGGCCTCGGAGGGGAAGGAGAGCTGCAGGAGGGAAGGAGGGAGGGAGGAGGGAGGAGGGAGGGAGAGGGTGGTGTGGGGAGAGAAGGAGGAGGGCTGGGGAGCGGGGGGGTGGGTGGAAGGGAACTGAGGTGAAGAGAGGAAAGGAAACCAGAGTGGGGGAGGAGAGGGAGAGGGGAGGGGAGAGCCGGGAGGAGGAGGGCGGTGTTGGGGAGGAAGGAAAAGAGGAGGGGGAAAGGAAGGGAGAGGGTTTGCGGCCGGGGAGGGGGAAGGAGCCGGGGGAGAACCGGGAGGGGAGGGAAAGGCGTCCCTGGGCCTGGGGAGGAGGGGAGCTCTGCCGCGGAGGCTGCCCCAGCTGAGGGTCAGGGGGGCGGTGGCTGCGGAGGGCAGACCCGAGGGGGCCGAGAGGGGTTGGCAGGCAGGCTGTGGGCAGGGGGAGGAGCCGGAGGGGCGGGGCAGGGGGCGGGGCTGGAGAGCCAGCCAGCTTCCGTGGGGAGAGAGGGCGGAAGGCGGAGGGAGCGGGAGAGGGGAGGGTGGAGGGAAGGCTGCCAGAGACTGGGGGGGAGGGGAGTCTGCTGGGGGAGGGGCAGGGGACCCGCTGGAGGAGGAGCCGCGAAGGCGGCGCGAGGGCCGGGTGTCCAAGCCTGGGAAAGCCCCGCGGGGGAGGGGCGATGGTTTGGGGGAGGTGAAGCTAGAGTTATTCCTGCCTCCGGTGAGGACCCTCCTCCGAGGGCCTCCGCACCAGTTGCCCAGTAGTGATACTCACCTCCGCCCCTAGGCTGGCTCCTATTTCACCGGCTCCTGCAATGACAGCTGGAGGGCCTAGGAGACGAAGTTCCCCGCTCTCCCCTCTGGTCTCCTACCCTCCACCCTCTCCCCAGAGAATCGGTTGATTCCTGACACCCCCAGGCAAGGGCCCTGGCGGGTGGGGAGCGCTGAAGGGCCGGTGCTGGCTCTGAGAGACCTGCAGGTGAGGGTGTCAGGCTGATTTCCAGAGCTGAGCTGAGCTTAGCTTGCAGAAACGGCTTCATGGCCTTCGCCTTGGTCCACCTTCAAAGGTCTCTGCTTTCTGAAATCCACGTTCCCTCATTTCCCTCACCTGTACCTGAGGACATCACCTTTGGAGCTCCTGGAGATAGCTGACGGGGAGAGGTTGGGCAGAGCCAGGACCCAGGTGGAAGCTGAGAAAAATCTGAACAAGGTTGTATTTCTCCTTAGGGTCTGTGGCCGGATCCCCAGGAGGAGTTATCCTGGGTTGCCATGAGAGAGACCTTCGAGGCCCTCAGGTCCCTGGGTGAGCCAGCAGAACTGAAGGAACTTGGATGGGGGGCAGGGGAATAGGGGGATTCGAGAGCATACTACGCCTGCTGCTCCCCTAATCCAGACAGCAGAGCATCCTCAGGAGGTTGCCACCCCGATACCCCGGAGACCCGAGGAGCCTTTCTTTAGGGCAGCATCCTTTTGGATTTCATCAGGAAGAATGCCTGGTCCATGTTGGAGGTTGTGCTAGTACTCACAGAACGCCAGGATATTTAAATCTATTCTCTCTTCCTTCTGTCGCCTGTCCTTGACTCAGTGCAAGAGGGCTGAGGTCGATACCTGGCCGAGCCACTGCAGGGCCTGGCTGTCCCTTGTCCTAGTTAGAGACCCTTCCTTCCTGAGCACATGGGGAAAACCCATTGGGTGGGCTGGGAAGGGGAAGACCCCCCCATCTTTGATCACCTCTTCTGTACTTTGTGCTTTACTTGGACCCATCCTTTTGCCTGTAACAGGACTCTCTGTGGGACAGCCGGAGATGGCCCCCCAAAGTGAGCCTGGGGAAGAGTCCCATAATGCCCAGGAACAGATGTCCCCTCCCCGGGAAGAGAGAGTGCTGGGCAAATGCTCAGGTAAGTAAGTGGGGACCAGGGAAGGTGGCTCAGGGCGGAGTCTTCCTTCCTTTGTTCATCAGGTGTTTACTGAGCACCTACTACGTGCTCCATGCTATTCTAGATATTCAGGATACCTCAGTGACCAAGGAGACAAAGATCCCTACCTTCCAGGAGCTTAATCCTAGTGAGGGCAGAGGGTCAACAGACAACAAATGTAGAAATAAGTGTACTTATAACCCGTGTTAGAAGAGGCTATGTGCTTTGGGGGCGTAAAGCAGGGTGAGGGAGCCTGAGACCACTGCAGGTAGGGGTGGGGCAGGCTGGAGGATTAAATAGTGGGGTGAAAGTAGGCCTCATTGGGAAAGTAAGATTGGAAAGAGGTGAGGGAGGCAGCTAAGCAGATACGGGGAGAAGATGCCTAAGGCAGGCGGGGACCTGGCTTTCTGACACCCCGATCTCCTCTAATGATTTGCCTTGGAACTGGAGTCCATCTGGTGGCTGGGAGGTTCCCCATCTCCCCTCCTAGGAGCCTCATGTAAGCCTCAGGGCAGGGACCCTTCCTTGCTTCCACTATCTTACACACACATATTCCAGAAACTCCTCACAGCTGTGGCTCTTGCAACCTGCACGGCCTTAGCAGCTGCCCTGCTTGAAGGAGCCTGAGGCTGCCCTGGGGCAGCTGGGAATTCAGCCCCTGCAGGTATGATGTGGGATGCAATCCTGCCGGTGGGGCTGGGACCGGGGTGTCAAAAGCCCCTGCTTCCTAGCGCCAGTGGGGAGCTCTGTCCATCTCTGATGTCTGCGGCATCCTTGAGGTAGCCTGTTCTCTGCCAGGGCGTGAGGCCCCCAGACCAGAGGAAGGTGCCCCCACTGAACAAGCTGAAGCTCCCTGCAGAGGAGGCCGGGCATGTGCACCACGGAAGGCTGAGCCCATGGGCTCCTGCCCAGGTGAGTCTTCCCAGCTCTCCATCCCACCAGGGGGCCAGGCGGAGGGAGCAGGGGCCTGCCAGCTCCCGAGCTGCTATCTGAGGAGGCAGCCCCCCCAGGCTCTACCAACCCAAGATGGATCAGGCCCTGGCACCTTTCTGCTGTAGAGCTTCAGCACGCAGAGGGAATTCTACATCCACAGACAACAGGAATCAGAGAGGCTGGCCACCAAAGAGAAACACACTCTCACCTCAACATCCTCCAGAAGCCTTAACTTCCCAGCCTGTCTCCCCCAAAGTTCATTCCTGTTGACAACTTGAAATATGATTCCCAGGAAGACATATGGCGTTGACCAACCTTTTCATTGTCTCTCCCCAGACATGCTCCTTCCCCCAAATCTCCACTGATCTCGATGCTACGCACATGCTCCGAATCTGTTGTATTTGACGCATCTCCCCCATACGCAAGGCGATCAAACAGTTCGTTCTCTCTCCACAGTCCTACCCGTCACTTCCTTCCACTACCACCAGCTTTATCACCTTCTGCTTGAGTGATGTCACTTATTCCACAAGGGCTTATTTCGTGCCCACTAGGTCCAGGCTGTGTTAGGTAGAGCGGGAAGAGAGGGGCTCTAGAGTGACACAGTCCTGGTTTGAATCCTTGCTCCACAATTTTTGCCTGAGTGATCTTGGATAGGCTAGAGGAGCCTCAGCTTGTTCACGAGAAATAAGACTCACTTCTGCACAGGGGTTTTCGTGAAGGTTTGTGAGAGAGTGTATACAGGGCTCCATCTGCAGTTGGCACTCAGTACATGGTGGCAATCCTCCTTTTTATTAGACGCATAAAGAAACAGAACACAAGATGTCTGCCCTCCAGAAACTGAAATATGATACCAATATGAGCCAGAATAAAGAATGAAAAGAACAAATTACAATAAAGGCATGTCACAAGGAAGTGTAAAAGTGTCAACATTTAAGTGTTTTTATGAGATCCTCGTGCGTTGGATTGGTCAAAGATTTTGTTGACTTGTGCTCCATATTGAGAGAGGTGTAGACTCCAGCTTGGATGAGGGTGAGGGTGGAGGATGGGAAAACATTCTAGGCTAAGAGACTTCGAACTAGGGAAGTTGACATGTGACTGGGGTTACAGAAGACCAGCTTGCCTGAAGTGAGGGGTTTATGCCTGGGAGTATTAAGAGAGTTGGACTAGGTTGGCGTGAGCCTCGGATGCAGCTAGAACTTGCTTTATCCTCTAAATAATAGGGAGCTATTGACGGTTCTTCAGTAGAAGAGTGGCACAGTGAAAATGAAAGCGATATCACAGTACGATGAGTAGCTGTTTGGAGCTGATGGACGGATAAAGGAAACTAGGAGTAAATCTAATTGTGAGACTGCACGTGGACTGTAACCAAGGCTCAGGCTATTACAGACGTTTAGAGCCAGACAGGACCTCCGATCAGCCGGTACAAAGGTTCTCAAACAAGAATCACTTGGGGAGCTTGAAAGAAAGAGAACAGATTCACGGGCCTGGCTCCCATAGATGCGTTTTGTGAAAGTTGCCCGGGAGATGATGACATGGCACCAGATTTAGGAACCATGAGCTGGTCCCACCTTTACGCCTAAGCGAGCTAACACACTTCGTTCAAAGAGATTAAGTGACTCAACCACGGTCACACTGCTGCTTAGTGGCAGAAGGGGACACTCCCGGTCTGGGTCCTGAGCTCCTTCCTCTTGGCTGGGCCATTGCAGTGCCCAAGAGCGGGCAAAGCTCCAGGGGAACCCATCTCCAACCTGCTCCCTAAGAGGGCCCTCCCTGCTTCTCCAGCGGTGGCACCATCCATTGGTCCTCCAAGTCCTGTAAACTCAATCCTCTTCTTAAACTGGGATTTCCCACCTGGCCCTAGAAGCAGCAGCGAAGGGCATATGAGCAGGGGGAGACTTTGAGAAACCACAGGAAGGAATGCAGGGGTACTCAGTGGCCACTGGGGAGGAGTTAGCAAGGGGGGCGTCAAAGGTGAAGGTCAAGGTTCCGAGTCCAGCCCGATGGGAGAAGGAGGCTGTAGACCTACTGTTGACATCAGCGGGGTAGATCTGGGAAGGTGGGGTGTTTGGCGGTAAGCCTGCTGAGCTGTAACCAGTTTGCAGGACACGCAGGGGAGTTGCTCAACTGGGGATGAGAGGTTGAGGTTCCAGAACAGAAAGATCTGGGGGGGCCACGTGGACATATGAGCCAGGACAGGAACCTGAGGACTGAACCTTGAGGGAGAGTAAGGGGAGGCTAGTCCAAAGGCAGGGAGGCAGGCAAACGGGGGCGAAAGCGTCCCCGCAGCAGAGCGCGGGAGGCAGACTTTCAGTGATCTTTGGGTTTGGTCATTCCCAGGAATTTCCAGTGGAAAGAGCAGAGGCTAGACTTCAGGGCTCCAGGAAGTAGTGGTCGTACTGGCAGATAAACGGCGCATAAATAAATGGGGGCTTAACAGACTCGCCTTGTTTTGATCTTTCAGGGGAGGAGTGGATGATTCGGCAGGTGAAGGTGGAGGCGGAAGATCACGAGGCAGGAGAGGAGGTGGAATGGCCCCAGCATCTGTCATTACTCCCCAGCCCCCTTCCCGCACCTGACCTGGGGCCTCTGGCCGCCGCCTATAAGCTGGAGCCGGGGGCCCCAGGGGCACTGGGCGGGCTCGCGCTGGCGGGGTGGGTTCCGACCTCGGAGAAGCCCTATGGCTGCGGGGAGTGTGAGCGCCGCTTCCGCGACCAGCTGACCCTGCGGCTGCACCAGAGGCTGCACCGCGGCGAGGGCCCTTGCGCCTGCCCGGACTGCGGCCGCAGCTTCACGCAGCGCGCACACATGCTGCTGCACCAGCGCAGCCACCGCGGCGAGCGGCCCTTCCCGTGCTCCGAGTGCGGCAAGCGCTTCAGCAAGAAGGCCCACCTGACCCGCCACCTGCGCACGCACACGGGCGAGCGGCCCTTCCCGTGCGCAGAGTGCGGCAAGCGCTTCAGCCAGAAGATACACCTGGGCTCGCACCAGAAGACGCACACGGGCGAGCGGCCCTTCCCCTGCCCCGAGTGCGAGAAGCGCTTTCGCAAGAAGACGCACCTGATCCGCCACCAGCGCATCCACACGGGCGAGAGGCCCTACCAGTGCGCGCAGTGCGCGCGCAGCTTCACGCACAAGCAACACCTGGTGCGGCACCAGAGGGTCCACGAGGCGGCCGGCCGCGCCCCATCCTCCCCCGACGCGTCCGCCTCGCCCACGTCCCCTGCCCCGTCCCCAACTCCGTCCCCTCCCGGGCCCAAGCCTTTCTCCTGCTCCGACTGCGGCCTGAGCTTCGGCTGGAAGAAGAACCTTGCCATGCACCAGCGTCTGCACCGTGACGAGGGGCGCCCTTTCGGGTGCGACGAGTGCACACTGGGCGCCACCGTGGACCCCGCCGCTGCCACCGAGCCCTCGGCCTGCGCGCCCCGAAGTACACCGGCGCCCCCAGGCGCTCCCGCGAGCCAGCGGTCCTTCCTCTGCCCGGACTGCGGGCGCGGCTTCGCCCACGGGCAGCACCTGGCGCGGCACCGGCGGGTGCACACGGGCGAACGGCCCTTCGCCTGCGCGCAGTGCGGCCGCCGCTTCGGCTCGCGGCCCAACCTGGTGGCCCACTCCAGGGCCCACAGCGGCGCCAGGCCCTTCGCCTGCGCGCAGTGCGGCCGCCGCTTCAGCCGCAAGTCGCACCTGGGCCGCCACCAGGCGGTGCACACAGGCAGTCGGCCCCACGCCTGTGCCGTGTGTGCCCGCAGCTTCAGCTCCAAAACCAACCTGGTCCGCCACCAGGCCGTCCACACGGGTTCCCGCCCCTTCTCCTGCCCTCAGTGCGCCAAGAGCTTCAGTCGCAAGACCCACCTGGCGCGACACCAGCGCATCCACGGCGGCGCCGCCCACCCGACCTCCGAATCTGACCTCTTGGCTCCCGTCTGGCCCACTCCCACCGAGGTGGTGGCATCCCCGCTCTTTTTCTGAGCCTCGTTCTAGGCCGGAACGAGGCCTTTGCCTTCTTTTGTTCCCTGGTTCCAGAGACCCGTGCCCGACGACGACATCTCCTGGGCGGAGGAGCACGACGGCCTGGACAGCCTCTGGCCATTTTCCTTCCCTCTCTGTCCTGCTGGGGAGAAGTCTGGAAAGGATAACCGGCTTTGACAGTCCGGGACAAAAACAGTGCTGAGAGTGAATCCTTGCCGGGAACAGTTCAGGCCTGAGTTCCTGGAAATCTCCCACCCAGAGACCCCATCGGAAAGCAGACACTTCCCGGACCACTCCTGACCAAAGACTGAGTCAGGAACCTCTACGAGGGAGGGAAAGAATGGTGATCTGTGTACTGAAAGTTTCATTAAAATTACAATCTGAAGGTTCTGGGGCTGTGAAATGAGTTGGTGGGATGGAACCCCAGACTTTTCTCATCCAGTCACCCACCTTAATCCACACACAGACACCCCTTCGCTTCCTATCCTGCGTGAGTTAAATTTAGCCAACTGCTGGTCATGGCCTTTATCAAATCAAAATGTGATCCAGCTAATTGCTAAATCACCATCTTGCTCCCTGCCTTTAGCTCAAATTGACAAGGAAGAAACATCAGTATACATTTCTCATGCCAAGTGTCAAAGGCTAGAACTGTAGGGAATGCAAAGAAAGGGGACAGGGTGCCCCTGGCCATTCCTATGGGGACGGCATGCTGCAAAAAAAAAAAAAAAAAAAAAAGTTGCTGGTGTTGATGAGGGCTGAGGCTTTTTTTCCAATTCTAATGGCACTATCACCAAAAATAACCCTAGCAAGTATTTTTTTTTTGGTACGCGGACCTCTCACTGTTGTGGCCTCTCCCGTTGCGGAGCACAGGCTCTGGACGCGCAGGCTCAGCGGCCATGGCGCACGGGCCCAGCCGCTCCGCGGCACGCGGGATCCTCCCTGACCGGGGCACGAACCTGTGTCCCCTGCACCGGCAGGCGGACTCTCAACCACTGCGCCACCAGGGAAGCCCCCCTAGCAAGTATTTATTGGGTACCTACTATGTGCCAAGCCCTGTGCTAGGCACTGGGAAACAATAGTAAGCAAGACAGACAGGACCCTGCCCTCACAGAGCTTGCAGGAAACGTGAGGAGTGCGGGGTGAGGGCCAGCACAGAGGGCTTTGGGAGTGGCGTCCCAAATTCAGGAAAAGTCAAAGGAGGTTCCCGGGATGAGGACACCTGTAAAGTGAGCCCTGAAGGATGGGAGCAAAGAGCAAGTGGGTAGTCCCTCCTCCTGGTCCTTTTCCTGGGTTCCCACCTCCTTCCTATCCCAGTCTTATAAGTCCAACTGGTCTGAATATGCAAGACCTGGGAAATCTTAGGTGGGGCCCAGCCCCACAGCCATTCTGGTGATGACCATTGTGCTGGAGGAGGCGGAAAAGACGAAGAGCCAGGCGGCCCTTCTGAGTGAGAGCACAGTAGTGAACAGAGCACAGTGTCTCTTGCCTGCTTCGGGCGTCCCCACGGCTTAGCTGGCTCCTTCAAGCACCCACACCAATGAACCGGCACCCAAAGCACACACGTGCTCCATTCCTAAGTTGTTGCCTTTCCACTTTGAGAAGGAGGGGAAATGGTCAGCGAAGGAGCCAGCCTGGTGTGTTTTAAATACAGGTTTCCCCAGCTATCCTAAAGTAGGGCGTCCCTATGAAACCTTCCATTAGCTGAAACATCGTAAAGTGGAGAAGCAATCACTTTTGGACACATCTTGCTAATGGATGCACAGAACAGATAGAGAAGAAGCACAGATGCTCACAGACACAGTTCAAAGCTGTGGTGGCTTGATGCTGGCATGCGGAGCATGGTCCCCAGGAAGGAGTTTCGCAGGGTCTCTCTCACTGCTTGGGGTACGCTGCCTCTATAAGGGCAAGACAAACGCTGGCTGCTATTTTCACTTTTCATAAAAGCAAAACTCCTCTTCAGATTCCTCGCAGTTAGCGGAAGCAGGTACTAATGTAGGTCTTTCATAAAAGTGAAGTGGCGTAATTCGAACTTTCAAAAAGCAGGAGATCCCTGTAAACCCCACAGCCGGCACGCTTCGTATCAGAAAATACTCAGATGCTCTAAATGTTCCTATTTTTCTTCTAGGTAACACTATGCTTGGGAAACTAAGTTAGTGATAAAGAGGCTGTTTGGCATCGATGGAATCAGAGCAAAATGAAGTCGGTAGACTTAGAGCCTTAATCCAGGCTTTAGTGAAGTCTGCCTATCACATAATTAGGAAGACAAAGAACTTTCCGAGTGGCCTCCTCCTGTATCTCCTTCCTCTCCATCTGCAGGGTTGGACGAGAACATGCCAGTTAGAGTGACCTGCCGGACATCCCTGCGAATCTTGAGTCGGAAAGATTCCAGATGTTCCCCCGGCTCGGCCGGCTAGCTCAGAAGGCAGGGAGACAGGCGTTGCAATCCTCCACCCAGAAGGACTGGTGAGCTTTGGAGTCCAACCAGCCTTGCGTAAACGTTGTAGGGAATTGAACAGAAGATCTTGACGTTGTGGCATCTACAGTCCAGATATAAGACAAGCAGCTGGGTGCCCTGGGACGCTCCGGAGAAGAAAAAGGCAAGATCCCTGACTCACAAACCTAAACCTTAGAAGGGAGACAGGCTTGAGTTTCATAAAACACCTGGACCATCGTATGTGGTGGTCTGGGCCCACCAGACCACCACAGGTGAATATTAGAACACCACCAGGTGTTCTATTCTGTTCTTCAGGATACAGGTATTGGAGGAGTTCAGAGAAGGGGGAGGGCCTGGGCTGGAACAGTCAGGGATGGCTTTGCCAGGAGGAGGGTCCTGGTGAGTCTGGAAGGTGGCTACAACTGGAAGAGACCGAGAGGAGGTGGGAGGAACCAGGAGGAACTGGGAACCCTTAAGTGCTATACCTTATGTTGAGGCTCCGGGCTGCAGGGGATCAGGTATTTGCACAGTTTGAGATGAGAACAGGTCACCCAGCTCAGGGCCAGTGCAGAGAGAACTCACATCTCCAGGACACCCTGTTCCAGGTCCTCTGCCAGTGAGGCATCGAACATTCAGGACTCCCTTCTCCCATAGCCCTTCACCGAGCTGGTCCCAGCACTACACCTCCCTGTGTCAGCCACCCCAAAAGAAACTATCGAGGGACGAGGGACAGGGTAGGCAGTATGAAAAGGGGTTGTTGTGATTACCGCTAGTCGTAATGGTAGCTAATATTTATCTAATACTTGCTATGTGCCGGGGCCTGACCTGAGTTCTTTACATATATATTAACAGAGCCAAAACTCACAATAACTACCATTATTATCCCCATTTTATAGATGCGGAAACTGAGCACAGAGCAATTAGGCCATTTGAACAAGGTCATTCCTTCCTTCCTTCATTCATTCAACAAACACGTATACAGTACCTGCTTGTGTGTCTGACACTGTTCGATGCTGGGAATAGTAATAGTAGTTATAAACTAAAATGTGTCCAATACTCTGCGCTAAGTACACTACAAATTAAGGGCTTTGCAAGTGTTGCTCTGTTTTTCTTTCCGCCACCCTATGAGTGGGCATCATTGTCCTTGGTCAAGTTTTTCTGATGAGGTAAAAGAAGCTCAGAGAGTCTAAGTTACTTGCACAAGTCACACAGCATATGTGATGAAAGCAACCCAGTGCTCTGATCCTAGAGCCTGTACTTTAAAAAAGCACATTTTACGTTTCCACCAACAGTGCAGAAGGGTTCCATTTTTCCTGGCCAACCCTGGTTGTTTTCTGTTCTTTTGATAGTAGCCATTCTAACAGGTGTGCGGTGATCTCTCTTTGTGTTTATTTGTTTTTTGTTTTTTGGTTTTTTTTGCAGTACGCGGGCCTCTCACCGCTATGGCCTCTCCCGTTGCGGAACACAGGCTCCGGACGCGCAGGCTCAGCGGCCATGGCTCACGGGGCCCAGCCGCTCGCGGCATGTGGGATCTTCCCAGACCAGGGCACGAACCCGTGTTCCCTGCATCGGCAGGCGGACTCTCAACCACTGCACCACCAGGGAAGCCCTCTTTGTGGTCTTGACTTGCGTTTCCCTAGAGCCTGTATAGTTAAACACCAAGCTCGGTGTCTTTGCAGAGGGGACCCTCAACGTTCCTGGTCCTCAGGGGCTCAGTGGATGGATCTAGTGATCAGTGTGGAAGGGAAGCATGCGAAGGGCCATGGGATGAGGGGTGAACAGCAATGAAGTGCACGTGGAGGGTCGGGAGGGGTCTCTGGAAGGTGGGGTGACTTGCTGAGATCTCACCTCCTCGGACTGGGCTCTCGGCCAGCCGGGTACTGTGGTCACATTCACTCACCGTATTAAGGAGTGTCTGTATCCTGGGAGAGGGAAAGGGGTTCCTGCCCCTGGGCCCAAGGCAACAAACCACACTTCCAGGGGTCAGACCCCTGAGAAAAAGCGGGAAGCAACTGAAAGCAAGCTCGTGTAGTGGTTGCAGAATGTTCCCTTTCCAGAAGTGATGGTGAATTATGGAGTCACCCTGAGGCGGGGATATGGGAGTCGGTAGGGAAGGGTGGCTGTCGGCTGTAACCGGCTTGTAACTGGGACAAGAGCCTGTATCACAGGCTTCAGTGACACCGCCCAGCGCAGCCTGTCTCTGGGCCCCAGTATCTGAGAATCGCCTGGCTGTTGCCTGCCTGTCTTCGCTGCCCCGCAGGCCTCTCCCCTGCACACACGGGGGCGGCGGGGTAGGGGGCTGAACAGCCCGGGTCTGTGCTGCGGCACTCCTTCACCAAAGGCGCTGTGTTTGTTTCCTAGGGGCCCTGGAACAAAGCACCACACAGGGAGGATGGAAAACAGCAGACATTTATCCTCTCAGTTCTGGAGGCCAGAAGTCCAAAATCAAGGTGTGGGCGGGGCCACGTTCCCTCCGAAGGCTCTGGGGTGGGTCTGTTCCAGGCCTCCCTCCCGGCTTCCGGTGTTGCTGGCGACGCTTGCGATTCTTGACTTGTAGCCTCGTCCGTCCAACCACTGCCTCCTGTGCTCACGCGGCCTTTCCTGTGTGTGTGTGTCTGTCTCTTCTCTTCTTTTTCTTTTTTTTTAGATGTTGGGGGTAGGAGTTTATTATTTATTTATTTATTTATTTTTGCTGTGTTGGGTCTTCGTTTCTGTGCGAGGGCTTTCTCTAGTTGTGGCAAGCGGGGGCCACTCTTCATCGCGGTGCGCGGGCCTCTCACTCCCGCGGTCTCTCTCGTTGCAGAGCATAGGCTCCGGACGCGCAGGCTCAGCGGCCATGGCTCACGGGCCCAGTTGCTCTGCGGCATGTGGGATCCTCCCAGACCGGGGCTCGAACCTGTGTCCCCTGCATTAACAGGCAGATTCTCAACCACTGTGCCACCAGGGAAGCCCCTCTTCTCTTCTTAGAAGGACCCAGTCATAGTGGACTAGGGCCGCCCCAGTGACCTCATCTTAACTTGACTGCATCTGTAGGGAACCAATTTCCAGATAAGGTCACAGTCCCAGGTCCCAGGGTGAGGACTTCAGCCTGTCTCTTTAGGGGACACATTTCAACCCATCGCAGGGAACTTCACAGAGATACTGTGTCAACCCTGGAGGAGGACACACTGAAATGCAGGCTCCCGGTGCTGGGAGGGGACGGCTGGCTCCACCCTGGAGGGAAGGGGGCTCGAGCGGCACAGCTCTGATCAGACTCGACTTGTGTTCCCCAGAGCTCTTGCCTCCCACGTGACAGGCTGGGAAACTAGCTCTGGAGAAACAACAGAGTGTTCAAAAAAGCTCAGCGACAGTAACAGAAATGTCTCTTCGTGTTCCTTTCTTCTACAGTAATGTTTTAAATTGATATTTTCTTACTTCTAAAACAGTAAAGTAGCTTTGACATGACTGTAAACAAAGAAAAAGCACAGTTGACTTTTAGGAGACTGTAGGAGCAGCTGAGAACTGAGCTATCTTCATTCAAACGTGACTGTTTTGTTTAGTGTCTCTGAAAACTGTGTGCGTGTGTGTGTGTGTGTGCACGCAGGCACGTGCCTATTCTAGGGTTTATTTGTGGGGAGACCTAAGATGGAGGAACGGCATGGGGCTGAGTGTGCCTTGAGGGGTAAGTGGGTTTGCAGGGCAGGGGGTGCAGTTCAGAGAAACGGGCTGCGCTGGGGTGGGGGTGGGGCTTCTGCACAGCATCTGGAGGGAGAGAGGATGGGCAGACTGAAGCGGGATGAATTGGTCTGCAATAGTGAACATTTTTTCTGCCCCAGGAGACTCGAAAACCCTCCTCGGAGTTGTGGTGGGACCTGGCATAGGGTGGTCACAGCGCGGCAGATGCCCTTCGGGAGGAAAGTAATTCCGAGGACCTGGTGGAGAGCTTCACCCCACCTTAGGGTGGGAGAAACAAACTACTCTACCTTACTGGTATTTTGTTAACCAGAGACAAGTCTGTATTTCACAATCAAGGGGTGACTACTCTGTTGCAGATGGGTGACATCCTATCCTTTCCTGGGAGCAGTAATTTGGGGAAAGGCTGCAGAGCCCTGTGCTGTGGCCTCAGGTGGTGGAGAAGCTGGGGGTCCTCACGACAGGGCATTGCTGGAAACACTTCCCCAACTACCTGACAGAGAACAGAGCTCCGGGCTAGGAGGAGGTCAGCCTCATGGCAGGGACGCTCTTGGTCAATACCAGGACCTGGATTTACACCATAGACTTATGTAATATCATTACATAAGGTCATTAGGGGCATTTCAAGCGGATTCTGCTTTAGGCTCTCCAGATGCCAGACCTGGGCTCCCCTATAGCCCGGCCAGGTAGCTCCTTTCCCTCACTGAGTTTCTCCGCTCAAGGTTTCCCTGGAGGGCTTTCAGGGCCCCTGAGACTCGGCCCTGTGGCCCAGCTTCCCCCCAGAAGGGCTGTGTTTTGGTGGATGAGGCAAACTCTCTCCGAGTAGCTGGTCCTCGGATTGTCTCCTCCGGGACGCGAGCCCGCGCATCCGTGTCGCGATTGTGCTCCCCACACTGACTGGTCCTCGCCGCGCGGCTGCCCAAGCCCAGGCTTGCCGACCACCTGGGCTACTATTACCTCCTCCCATCGTCTGGCCTCCAGCTCCTCCCACTTTCCAATGTATTCTTCAACTGGTAGGGGAGTCTTGCTTTTAGCTTGTTATGCCCCAGCCTAAAACTTTCATTCATTTCCGACAGTTTAAAAGCACCTTCTTCACTAGGCATATCCGAATTCACAGTAGCTGGTGCATCGTCTTAGGTCAGCTGTGGATGCGTCTGTCTTCCTCTGTGGGTTGCGAGCTTCCCTGGCATCCAGCCTGGCTCCCGTCCCCCAGCCAGCACTCAATAAATATTTGGGGTTTTAATTCAAAGCCCTCTGCAGTTGGCCCCAACAAACCTTTTTTAACTTATTTCCCAAACCTCGTGGGGAAAAACCCTCCCCAGCCTCAACTGATCTTGTGTTCTTTCGCCCTCATCTTGCCGAGTCTTTCCCCACCTCCCCTGTTTGCCTCCCTTGGTTTCCCCATCATGAAGTGCCCACCCAGCTCAACTTCCCTTTTATTTATTTATCTTTTAAAAAGTTATTTATTTACTTATTTATTTGTACAGCAGAAATGAACACAACATTGTAAATCAACTATACTTCAATTTTATTTTATTTTATTTTTTATTTTTGTTGGAGTACAGTTGATTTACAATGTTGTGTTACCTTCTGCTATATAGCAAAGTGAATCAGTTTTACACATATGTATATACAATTTTTTAGATTCTTTTCTCATGTAGGTTCCACTTCCCTTTTAAATCCTACCTCTTCTTCAAGCCCAGATGGAGGGCCCCTCCTCGGGTGGGGCGGTGGTCTTGGCCTCAGGGATCTCCTCCTTTAGGTTCTCAAGGCCGCATCTGATGCTATCTGCAGCATTTTGTTTCCAAATACCTAAAACTTACTCAGCGCTTAAGTTAATTCAACAAAGTGCCCTTGGGTTATCCTCATTTCACAGGTAAGGAAACTGAGGTTTAGAACAGTTGAGCTCTCAGGAATGTGAGGGCCTCGTCTCCCCAGGCAGACTGGGGGCAGCTCCAGGTCGGGCATCTTGTTTACCGTGTGGACTCCTAGGACCCAGTTCCCTGGGTGCTAGTTGAACTGTGTAGCTGGAAAAGGAGCCCACCCATCTCTCCTCTCCTGAGAGCCTTGGTGCCTAGAATCCACCTTTTCAGAGGCATAGCTTCGGGCTAAGTCACAGTAATGGCCGAAGCATAAATCCTGGAGAGAGAATAAAATTCAGCGATCCATCCCTCCCCACCCCCCACCCCCATCCCCCCCACCCCCACCCCCCTGCCAGAATGCTTACGGCTGAATTGACTGCTCAGGTGCAACTCTCAGAGTTAGATGTCAGGTATATCTCACGTACTTTACGTCTCCCCCGTTTCAACAGCCAGATGTAACATATGGCCTCAATAAAGGTGTTTCCTCCAGATATACCTATACCTACGTTACCAGATGAGAAGACAAACACACAGACCCAGAAGAGGCAAGAGCCTCAGTTGGGGAAGCGGACGCGAAGGGAAAGCAAGAACATTGGTGTTGGAGGGGCCTGGGAATTTCCTAGACCAGCGGTCCCTAAACTTCTGTGGACTACCAAGCAGGTTGGTAAGACGTTTGAAACGCTCCCCAGAAAAATGTGCAGAGAAACGACAGTTTGCGTATAATTTCAGAGGGCACGTGACCACTCCACCCCGACCCCAAGCCCACCCGTGGCCTTCAGAGTCTCTGAAGCTCTGAAATTTTAACCCCTCATCCTGCACGTGAAAGACAGAGTCCTGGAAAGGGAGAGAGGCCCCCAGCCCGGGGCTGAGGGTGGGAGAGAAGGGAAGACAGAATCCTCGGTGTGGCCAGGGCAGGCCCTGCTAGCAGGTGTCCGGCTCTCCATGTGATCCTCCGCCTAGGCTGCCCCGGCCACAGGAGGAGCCTAAAGGCAATTTGGAAACTGCGATGGGGCTGGAGGAAACACCCGGGCTCTGCAACCCCCTTCCTGTTCAGCAGGCTTGGGAGGGTCGGGTAGTGAAACCCACAGCTAAGTGAGCTGAAGGGCTCGGACCAGATCAGGGATCATAATTAGCCAAAGGACCAACACACCTTCACCTCTGGGCCCAGACCGAAGCCCCCCCAGCCTGGCTGGGCCTGGGGGCTGGAGTACACCCCCGGGAGGGCCTAGCTGGGCGGGAACCAGGAAGCCCAGTGCCTCCCTGCCCATGGGGTACCCCCTCCCCATGAACAGTCTGACCGGGCCTTTTCATTTCGCAGCTGCAGCTGCCGGCACACCCCTGTCTCATCTGGCTTTGCTGTGCTTTGTTTCAGGAAGGAAACAAAGCAGCCATCCTCACCCCTCACCCCCACTTCTATTCTCAGTCAAGGTCACAGGCTCTTCCCCTCCTCCTGGGGCCAGTGCTAGCCACCACCCCTCAGGGTTTAGAGAACAATCTTCCGAGCTTTCAACAGCTCTGTGAAAGTGGTTGTTTGGGGAACCATTGCTGAGCGGGACAGGGGAGAGGCCCCCAAACTCGAATTGACTAGCTGGAGTCAAGGAGGTACTTGAGAATTCCTGGGGAAGATCGAGGACCTGTCCAGCGTCACCGCGGGGACTGCCTTCTGCAAATGTAAATGGTTCGTTAAATGAGCTGCACTGCCTGGGTGGCAAGCAAGAAGCAACTTTATTTTCTCTTCCTTCGCCCCGTTCAAACCCATTCTGTCAGACCCGCCTCTCCACTGGACCAGGTTTCGCTCCTGCGCGACCTTCACCCGGATACTGAGTGACTGAAAACAACCACCACTCACGTGCTCACAGTTCTGCGGGTTAGCAACTTGGGCTGGGCCCTGAGAAGAGGTTTTTGGCCCGCCCCACCTGGGGTCCTTCATGCCACTGTCGTCTTGTGGCTTTGGGGCTCAACAGGGCCTGGACGGTCCCAGCTGGCCCCGTTCACAAGTCTGGTGGTTGGTGCCGGCTGTCGGCCGGGCCCCTCCTCTCCTACTCCAGCTTTCCTGATGCTTTATTCACGTGGCCCGTGAAAGCGGCCTCTCCTCAGCCTCTGCATCTCCAAGTTCCCACTGTCACCGTCAGTCAAATGACCGACCGACTTTCTCAGTTCCAAATTCCCAGAGGAGAACACTGGACGGTCTAAGCTCAAGGTAAGTTTAGCCAGGCTTGGTCAGCCGTGACCAGGAGGCTGAGGTCACCTGGTTGTAGTACGAGTGCCATGTTCTGCCCTGTTTATGGGAGAGATGGAAATTCCCAGGGAGAGGGGTGGCCGTGAGCCCCCAGGCTGGACAGACAAGCCCAAGAGGCGTCTGCCGCGGGGGCACTGCGACCAGATCCAGCCCCGTGCCAACTCTTATACTGACAGTTCCTCCAGGACCATCAGGCTGGTTAACTCTGAAATCGTTGGCGGTTACTTAGAAAGCTGCTTCGGCAGAGTGGTGTGGCGGGAAGTAGATTGAGTGGGTACGAAGGTAAGGTGGAGGGGGGAGTGGAGGCCAGATAGATGTACAGGCTGCTCGGAATAGGCGTCTGGGTCTTCTTCATCCAGCACAGCTGTCCTTCCGGGAAAAGCTTCCCCCTTATTCTTCCTGCTTCACCGACGCGGCCGGGTGAGGCTGCCACGCGCTCGCAAGGTCCTGCCCTCCCTACTGGCCAGTTGTCCAGGTGAGAACCCAACACCGGCTGGGCCAGCTGGGGCCCTTTGCAGGGCACTGAGCTTTGCATCAGAGACTGTGTGAGTCAGACCCTCCCGGGGAGCAAAGGCCGTACTTGTCAAAGTCGGAATCTTTTGTAGGCCGTATTTCTTATCACGCGGACGAGGCGAATGGAGCTGACCACAGAGAAAAGCAGGGATGAGAGCTGGAGAGAGTCTTGGCATCAGATGAACCACAGATTCTTGACATTCCCGAGGCCAAATTGCATTCCTGGCTTTCTGAGGGAGCCACGGAGATGCGCCGCTTGGGTTTCCCTTCCAAACCAACTCCATTCCGCTGTGGGTGAGTGTGGCACGGTCGGCCTGCAGAGCCCACCTCAGCTCGTGAGCCGAGACCAAGCCCTCCCCAAGAAGTCCCTAGCCAACCTGGAGTGTGGCTGGGAACTCAGGCCTGGCTATCCCTGCCCACTGTGGATCTCTGCTCTGCAGCGCCCTGTGGGTCAGCCGAGACTCTATGCCTCACGGTTTGAAGTCCCACCTGCACGACTCTGCTTCCTCCCAACTTTCCTTTCTGAGGTGTCAGATCCACATTGTGCCTAAGACTGTTTTCTCCCTTTTTTAATCTTTCACAGGTGTTACCTCCCAATATATCTCTTACCCCCTGCCTCTACCTGCCTCCAGAAGGACCCATCTGACACCCTTTCCCGGGAATTCAATGAGCCGATACATTTCCCTTTACATCTTGGTTAGTTGAGTTGGGCTTCCGACCTTGCAATCAAAAGATTCCCGACATTCTACCCTTGGCTTACACAAACAGTATTAAAAACATGAAGTAGGTCCTCCAGCCCCTTGCCCAGAGCTCCTTCCCTTCCCGGAATCCCTTATTCTTCTCCCACCACCAGAGGACCCAGCTGACCTGGTTTCCCATTGAAAGAATGGCTCTCCTGGCCCCTGGCTTTTCCCCACAGGCTGAAGGAGGCTGGAGCCCAGCGCTCGCTCCATCAGCGGCGGGAGCCGGAACTGTGGTCCAGAGAGTCCCCTCTCGTGGTGTTCAGCTGAAGAGAAAAGCACAGATCCATGGAAACATCCACTCCTTCTCTTCTTAACCACTGATTCTCAGAAGATGGAGACTTGCCCTTCCCCATTCCTCCAGGTGAATCAGCAGCGGAAGGGCCTAAGACCCCTGCTCAAAGGGAGCCCAGTTCAGTGCAGGCCTCCAAGGGGCTGTCAGAGTCTGACACTTGCAAGTTTCCAGCTGGGGTCAAGGTTATTAATAACCCACCTTGCCCAACCAACATCCAGGTGGTAACCATCCCCGGTGATGCCACTATGCCGGGCATCATTGAATTCCTGGCCGCTAGAGGAAAAGAAGGTGGGAGCAGTGGCCCTTCAAGGTCATCTCCATCAGCCTGTTTTCCAGAACCATCCTCCAGACCAAACCAGCCACGATGCCACAGGGGCAGAAGTGATCACTGAGGCCCCGGGGCCAACGCCTGCAGCTAGGGATGCAACTCTTCCTGGACCACCTGGAGCCATTTCCAGGCAAACGTGGGAGACCCATGCTGGTGAGGCAGCCTTCCCTCTAGACTTGGAAAGATGAGTTCTGATGGACTGGGCTCCAGCAGCGTCGAGCAAGAAATGGAAGAGAAGGAACACGTCCCCTGGAGTGGGGCCCGTGAAGGAAGAGGAAGCCCCTGGCAGGACTGTGACAAGAGGACTCTGCGCTCTTACATGGTTGTGACTCTATGTACCTCCAGTACGACTGGGAAGAGAGGACCCTGGCAGGAGCTTGTCTGGCACCAGCGTGGCCCTTTCACTCACACGGCTGGGCAGGTGGCTCAGTGTTCTAAGCGTCCATTTCCGCTCGGCACCATGAGGGTGAAGTGACACTTCACTGGACGAAATGAACTCGTGTATAATAATGACAGGATGGAGCACAGGGCCCGGCGAATTCTGGGTCTAAAATTAGCTAACGTTACTGAAAAACACATTGGATCTTATTGTATAAAACTCACCCAGGGCAGGACTATTTTCTGCTCTTACCAGCCTCAGTCCTTACAGAGCGTCATGGTTGTGAGCGGCACATAGTAAGTGCTCAGCGAGTGGTAACCAGCGTTCTTTTTTCCCCCACCGGGAGATGGGAGCTTTTAGTGATGCTGATGGGGGTAGGAAGGGCCCCCAGGAGCCCGGAGGAGGTGGGAGGGCTGAGTCAGTCAGCAGATGCCCAAGGCCTGGGCAAGTGGGAGTGGCTTAGGGCACATTCATCTTCTTAGGATTCTGTGGCTCCTTCTTTGGGGAAGGGAGAGAGCATCTTGAGAGGGAGCAATTCGCAGACCAGCAAGGGGGAGGTTAGGGATGGCTGAGAGCTCCTAACCTGAGAGAGGGCACCGCAATAGGCGGCAACCTTCTGTGTGGAAAGCTGGATCAACTGGTCAGTAGGGGAAGGGGAGCGGGGCACTGGGCTGGTGATGGAAAAGAGCTGGGGCGAGTGACAAATGCTGCGGACGAAGGTCAGGCCAGCGCCAAAGACACATTCCTAGAGAATACAGGGTCTAAATTAGAATGTGGGCTCAGCTCGGAATCATTATATTTCAGCAGCAACACAGAAAGACAAGGCCACCAAGTAAATCGCGTTATGGCTGAATCCTTTTATGGACTCTTGGAGACTTTGATAAAATGTCATTGGGATTATGGGTTTTTTCCCCAGACTTGTGTAACGTTGTTTCAGACCTTAAAATCCCTTCAAGTGGGTGTCAGAATTCCGTCTGAAAGTGTGCCTCAAACGTACAAAAGCCGAGAGCCCTGGTATAGCAGGTGAGACGTTCTGGCTGGAAACCCGACAGAGGTTGGTTTTTATTCTGAATCCACCACTTTTACTAGCTGTGTGACTGCAGGCAAGGCTTTCACTCTCTCTGAGCCTCAGGTCCCTCCTCAGCAGGGGGTGATTGGAGGATTAAATTAGGTAAAGTTTGTTGTGGTGCCAGGCACATTTACTAGCACTTAATAATGTGAGCTATTGTGGGGTATTTTTATTTTCTTCTTTACACCTTTTTCTTTTTCTTTTTTTTTTTTGCGGTACGCGGGCCTCTCACTGCTGTGGCCTCTCCCGTTGCGGAGCACAGGCTCCGGACGCGCAGGCCCAGTGGCCATGGCTCACGGACCCAGCTGCTCCACGGCATGCGGGATCCTCCCGGACCGGGGCACGAACCCGTGTCCCCTGCATCGGCAGGCGGACTCTCAACCACTGCGCCACCAGGGAAGCCCTGTTTAGTTTTTTTGTAGGTGAACGTCAGCATCAGGTCGTTTTTGTTTGCCTTAAACGCTAGCTCACAGGCATCACCTTCGCGATTGCTCAGCAGAGCGGAGGGAAAGCCTCCTGCATGAGTGTTCCAGAACATTCTCTTCCATGTACCAGTATGGGTCTATAAACAGAAGTCACAGCAAAAGTGGCAAGGTCCCACGTGAGGAACTGTGGTAATGAGAGAGTAAAGAGAATGGGATGGATTTTAGGAGTAAAGTTGCCTGTTAGAAATGTGTGTAGGTTTGGGGAAAGTAGCTCACGTGAGGGGCACTGACTGTAGGTCACACCGTCCAAGGTCCAAGTTCATGTACCGTCTAAGTACTCTGACACTGTGATGTCCCTCTTGGTGTAGGCACCTCTCCACCTCTCTCTCTCTCCCCCGCTCAGCCCTCTCGCATAGCGCTGATAGCATGAAGTCTCATCCCCACAACAGCTGCTTTTCATCAAGCGCATGTCATGTAATCAGTCTGCAGTCGGGCTCACCTGTCCACCTCGGAGACCAGGGCCTCCTGTGTGAGGATGAGCGAGCAACCGGGGCCGAGGAGATGAGGGTCCAACCTCGCAGACCCGGGGCCGGACACCGGTTCAGTGGCGGTGCCAGAGTGTCCCGGGAGTGGGCGCAGGACAGCCGCCCACATTGCCCTGAGGGGCAGTCAGGTCTGAGAGCATTAGCTTCAGGATCTCTAAGATACCAGAGAACATTAAGAGTCTAAATCCCACCTTTCACTGCAGGGAGAGTTCTTTCATTTTGTCTAAAATTTCCCTTTTCCAGTCTCAAGGGGAGGCCCTCTGAGTGGTCACACCTAACAAGCCCCGGGCACCTCGCCTGTGCTGGGCACCACGTGGGCGCTGAGGGACAAGCTCACCAAGTGTCAGCCGTGGGTAAACAGTAGGTCACCTGACTTGCACGCAGGGGAGCGCGGGGGTGGCGGCTGAGGCTCCCTTCCTGCCGCTGCGCTGGCTGTGGACACAGAGGCTGCCGCTCGCCTGGCTCACCCCACACAGCCGAGGATGCTGACGGGGCCCGGTGGGGTCAGCAGCATGAGGGCCAGTAGCCAAGCCATCACCAACTCTGCAGTGGTCCATGGCCACCTCACCCCTGGGGCTGCTGGAGGCCCCTCTTCCCAGGCTGTCCCCTCTCTCCCTTCCTGGGGGCAGGGACTTGGACAAAGGCTATGGAATCCTCACCGGCCCCTCTGCTTGGATTTCCATCCCTTTCCCAAGGGTCAGGGAGGAGACTCGATGTCCCACGTCCCCTCAGCCATGAGCGAGGTGCGCTGTGCAGGCTGGAAATCGTAGTTCCTGGCAGACGCCTCTCCTTCCCTCAGGTTTTCCCTGGATCTGGGGACCCTGAACTGCCTGACGCAGTGAAGCAGTGAGAGGCGCTCAGCATCCCCTAGTGTTGATGAGAGCCTTGAACCTGAATCCAGTCATAAGAAACAATGAGTCCAAATCAGACAATGGGGTCTTGTACAGGACAACTGCTCTGACATATTAAGAACTGTCAGTGTCCTTAAAAAACTAAAAATACAGTTACCATAGGATCCAGCAATCCCGCTCCTGGGCATATATCTGGAGAAAACTCTAATTCGAAAAGATACATGCACCCCCTATGTTCATAGCAGCACTATTTACAATAGCCAAGACATGATAGCAACCTAAATGTCCATCAACAGATGAATGGATAAAGAAGATGGGGTATATATACACAATGGAATATTACTCAGCCATTAAAAAGAATGAAATGATACCATTTGCAGCAAGATGGATGGAGCTAGAGATTATCATTACTAAGTGAAGTCAGAGAGAGACAAATATCATATGATATCACTTATTTGTGGTATCTAAAAAAAAATTATACAAATGAACTTATTTGCAGAACGGAAACAGACTCACAGAGATAGAAATCTTACCAAAGGGGAAGTGGTGGGAGAAGGATAAATTAGGAGTTTGGGATCAGCAGATACACACTACTATCTATAAAACAGGTAAACAACAAGGACCTACTGCATAGCACAGGAAACTATATTCAATATTTTGTGGCAACCTATAATGGAAAAGAATCTGAAAAAAGAATATATATATATAAAATGTATATATATATATATATATATACACACAAAAAACGGAATCACTTTGCTGTACATCTGAAATTAACACAACATTGTAAATCAAGTACATTCATTAAAAAAAATAAAAAAAGAATTGTCAGTGTCATGGAAGAAAAAAGGGTAGGGGCGGTTCTAGATGAAAGGAGACGAGAGATGTGTCAGCCAAATGCAATGCATAAGATTTAGTTGAATCTTGGACAAAAATAAATTGTAAGTCATTATTGGGACAATTGGGGAAATTTGAATGTAGACTGCATTATGCAATGAGGTTATTATGTCAAAGTTAAATTTTTTGGGGGGTGTAGTAGTATGATTATGTAGGAGATTGCTCTTAGGATATATATGATGAAATATTTCAGAGAGGAATGCCATGATGTCTGCAGTATACTTACAAATGGTTCCGCAAAAAAGAAAAAATGTCTATACATATGGCGAGAGAGAGAGGTAAAGCAACTGTGGCTAAATATTAACAACTGGTGAATTCTAGGGGACGCGTGCTTGGCTGTTTGTAGTACTATTCTCTCACATTTTCTGTAGGTTTCAAATTAAACGGAAACATATCAATTCCACTGCATGATATATATTTGTAAAATTGATACAGATATGTATTGTTAATGCTAAACGTCTTTCAGAAACCATTTGACTTTCCCTGTCCAGAGCCTTAAAATACATATTCAGTGATCCTATTTTAGGGGATTTCAAAACAGGAAAACAGCCGTGGGCACTGCAAGCCAAACACCGAACAGTGAAAATATGTCCAAATAAACGATGGTGCCTCAGTTGCATGAAATATTGTCCAGCGATTAGAACTATGATGTGAAACAATCCACATAGTCACATGGAAACACTTAGGATCGACTCACTTCTGGCTGCAGGAAACATGGTGGAGGTACCAAATTTGGGCTTTGCTAATAGAATGGACTTTGCCCAATAAAATGTGAAAATTGAGAAAGGGTATTTCTGGCAGGGGGAACAGCAAGGAAGAGTGTGAATGTTTGGGCTCAGTTACGTGTAAGGAGTCGGGCTGAAGTATATGTTCTGTGAGAGAAGTCAGTGCGTGATGAGATTGTTCGGCTAAGTCGAGGCCAGCCCGTGGAAGGCTCTGGACGCCGGGGTAAGCTGAGGGACCTGATTCTGCCGCCCGTGGGGAGTCTCTGAAGGACACTGATCCCACTCCCCACCCCCAGCAAGGTGGCAGCAGCACCAAGGTCTGCTTTAGGGAGAGAAACCTGGCGACAGTAAGACATGGGCTCACCCCACATCCAGGACGCCCACACAGGATGACCTCATGTGCTGCACAGTGGAAGCTTTGAGGGTCCTTCAAATTGTTTAGGAATAGAAGGGGCCTATTCATGGCTTCTCAGCCTTCCTTGCAGCCCTCGGACCACACTGGTTGCAGCTTTGATCTGTAATTGCTTGTCCTCCCCTGCAGGTGGCGCCGAGGCCCTGGAACTGAAGCCCAGCAGTTGTCTCCTAAACTGGAATTCAGAAATGCAGCCACTCTACCTCGGTGTGACAGAGAAAGTGGCCTCCATGCAATCTGATGGATGGTGAGAGGCGTCCCAGGCTAAGAAGAGCCTCCTTTTCTGCTCACAACTACCTGAAAGTCAATATATAGGTGACACAGGGCCGGGCCTCACTCCAGACCAATGGAATCTGTTCAAGTGGGCCCCGACCTGACCCCAACGTGTGCCCAGGTCTGCTGCTCTAGGGTCTTGTCCTTCGTCACCTTAAAGACCACCTCACCACCAAGCCAGAAGCATTTACAACATTGGGAGTGGAGAGGAGGGAGTGTCTGAGCCAAGTGGACACAGATGCTCCAGGACTAGGATAGAATGTTTCTAACTTCTTTCCTGTAATAATGTGTGACCAGCCTCTTAACGGGGCGGGGTGGGGGGGGGGAGCAGAAACACAGCGCTGAACCCCAGGTGTCAATGGTATTAGCTCACAGTTTCAATTAGAATCCAAGTGTTCTATAAACTCTCGGAAAATTTCAATGAATTCATTCCAATACCCTCACTCTCTGGTGTCTCAAATCCAAATAAAAGCGTTGTTCAGATATTCAATACATGTTTATTGAACCCCTACTATGTCCCTGACCCAGTGTTGGTGCAGAAATACAACATGTCCCCGCCCTCGTTCATAGAGCTTAGATTTGGGGGTGGGGAGCATTCAACAAATAACGCACAAATAAATGTTTCAGGTTAGTAGTTTTAAAGATAATCTTTTTTTCTTCCTCCCTGAATTGCCTCAGACTTGAAGGTGCAGCTTTCACTGTGCTCTTGCTCTGCATGTTTTAGGATCTCACTTTGCTCTGAAGCCAGATTACCCAAGCTCCCAGCACAGCTCAGTCCCCTAGTGGCTGTGTGACCTCAAGCAAGTTTTCTCATTTGTAAAATAAGAATGAAATAATGGGGGCTTCCCTGGCGGCGCAGTGGTTAAGAATCCACCTGCCAGTGCAGGGGACACAGGTTCGAGCCCTGGTCCGGGAAGATCCCACATGCCGCAGAACAGCTGAGCCCATGCGCCACAACTACTGAACCCGCGCTCTAGAGCCCGCGAGCCACAACTGCTGAGCCCGCGCGCCTAGAGCCCGTGCTCCGCAACAAGAGAAGCCACTGCAGTGAGGAGTCTGCGCACCGCAACAAAGAGTAGCCCCCGCTCGCCGCAACTAGAGAAAGCCCGTGTGCAGCAACGAAGACCCAACGCAGCCAAAAATAAATAAATAAATTTATTTTTTTAAAAAAGGAGATAATGATAGTATTTACAGCTACCTAAACTGTTGTGAGGAATGAGGAAGGAAGGAACTCATAAAAAGTACTCAATGGTTTTCTTCATATAAATCTTTGTTGGATTTGTTCCTAGATACTTGAATTTTTGTTACTATAAAAATGTTTCATTCTCTTTTTTAAAAAAATATGTATTTATTTGGTTACACCGGGTCTTAGTTGCAGCACGTGGGCTCCTTAGTTGCGGCATGTAGGATCTAGTTCACTGACCAGGGATCGAACCTGGGCCCCCTGCATTGGGAGTGCAGAGTCTTATCCACCGTGCCACCAGGGAAGTCTCCCCCAATTTTTTTTCTAACTGCCGTTGTTGGTATATGCAAATACTACTTACTCTGATACATTGGCCTCTAGCCATTTATAAACTCTCCCATTAATAGGCTATCTATAGATGTTTTCAACTGTCTATATATATAGTCATATCACCTGTGAGTAATGACTCCTGTGTTCCTTTTCTGATCATCAAACCTGCAACTTCCTTGCTCACTGTTCTGCCTAGGACATCCACTGCAGTGCTGAATTACAGTGTGAAAGGCAGCCTCCTTTACTTGTTCAATAGGTCATCATTAAGTATTAGGTTTACTGTAAGCCTTTTTTTTTTTTTTTGGTAGATAATCTTTATCAAATTAAGCGATGTCCTTTCTCATCCCAGTTTACTTAGAGCATTTATGGATGTTGGCTCTTCTCAGATGATCTTCATGCAGCTACTGAGATGACCTTTCTCCTTTATTATGATGGCGTGTTACCACTAGTGATTTCCAAATGTTAAAACCATCTGAATCTCTGCAATAAAGCCAACTCAGTCATGACTTTTCTTCTTTTTATAAACTGCTGCATTGTTTGGTAATACTTTAAGATTTTTGCTTCTTTGAACACTTTTGGAGATTAGCCTGTGACTTTCTTCTCTTGTACTGTTCTCAAGTGTTGGTTTCAGGGTTATGCTAGTCTCACAAGTGAGTCAGAGTATTCTATATTTTTCTGTTCTTTGGAATACTTTGTGTATTAGTGAAATTACCTTCTCCTTAAATGAGGTAGAATTTATCAGAGAAGACTTCCAGGTCTGTACTTTTGTGGGAAGATGTTTGACCACCGATGCAATTTTTCCAATGTCATGGACTAGTCAGGTTTTCTATTTCTTCTTGAGTCTGTTTCGTTAAGTTGTATTCTTGTGGGAGTTGTCTGAGTTTTCAAATTTTTGGCTAAGTTTGAAGTATCTTTTTATCTTCATACGGTCTGTAGCAGAATCTGTAGGGGTGTCACCGCCTTCTTTTTTCAGTGATGAATCACACCACGAACTGGTCAAGTTTGTTAGGTTTGTGAAAACCACAATTTTTGGCTTTCTTGATTGTATCTATTATGCGTATGCTATTTCAGTAATTTCTACTCTTATGTTTACACGCCTTAATGTTTCGGGGGCTTTTGCTGTCCTACTTGTACCTCCTTGTAAATTCTCAGCCTTTCTTTTTTTTGCACGCTCACCCATTTCTAAGTACGGATTCAGCTTTATCCTACAAGTTTTGATATGCCGTACTTTCTTATAGTGCAGTTCAAAATATTCCTTATGATTTCTTCATTGACACACAGGTTATTTAGGAGCACAGTTCTTATTTTACTTATATATATATATGTATATGAATTTCTCATTTCTTGTTATTTGCTTCTAGCTTAAAAGCTAAAGTATGGTCAGAAAGCATATTCAGTGTAATTTGAATACTTTCAAATTTGTTTACACTTAGGGCTTAGTATAGGGTCAGTTTTTGTAAATGTTCTGTGTATGCTTGAAAAGAATGAATATTCTGTAGTTCTGTGGTGCAGTGTTCCGGATTCATCAATCGAGCCAATTTTGTTAATTGGCTCGTTCAAATCTTCCATATCCTTCCTGATTTGTCCTATCAATTTCTTAAAAAAACTACGCTAAAACTTCTCAAATACAGCTGTAAATTTGGATGTCTTCCCTTTTATTTCTTTAAACGTTGAGGCTGGTTGAGGGGAAAATGGAATGACTGATAACAAACAAAACCCACAACACTGTCAGTACAAAAGGTGGCAGGAAAGACGGGAACCCCCCACCACCAAGTGAGACAAACGTAAGCACAAAATAAGATGCTATATTCGAATCTCAATGTATCAGCGATCGTTTTGCACATAAATGGATTAAGGGCTCTGAGTAAAGGACCAAATTTGTCAGGCTGGATTAAAGGACAAAATCTAACCGTAGGCTGTTTACAGAGGCCACATCTAAAACACAAGGACACAAGGTCTAGGGCAAGCCTGGTCTGCCCATGCGCCGAGCTCCTTCAGCAGAGAGCGGTGACGTTGTGGGGCATCTCAGGCAGGGACTGTGGCCCCTGCACCCCTTCACCTCCACGGCGGCCCCCCTTCTGCTGGACTGTGTGGGGCCCGCTCCGATGCCGACAGGCTGAGGCGGGACCTTCCCACCTTCCTGCCTCACAGCGGCCTCGGGCTGGCGGGGTAGGTGGGCCACCGGGGACCCTGACCAGAGGGAGCTCCGTGGGAGCAAAGGTTCTCTGCCCCCATCTCCAGGCCCCGGGAATTCCTGAGTTCCAAAGGCCCCTCGGTTTCTCCCACCAGAGTGACCCCATTTCCTCACGAAGTAGTTGGAGATGGACACGGGATCAAACTCCTACACTGCACACAGATTGCTCACCAAATCAGAGATTCTAGAAGGCTTTTCAGTTAATAAAGGGTTTTGTCCACTTGGCAGGCAGTGGACCTGGGGGACAAATGTGGCTGCAGACCAAGGAGTGTCTCACCCTTCATTTTATTACTCGTTTTCTACATTCTTGAGAAAGGACTTGCACTTTCCTACAGGGTCCAGGTGGACCCGGAGCCCCCGGCCTGGGCCGCAGCCGCCGCGGTGCGCGCTCCCCGCCAGCGCCAGCAGGAGGCCTGCGCAGCCCGGAGCAACCGCTCCTCCTGGCCTCTGGGCCCGCGTGCTCCCTCGCGCATTGATGTGCAGGCTGATTTGTAAAGCCCACAAAACCGAGCCTTCAAACGTCACGCAGAGGAGGACGGCGCGCCCCGCCCCGTCCCCCCAATGAGAAGGGCGCGCGGAGGGGCGGCCGTCCAGGGTGATGGGCAGGCGGACGGGCGGAGGCCTCCTCCGCGAGGCCGGGGCCCCTCGCCCGCAGCACCGACCCCTCTCCCCGCCAGGCCGTCAGACCCTTACTACTGACTCTGAAACGGTCCCAGAGTCGCTCCTGCACAGCCTGGGAACGAGCTGTACTCATTTTCCTGAGTGGAAAGCCTAGAACTTTTCTGCTCCTTACGCTCCATCGAGTATGGCTAACCGGAGGCTTCCCTGGTGGCGCAGTGGTTGGGAGTCCGCCTGCCGATGCAGGGGACACGGGTTCGTGCCCTGGCCCGGGAAGATCCCACATGCCGCGGAGCGGCTGGGCCCGTGAGCCATGGCCGCTGAGCCTGCGCGTCCGGAGCCTGTGCTCCGCAACGGGAGAGGCCACAGCAGTGAGAGGCCCGCGTACCGCAAAAAAATAAAAAGTATGGCTAACCGTGAAGACTGTCTCTTAAACATCCTACTTACATGATCTGACGAACACTAGCTTCTGAGACAGTCACCTTGGGACTTACTCTAGTCCTGGAAATGCTCTAACACCCCCTTCCCATGGTCTGTCTGCCGGCTACTGCCGTCGGCATGAGTGGCCTGCTCCTTCCACAGAGGCAGCAAGGAGCACAGGCCAGTCCTGGCGTGTGTCCCCAAAGACCCTGATTTTAGGGGCGCACTGGGTACAGCAGCCACAAGGCCCCCCTTAAGCACTCATCGTGGCTACAGCCGCTCTGGCCCCGAGTCGGCCTGGGCCTCTTTGCCGCACCCGGGTTCCCTGACAGCACAGCTAACCACGCCACAGGGCCTTCCCGGATGACATGTGTGTACAACCATCCCGAGGATTCCTCAAATCAAGTAAGGACTCAGGCGGGGAAAGATCGGGAGAGAAGATCTGACCCTTGGGAGGGAAATGCGGCAGACGACAGGCAGGCCGTTCCCCGTACTACACCGAGTGCCACCTGAGGGCCGGGGCCCAGGGCAGGCTGAAGGCCGCCGGGAAAGCAGACCTCGTGACCCCGCTCATGCTTTCTTCCCCAGTACCACCGAACGTGACCTTAGCTGGAGGCAAGGTCTTTACAGAAGTAATCATGTTAGTGAGGGCGTGAGGATGGTGTCCTCAGACGAAAGGGACATTTGAGGCATGAGCTCAGGGAGAGCACACTGCGAACATGAGGACGGTCAGCGACCGGCCACGGAGAGGGGCCTCGAACAGCCTCAGAAGGAGCCAGCTCCTCGACCTTGGACATCTGGCCTCCAGAACCGCGGGGATGTAAGTGTGTGTTGCTTAGGGCGCCCGGCCTGTGGTACTGTTACTGCGGCCCCAGGAAGACAACACGTGTTGCTCTTTCCCAGGGAGTCGTGTGGGAATTCCTCCCCCAGCCGCGGAGGGGGCTTGGGGGGCGGGGTAGGGGGGTTGCTGATTCTCTGGAGGCTCTGGGAGGGCAGGCTTGTCCCCAGTGCTGGGAACAACCAAACAGCCATGCCCTGGTGTGGCCCCTCTGGACTCCTTCCTGTAGGAGCCATGGGCCTTTTCCTTAGCAACCAGGGTCGGTAATTTTAGAATCCACCACAGGTATATCCAGCTGCCCCAAATGAAAGCTAAGCCCCCATCCGCCAGGAAGAGGACAGCCATGGCTTCTCAGCGCTGAGGTCAGGACAGCAGGCGGGAAGAGGTGCTCTCCTGCGTGGCGCCCCTGCAGTGGCTCGCAGCGCCCCGGCAACGTGGTGTGCGCACGTGTGTTCGCATACCGCCCCCTGCCGGCGCTGGCAGTACCAGCGTGAAGGGCAGGAGGGGAAGCGACATCTAAACGAACCTGAGTCAAGAAAGCCAGAGGCGTGGCTGGGGAACGCACCTCCCTGAGCAACAGGCATCCTGAAGTCTGGGGTGGTCAGGCCAAGGGCAGACCCCCGGCCCCCTCACAGTCCAGACACGGGGAAGGTTCTGCTGCAGGGGGCCGAGGGCGGAGGCCGGCCTCCAGAAGAGGCCAGGGGTGGGGCATCCTCGGAAGGATGCAGCCCATTAAGACGGCTGCTAGGGGGCCCCCACCCAGGGTCCCTGTGCTCCCCACCCCACAGCTCCCCCTCAAGGGCTCTCTGGAGCCCCGCCAACAGGCTGCTTGGATCCTTGGGCCACTTTAGGGTCCTGGGCGGTGCCGCTGTTGCAGCCCGAGGCTCTGCTCCCGCACTGGCGGCCACCTGGAGGGGTGGGGCAGCAGGCAGCAAAGGGGGTGGGGGGCTCCAGTGGCTCTCCGGGAGTCCGAGGGGGTGACAAGCGGTCAGCACAGCGGGGCTGCCACATGCCGAGGAGAGAGGGCCGGAGCTGGGCCCAGAAGCCTCTGCCAGGGGCACGTCCGGGGGCAGCTGAGGCACCAGGCGGGGCCTCCCGCCGGCCAGGCCTGAGGAGTCGCCGGCCCTGCAGCCTTCCGCCTGGCCCCGCAAGATCTTCGGTCTCGGCCTGTGGGGGCCCTTGTGCCTCCAGTAGGGCGGGTGTCTGTGAGCAGGGCCACCGGTCCAGCGACGGCCCCAGAGGAGGCCCTTCGTCCCCGGGCCCCACGGGCGCCGCCCCAGCCGATCCACCTGGGTTCTCACGGTGGCCACTTCCTGAGCCAGGCCGGCCAGGGTCCCGGCCAGCCGATCCAGCTTCTCTGAGAGGGCGGCACCGAGGCCGCGGAGCTCGTGCTGCAAGGAACTCCCGCAGGGGCACGGTGGCCGCGGGGAGGGGCACGGTGGCCGCGGGGAGGCGCACGGCAAAGCCCCAGAGATGGCGGCTCCGGGGGGAGGCCCAGGCGGATCTCCGGGAAGGGGCCTCGGGTGGGTCCCGGCTGAAACCAGAGCAGTACGCCGGTGAGGGTCCTCGAAGCCTCAGGACCTTCTCTCCCCCCAGGGTCCCTTCAGCTAGTATCTCATCCTGCCCCGCTAAGGCCGGGCTTCAGAAGGGTAGGATCCTAGTGACTCAGGCTGGGGAATTATGGATGGCTGTTCCCCAGAGTCACGGCCAGGATAAATCACAGACCGGGTCTCCATGGTAACCAAGCTAGCTTAGGACAGTGGCCTTCCCATCTTCTAGGAAAAGGTGGGTTCTCTATGCCACCTTTGGGCCCTACTGATGTCCCGAGTAACTCTGCCCTTGGGAGTCAGTGGGCAGGGCCTGGAGAAGCCGCAAATGGCATGAGGCCAAGACCGTGGGCAGCATCTGGAGAGGGCCCAGGAGGGCCAGTCCAGCCTGGGTCCCCGGTGTTGCTAGTGGGGTGATGAGGGAGCTGTATCAGCACCCAGTGCTACTGGTCACCAGTAAACCACAAGCGTCCCCACTCCCTCCTGACCTTTACCCTCCCTCTTCAGAAGTTACAGACATAGAACTTTAAGTCTTAAGTTACTATAAAAAAAAAAAATCACCTCCTCCTTCACCCTAAGTTCCCTTGGAACTGGTCTCCACCCGAGGCAAGCCTCATAAAGAAGCCCCGTTACCACCCGGAGCTGCAGGACAGACCTGCTCTCCGGCCACGTCTGAGTCCCCAGCCCGGCTCTGGCCTGCGCTTCTCAGGACCCCAGCCAGAGCTTCAAACAGAAAAAGTGGAGACTGGAGCCCAAGGACCCAAACGATGCCCGGCCACGTGCTTCAGGAAGGATCTCGGCTAAGGGCCCGCGATAGTGCTGCTGTCCTAGGTGCCCTTCTACCCGTCGCGCAGCAGCGGGGCTGCCGGCCTCAGGCCGGCTCAGCGCTCCCGATAAAGCAGCTGCACCTGCAGGGGCGCCAAGCCCACAACACGAGGGAGCCCCTCCACCGCAGGCTTCAAGTGTGAGGATCTGGGTGCACGGCCCAGAGCGGACCAGGGGCCGAGCCCTGCCCTCCCGAGGCGGGTCTCTGACGTGGTGTAGGGAAGAGCTTCCTCGGGGTCGGGTGACGCAGAGCCACATCTCTGGAGACGCCCCCGCCGGGCCGCTTACTACTGCGCCTGTTCCCCGCTCTGTCCTCTAAAGCCGCCTCAGACCCCGAACTTTGATCCTGGACGCACCTTTTCTGGGGAAAGTCTCAATGTCTGTTTTGCCTCTAAAAAGGGTCTGCACACTCTTATGAAACAGCCCACTAGTGCTGGAGGAAAACCCTGAGATGACCTAAGCAAGCCGAAGTGAGTTCAATGCGAGACTCTTCCTGCCTGTGACCCAGACGAGCCTGGAAGGCTGTTATGAAAACGCCTTTCCCAGGCTGTGAGCCCGGGGGTCTGGCTGGCCCACCCCGCCACAGTGAGCTAAGCAGCAGGGAAAGAGGGTGGGTGGCCGTGCAGACGCTGAGCCCCCGGCAGCCCCATGCTTGCAGGGCTCCTGATACTTGAGGGGGCGGGGAAGCCACCAGCTCACCTGTAACACCTGGGCTTCCGTCTCCGTGCCCCAGGACCCTGGACCCTTCACCAGCTGTCGGATTCCAGGACGGGGGCCCACAGGCTGACCCAGGAGGCTGGCAGGGCCCAGACCCCGACCTTTTCTCCAGCTGAGAGGCAGGGCAGGGATCCACAGCTGCCCCCGCAGGAAGAGCACAGAGCACTTGGGGTGTGGATACACATCGTTTTCCCAGAGCCACTCTGACTGGGGATACTTGGACATGACCTAAAAAAAACCCCAAAACAACCAAACTTTCAACTTTCAAATACTGGCTCAACGAGACGCAAGAGGGATATACTCTGGATGCCCATCTCTGGGCACCAGGGCACACAGGACGAGGGTGGCCCAGATTGTTTCTGGTGTCCTCTGCGGCTCCGGCATGATGCCTCTGGCTCTCCCAGTAGGTGGGGGCTGGAGAGCGCCATGCCTGCAGGTCCCACCCCGAGTGAGGCCCCTCCAGAGACCTGCTGGAGGCCCTGTGGGTCCACGCCTGGCCCCCTCTGCTGTTTCCCGACAGGCCCACAGCTGGTGAGGAATGTGGGTACAGCCGGGGCTTGCGCAGAGGCCAAGCGGTGGGCGGAGCCACCGGCCTGAGTGCGGGGGGGGGGAGCCCCCTTCCCCGACCCTGCACCCCACCCATCCCTACCTCCTCCGGCGCTGCCCAGGGGGCCAGGCGGGCCCAGGATCTCCGAGCACACTTCTCTCCAGGGCGGATGGGACTGGCCTCCCACCTTCTCTTCTGCTTTTCCTGCTGGGAGCGAACACTGGATCAGGTTCGGAACGAGAACTGCGGAGGCCTGGAGTAGCAGGCAGCCGTTTCCAGCTTTCCTGACGGTACGGCCGCTTCATTTCCCCGGGTGGAGGGATCTCACCTGTGACACTGTTTCTGTTTACCGCCAAAGCTACTGGCAACACAACCAGGTAAGGAAGCAGGCAGCCCCCAGATCTGGGTGACCTAGATCAGTGACCACTTGAGTGACCCTGCTTCTCCCTTCTTGGGCCCCAATTCCACGCTTATGCTTTAAATAAGCCAAAAAAGAGTGAACCTGCCAAACCCCAGATACCCTACCCTCCACCCTAATAAAAACACAGTCAGGGCTGCGCACTCTCTCTCCCCCGCACCTCGCCAGCGGGCGTGCCACGTAACCTCCACGGCCTGCAAGTAATCCATCCCGTGCCTCCAAGTTCCCTGACGGCTTCTGCCGAAGTGCATCCTACAGCACACAACACTGGCTCCAGTGGGGCTCCAGTGTGTGGGGCTGGCCCGCTACGAGTAACACGAGCTGGGGTGAGGGCCCCAGGTGTTCCTAGCTGAGAGCTTCACTATCGATATACTGGGACCGACACGACAGTATATATACGTTATTAAGTGTGTGTAATGTGCGTATAGTATATACACATATAAATATATATATATATATATATATATATATATATATATATATATCAAGTTTACTGTCGGACTTTCCAATTAAACACACTCATTTAACACTCCTGGGGCCCCGTGCGCCTCAATGTCCCCGCCTTCTCTCTTGGACACAGCTCATCCTACGGAGAACTCAAGCGTGACGAAAGTAGAGAACTTTCTGGCAAGAGTCAGGCAAAGTGATGGGTAGGATTCAGAGAACCCAGTCTCTGGACCCTTGGCCCTTCTGGGGGACATGCCCCCTTCTCAGGAGACCCCAGGCTCACCTGCACTGAGACCACGGTGGTCCCCGGTCTCGCCTCTTCTCCGGCCTTCACCAGGGCTGCTGCCAGCACGAGGGCCGCCAGGGCGTGGGGAAGGAGGGCCAAGGCCCTTGCAGCTGGGAAGGCGGTCCCCCTCTGTCACAGACAAAGCCGGGGTCAGGGCGGTGCCTGCACCCTGGGGCGGGGCTGCCGGCTCTCCTCTCCCCAACAAGCTCACCCTGCAGGAGGGGCTGCCAGAGCTCAGGCTCCAGCCTTGGGTCTTCTCCTTCTGAGCTGCTGGAACTGGAGCTGGGGCTGGGGCTGGGGCCCGGGACAGGGTCGGCCAGGCAGGTGAAGCGCAAGGGCCCCCCGGGCAAAATCCCCTTCAGAGAGTTCTCCAGGCAGTGGAGTGGGGAGGGCTTGGTGGCTGGCCCTGGGCAAATGGCAATAAAGAAGCCCTCTGTCCATCAGCCCAATGCCCGGCAGGAGGGCCCTCTGCCTAAACGGGCGGGCTCGTGGAGCTGGTCCCTTTTCAGCTCAGCCCCATACAAGCTCTGGTGGACCCTGAACAGCGTCCTCTCTGGCCATGCGGAGTGGACAGATGCAAAGCCAGAGCCTGGCCCGGTCCCCAGTCACTCTGGAAAGGCTGCCGGGGACCCTTCCAGAAGTCTCAAGACCCTGGAAGCCATTAGCAGTCTGGTTCCAGCCAGGCTCTGGGTCTTATAACCCAGGCAGCCCCTCCCACTTGCACTCACTCAGGACCTGCAGCCTGAGGAGAGATTCAGTTATGTCCACAGGAGGCCCTCCAAACCAGCTCTTTCTTGCCTGGTGGGAGTATTAGAAATACTGTACTTATTCAAGTGAGTCAGACCCTACCAGCCCACCTCAGCTAGTCTAGCAAGGAATCCCTGAGTTCAACGACACTGCAGCGGCAGGACACACGCCTCCACCCCCAGGCAACTAGTACAACAGAGGAAACCACCAGTCTTTTCCCCAGAGAAACGCAACTTCTGGATAAAAGCAGTGCTCTCCCCACTTCTTTTCAGCACACCTCGGGGTGCTCCAGCCAGCAGTCTTTGGGAAATGTACACACACTCCAGCTGGCAGTCCCGAATGGGTGAGATAAGGAAGGAACAGAGGAGTACAGAGGGAAGGGGAAATCTGTTCCCTCATCAAACACTGTTATAGGGAGGGAAGACACGCCAGCAAGTCCCGGGGAAGAGGCAGCTCACCATCTGGGAGCCACCTCCACGGTCCTGGCCTGGCGGCCCCGGGGTCCTTGGGACCTTGCTGGTGGCAGGCAGGGATGGTGCCAGAGGCAAGTGCCTGTGGGCTGGCCAGGCGGAGGCTCCTGGGGGGCACGTCACCCCCTCGCTGTCCCAGGTGGGCTGGCTCACAGGCCTCGCCCCTCAGTCCTGTTTCAATGAGAAGCCAAGAGGCCTGTCAGCCCGGGGGCCCCGTGTTGGCACCGAGGCCAGGAAGTCACTGGACAGAGAACAACTTCTGTCATGTTGGATTCTTGGGCTCACAAGCTCCTGGAGCGCACCATACAACAGCCCCACAGATGTTCCCGGGAGCCTCCCGAATCCTCCAAGATCTCCTTATGCCCCGACCCAGCTACCCAGACTCGCAGCAGCCCCACAGCTCAGTGGCCGTGCTGGACGCCAAGGCACGTGGGGCCAACAGCCAGGATACAGACACTCTGCGGCCAAGGCCCCGGCTCAGGCCCGGATTTGGAGCAGCAGCAGTGGGGCTGGGTGTCCCGTCCCGCCTCACCGCCGACAAGCCTCTGCCCAGGCCGTTTCCAGGACATCATCTCATCTCAGCCTGGGATGGGAGCCCACCAGCTTCTGGGGAGGCAGCGCCCAGGGCGGTCCCTGGCGCTGGCCTCCAGCTGCTCTGGAAGGCTGACAGGGAACCTTCCAGAAGCCTCAAGATCCTTCAGACGCTGGGCAGCGCTTTACCTTCCATGCCCGCCGTCCAGTTCTTGGGCTCCACCCTCCATGGCCCCCTGTGCCCTGCCGAGGAGCAGGGCCAGGTGGGCTGCGGCCCAGGTGCAGGCGTCTCTCTGAGGCAGTTCTCCAGGCCCTGGAGCGGGGAGCTTCCCTCGGGGCTTCCTGTGAAAACCCAACGCTCGCGGTCTTGGCTGGTCAGAGCTCGGTCCTGTGAACCCCAGGAGCCTCGCCTGTGCCCTGTGTCCGGTGCAGCCGGAGCTACTGGAGGAGGCGCAGGGCCCAAGGCCGGTCACGCCGGCTCAGGGCACCCGGGGGTGGGGGCGGACCTGGCCCCAAACCCATCACTCCTGCCTCCCGGCCGCCCTGGGAGAGGCCTCCCCAGCTCGGCCACCTACACAGAAACTGGTCAGCGGGCTGTGATGGGGGAGATGGGCCCTGAGGCTGGAACATCGTCAGGCTGCCTTCGCTACTCAAAGAGGGAAAGGCCAAGGATGGAGCAGGTCAAGAAGGGCAACGCGGGTTTCCCTGGTGGCACAGTGGTTGGGTGGCCGATGCAGGGGACACGGGTTCGTGCCCCGGTCCGGGAAGATCCCACAGGCCACGGAGCGGCTGGGCCCGTGAGCCATGGCTGCTGAGCCTGTGCTCCACAACGGGAGAGGCCACAACAGTGTGAGGCCCGCGTACCGCAAAAAAAAAAAAAAAAAAAAAAAGGGCAACGCTAATGCCTTTCAACTTGGGAGTAAACCAAATTGCCAAAATCGTATTTCTAGTGACAGAGCTGTGGATACAATAGGAACCAGATGAACTGAAATTCTTTTTCTTTTTTTTTTTTTTGGCTGTGCCATGCGGCATGTGGGATCTTAGTTCCCTGACCACTGACTGAACCCGCGCCCCCGGCAATGGAAGCACGGAGTCCTAACCACTGGACCACCAGGGAAGTCCCCGGACGGAAATTCTAGAAAAGGCCCTTCCTGGGTCAGCTGTCACCTCAGCCATGCTCTTCCCTGAAGGCATTTGCTGATGCTGGGCCAGGCAGAGCAGGAGAAAAGAGACACTGCCAGAGCTTCAGGCCACTGTGAGGCTGGAATTGCAAAGTCACGAGAGGAACCCCACACACAGCTTTCCCCACGGACGCTGCTGAGTTCTGGGGCAACACGGGGAGCTGGGGAGCTGGGCTGGAAGCTTCTACAAGGCAGCGTGAGATCGCCCGCCGTTTGGGTGACTCAGAAAACCAGGTCTGTTGACAGAGGATGCTCGAGAAGGAATGTCCTGGTACCGACCGCAGCCCACCACACAGCTGCGGGGAAGAGAGGAGGGGGCAGCACAGCGCTGAGGATGCTAAGACCAAACGTGGGAAGACGCCAAAGGGAAGCATGAAGACAGAAAGCACGGTGGAGAAGCTGCACGCAGGATGCCGAGCCACACGCAACGTCCCTGGAAGTCACAGCAGCGGGTGGCTCAGCAACACAAGGCAGCAGAGGGAGGCAGACGCCACCCTTCCTCCGCAACCTTCCGTAGCTTTTAAGCAAGACTGAACGATCTATTACCTACTAAGAACTAAAAATTAAAAAGAAAATTCGGCTGCATGTTGGGAGGTAAAAGCCCCCCCACCCTCACCCAAGGGGCTAACCCGTGGCAGGTGCAGGGACCCAGGCCCAGGGACACCGGAGGCCCCAGGCCGGCCCGATGGCCCCAGCTGGCCTGGCGCAGAGCCCTGGGTGCAGCTCCAGGCCTTTCCACTGACAGTGGGAGAGGCCAAAACACAGAGGAGAGCCCCGGGGACCGGGTGTCCATGGACAAGGCAGGCGGAGAGCACTGGGATTATTCAGGTGGAGAAAAAGGTCCAGTCCTGCAAGGTCCCAAAGAGGGGACAGCTCACATGGCGGCCTCCACGAGGAGGTACCCCGACGCGCAGGCACCAAACACACCCTCTAAGGTGGTTTCACACAAACCTCAAGACGTTTTTCCTTAAGTTGGAGAGTCAGTGAATATGACAGACACTGACTTCTTCGTGGCTGGGATAAGGAAGAATTTGATGTTAAAGGAGATCTTTTTACTTTTTAAGACATCTTAGATGTCGTCCTGCCCCTTCTGAGCCAAGTCACTAAAAGAGACCCCCGCCCCCCAAAACAGGTCCTGCGTCTGCTCCCGCCGTGGCATCCCCGCTCTGCTGTCGGCACCGGGCAGGACAGCCTGACTTGCTTGGGCCGGACACATGGCGGTGGGCAGGGCGGGCGCCTCCCGTCCTTCCCCAGAATCCACTCCCAGCCTCAGGCCGGCCAGCTCACCTTTTCCAGGCCGATGCCCCTGGCTGCCCGCAGGGCTCTGGAAATCCAGGTCCCCGTCAATGCTGCTGGACGAAGAGAAGCTGGTGGAGGTGCCTTGGGAGCCTGCAGGGAGGGCAGGGGTCTCTCATGCAGCCCTGCAGGCCCAGAGCCAGAAGAGGCCCCAAGACCACCTCTGCGGGAAACAGCACAGCTGGCGTCATGGGAAAACCACAGGAGAAGAGGTCCCCTGGGCCCTGGGCTGTGAACGGGCACCCAGACCGGGCCCAACGCCTCTCCCATTGGGATCTCCCCTTACGTGAGGGCACTCGTGGCGCTGATTAAAATCCCGTAGCACGTTAACCCACATAAACCCAACCACTGGTCTTGTGGGCCTAGAGGGTAAGTGAACCTCTCAGTGGAGACAGTGGGCAGAAGAGTTTAACTGGCTTCCACCAAATGCAGAGGCTGTTTGGGGGTAGGCGTGAGAGGGGGCTGGGGGAGAAGGGCTGCACCCCTGAGGCCTGGGATGAGGAGGGTGGACCCGACGGTGTCCTTGGCATCCCCTGTTCTGTGCACAGGGACAAACGCCACCCCGAGCCCATGACGCAGTCTACCTCTGCTGTGTGATCCGAGGCGCTGCAGCTCGGGCCTCTGAGACCCAGGGTCTCCTGGCTGGGGGCTCCGGGACCAAGAGCTGGCCGGCGGCTGGGAAGGTAACGACCCACTCAGGGGGATGCCCCTCAGACAGGCCTCCAGGGCTTCCAGGGGTGAGCTCGAGGCGCTGCCGGCTGGGATAGGGGAGATGCCCCATCACCATCTCTGGCCCATCCCCCCGGCCCAGCCCCGGCTGGCTGCCTGGCCTGCCTTCCACAGGGGTGGCGAGTCCTGTACCAGGCGTGGGAGCCTGCCGGGCAGGACACCCTTCTGTGCAGGCTCTGATCTGCTTTCTGCTCCCCAATCTGGGGAAGCAACGCCAGCTGTACTCAGGCCCAGGGGCAGAGGTGGGAGAGCCACACGTAGGGGCCAGCTTCCCAGCTATCGGGAATTCTCTGCAAGACCACGGTCCTTACAGTGGAAGGCTTCCTGGGCAAGGGCCTGGGTTAAGGAGGACGGGAATTAAGGGAAGGGATTAACTGCCTGAGAAGGATGGCCAGGTGGATGCCTCTCCACCCAGGAGACAGGCAGGTGCCCCGTCCCCTGTGGGCGCTGAGAACCCCACCCGGGAAGACTCGAGCAGACAAGCCCAGGCCTCACCTCGAGCTGCAGAGCCCCAGCTGGGCACTTGGACCCAGGCGGTGCCTCCATTGTCCCCAGGGCTGCCCGCGGCAGAAGGGCCGTGGGTCCGCTTGCTGAGCTGACAGGATGTGGGCTCTGGGGGCCCCTGGGCCCAGCCGTCCTCCACCTTCACTGCAGAGAGCACGCTGCCGGCTCCAGGACCAGGCCCGGGTGGAGGGGTCTGGAAGGGGCGGGGCCCTGTGGGAAGCCCCGCATGAGGCCTTCTCATAGGGTTAGGATGGGGCATCGAAGGCCCCCGGCCTCCACAGCCGCCTCAGCTCCAAGGTCGTCGCTGCTCAATCATCAGCAGATGGACCCAGTCCCACCCCCGCCTCCAGAGATTTCTGCTGAGGGATGATGCCAAGCAGCCCACCCCCGGCAGCACCGAGCCAGGGTCCTGCCTTCAAGGGCAGCACGCCCATCTCAGATCCATCTCAAGGGCAGCACGCCCATCTCAAAGTTCTGGGACGCTGATGACCAGTGGTGAGCCCATGCGAATGTGACAAGAACCCCCTCGTCAAAATGATACCCGGCACGTCTACTGCCTGGAGCTACGTCTCCTATTTTCCGTCTCTCTCCCTCCCAACCATCCCCTGCTTCCTCTGGAACCCTCAGCTCCTACTGTAAGAGCCAATCTGGAATGTCACTGCACTGCTGCACCTCCTACTCGCCTACGCCCTTTTACAGCACGATCCCCGACGTCTGGCTACTCCAACCGACACACTGATGTGGACGCCCGAGTGTCTGGCTGTGGAGGGTCACCTACTGCCCTGCTTGGAGTGGAGAAAGGCAGTGGTTGACGTCCAGGGGCCTCCCTGCCCAGCCAGTGGCCTTTACCTCCAGAATTCCTTTTCCAGGCCCCTGGGTCCTCCTGCAGCCATGGGTCCCTTGCTCCTGAGGGGCTGGGTTGCTTGTCCCGGGCCTCTGGGATCTCCTTCAGACAGTTCAGCAGACTCTGGAGGGGACAAGCCCCTGAGGCTGTCTCTGTCTTCACTACAGAAAAAAGGAACACACGTTGCCCCTGAATCGGCGACTTCAGGCTCGGAGACAAACAGCCAAAAGGGGAATTCAGTTCAAAGGTCCAAGGCCAGAAATCTGGAGATGCAGGTCTTCTTACAACTCACTCAACCTTGCACAGGCCACCGTCTTCTTAGTGCTTGGTTTAAAAATGCCTGTCTACACACCTCCCAGAACTGGATGGATGAAAGGAGGATGTGAAAATGCACCCTACGGGCAGAGCATATGGTGCCACTCTGGGTACAAACGAAGGAAGTGGGCGGACTGGGTTGCTACTAGATGGTTCTCTGGGCCCTGAACAGAACTTAATTTGAGGAGGCCCAAGCTTTTTACACACACACACACACACACACACACACACACACACACAGAGTGTACCTACGCCTCACAACAGCCCTCTAAGGTGGGAACAATTATCCCCTTTTACAGACTGGAAACCAAGGCTCAAAGCCTGGAGGAGCGTCTCACAGTCTGCCCGGCTAACAGGTGTCAGGGTCCAGGGCTGGGGCTCCTGCCCCCACCACGTCACCCTGCTCCCCCAAGCCCACCGCAAGCATCCCACTTCGTGTCAACATGAAGTGACATCACTCATCATCTCCTCCTCAGGTGTCCCATATCAGGACGAGTAAAGAACCCAAAGAACCCAGGGCAAAGTCTGAGTTTTCTTACACCAGCTGACCAATGCTGTTCCCCTAAGACAGCCATCTGGCTCCAGAAATGTGACACTGATGATACTGGAATGGCCAAGTTGGCGATGATCCTCAGGGAGGATGTTATATTTATAGACAAAGATCCATCAAAGGGCAATTCCACGGGCTCAGAAACCTTGGCATGAGGAGACAGGTCCGCAGGGACTCACCTGCCCAGGGCGGGCTCCCGGGCCGCAGCTCTGCTCCGGTCAGCTGGGACGCACCCAGGCTGCGGGCTGGCGGCAGTAAGCGCAGGGGCCGCTCGGGGTGCTGGGGCCCGGGCTCGAGGATTTCCTTCAGGCAGTTGATGAGGCCTTGCAGGGGGCTGTTCCCAGGAGAGGTTCCTGCAGCTCCTGCAAGGCCCGCACGCTCAGGGCAGCCCTGAATGCGGCAGCTGTGGGACCTTCAGGGTCAGATTTCCCACCCGTGAGAATGCGGGCGACGTCTGAGCGCCACGCCGGGCGGTCAGGAGGCTGAGGTGGGAGCCACACGACGCCTCCCTTTTCCCACCCCCTCAGCTCCGGCGCAGGCCCCGCCCTCGGGAAAGGCAGCCCCTCACCTGCCCCCGTGGCCCCTCTCTCCTGATTCCTGTGGCTCTTCCGCCTGCCGGGGCTACAGGTAGGAGGGCTAGGCTCCTGGCTGGGGGCTCCTGGGCTTTCCTCCTCCACAGGCCTTGGCACGTCAGTAGTTTCTGTTGCAGGAGAGACAGGAAGGCCTCTCTAGCCCCAGCTCCCGACCCTGAGAAGTCACCCAGGATCTGGTCCCCCGAGAGGACAGGCCTCTCCAGGCTCTAATCCCTGAGGGGCAGCCAAGTCCTGGGAACTTGGATTTGCGGCAGAGCCAGCTCCCGCAGGCTTGTTCCAGGAGTCCATCCTGGGGAAGGCAGGGTCTCTCCCTGTCTCCTTCTGGTGTAAATGTAAGCACAGGACTGTCCACTCCGGGACCCTCCCCCACCCCCAGCCTCTGACTCTGGCTCAGCAGGGCATAGGCCCATAGCCTCAACACGCAGGCCCAAGCCTTGTACATGTTTCTCAAAGCTGGGCACGTGGCAAAGGTGCCAGGTGACACCTGAAACTACAGGCTAAATGGGGTATGTTTTTCAGGAGTGCCAATTTTATGCCAGATTAATTTGAAATGTTTCAGATAAAAACAGATATTCAGACAAATGTATAATTTGCAAAAATTTTTAAATAAAATGAGGCCCAGAGAAATTCCAGTGGCCACCTTGCCCTCCCCGTCTATTAACGCTGCCCTGGCGAGAAGCTCTGAGAGTCAGGTCCGGTGCCGCAGGCACGCTGCACACAGCACCCCGCGAGTGGGGCCGAGCACCCCGCATCTTCGCTGGTCCATGGGTGGAGGCCAGCACTAGGCCTGCTCCCTGGGGCCCCCGTGCTGGGTCATACTCACTGATGGGGAGGGGGCTCCCCTGCCCCCTGGCTCTGGGCGGGCTGCGGGATGAGCTGCCGCTGGGCATGGCGGCCAGGCCAGGCCGGCCGACAGGTGTGTCCGGAAGGCAGCCGAGCAAGCCTCGGAGAGGGCAAGTATCCCCCATCACAGCTGCTGCTGGGGGCGGGACACTGGAATTAAGCCCTGCAGGAGGCAAAATGCCCCCACCATTGTCCCATCCTGGCCCTTCCCTGCCGTGTTCCACTAACAGCGGCCAGGACGTCAGTAGCCTCTGCCCTGTCACCTCCGGGCTCTGACACGTAGATTCACAGTCTAGGTCTCGTTCTGACAAGATCCTTCTCACCCGACCATCAGCTGAGCGGACTCAAAGGAACCCTACGGGCTGGGGCTGCTGGGGACAGACCCCTGAGGAGGTAAGAGTGCCAGCGAGCAGAGCTTGGGGAAGGAGGGAGAGTCTGGTGAGGCGGGAAGAGTGCAGGCTCGGGGGGCCTGGCCGCTCATCTACAGAACAGGGCTGGCCTCGCCCACCACGCAGGGCACGCCACGACGGGGGCCCCAAGGGCGTGGATGAGGCCAGGCAGAGCCAGTAGAGAAGAGTCAGAAGCTGCTGTCTCACCACGATCCACGCACTCAGAGGACAGGCACGCCGCCCGGGTTCATGCAATGGGGCGACTCCACCCAGGGCCTGGCAGGGGCCCGGCAGGCGCACAGCGCTGCCCACAGCTTGAACTTGTCTGTGGGATGCAGAGGGCCCGCCCGCTGTCGACTCACCCTCGGGGCTCGCCCCCTCCCCGTCCAGGCTGGCTCCCCCGCTCTCAGGGCTGACTTCCCCGAACAGGAACTCTGGGATCTCCTTCACCAGCTGCACCAGGGCGCTGAGGTGCAGGCTGTGCTGGGGGGCTCCTCCTGCCAAGAGGCCACAGGGGACCCCCCGCATTAGCTCGGCACTCATGCTGCTGCTTGTGGCGTCACGCTGCGTCTCATGTAATCCTCCCACCACGTGAGGGGCAGCAAAGGAGAGACCCATGTCCGCAGACAAAGAGGACCTGGGCTCAGGGCACAGCCAGGAGCAGGACGCTGGGGACCACGGGTAACTGAGCTCCTGTTGCTCGTTCCCTGTTACTCCTCCGAGGGGACCACCAAGGAGGGCTGCCTCCCTGTGCCCTGCCACTATCCGGGCCCCTGCCTTTCCGGGCACCCTCTGGACTACATCCACCGCCCAAAGCCTCTGGACCTTCAGGGGCTGCAGGCTGGCTCTGCACGGGTGGTGGTGGAAAGGGGGCCTAAGGGGGGAAAGCTCTCCAAGGGTGACCCCAGCTTTCTTCTGAGCACTTCATGCGATGGGCAACAGTGTACCAGGCTCCCGGCCCAGAGGGATGAGGGGTGAAAGGTCACGGAGGGGTCGGTGTGGCGAGGCGGGGAGGGTTGCAGTCACAGCGTCCCGGAAGGAACGGAGCCAGGGGCTGAGGACACGTGGGAAGGACACGAGTGAGTCCACCTGGGCCTAGCCTACCCAGGAGGACCAGGACCCCAAAAGGGCCTGTCCTCGTCCGCCAAGATTACTCACCCAGGGGACCTCCTCCCCGCGGAGGGTCCTGCCCATCAGCAGCACAGCCCCCGCCCCCCACAGCTCCTCCAGGCTCCGAGGGACACAGGAAGGCAGAGAGGGGCAGCAGCTCCACTGTCCCTGGGAAGGAAAAGAGGGACAGTCCCCCGAGAGTGGAAGCCGGCCTCCGCCCTCCCACACGCGATCGCGCCAGCAGCCCAGGCACCTGCAATCCACGCACCTGTGCACGTGTGTGTCCGTATGGCCACCCAAACCCCAGGGACAGTCAGAACCTCGGGGACCAGTGCTGCTTTGCCAGTCTGTTAGGGCCCCCACTGAATCACACCCAGCACCCTAGTACAGTCCACAGAAACGGCAGCATAAAAGACCCACGAGGCCCCCAGCTCAGCGCAAGGCTCTCGACGCCACCTCATTGTGTAAACAAAGCCCAAGGCCCAGTGGGTCCCAGGGTCCAGAGCGACTCAGGACCCGGCCTCCCGTCCACCCGCCAGCCAGCTCCTGCCTGCCCCTCACCCAGGGAGGCCAGCGTCTCGTAGTTCTCCCGCATCACGTCCAGGTAGAGCGCCCTCTGCCCCTCCCCCAGCAGCCGCCACTCGTCCTCGGAGAACCGCACGGCCAGGTCCTGGAAGGCCATGGACACCTGTGGGCACAATCTCAGGGGAGTTGGCTGGTTCCCTCCCGGCAAGGCCCGCCTCGTCATCCTCAGCTTGCCTGTGTCTCCAGGTGGACACCAGAGCGGGGGGAGTAGTGACAGAGAGCGTGGGGCGGGCGCCTGACACATGGGAACGGGCAAAGGGGCAACGGGAGTCTGCTCAAGAGACAGTGACGGGGGTCAACTGTGTCCCCCAAAAGTTACGCCAAAGTCTTCACCCCAGTACCTGAGAACGTGGCCTTATTTGAAAATAGGGTTGCTGCAGATGTAATTAGTTAAGATGAGGTCATAATGGAATAAGGCAGGTCCTTAATCCAATATGACTGGTGTCCTTAAAAGAAGAGGAACAGAGACAGACCCACAGGCAGGAAAAGTCCATGTGACAATGGAGACGGAGGTTGGAGTGATGCAGCCACAAGCCAAGGAATGCCCGGGGCCACCAGAAGCTGGAAGAGGTGAGGCAGGATCCTCCTCCAGAGCCTTTGGAGCAGGCTTCGTAAGATTAAAGAAACATTTTGTCCTAACTTCTTTAAAAATAGTCATTAAGTGGGCTTTAAAATGGCCATCAGACCCTAGAAGATGACGAGCATCTCGAAGGCATGTATTTTAAATTACAGCAAAAATTAACTTCATGCAAATTAAGCACAAAGTTTATATTTATATTAAGCAGAATATAAATTACGGGAAGGGTCCTTCTGGCTTAGGAACAAATGCTAAACTATTTATCTGTAAGAAAAAAATTATTACATAAAATGAAGACACTCCTAATAAAGCAAAGATAATCTACTGCCTTGTTTCATCAACTCAAAGTGAGTGATTTTAAAAACCATCGCTGTGGGACTTCCCTGGTGGCGCAGTGGTTAAGAATCCACCTGCCAACGCAGGGGACACGAGTTCGAGCCCTGGTCCAGGTGGAGCAACTAAGCCTGTGCGCCACAACTACTGAGCTTGCGCTCTAGAGCCCGCGAGCCACAACTACTGAAGCCCACGCACCACAGCTACTGAAGCTCACGCGCCTAGAGCCCGTGCTCCACAACAAGAGAAGCCACCGCAATGAGAAGGCTGTACACTGCAGAGAAGAGTAGCCCCCGCTCGCCGCAACGAGAGAAAGCCTGTGCAGCAACGAAGACACAACACAGCCATAAATAAATAAATGTAAAAACCATCGCCGCTACCAACCATGGCCTTGTCACCAATGGCATCTGCTCCCTGCTCTGTCTCCCGCTGACCGCTGGCACCACGAGGACACACCCGGCTGGAGGCAGCCTCTCCACGGGCTACCTGCCTTTGGTCCAGAGTCCGAAGGCCCACAAGTGGTCAGACACCGCAGTCTCTTCCTCCTCGGCCCCCTGTGCATTCTGACCACCGGACAGCCGCTCAGCAGGCCAGCGGGCTCTCCTGAACTAACCTCTGACCCCTGGCTGGGTACGGGCACCTCCTCTCGGGAACACGCTCAGACGCTCTCCGAAACATCTCTCAAAGAGCCACCCTCATCTCTTCCTGGCCTTCTGGACAGAGAGATCGTAGCCAAAGTTCAGGTCCGTATGGAAGAGCAGGCCTGACACTGCTGCCCCGAGAAAGGCTTGCCTGCGAGGCTGGCCTGAGGCTGGTGCTGGGGAACTTGGATTTGGGGAGGTTCCCACGGTTTCCTGACTGATAAGGATGGTTTGCTGGGCCCAGACTGTTTGTACACACAGTGTGGTTGATGCTGAACACTGCTTTCCTTCTGGGACTCCGGGATTTCAGTACATGCCAGGAGGAGGGTGTCTACATGGCCTGCATCCAGTGAAAACCCTGAGTCTCTAGTGAGCTTCCCCGGGAGAGAACATTTCACACCGGTTGTCACAACTCACGGCTGGAAGAATTAAGCACGACCTGTGTGACGCCACCAGGAGAGGACGCGTCTCCTGCTCCGTCGGGACTCTGCCCCCGTGCCTTTCCCCTCGGCTGATCGCGACTGTGTCCTCTGGCTGTAACGAATCACAGCCGTGAATACAACTGTACGACGGGTCCCGGGAGGCCTCCTAGCAAATCACTGACCCTGGGGTGGTCTCAGGGACCCCGACACAGGGCCCCATTACACTTCCCAACAGGACACGAGCACTGTGCGGGCCCAGAGGGTGTCCCACCTGGCACATCTGGCAGGGAGGCCTCACGACCCAGCCTGGCCCTAGCTTTGCAGCCTCGTCCCCCGCTGCTTCCACTCACACCTCCCTCCTGGCATCCACAGCCCACCTGCCTCGCTCTGTCCTCTGTTCCTCTCTCCTCTTCTTCCGTCTCTCCCTCCCAGAGTCTGAATCCCAGCCAGGCTCGGGAACCCTGGAGCTGGTGGAGCAGGGAGACGCTTTGGTTAGGGAGTCCCTGTCTGCTCTGCGGACCGTGATGGAATAAAATTTGTTTTTACGGCAGAACAAGGAAACTGAAGCATAACGTACTCCCGGCCTGTGCTGGGCCCCCCTAACGTGCAATGGGCATCTACATCATACGTTAAGCAGACTTCCACAAAGGCAGGAATGTCTGCTCAACCATAAAGATCAATGCGTTTTTTCCTTCTTCATTCTTTTCTTAATTCTGTATGGGGTCATGGTGACCTGCTGTACGTGTAGATCTGGACTGTGTATCTTTGGTGAACTTTATGTAAAATGTCAGTGTGTCATTTTGACAAACGATCCTTTGTCTCTAGAATGTACATAACTGTGCCTTCGACCTCTAACGAGTGGAACAGTCCTCAGAGTTTTCTGAAAGACTGTCTCTCGGGTTATAATCCTCAGGTTGGCGTGAATAAAATTCTCTATTTCTCCTTTAGATCGACGACTGGTTAGCTTTTTGTCAATGTTCGGGAGGCTCAGACTTGTCCCAACAGGCCCAGGGGCTGAATGGGGACAAACACTGCCAGCAGGCTGCATGCACACGTTTATAGATGCTGTTGTGATGAACACATGTGTGTCCTTTAAAGGTAATGCTGAATTTATTTTAAAATACATGGAAAGGCTAAATTCTAATGTACTAAGTTTTCAACGTTAAGAAAGAGGGTCACAGAATCAAAAAGGTTGGCACCCCCTATCAGTAGTCCCACTCTCTCACCACCACAGCCAAGGAAAAGTGGGGAGGGGGCAGGAGAGGGTCAAGGAGTTACAATTACTTCACTCTCTTTTCCCTTAGATACTCAAATACGTGTTAAGTTCCCACTATGACCAATGCGCTAGAGAAAAGTAAGTGTCCCCAGAGCCTGGAAACAAGTCAAACCAAGCCCTGGAGGAAAGATCGGCCACCTGGAGGGGCCCTAGCAATGGCAGGGAGTTTGGAAGCCCTAGGTCCTGGCCTTTGGACCTGTCAGGGAGGCTGGAGGGCAGGCGGAGGGGCTGGAACCAGGTCACTGCTGCCCGAGGGGAGAAGGCACCAACACTGCGGCACTGTCACCATGGACCACGCCTAGAGAAGGGCACTGGGGGCTCCAGAATCTGTCTGGGCTTCCTGGCCTTGCCCAGGTGACAAGAGTCTCTGTCCTGCACCGCAGGGCTCTTCCTAAGGGAGACGGGTGCTTCAGGCCATCCTGGCTCCACGATGCCAGCTTATCCAGCAAACCTCTGTGCTCGGACTCTGTTAACCCTGGGCTTCCCATGCAGATTTCACGTTAGGTGGTCAAACACGTAATCGGCCACCAAATAGTTCCAGTTTGATTGTCAGCTCTATTTTTCACCGTAAGTTAAGGAACTGGCATATTCTGATTTATCTCTCTGTCCTTTGTGAGTCTGGTTAGTGTACGTTGATCCCCCTGAGAATTATAAGGGTGGGGGGATGCACCGACCGACACCAGGCTCTGCACCTGCAAAACAAAAATGCCACCCAAAACACACGCCCATTTTATAGGAGGCCAGTAAGGAGAGCCAAGGTGGGCTTCGAGGCCACGTCTTCTCCACCTTCTGGCAGCTCCACACAGGGCTGGCTCTGCAGGTCCCTTAGCTCAAGGGAAGAACACGCAGATCCCAGCTACCGAGCTGCAGAGGGCCCGCCTGTCTAATGAGGCCCCGCCCCCGGCCCTCTCTAGGGAACACCAGCCACGCTGAGAACTGACATGGCCTCGACACCTCCCTCTCTAGAGATGAGAGCTGGGGTCGTGGTACCTTCTCTGCCTGTACACTTTCCCCAACACGCCACATTTTATATGTGGACCAGGTGCGTGAGACCCCAGCCAGCCTCTCAGCTCCATCCATCCCTGTCCCTCCCTCTAACCCACTCGGATGCTAAGTGAGATGTCACACACAGGGGGCCTAAACATCAGCAGAGGGGTGATTCCTACACACTTCCGAGCACTTCAGATCTCTCGTTTGATCGACAGGATGGCCCTACGCAGGCAGCTGCTCAAGTACTTTATCCTGGGCTTGGGGCGAAGGTTCCAAAGCAAGGAGGGGTGATGCGGCAGGAGCGGGCAGACAGCCAGGGGCCAAGTCTACGACCCTAGACTCTGCTTGACTGTGACTATAACCTATCAGATCAGTAAACCTTAACAAACCAAGCATCAAACAACCACTTTTATTTTTTTTTGGCCACGCCTTGCGGCACGCGAGATCTTAGTTTCCAGACCAGGGATCAAACCCACGTCCCCTGCATTGGAAGCACAGAGTCTTAACCACTGGACTGCCAGGGAAGTCCCAAACATCCACTTTTTAGAAAATCATTATTACCCAGTACAGTTTGTGGCGATAGATTGTGGGAGTATCTGTAACAAACAAATTCTCATTCTCAGTAACCTCTTAATAAAAGCTGAACTTTTAACAAGATTTTCAAGGTGGTGATGGAGGGGAGGGGTAGGGTCTTGGGTGGCTAATCCTGTAGCCACTGATAATGGCAGAGTCCAAATGGCATGGCCCTTGCTGGAGCAGGAAGTGGGGAGAGTAAGGGTCCAGCAGAGCCAAGTGGCAGGTCTGTTGCAGAGCTAGTTCAAGTCAGCAGACAGCTTCTCTGTTTGTCAAACTGGGTGAAAAATACTCTGTCCTTATCTTCTCCCATCAGAAGCTATTTACTACCTAACATCTGAAAAAACAGAAAGGCTTTTAGGTTCAAAGGATTTACTTCAGAATTTCCTTTTAATTAAGACTGATTTTCTCACCTCATCTTAGATCTACTAAATCATGATTATGTTTAGTGCTTTCAGAGCCCAGAAATTGACATTTTCAAGCTTCCCAGATGATTCTGACACATTCTAAGTTTAGAATCACAGGGCCAGGGGAGAGCTGCCCTCCAGTCACGGCCAGAGACTGGGCAGAACCTGCCCCGCCTGCCAGAACGAAAACTACTCGGGTGAACGGGACCCTCTCCTCCCACCAGGGGCCAGCTGTCCACCATAGCATGTCTGTGAACTAGAAATCACCGACAACTGAACCTTTAAGGATCAGTGAACATTTAGTGCCAACTTCCACTCACAACAGGGGGGTTCTTCAATTTCTCCTTGAACACCTATAGCAACGGAGGGCTCACCACAGTCCCATCGTTGGCCTGATCTGTCAGTTAAGAAGTTCTGGAACACGAACGGGCAGAGTGTGGGGCTTTGGGCTTGACCTCAGGAGCCAGGCTGCTGGAATTCCAACCCCTGCTTTGCTTCATATTAGCTAAGGGCTCGGCAAACTCATCTATAAAATGGGGATCAAAACAACCTCTCTCGGGACTTCCCTGGTGATGCAGTGGATAGGACTCCGTGCTCCCAATGCAGGGGGACCGGGTTCAATCCCTGGTTGGGGAACTAGAGCCCACGTGCATGCCACAACTGGGAGTTCGCATGCCACAACGAAGGAGCCCATGTGCTGCAACTAAGGAGCCCGCGAGCTGCAACTAAGGAGCCTGCCTGCTGCAACTAAGACCTGGTGCAACTAAATAAATAAATAAATATTTTTAAAAACCCCAAACCTCTCTCATAGGGATGTTGTGACAATTAAATGAATTAACATAGGAAAAGTGCCTGGAACAAACGCTGGGGCGCGATAAATGCTATTCTTACAGCCGAATCTGTCTGCCTAACGTCCACCTGTAGGTCACAGCCGGCCACCTCCAGCTGCAGAGTGGGCTCTTACACACACCATTCCTGACCTTGAGTGCCTCTTTATCTCCTGGCTAAATATACCAGCTCTTTTAGACACCTGGAAGAGATGGTTTCCAGGCCATTCACCACCTCAGCCAAAAGATAAAACTCTTGCATGACAAAGTTCTTATAAAACGGGAATGGGAATTGACTGCGGCCAGGGGAGGTGGTTCCATCAGTAGTCTCCCCCTACCCAGAAAAAGCAGAGGAAGAGTGAGGAGTGTGTGTGTGTGTGCGCGCACGCATGCGTCAGCACAAACCCGGTCTCCCAGCATGTTTCAGGCTCAGACTCTGGGCTTCCAGATCGGATCCCGAACCCTGCTGCCCCCACCTGCGGGCTGTGCTCCCACGCCCCTGACCAACTGGCAGTCCTGCTGGACAGGAAGACAGGAGGCCGTCCCTGTTCCTCTCCCTCTGACTGTGACCTACCACTCCTCAAGGCCACTGCTGGGCACCTTCTCCATGAAGCTACACAATGGGAGGACACACTCCAGAACATGAGATCTAAAAGATCCAACCCCTCATTGTACAGAAGAGGAAACTATGGTACGAGGAGGCCTGAGCATGGGGCCAGCGGGCATATCTGAGCTGGGGTGTCCATGGGCTCCCTAACTACACAACCAGATCTGCAGAGGGGACTGCCCCTGCTCCCACAGCATCCAAACTGCTTGGCTTCTCCCTTTCTCCCAGGAGCCTGTGGGGCATTAATGTCGCCAAGGTCCTGGCACAGTGCTGCTCTGCCTGGCCACAGACGGCCCCAGCCACTCTCCCAACACCACCATCCCTTCCCCTGCCCTCAAACCACGGAGCCCACAGTTGTCTGAGGCTGGCCCAAGCTCATGAGCCACCACAATTACAGAGCTGGCCCCAGGGACCCACCCAGCAGAAAAGGAGCAACTCCCCTTTGGTACCATCAGGTTTCCTAGCACCTTCACACAACTTGCCCAAACTGGTCCCAGGCTATGACAGATGGGGCTCTCCCTCCACCTCTCGGACCTACACATCTCACCTAATGGATAAAACCCGGTACCTCGTTCTATGCCCTCCCCCCGCCCAGAGTCCAGGATCCTACCAAGAACGAAAGTGAACAGATTTACTCATTCTCCTTAGGCCTTCGTGCCCATCGTTCCCAGTATAATTTATCATTAAAAGCCAAGAAGAGAGGGTGATGCTTAACCCAAAAGAACGAGTTTCCAAAGGTGGAGAGAGACTCCAAGTATGCGTACACTGCGGGGCGGGGAGAAGGGAGGGGGCGCCGGGGACCTAGACTTCTCCGCACCAAATCCTGCGCACCAGCACTCTCCCCCGCGCCCGGCCAAAGCTGGCGGGTCTCAGGCTCGCCCCCGCCCTCCAGGCACGCACAGCGCCGCGTGGAGCAGACCCGCCGAGGCGTCCGTCTGTTCTTGCCGGCTGGCGGCGGGGTCCCGGCTCGCGGCGCCGTCCGCGCTAGCCTTACCTGGCGCGCCATCCCGAACTCAGCCTCCGTTCCTGACTTCCGGCACGGCCGGGGGCACCCGCTCCCCGCCCACAGGCTGCGTCGCGACCCTCGGCGGCGGCGGCGGCGGCGGCTGCGGCTGCGACCTAGGTCGGCGCAGGAGGAAACCAGGCCGGGCGCGCAGGCCGTTGAGGAGGGGCGGGCGTGGGGCGTCGCATCCCAGGAGAGGGGGACCAGCCTCCGCGGCCCTCCGGGCGCAGGCGCGAACTACACTTCCCAGAAGGCGCCGCGGCGCCGCCCGGAGGAGGGGCGAGGTGAAGGCGGGGCGAGGTGAAGGCGGGGCGAGTCTGTTGGGCGCCCTCTGCCCACTGGTTCAGCCGAGACCCCGAGAAGCTGCCAGGGGGGCTTGGCGCCGGCATCTGCCGGGTGGTCAGCTTGCGGTGTGCTTGCACACGTAAACCCATCTATCCACACATCCATCCATCCATTATTTACTGAGCGCACCCTATGTGCCAGGTGGGATGCTCGGATTAAACGGGAACCGCCTCTCCCAGAGGACGCATCCCGTAAACCGACCTTGACTAGGGCCGCCGGGGAGGCGTGGGGGAAGCGGGTCCCGAGAGGTGCGGAGGGGGCTGCAGGCCAGACCGCTCGGCTGGGATACTGTGTGGGTCAGAGTGGCTGCCTGAGCCCAGCACATGCTCAGATCTGTCACCCCGCTCCCGCGCTCGCCATAGCATTGACCCGTGTGCCGCTATATCTGTGTGACTATTTGCTGGTCTGTCTTGTTGATTGTGGTAACCCCATAAGTTCCTGACACGTAGTAGGCCCTCAAGTAAATGTGATGAATGAACGAAGCGTGAGCCCACCATTCTCCAGGTCAGAAAGGGAGCAGCGGGGCTGGGGGAGGGTGTCGGACTCCGGGGAGAGGACCCCGGCTGAGCCCAACGAGCCTCATTCCTGGTCTGGAAGACCCCGATTAGGACAGCTCGGAGAAGGTGGGCTTCTGGGGCAAACCTGCTCTGGTTGACAGAGGCTTACAGGAGCAGAGGAAGGCCGGGTCCAACGAGGAGGAGGGGCCTGCCGCCCAGAGACCCCTTCCCCAATCCCCCACCCTGACAGTTCTCTTCCTCTGGACTCTTTGGGGAAAGGGAATGTCTGGCCCAGCAATCCCAGAGTTGTTCCCTGTAGCCCCTCTAGTCTTCCATGGGCCTCCGCTGGCCTTGTTGCTGATCACCTCCCAGAACTTTGGGATACAGTGTTGACAATCTTGGCCTGGCCTCCAGGGAGAGGCCGCGGGAGACCACTCTCAGTCCCTGCCCAGCCCCATACCTGGGCAAAGCCCCCTCCTCCACACCCAAGGAATCACTGACACAGGACCCGTGTCTGTGTAGCCCACTGTCCTGAGGATCTGAAGATATCGCAAGGTTTCACGCCATGGAAAAGGACAGTTTAAAATTCAACATCTGATCTCAGGAGTCCTAAAGGCCACAGAGCCCCTTGCTAAGTGCCTTACCTGTGCTTTGGGCCTATGTCCTGTCATCTTGCTGAGGTCAGCTTCCTCCTTATAGGTGTCCCTTCTTCCAGCTCGTGCCAACGTGCCACCCTCAGTCTCAATCCCTAAACTTTAAAATCCCTTAAGGGATTAGCACACTCCTTTTGTCTAGCTATCCTTATCGTTCATTTGACCATTTATTTATTATTTATTTATGGCTGCGTTGGGTCTTCGTTGCTGGGCGGGGGCTTTCTCTAGTTGCGGGAGGGCTTGAACCAGTGTCCCCTGCATTGGCAGGCAGATTCCTAACCACTGCGCCACCAGGGAAGCCCCTGACCATTTCTTAATTTGACTCCTTTGCTCACCACAAACAGTTCTTGCTGAGCTCTGTCTTTCCCGTGTCTGGCATTGATTAGGACTCAAATATGTCTTAAGTAAGTGGATGATTCCATAACATCCACTGCTCTGATGTCTGTAAGCGTCGTGAGGATAGAGTGAGGGGGCAGGTCACAGAGCCCATGCCACTATAGAGAAGATGGATTAGGGACAGTGGTGTGTTCAAGCTGGCTTACACCAGAGAGTCACTTGTTAGCATGTCTTCCCAACTCCATGATCAGTGATCTTATGTTTGTGGCTTGACATTGGATACGGTGAGATTATTTACACCATGAAATTGGAAAACACTACAAATCAGTGCTTTGTAGCAACAACCCCAGGAGCTGGTTGTTAAACACTAACCAGCAAGCACTGATTTAGGGCAATGAAAACATGTAGAAACAAGCCTATGTAGAACAAGACCTGTGGTAAGTGAAATTAAAAAGTCAGGGTTGGAGGAACTTATCACTCTGGGGCTGTAGTGCTCAGTGACAGGGTTTTAAGTTACCCTGGACTTTTTCCCAGATTTGAGAAGGCTCGGTGTACTGCGGCCCGGGATTAGGGAAAGGAGCAGAGCCTTCAACACCAGCTCCAACTAGCAAAAGTGAAGGACAGCAGGGGGCACCTGGATTTGAACCAGGGACCTCTTGATCTGCAGTCAAATGCTCTACCCCTGAGCTACACCCCCTGACATAGGTACAGGCCTTAGTACTACCTTATACCTGTGCAGCCATGCCCAACATTCCTATAAATTTTTGCCACAGATATTCATCACACTGGGCCTGCTGAAAGCTGCCAAGCTGGCCTCACTTTAATTTTATTTCCTTGATGCAAAATAAGAAACAGTTTGCCCCTCCCTGTAGCCACCTCCCTGCTGTTTCTGGAAAAGCACTGACACAGATATTTATAGCAGGAAGAGACTTCAGGGTCGCTAGTCTGTGCCCTTCGCAATGGGATCTGAAAACAGAGATTCAGGATTACTGGTCCCCCCAAGCACACACAGATCCTTACAGATAGGCTCAGGACCTGAATCCATCCTCCTGACTTTGGGTTCAGGACCCTGTAATTAAACCAATGACTCTCTCATCTTCCTCTTGTCCCTATCTTCCATCCATCGGAAAATGTAAAGGCTACATAACGGGAGCCTCGGAAGAAATTACTCGGGACCATCAAGGGGGCTAGAATGTGGGCTTAGCGGAGCAGAGTGCCATGCAGCTCAAGAACAACAGGGAAAAGCTAATGGGAACACTAGGATTTGATCTGGTGCGTGGACTGCGCCCTTTGGGCCAGTCCTCAGATTTCCTGTGCTTAGGAATCATCATGTCAAACATGCAGATGCGATCTGGGGTTAGGAACAAGCTCCTCATAGAGGGTCGGGAGACCCCACTTTGAGGAACACCTGCCACAGATCTACCTCGGCCTCTTCTGCGCCACCTGCAGGAAGACTTAGGTACTGAAACACCCAAGAAGGGGATGGGTTAGGAACTGTATCACTTGCCGCAGGGTCAGCCAGAGCTGGTGGGAAGAGGCAGGATGAAAACCAAGGACCACGATCAGACTGCTCATCCTCTGAAATCTGTTCTAGACCCGTGGTTCTTAATTTTAGGGTGCATCAGAATCATCTGGAGGGCTTGTTAAAACAAAGATGACTGGGCTCCCCCTGAAAGTTTCTGATTAGCAAGTTCTCAGGTAATGCTGATGCTGCTGGTCTGGGGCCACGCTTTGAGAACCACTGCTCTAGATCCACACATCTGTGACCAGGCCCTTTCACACTCGCAGTCACACCCAGGGCACCTGTTCACCATTGCTTCTTCTGTGTGTTTACCGAGCACTGGTGCCTCTACTCTACCAAAGACGTGTGTCCTGAGACCCTCTCCCTTTCCTCCCAGTGCCTGCCGGGAGCCCCGAGGGTGGTCTTCTTTGTCCTGGGTTAGCCCTCTTCCCAGTTTACCATTTAGGAAGCGAAATCTTAAGAAGCTTCTGCCCCCCTCCCCAATATGGGGAAAACTCGTTCAAGCAAGTCAAGGAGCAGACCCACCTCTTCCATCCAGAGCAACACAATTCGAGCTGAAGATCCCAGTTTGTCTCAGAAAAATCCAGCCCCAGGGGGTTGTGTTATTACTCCCGTATCACAGATGAGGAAACAGAGGACGAGAGGGTATCTTCGGCCCCACAAAGGAGAGTATCCAGGTTGGAACATGGAAGCCTGGAGTTCTCTAGAGATGCAGCCACGTCCTTGACTTTGGAGGTTTCTTGGAGCTTTTATTCAACTTTCATCTCTTAGGGTCCTACTGTGTGCTGGGCACTGTGGTGCCCTCAGCAGAAGCTGAGATTTCAGTGCTCTTTGAGGAGAAGAAATGGGCACCCATGTGTGCAACAAATGTTTCTGAGCACTTGGCCATGAGCTGGAAACTGTGCTGGGCTCCGGGGATACTGGGTGAACGGTATCAGCTCCGGGAAAAGTGGACAGTTCCATTCTTACTGATAAAATCCACGCAGCAGTTGTCTCTGATTTTAGAGAAGAACGTTTCTCCAAGAGGCATTTTACAACTTGACATTTTACAACTGCAGTGCATCGGTGTTACCTGAGGTTTTTATTTTCTCCCTCTGAGCTCATGTTCACTTTCTCAGACGTCTTTGTGAGGAACAGTAGGGAATAAATAAGGTGGATGTGAATTTGAACCAGTGTCCTCTTGATCTGTAGCCAGAAAGTTGTGCCTCTGAGCTACAAGCACTTGCGTGTCAACAACCCCTAGTGGGTACCTTTTACTCTTGACGCCACTTTCAGACTCCAGGAACTCACTGCTGCTTCTGTGTGTCTAAGGAGCGGGCAAGCCTTTTGTATGGGTTGAATTGTGCCCCCCAAAAGGTATGTGGAAGTGCTAACCCCGGTACTTGGGAAAGTGACCCATTTAGAAATAGGGCCTTTGCAGATATTATTAGTAATTAGTTAAAATGAGGTTATAGTGGATTAGGGTGGGTCCTAATCCAATGACTCGTGTCCTTATAAAAGGAGAAGAGACAGACACACAAACAGGAAGAGGGCCGTGTGAAGACAGAGGCAGAGGTTGGAGTAACGCAGCTACAGGACAAGGAACACAGGATTGCCGACTACCTCCAGGAGCTATCATTTTAGCATCCTGGCCACAGAAATGAGAGAAATGGGAGTGAATACACGATTCTGCATTTCCACACGGACAAATCTTGGCTGCTAAGAGCGCTTGCATGAGTTTTTGAAATGAGAGAGGAGATTAAAACATTTCTTCAAAATGCTGAGAAGACCCATTTCTGTGGCCTTGAGGCACAAGTGGAATATCTCAGGTGCACAAATATTTTGACTACCCAGAATCTATCACTCCAGAGCTTTAATACCATGCTTTTTTGTTGTCTGGTTAAGAAGACCTGTTTGTGGAACAATAATTCAATAGTTGTGTTTAGCTGATACCCTGTGCATGGTGATCTTGTTCATTCACAATAGAGATAGGAACTCATGGTGTGTTACTAGGCATATGTGAAAACCACATCCAAATGCTACAGAAGAATCCAAGGAAATACCTCCCAAAGCCAGAGTGGACTAGAAACACGTTCACTGCTCTCTCCCACGTCGGTGTCCTCAACTCCCAGGTTTAAGGACCATGTGCTTGTCAAGCTCATATCTGAGTGAGTGCGGAAAGCAGTCTTTAGTGAGAAATTTGAGTAACCATAGTTATCTGCCAGGATCACCAAACACTTGCCACTATACCTTATGACCTTTAAGTTATCATGACTTAACAGAAATAAGGAATATGAAATGAAATCACCAGATTTGGAAATCTGACCTATGGTTCAAGCTAGCTGTCAGATAAAGATAATTTGGTGAAAGACTGCAAATGGTATCACGCCTCTCTCCATGGACACAACTGTTACTCATCTTAAAATATTATATTTTACTTTTTCTTTTGATGAAAACAAATCAATCTATCTTTTTTTAAGAAACAGTATGTGTCTTTTGTGTTAAGAAATCCTTCCCTTCCCTGAGAATATAAAGATAGTCTCCTTTTTTTTTTTTAATGAAAGAAGTGGAAAATTTTATTTGAGCCAAATTTGAGGAATATAACCCGGGAACAGCATCTCAGAAAGTTCCAAGAACTGTTCCTGAAAGTCTCCTATTTTTTTTTTTTTTGCAGTACGCGGGCCTCTCACTGCTGTGGCCTCTCCCGTCGCAGAGCACAGGCTCTGGACGCGCAGGCTCAGCAGCCATGGCTCATGGGCCCATGTGGGATCCTCCTGGACCGGGGCACGAACCCGTGTCCCCTGCATCGGCAGGCGGACTCTCAACCACTGCGCCACCAGGGAAGCCCAAGTCTCCTATTTTTAATTCAAATAATTAAAAAAATTTTTTTTTCACATTTAGGTCTTTAATTCATCTGGAATCTACCTTTCTGTGTGGTGAGGGTTTTTAATTAGTAGTAGTAGTTGTTGTTTTTAATATGGAAAACCAGTTATTTCAGTACCACTTGTTGAACAATTTGGCCCTTTCCCCGCTAGTTTGTAACACTTTTATCATGTGTTGGAGAACCATCTATCTATCATCCAACCAGGAAACCTTTGCGAGAGAAAGAGGATGCTATTCATATTGATGCTGGGACCACACGCATCAACTGGGACTGTCCCAAGCAAATTAGGACATAGAGTCACCATATTGGTCAGGGTTGTCCATAGAAACAGAACCACTAGGATGCATATAGTTATATATAGAAATAGAAAGTGATTTGTTATGAGGAATTGGCTCAGTGATTATGGAGTCTGAGAGGTTTCACCATCTGTCTTCTGCAAGCTGGAGGTCCAGGGAAGCAGGTGGTGTAGCTCCATCCAAGCTTGGAGGCCTGAGAACCAAGATAGCCAATAGTGTAAGGTCTGGTCTGAGTCCAGAGGCTGCAAAATCAGGAGCGCTGAGGTCTGAAGGCAGGAGAAAGTGACGTCCCAGCTCAAGCAGAGAGCAGATTCACCCTTCCCCCACCTTTGTGTTCTGTCCAGCCCCTTGGTGGATTGCATGCTGCCTGCCCTATAGGTGAGGGTGAACTTCTTTGTCTGTGTGTTGATCCGTTTCTTTGTTTAACGTTTATTCATCCATTTATACAACAAATAGTTTTGAGAGCTCAGTAAGCGCCAGACACACAGAAGAAAACAGATGAAGGGTCCGCCTTCCCGGAGCTTCCATCACGGTGAGGGTGACAGATAATTAATAAAAATCTATATTACTGTAACGCAGGTCATAATAGGGACTGTGAGAAAAACAAAAACAGAGCAAAGGGCTGAAAAATGATGGGGCGCAACTTAAACAAAGTGGCCAGAGGAGGCCTTGCTGCTGAGCAGACTCTGGACGGAGCAGTGAGTGATGGGAAGGGGCCCCGGCCTGTGTCCAGGGAAAGGTGCCAGGCTTCAAGGTGGAGCGTGTTTGATGCTTTGGCGGAACAGCAAAGACCAGTATGGCTGGGGGCAAGCGCTGGGAACAAGAAAGGAAGGGGCTGGGGGGAGAAGCAGCCAGGGCCAGCTCCTGTGGGTTCCAAGGAGGATGGACTTGGGATTTCATTCCGAGCAGAGCAGGGAGCTGCTGAACCAAGCGGGACACAGAATCTGACTCACGTTTGAAAAGATCACGTTGGTGCCCAGTGGAAGTAGATGGACGGGGAGAAGGGAGACCTGTCAGGAGAGTGTGACAGTGGGTTTGGTGGGGGACAGACAGTAGGGCCTTGACCGCAAGTCCTGATGGTGTGCGGCCAGATGGGCTCAGATGCTGATACATCCCACCGAAGAGCCGCCATGACTTGCTGTGGGCTTTGGATGCAAAAGGGATGAATTGACAGTGGCTGGCAGGTGTCTGGCAGAGTCGCTGGGAGAATCGTGCCTTTACTTAGCTGGGCAACACAGTTGAGGGGTGGGGAGCAGGTTAAGGGTGAGAACTAATAATTTCCTCTTGCCCATGTTTGGTTTGAGAAGCGTACAGGATCTCTAAATGAAGATATCAAGTAGCAGACCCTAGCTCAGGAGAGAAGGTACCACAGGGGAGTCATCCTTCAACTTTGCATTCTCCTGTTTCTCCCCAGGTTCATCTCCCTTTTTTCTCCTTCTGTGAGGCTCTGCTCCAATAAATGTTCTTGGTTCTGCACATCTGAAATGTCTTTATTTTGTCCTCTTGCTTGAATGTTAGTTTACCTGGGTTCAGAATTCTAGATTGGAAGTTATTTTTCTTCATACCTAAAAACTATTTATTTTATAATGTTATAAAATGTCAGTAAAGGGGGCTTCCCTGGTGGCGCAGTGGTTGAGAGTCCGCCTGCCGATGCAGGGGACAGGGTTCGTGCCCCGGTCCGGGAAGATACCATATGCCGCGGAGTGGCTGGGCCTGTGAGCCATGGCAGCTGAGCCTGCGCGTCTGGAGCCTGTGCTCTGCAGCGGGAGAGGCCACAGCAGTGAGAGGCCCGCGTACAGCCAAAAAAAAAAAAAAAAAAAAAATGTCAGTAAAGACAACTTTATTATTCAATTGCACTTCTCACCAAAACATCAAATTTTTAAAAAATTTTGAAATACATGGTTCATGTGTATAAAAGGATATGTTTATCAGTGCTTAATACTTTGGATTATAATTCTTAGCTACAACACAGTTTGTTTTTTTTTTTTTTTTTGCAGTATGCGGGCCTCTCACTGTTGTGGCCTCTCCCGTTGTGGAGCACAGGCTCCAGACACGCAGGCTCCACGGCCATGGCTCATGGGCCCAGCCGCTCCACGGCATGTGGGATCTTCCCGGACCGGGGCACGAACCCGTGTCCCCTGCATCGGCAGGTGGACTCTCAACCACTGCGCCACCAGGGAAGCCCTACAACACATTTTTTTTTTTTTTTTTTTTTTTACAACACATTTTTTAAGTAACACACAAATAGTAAGGGAAGAAAGTACATAATTTAGAAACAATGAGAAAATATACATTTTGAACAATCCTTAGTAACTATGAATATCCTGGGTTTAATTCAGAATATTTATGTTTTTTAAAACCCTGTACAGCTGTATGCCTGAAACTAACACATTGTAAATCAAGTCTACTCCAATATAATTTTTTTTAAAAAAAAACCTACATTTAACAGTGCAAACAGTACATTTGAGGCTGCAGAGATTGGAGATATGGTTTGAGTTTTTTACTTCCTTGGGGGAAAAAATGTGTTTTTTCCCTGCTAAAATATTGGGTTGTCCAAAACATTAGTTTGTAACATCTTATGGAGAAACCTGAACGAACGTTTTGGCTGACCCAATACATATCTGTCAGAGCTATTTAATTTTACTTTATTTATGTCTATATTTTCACTTATACAGTTTTTAGAAATAACATTTTCCTAATTATAATAAAGCAATAAAAATGTATAAATCCACAGGACAAAAAGCAGATGGATGAGGGATAATTCATTTCACACAGAAGAAAAAAGGAAACAAACAAACAGCTGACATTCAGTCTGTAGAGGAATCATCCAACAAGAAGTAAGCACTTTTGTGGGAAATGAAGGGGGGGGGTTGGTGACCAGAGGGCGTCGCTGAGGGATGCAGTTCTGCAGGTTCTCACCAGCTCGCCGAGAATGGCTGATAATTGCAGTGTACAGCATACCTGGATATTGAGACATACTGAAATGATGCAAGTTAAGAACCTGGAACCTGTGGTGGGGGTATAGCTCAGGGGTAGAGCATTTGACTGCAGATCAAGAGGTCCCCGGTTCAAATCCGGGTGCCCCCTGTCAGTTTTCTTTCCATCCTGAATCCACACAGGTGGTCACTGTAGACCTCCTCAGTACCAACACCCGCCCCTTGTTAGGTAGCTCTCTAAATTTGGCTACTTTCCTCTAGAGGGGCTTAGCAGACTGGACAGGAGAGGGGAGAAAAGGTAGGAAAGGTCATCTTCTGACTCAGGAAATGGTTGGAAGTTTTCCTCATCCAGAATTAGAGGTTTTGTCTTGATCCGAGGAGAAACGTGTGTGCTAGGTCAGTTCTCCCATTTACTATTTCTCTTTTCAAGTGAGTTAATAGGCAGGAAGGTCCAGGGAGCCGACTGAATTAGCAGTTGTGCCCCAGAGACCCTAAGGAGGGATCTGGATACCCTTTATTTTAAAAACAACACATACTCTACTCTTCCTCCCACCTCTTCCTACCCTGCAAACACTAGCCAATCGGACAGACACGTTTGGGGGAAGACGATACTGGATGATTCTAAAGGGCATTTTGCCTAAACGTGTATGATTATCAAAGCCGATGCCCTTTGCAGGGGCCTGAGAAGCTGCCAGGTGGGCAAGGAGGGAGAGGGTGGGAAGGAGACCTGGTGGGAAAGGTGTTCATCTGCCATGGGGCAGACCCCCGGCTTCGTGGAAGGCCACGAATACCCAGGTGGCTGGCTGAATTACAGATCCAGATAGCATTATGGGTGGAAAGATGCTTTTTAGATAATAACAGCTCATAGGTAGATCATTTAAACATGGATCATGGGGCCTCTGATCCATAATCCAGGTAGTCCTACCTGCTATCACTTTAAAAAAATTAATAGACATTGTTTTTTAGAGCAGTTTTAGGTTTACAGAAAAATGGAGCAGAAAGTATAGACAGTTCTCCTCTACCCCTCACCTCAGCTGCCACCTCCCGGTTGCCCCATCATTAACATTTTACAATAGTGTGACATTTGATAAAAATGGTGAATGAATATTGATACATTATTATTAACCGAAGTCCATGGTTTACATTAAGGTTCATGCTTTGTGTTGTACAGTTTTGTAGAGTTTTGTGGGGTTTTGGCAAATGCATAACCTCATGTACCCACAATTGAAATACCACACAGAATAGTTTCACTGCCCTAAAAATTCCCCCTGCTATACTTATGAGGAATAACCCCCTCTGTGTACCTGCCTGCCAGCCTCTCTCCCTCCGCAACAAATCCCTGGCAACCACTGATCCTGGACCGTGCAGTGTCTGCGCCTGGAGGACATAGGAACCAGACCTCTGGGCAGAGGCAAGCCGAGGCTGGCAGGCAGGTACACAGAGGGGTTTGGGGGCCTGGGAGTGGGGTTGGGGGTCGGGTATGGAGGTGGTCACCAGCCCAGCGAGGTCACCGAGGGACTTCATTCTCTGGGCGTGTGCCCGGGGCAGAGCACACCAGGTGTCCTTACACACCTGCACCACCGCCCAACCTGCCACAGGAGCCAGAGCGAGAGGACCCCTTTCTCCTGCAGTGTCCCTCCTGCGCCCTCTACTGACAACTGTTAACATTGCGCTCCCTTAAAGGAGAAATGCTTAAAGAATCCAGCCCGTTATCCCACGGCAGGTACAGAAGGGTGAATTTGGAGCTACCAGTCAATAAATTGATAACTGGCACGCCATGTGATGTGTTTTGGCCAACAGGATGTTGGTAGATATGATACAAGCAGGGCCTTGAGATCTACTTGCAAGGTTGGGCTTACCCTCTGGGACTTCCACTCTTACCCTGAGATGTGCTGGCCCAGTAAGGTTCTCTCCTTCAGCCTGGGCCCCAACATGAACACACAAGGCCCAGCCCTGAGCCCAATTCACTGAGAGGAGCTAAGGCCAACTAGACCCACAGCTTGAGGCCCACCCACCCGGCCAAGCCCAGCCTAGACCAGCCGATTCAAATTCAACCTGCAAACCCATGGGCGTGACGATAAATGCTTATCATTGTGTGTTAGTGGTCTGGGGTGGCTTGTTATGCAACATTATTGTGACTAAGACTGGCAAGTACTGAAATCGGTATCTAGGAGGAGGCTCTGGCTGTACCCAAATGTAGAAGGGAGCATGGTAGCTTCTTTTGCATACCCAGTTTCTGTGACTGTGTGTGCTTCCTATTTTGTTCAGTCTTTGAATGTAGATGTTTATTGAGGTAAGTCTGTTCCTGTACTGTCACTGGATTTGGCCTATGTGAGGGGTTGATAACTTATCTTTTAAGTTCATATGTTTCCAGATCAAGGGATCTTATGTAGATCCTGGACTTTGACTGCCTGAGGCTCTGGGGACTTGGGATAAAGCTGAGTATATTTTGCACGTGGGAGAGATGTAAATAATTATGACCGAGAGAGCAGACCGTGATAGATTAAACAGTTAGCCCCCGTTCTTCACTTATTCTATCCGTGCCCTTTGCCACAAGACTTTTCAGATCCTCCCATTAGAAGTGGGATATATTTCCCTGCCTTTGATATACGGCTTGGTCCTGTGACTGGCTTTGACTGATGGGATGTTAGCTCACGTGATACAAGCAGGGGCTTGCAACCTGCTTGCATTGTTGGGCTCGCCTTTTTGAGTTTCTGCCATTGCCCATAAATCTCTCTCATTCCCACTTCATCACTTTTCCATGCATTGCATCCTCTCTTTAGGTTGCTTTTTGCATCTGACACTGGAAGGATGCAGCAAATGGAGAGGGAAGAGGAAGAAAAGAAGAGATAAAGGAGGCAGTTCTTCTCCTGCCCAATATGTTTAGCGCAAAGAGGCCCTAAAGCATAGCTGTGGATTCTAGCTGTGACTTGGTCATTAATCTGTTGTGTTTTGTTTGGGCGTGATTTTAATTACTGCTGTCATTTTTGTCAGATCTGTACCATGAAGACTAAATCAATAGCTCCAAAGCTATCTGTGAGTCAGAATCATTAGGAGCTTGTTAGAGGCACACACTGTCCCCTCGTCCCCTTCCCAGAGAGTCTGGTTTAGGGATTCTCAGGTGGGGCCCAAGAGCATTTACCTTTGCCCAGCCCTGCCCTTTCCACTGTAACCTCAAAGAGTCTGTTGAGTAGCCAATGCTTCGAGTCCTGTTCTTCTAGGTGGGTCGGAAGGATGTTCCAGCTGCAAACCTCAGTGAGTTCAACGCCAGTGCCTTCAGCCAGGGGAAGGGGGTGGGCACGGTGAGAAGAGCATCCCTTTGCAGGGGTGTGGGATGGAAGAGCGCTAGCAAGTACACAACTGAAAACGTGACACCCAGGGTGTGGCTCTGCAGGTTTAGGGTTCTTATTAAATATAGGTGAGTAGGTGGAGGTATAGCTCAGGGGTAGAGCATTTGACTGCAGATCAAGAGGTCCCTGGTTCAAGTCCAGGTGCCCCCTGCCCAAACTTGCTTTTACACACTGAACACAAGGTTCTACCTCCAGCTTTTTCCACCACACTGATTCAGCCTGCAAAGGGAAGAAGCAGTGCAAGTCTTCACCAGAACCCCTCCCCTGACACCTGCAGCTCTAGATGAACCCGATTTCTTCAAGCAGGAGTCAGTTCTCATAGGTCCTGTAGTGAACGTTTATTCACTTTTCTTTTTACATTTTTTGCCCAGCATGTGAATCCTTTTAACTCCTTTTCTGGGGAATTCACAATTGTCTCAGTCTTGGAGGAAGACAGGAACCTGTCTGTGGCTGAGGTAGACAAAAATGGCAGGAGAAAGAGAGAGAGATTGATTTTCTTTTAATTTAATTTAATTTATTTTTTTATATGGCAGGTTCTTATTAGTTATCTCTTTTATACATATTAGTGTATATATGTCAATCCCAATCTCCCAATCCATCCCCCCACCCCACCACTTTCCCCCCTTGGTGTCCATATGTTTGTTGAGAGAGACTGGTTTGAAGGAATCGGCTCACATGACATTGAGGGCTCTGGCAAGTCTTAATCTTGCAGGTCAGCAGGCTGGAGACCCAGGGAAGAGTTGACATTGCAGTTTGAGTCCGAAGGCTGTCTGGAGGCAGAACTCCCTATTTCTCAGGGGACTTCAGTCTTTTTCTCTTAAGGCTTTCAACTGATTGCATGGGGCCCATCCACATTATAGAGGGTCATCTGCTTTACTCAGAGTCTACTGATGTAAATGTAACTCACATCTAAAAAATATCTTCATAGCAACGTCTAGATTAGGATTTGACCAAATATCTGGGTACCAGAGCCTAAACAAGTTGACACATGAAATTAACCAGCACAGTTGGTAATGCCTTAAGCTTGGCCAACTATATGCCCATAAATAAGACTATGAATGTAGAATAAATCACACCTAGAAGTAGGAGAACTTGGAATTCATTCTGGAGGTGGCAGAGGCGTGGCAAGGACAGTGAGGCCATTGGCTGCGGCCATTATCCATTGTGGTGGCAACAATGGCTCCCTTACCAGGACCTGCTGCAATCCTGCCCACTTTATGAGCATTTTATAAGGGAAGATCTTCTGGCCTCCTTTCAGTGCTCTGAGCTCCTTGCCATCCTGGCAAGACTGCCTTCTGTGTTTCCCTTAGCCTGGGGTGGCCTCTTCTTTAATCAAAGTGTCCTGATTGGTACCAGGAATGAGTAATAGGAAAAAGACACTCAGAGAAAAGATGGGAATGTGGTTTGATCCTGGCCTTATTGGACCTGAAGATAATGAAAATCTAGGTAGCTGAGGGGATGCTAATCTAGGAGTCTATATGATATAGTAGAAAAAGCTGAGTGAATATTTGCCTCCTGTTTCCAAGGGATCAAGTCGAGTTCCCATGGAATACTAGAAGTGGCTTCAGGCCTGGATGGCTGATCCTAGCAGTTTAGTAACTAGTTTTTGTTCGTTTGTTTGCGGGTACGTGGCCTCACAGTTGTGGCCTCTCCCGTTGCGGAGCACAGGCTCCGGACGCGCAGGCCCAGCGGCCATGGCTCACAGGCCCAGCCGCCTCACGGCATGTGGGATCTTCCCGGACCGGGGCACGAACCCGTGTCCTCTACATCAGCAGGCGGACTCTCAACCACTGCGCCACCAGGGAAGCCCATCCTAGCAGTTTAAAAGAAAGTTAATCATAAACTCAAGTGTCACTCTGTATGGACTGAAACCCGGGACTTTCTCTGACTGTATTGGGATCATCTCTTACCTCCGGTCACACAACCTGAAATAGCTGAAAACGGAAGCTGATCCTGAGGGTTGCCAAACGTTAATGTCAGTGGAATCTACAGCTTTCAGCAGTCTCCTTGCTGAAAATAGGTCTGTGGTTAAGAAAGGGTGGGACTTCAGGAATTACAGTATGGATGTAGATATAGATCAGATACAGAGTAGGTACAGAGTGGGAAGGAGGGAGCCTCAGTACCAACTACAAGCCATGGCTTTACGAGCAGTGCCTTCAGCCTGGAATCCGAGAAGGCTGCAAGATAGTGGGGAAAAGAGGTGGTGGGGCACCCAAGGGAGCAGCCTGTGGGAAGGAGAGGTGAGTTATTGGACACAAGAGGGTTCGTTAGCAGTGAGATCAGTCAGCCAGATCTACAGAGATGAGACCACGCAGTGTTTATCAAACCTGACTATACATTCAAAATATTTGAGAACTTGTTAAAAATTCCGATTCCCTGGGGATCCTGATATACTACATCTGACAGGCACAGCCTCCTGTTAATCCCTCCTAAACTCCAAAGACTGAGAGACAGCTAAAGTTTATGGGAACCACTCTTCACGATGATTCTAAAGACACTTCCAGCTGAAGATACCAAAGCTGGTGCCCTCAGCCAGGGAGCAACGTTAAACCATTGGCAGCTTGATGTTGGCCATGGTGGGAATATTTGCAACTTGGCAAATACTACAAATCAAACACTACTGATTGTCTTTTCTTTCTCCTTGAGCTGATTTACCACTGTTTCACTCTGTAAGGCTACAGGCATAGATAGCTGCCAGGTCCGGGGGCTGCAGGAAACGGAGCAGGGAGACAGGAGGGGCCAATTCACCAGGGCACGGGCTGCCAAGTGGCACACCCGACAAGCAAGCAGAGGTCTTAGTGTTGAAGTTCAGGACTTGGTCCAGGAGATGAAGTGCGCTCATCAGATGAGATTCGTTCTTCTTACTCAGGAAAGCAGGTCATGCCATCCCAGGTTCAAATCCGGGCTCCGAGTGTTGCGATTCCAGTTTCCTTTCACAGGCTGATCTACAGGAAGATCAGATCAGATCTACAGGAAGGCTCCTCTGCTCTCCTGCAGCCCCAGGTGACATCCATAATCCATATCCCCACTCACGTGGGCTGTGGGGAACGTTTTCTTTTATTGACGGCACAGCATCTGAACCCTATCACATGTTTGGGGAATATGCAATTACGTGAATTTTACTGAAAGGCATACCCTCATTTCTTACTCCATAAGTCCAAAATACTAGACACTTGGTCCCCCACTGTCTGGTAGTGAGGACTCGGGCGAGTGCCCTCAGCATAGCCACCGCAGACTTTGGACATTGAGTGAAACACAGAAGCAGGAGGAGTTGAGATTTCCGTCTGGTGACATGGATGTGGCATCGGCTCCGGCCTTACCCTTCTTCACAGACTGGGCGTCTGTGCAATCTTGGTTCCCCTCGGAGCCCATCGAGTGTCTACACCTCTTTCCCTTCGGTGTCATGAACTACCTGACAAGTGCTGCCTCACCTGTTTCAAAATTAGTTTCTGGTTTTGCACCCAGATTTCCTACCTGGTACATAAATTGGTGTTAGGAGTGGGTTTCAGGCAACACAGCCTCGTGAAAATGGTATTAATTACCCAGACTAGTTAAAACTACAGTTAGGGGAAATCCAATTAGTTCTTCAGGCCTGGGAAGCTGTCATAACTTATATTCCACACTGGCACGATGGGAAAGTAAATTATCGCTAGTGGCCATCAGGAATGCAGTGCCTATGGGGTAAGGCTTCCAGATACCCTTGTGCTTCTTGTCATTGAACTGGAAGCTGACTGACGCTAAAGGCACCAAAGTAGTCTAGAAAAACAATGAAAATCCCAATGAGAAGAACCAAAATCTCTTCTCTCTAGCAGCCATATGATTTAGCAGAAAACCAAAGGCAGTGTTTGATTCTGCAAGACTACTGAGTGACAACGTCAGTTTAATTCACAGCTTCCCCGGTGTGAAAGCTCAGGGCTCTGATGCGGAAAGAGTGAGATCCCAGAGTTGTCACGAGGCTTCACGAGAGGATTTGTAGAACCCCGAATATACCTCACCACAACAACTTCGGAACCTCCTTTGCCAGCTGAAGAAGCCCCTCCTTCTCTCCTGTGGATATGGTTCCTGCTTTACCTCCTCTCTCACCTCACCCCCCGCCCCGCCTCCTCTTTTTCTTTTGAGCTATAACTTGAGAAAATCCCACCATACCCTGGAGAGCCAATTAAAAAGTCCCCCTTGCAGGTGAAAGCTTAAACGCAAAAATAATCACAAGACTCGGCTGATTTATAACAACAAAGGTCTAGGGAATGTGTGTGGAAATGAATTCTTGACGGCTTTTGGACGAGAAGGAAAAATCTAGTGCTAAACTCTGCCGAACTCTGGATCCAGTGTCCTACTTCGAAGCGTTGTCATAATTTCGATTGTTTGCTCAACTTGTTCATCAAAACCAGGAATCAAAGTTGTTCGAGGATAGATGAAATGGAGACGCCAGAAAATTCTTGAAGACAAATCTAAAGACTTTAAGGGATTGGAAAGGTGGCATGTACTGACGAGGCGTGACATGCCCCCACTCCCACCACAAAGCTTCAACCAACACAAGGGTTAGAAGACAGCCCCAACCACACAACCTTAAAAATGCATTATTTACTAGAGTTTCCGCATCTTTGAAAACCATTTGCATCACGTGTCTTTGTAGACTGGGAATGTTGGTGAGAGATGCTGTCATTGAGATACGTTCTCTAATTTGAATTAAGGATGGAGGTTCTTAGTGGAAGGGGCTAAAGTGTGCCCTTGATCACCACACCACACGCTGGCGAGAAGTGACTGCCTTGACAGCCTGTAGGTCCACAGCCTTGACCCAAAGGGTCCCTGTGGAGTTCTTAGGACCTACCCAGAATGCACATCTCTGCAGCTCATTTTTCCATTTTCACAAACAACACTGCAATGCCCAACCATGTACATGCACCTTTGCACACCCATGTGAATAAAACAAAGGCATGAATTTGTCTTTTGATTACCCAATAGCCTTCCAGCAAAGATACATCTATTACGTTCTCACCAGCCCTGTTTGGAAAGTACCCACCAGCTTTTTAAGAATTACAGTAATTTTGGCATGAAAGAAAGACCAATGCAGGCATGTGTGTGCTGTTACATCCCCAGTTCTTATCTTTACAGAACAGGACGGAGAACATTGTTAAGGGAGAAATGCAGCCTGAATAGGATGACAGCTGAAAGTAGCTGGAAATTGACTCAACCACCATAGCCGCAAAAGTTGGATCCCCCAGCCTAGGGAAGAAGCCTAGGGCTATATATTATTAAGTTTGGAAGAATAGAAACCAGACTGTTACCAGCAGTTAGTTTACTCGTGAGATTAATTTTTATTTTCTTCCTGATGCTTAATTGTGTTTTTAAATTTTTCTATATGTTTTTTAGTCAACAAATGTTTGTTGAAAATCTGTAATGTACTCAACAACAGGCAAGGCACTGACGCGAGGTATTCTTAAAAGAAGCAAATGTTTTCTTTCTTCCCGCCCCCCTCCTCCTCTCCTTCCTCCTTCTTCTTTTTACCATACAGAACTTATCCGTGTTATAAGAATAATCGAGTCCCTTTCCTAACAGGACTTTTCCAGGGTCCCCCATGGCCCCCCGGGTGGCAGCCATCCGATGTTTTAGCTGCTAAGAAGGGTCAGGTAGTGACATCACCGCCACGTATCTGCCAGAGGAAAGGAGCCCATCCTTCAGTGGGGGGTGGTCTGTCCTGCTGTGGGGCAAGGCTTGGCAAGGAGGGTCCCAGAGGACCAGGCTTGGCGCCGCTGCAGCTGTGCCCACCTGCTGGTCTGGGGCCTCCTGCGGGAACTGGGGCTGCATTTGGGCCCCGCGTGGAGGCTGCAGCCTTTGTGGCCAAATACCTGCCCTGGCGTCCACCAAGTCTCTGGAGACTCTGCCAAGGTCATGGGCTTGAGGGGAAAAGACCACAGAGGATGAGCTGGTAGAGGGACCCAAAGTCCCTGCCGTGTTTCTAGAGGGGACGGTGAGGTGGCCCCAGGTGGGCGCTGAGGGAGGGAAACCTCAGAGAAGGCTTCTGGGTTCCCACAAGGCACAGGGGAGCATGAGGTCACAGCCAGAAAAGGGTGAGTTTGCAGTGAGACCTGGCTGCCAGGTGCCCAGGGGCAGACTAGGGGTGACTAGGAATGCCAGTGTGCTCTTGCTGGGGGCGCGGGTGGCACGCACTGGTGAACAGTACTAGACCTCACTCCCCCCAGGAGGGGCTACAGCTCTGGGGGAGAGCATTTGACTGCAGATCAGGAGGTCCCCGGTTCAAATCCCGGTGCCCCCTAATGAGCCTCCTTTAATCCCCTGAAACAGCTGCTGTCCCCCACACTGAAATCTCTAGGAGGACAGAAGAGAGAAGAGGTGGGCTCAGGACCCCTTGGTCACAGCCCTTCCTTTGTCACAAACCCAGATGGTTTGGTCCGTCACCCAACCCCACTGTACTGGTCAGTCCCTTTCTCGTGGCTTCAGGTGGACTTTTGAATTATTCCTTGTCAGCCCAGCACTGGAACATCCTTCTTCTGTTTTAGCAGAAGAAGCTTCTAGGCACTCAAATGAAGGCCCAGTAGGAAAAGGAGCTTATGGTCAGGAGAGGGTGGGTCAGCCAGGCCATGGGGCCAACCAGGGAGAAACGGAAATGACTGGGGTGCTGGAGGACCCCTCCCTGGAGAGGCCACAACCATGAGATGGTGTCACTTAGGAAAGGGTTTGAAGTGGGCTCCTGGAGCAGGGGAGGACTGACTGCAGGCGAACAGGTGTGTGTGGTTCAGATTTTCAGGCCCCTGCAAGCTTATCTCATTTAGTACCAGACATCGGGTAGAAACCTTTCAGGTCGTCTCTTGGGAAGGCCTATCTCCCTCCACCCAGTCAGGGCTTGGCCATGGGAGTGGGAAGCAGATGAAGCCAGCCAGGTCGTGCCTTGCCCCAGGGCTGGGGGAACAGGAAGAACCTGAGACTAGCCCTGTGGATCTGGCCCCAACCCTATTATTAATCAGGTGTGTGTGCTTGGACGTGTCTCTTAATTAAAAAGGCCATAATTTTCAACCCTATAATATGGGGCCCAAAACTAAATTGGTGGTTCCTAATTTTCACTTTCCTTTGGGATCTTCTCAGGAGTTTGTTAAAAATAGAGTCCTTTGGTCTCACTCCCAACCCTTCTAATTCAGGAGGTCCAACCTGGAGCCTTGAACTTCCTTTCCACGAAAGCCCATCCTGCTCTCACCACCTCACCTGCCTGTGTGTGATGCGCAGCCCAGTTGGGGGACTGTGACCTTAGTTTAGTTCAGAGACCCTCCACCGATACAGCCATGGCTTTTACACTGATGTCCTTGGCCCTGAATGGCTGGGCGTGGTCAGAGGCTTGTGCAGAAGGGGGAGGCGAGCAGGGATGCCTTCTGTGTGCGGTAGAGCAGGTCTCGTGGACTCATTAGACAGAGGGGCTGCACAGTGTCTGAAGGAGTTCTGAATATAATTACAGAGGTCAGAGGTCTTCATTAGCCAGGAACAATAAGATGAGCTTTTCAGGACAGATGCGTCTTACCTGTTTCTTATTTTTACGTTTTCACTGATTTGGGAATATAATTCCAGCTTCCTTTCCCTGGCCGGAGCCAATGATTCTGCACGGAGGAGAAAGAACCAAGAGGCAGGGAGGGTCAGGCCGGCCCTTCCCCCACCCCTCGCTCCTTGGCATTAGTCCCACAGAGCCAAGCAGAATCCTGTTCTTCCCCAGACCCTGGTCTGGGTCTGTGAGTCTGGAGTAGACCCAGTGGGAGCGTTAGGACCTGGGGACATGGAGCCTAAGTCCAGGGCCTCTGACCTGCAGCCCAGCATGAGGGGCTCAGGAAGCTAAGCAGCTACCCCACTGCAGGAGTACAAGGGCTCCTCTAGGTTCATCTACTTCAGGTTATAACCCGTGGGGGTGCAATGAAGACACGCCAGCCCCCTCCGTGGAGAAGGTGTGGATCTGTGAAAGGTGAAATCTCTGGCTGGAGCTGAGGAAAACCCAGAGGGGTTGGAGGAGGCAGGGGTCTGTGCCTTGTAAACTTTAATTTTCCTGTAAGTCACCTGAAGGTGTATCTTTGAATTTCAGATTGGGTCTGCACTTTCTGAGGAGTTGTGAGTCAAAGAGATTTAGTCTTTCTCTTTCTTCTCCAGGTGCCCTGGCCTAGGGAGGGGGAAACAGGTAATGCCAGACCCACTCTGGGATTAAAAGTGAGACAAGGGCTTCCCTGGTGGCGCAGTGGTTGAGAGTCCGCCTGCCGATGCAGGAGACAGGGGTTCGTGCCCCGGTCCGGGAAGATCCCACATGCCACGGAGTGGCTGCGCCTGTGAGCCATGGCTGCTGAGCCTGCGCGTCCAGAGCCTGTGCTCTGCAACAGGAGAGGCCACAACAGTGAGAAGCCTGCGTACCACAAAAAAAAAAAAAAAAAAAAGTGAGACAAAGCAGGGGGCGTCCGGATTTGAACCGGGGACCTCTTGATCTGCAGTCAAATGCTCTACCCCTGAGCTACACCCCCTGACCTGGCAGAGTGGTGTAATTATCGCCTTTTACCTGTGTTGACACACCCAGACTCAGTCTTGCTGGTTGGGATGTCCTGGTCAGCTCTGCTTCTTTGGACCCTGGCCTCCCACCTTCCAGGGACCAGCCCTTCTTCCCTCATCACTTCTATGTGCATCTGGCTGAGGACCCCCTGGTAGCCTGGTTGACCTTTAAAGGTGGGGAGACCTTTCAAATCACCCAGATAATCCTCTTTGGTAATGAGTCATTGAGCATCTACTGTGTGTCAGGCACACTGGGATGGTTACATAACTGTGACTAGGGGACAGTGCCTTCTCCTGCCTGAAAGAAGGTTCAGAGCCCATGTCCAAGGGTTATTTAATGACATAGAATAATGTTCATGAGAGTTCGTCAAGTGAAAAGGCAGTTACAGAACAGTCTGTAAGGAGTTATAGATGATTTCAGCTTTTTATGTGTTATTTCCCTTTTCAACTTTTCTATATTGAGCATGTTGCCTTTGTAAAAGCAAAAACAAAGTTACGTAGGAAAAATGATACTCTAGGGAGTTCCACTTCTAGGAACTTCTAGGTATCCTTCAGAAATATTCATGAATGCACAGTGAGGGCGGAGACTCCCTGCAGCCTTTTTCTGGATTAGCGCTAAACTGGAAACCACCTAAATATCCATCGACAGGGAACTGGTTACAAACACTGTGGTACAGTCATAGAAATATGATGCAACAGTAAAAGATAAAATTGGTCCAGAGTTCTGTCACGGAAAGATGCTTAAACAATACCATTAAGTGAAAAAAGCAAATTGTATGACATATACATGTATGATATGAGCTCTTTTGGGCTTTTGAAAAGATACTGTGTATATGTATTATTATGTAATAAAAAGATTATACACACAGACAAAGAAACTTACGTATAAACATAGGTGTCTACATGTCCATACATATACATATACACCTATGGAAGGAAATAGACCAGATAGTTAATAATGGCAACCCCCAGAGAGTAGGGAGGGGGTTCTTTTATTTTCCAATGTTTGCATGTCCAATAATAACCCAAATGTCTACACGGTTCCAGCCTTCCAGGTCCTGAGTGGGAAAAAAATAAATGAGAGAAAGCACTGCAGATGTTGTCCAGGAAGTCTTTGCCGCCTCCAGTGGCGGCCACCCCTGCCCTCCCTCTCCCTCAGACCCCAGTCACTTCCCAATCCAAACCCTTCCTGGTCTCTCCCTAGTCCGTCACCTCTGCCACATTCATTTCAGGCCTTTCTCTTTCCGCGCTGCCGTCACTCTTGTTTCACACACCGGTTTTCCAGCATCCACCCAACTAGAAAGGCAGGTTGTCCTGTGATGTCGGACTGAGGGCAAATGGCACCCCTGCAGTGGGCCAGGTCAATCCCCTGTCTGAGACCTACACCCAGCAGGTCCCAGACCCCTCGGCCACACCTGCCCCCTCCGCCCTGCCCTCCTGTAGCCTCCCCAGAGGCCTGTCAGACTTAAAGGAACCGGCACCCAGGTAGACTGAGGGACACCCAAGGAGCAGACAAACTGCGTAGACGTCTGAGAATAATGAGAGGATCGCTCATGTCCCAGGTCAGCTGAGTCTCGTCATAGATCAATAGGAGGGGGCAGCGCTTTTAAAGGCAGAGAAAGGTTTTTATATTCATACCTGGAGCAAGGTATTCAAGGAAGGGACAGGCCCCAGCTCAGCGATGAGATCATATACACAACTGACAAGGCCTCCTCCCGGTCAGAGGGAGATGGCTGGACTGGGGAGGAGGGGGCATATTAGGGAGCCTCCTGAAGGCAAGAAAGAGGGGAATGCAGCTTCTTCCCATGCGGAGAAGGAAGCTAAGGCCGCTGTGCCTGAAATGGATACTGACTGCGAGCGCCAGGGGGTGCCCGTCCCCTCCGTCTGGGCTTGGACTGTACCGGCCCTAAAAGCGCCAGTGCCTGTCCTTGGCAGACGGCTTCGCTTACTGAGTCCACCGATGCAAGCAGCCAGCCGGCCTGCAGCTCTTGTTGGAGGGAATGTCACAAGGTATCAACTGGAGCGCCGACGGCCACCCTGGCCCAGCATTTGGACCCACCCTCCTTTTCACCTCCTGCATTATAATTCCCTTATGAAACTGCCCTAACCTTCCGGCAAGGAAAACTGCATAAACCACTCAGCCTAGCGGGCTCTTTGTAGGGAGACTAAAGGGTCGAGGCAGCAGTAGTTGACCTAGGTTCCGGCTGAAAGGCACATGAGTATCGAGGGCTGCAAGTGGGGACCCCAGACATGGCCACACCAGGGGTGGCTCTCACAAAACCAGAGGCGGTGACAAAGACACAGAGGCCAGGGAAGTGACAGGATAGCTCACTATCAAGCAGATTTGCTGCTCCCCCTGCCTCAGCTCCAGAGGCTGGAATACTGCCTTCTGCAAGGGAGGAGAGGGGACCAGCGCACGTCTTTTGTAATGGCAAACTCTACTTTATAAAGGACAACTTGCCTCCTAGGAGCTAGGCGTGCAGTGAAGACTGGCGCCTGGTGTCCCAACTCGGCAGTGTAGAACATGCCAAGAACCACATAGAACTATCTAGATACTATCTAGACATAGAATATCTGGAACTATCTAGAAAAGGGGTTGGGAGAATTAGACACACACGGGGCACATGTAGAGGCAGCTCTGGAAGAGCCACAGTGATGGGTGAGGGTTTCCACAGAAGTAGAAGAGTTTGTGAGGAAGGTAGACAGACCACAGGCAAAGACCACAAAGGGCTGAAGAATCGTGACTGTGAGGCCAATAGTGGGGTCCATAATGGGTGGGCGGACAGGTGAGCCAGAAGGTAGCTCTGCAATCACGGAAACACAAAAATATGAAAGAGATTGAGGTCAAAAGGAGAACAATGCAGTCTCAGTAACAGCAACGACAGGAAGAAGTAAAAACTAGAAGAGGCATCAGAAAGGACTTTTCAGATCAAAGATCTTGAAAGGGAATATTTCATTTTTTAAAACATTTGAGGGGGCTTCCCTGGTGGCGCAGTGGTTGAGAGTCCGCCTGCCGATGCAGGGGACACGGGTTCGTGCCCCGGTCCGAGAGGATCCCACGTGCCGCGGGGCGGCTGGGCCCGTGAGCCATGGCCGCTGAGCCTGCGCGTCCGGAGCCCGTGCTCCGCAGAGGGAGAGGCCAACAACAGTGAGAGGCCTGCGTACCGCAAAAAAACCAGAAAATTCAAGTCTCTTGTTAACAAAATGAATGAGCTTCAATGAAAGGGAAACTGAAGTGTAGCCCTGAAGCTAAAAGGAGTTTTGTTTTTACAGGCACTTATGTCCTGTGCTGATAAGAGAACTCGGAGGAGACAGAATATTTATAACATGGGGAGTTAGACAAAGAGCTACTCGTCAGCTTATCAAGTTAGACAGAGTCTCAAGGAAGACTGGACTTGACCGTGTTCTGTCTTAAATTGCTTTTTGTCTGTATTGTGTTTTCCTGCCATTCAATGGAAAGACATAAAGACTTTCTTGCTGTCGAATAGTTTTATTACAGAGAAGCTGTTTTTAGGCCATCTGAAGTATAGATTTCTGTGTTTATATAAACCCGGAGCATCATGAAATATATTTTAGGTAGTTGTGAGAAAGGTCTTATAAGATGGTTGGTGCCGGGGATAATAAAATTCACGAAGTGTACTTCTGAATTACCCGCTAGAGCTCTGAACCCACGATGAATTCTTAGATCATCTACCAAAATGCTCAGCTGTTTGTTCTCCAAACCATAGAAAGCCATGGCGTTCTTTAGTTTTGAGATAGCTGATATAATTCACTGGTCCCTTCTGCAGAAGTTTACTTTTCAAGCTTGAAAGAGACGTAAAATTGTCTTTAATAATTACACAACCTAAACTGACACTTTCGCGTGTGGATATTTCATCCTCCACGAACTCTCTCAGCCCCGTGAGGGCTCATTCCCTGAGAGGCACAGATCCTGGTGGTTTGGCTTGCAAATAGAAGACCAATTCCACCCTGTCCCATGGAGAATGACTGGACTGAGAAAGGGAAAAATTAAGGAAACTATGAAATGCTGAAACAGCAGATTTTCCTGGAAGATGCCATTAAGGTCAAGTTATAAATCATGTCCACATAAGGATGCAGAAGAGGGGAGTCCGAATATAAGATGCTGGGCAGACAGAGCTGGCATGAGGGAACCTGGGTCTGAGAAGGCTTCTGGAAGCTCTACTAAAGCTGGTTTCAACTTAGCTGCAGGCTAGGAGCGCTGGGGGTTGTTTACGATACCTGGGCTCCACCTCAAATACACTGATTTAATTGGTCTGGGGTGAGGCCTGGGAAATGGCATGTTTATAGACTTTTCACGTGATTCTAATTTATATTTAGAGTTAAGAACTGCCAACTACCATAGTAAAGCTTCACCACTTGCTGGTTCTAGAAAAAAAGTCTTTATGTTGATGTCTAATGGGGAAGAAGAAGTTGAAATGCAGCACCAAAGGTAAAAGTTAAGAATAAGTAGGGGGCACCCAGATTTGAACTGGGGACCTCTTGATCTGCAGTCAAATGCTCTACCCCTGAGCTACACCCCCTTCTGCTATGGTGTGACTTAATTAATATTTTTCATCTGTCTAGCCACACCCAGACTCCCCATAAACCTATGAGTTACCACTTCAGGACGGCCCTCTCTTGGGAACTGCCAGGCCTACTGCAGTAAAAACTCATCAGCCTGCCACAGGAAAAGCGACAGGCTCTCTCCTCAAAAGCCCAACAGCCTATGTCCCCCCTCCCACCCACTCCCGCCCCAGCCCACAGCCCCAGTGTGTGGGCAGCAGCCCGGAGAAGCATTGACATTGGCTACAGGATGGCCTTCAGAGTCGGATGCCTGCGCCCATCATGGTGGGCACCTAAAAAACAGAAACTCAGGGTGATTGAGGTGTCTGTCCAAACCCACCTAATGAAGGCCTGACCCTCCTAGGCTAACAGTCAGTTCAGAGTGCTTTCTACTAAACTATAGTCTAGGACACAAATGACCCTCCCAACCGCCACGTCTTCAGTTAGTATAGATGGAGAATCGTGGAGAATGATCCACTCCTAGAAACAGTCAGAATTAGGTGGCTGAGTAGACTTAGGAATCCCCCAAATCATTAATGGACCTAAGCTAACATAATTCAAGGACCAAAAATGCTGCTGGAGAAGAACCACATTCTACCCAGAGGCTCTCTGATCTGTGGACAAAGCCCTATCGCACCTGGACAATGAGCTTACTTTGATTGGCACCTTCCATCTCCACAGCCACGCCAAGGCCCTGCTTCTGCTGTTGTCACGGGAGCTGGTAAGCTTTCTCTCCTGCAAACTCTCTCTGCCACCTACTGGAATCTCTCCCTCTTACCCCCCAGCTTCCCCCTTGGGGCCTTAGCCGCCCAGCAGCCACTTCCCCTCCTCTCCTGGCCAAGAAGCTGGGGAAACACTGATTTCTACACTGATTCCTACCATGATGCTAAAGTCCTCTGGATTTCTCTTGTCAACAGTATACAGCCGAGAAGCCTCCACATATATCAGCTTATTATACATCAAACCTTGGGGACGAGGATCTCATTATCTCCATTTCACAGATGAGGGGACTGAGGCCCAGAGAAGCTAAACTTCTTGCCCAAGATCCCCTGCATATATATATGCATGTATAATATAATAACAGTAATATAATATTATTATTAATATATATTATTCTATATGTATTAGAAACTCTACATTGAATTTTACTGATATTCAGGAAAGAGAAATAGCGACACCCCATGACCCCTTAGCCTCAGGCAGAGAAGCCAGAGTGTGTGACTTAAAGGAAATTCCAAAAACTCTCTGAGCCTCAGTTTCTTATCTGTAAATTAGGGGAAATATCAATTGATATGAGGATTAAATAAGATAATATCCTTAGGACAGTCTCTGATGTGTAGTAAGCACTCGAATATGACTAGCCGTTATTACTACAGTTCTGGATAATTCTCACCTTCCCAATCCGGTCAGATCCCTGGCTTTCACTGCTTTACTGAGCTCTGGCATGAGATCCTTTCTTGTTTGAAAGCCAGATGTATCCTTACTTGGAATCTGATTGCAATCACCAGAGTAGTACTAATGCAACCATCTCTGTTGATACTGGAATAGCTAGTGTACTCTTGGGTTCTGTTGCAGGAAGCTAGTTCCTTCCACTCTCTCTTTTTTTTTTTTTTTTTTTTTTGTGGTACGTGGGCCTCTCACTGTTGTGGCCTCTCCCGTTGCGGAGCACAGGCTCCGGACGTGCAGGCTCCGGACGCGCAGGCTCAGCGGCCATGGCTCACAGGCCCAGCTGCTCCGCGGCATGTGGGATCTTCCCGGACCGGGGCACGAACCCGTGTCCCCTGCATCGGCAGGCGGACTCTCAACCACTGCGCCACCAGGGAAGCCCCCACTCTCTCTTTTTAAAAATGAATTTAAAAAAATATATATATATATATTTATTTATTTATTTATTTGGCTGCACCAGGTCTTTAGTTGCTGTGTGCGGGATCTTCGTTGTGGCATGTGGGATCTTTAGTTGCAGGATGTGAACTCTTAGTTGTGGCACGTGGGATCTAGTTCCCTGACCAGGGATTGGACCCAGGCCCCCTGCATTGGGAGCGTGGCGTCTTAGCCACTGGACCATCAGGGAAGTCCCAAAAATGGATTTTTTTTCATGAAAAAAATTTTTAACCTTTTGACCCCTTTCACCCATTTCTCCCACCCCTCACCTCCCCCCACCTTTGGCAACCGCCAATCCGTAGGTTTATCCATATGTCTATATCCTTATGTTTTTTATTTACCTCCTGTGAATAACATATAGTTGTTTCTTTAATTCAGTGGCATTCTTTGTCTTTTTACTGTGGTATTTCATACATTTATTTTTAATGTTAATACTGATAATATCTTGGTTTAAATTTTCTATCTCTTGTCCTGCAAGTCCTAGTTTCTTTTTCTCTCCTTTGTCTTCTTTTGTAGACTATAGGAAAAGACCCTCAGAGGTTAGAGATGAGATCCCTGAACCCTGGAATGCAACTGGTGAAAAATCCACAAGTGTCCATTGAGCTAATGGACCCCTCTGCCGAGGGGATCACCCAAAAGATGGTTAGTGTGTGGCTGACAGAAACTGGGACTGGGATGTACACGAGGGAACCAGTATCCTTGTCTGCTGTTGACAGTAACCTAAGCTCCTTAGGTTGGAATTTGCATAGAATAAAAAATAGAGAGCTAGAGAATAAAATCATTGGCACTTGCCCTGTGCTGACCTGGGTGGGGACAAATGTATCTGGGTAAAGCGATGCTCTCAGTGCCCACGAAAGTTGGCCCTCAGAGAGGTGCAGAATCAGCTCACCCCTCCCCACCGCAGACCCTCCGACTGCTTTTGTGTGCACTGCAGGCTCACCAATGACATGCTTTCTTCCCCCCCAACCCCCGCGTCTGTGCTCTCGCTCCAGCACAAGAGGTTACCTCTGCTCGACAGACAGAACAGATTCAGCTAAACCTGAACTCCTTGATTTCCCTTCGTATCTCAGAGACATCTCTCCTCAGCTGTCCTTAGCCCTTTCCCTTCCATCTCAGAGAAGAACATTCCCCTCCCCTCCCCCTTCCAAAGTAAATGGCTCCATCTGTACTCTTGTCCTCAGGACTGAATTGATTCAATTTTCTCCGTCCTGTTCCCTCCACAGCCAAAAGTATGCTCAAGCCTCTAGCCTAAGTTAAATTATGTTTCCCACCTTCCCCTGTACCTGCTGCTGTATTTCTCTCTGGATAACAGTAATTTTCATTTTCCACCTCTGCCCCCACACACTATTCTTCATCCTGCATATCTTATATAAGTCATCATGTCCCACATATTATAACCTGAAAATTTCTCTGGAATTCCTTTTCTCCTCTGTATTTGCTTCCTTACTCTGTATGTGTCACTGGGCAAGTTCTTTAACTCTGTAAGCTTCCATTTCTTTGTCTTAAATAGGGATAAGTTTCTCGTGACGTATAAATATGGCAACTTCAGATAAATTGCCCAGCATGGTACTAACACATAGTAGGTGCTCAAAAAATAATATCAGTTAAGGAACTGTCTTTAGGCAAACTCCCAGCCGCTCTCTGCGATGTCTCCTAAGTGACCTCCTGAAATAAAGGAAATGAATTCACTTTGCAGCCACAACCCTCCCTATCGCCCACAGAACAATGTCCGAACTCTGGAACATATTTTACACACAAATTCTCTTCAGTCTAATCATCCACCTCCAACAGTAGGTCACAGTCACACTCTCTCCCCCTTCCCCCCTGCAAAGTCACGGCACACACGCACTTACAACCTACCCCAGGTACACACATACACACTCACACCAACATGCATGGTCACACCCACAGCCACACACACATACACACAGACATGCACACATATACCTTTTCCACCCAGAAAGCACTCCCCAAACATTGCATCTTTGTTTCTTTACACTGTCTGTCTGGCACGCCCTTTCCCCACACTGCCTGGACATGCACCTTCCAGACTCAGCTGACCCCCCCATCTCTGCAAAGCTGTCACGAAGTCAGCCCTCAGAGCAGCCCAGCTGCGCTCTAAGCTCCTTTCTATCACATCTAACATATCTTCATGTTGCAAATCACTCTTCCCTGCGAGAAAGAGTGAAGGATGAACCGTCATGTCTAGATTTCACTCATCCCTGGGTCCTCTCAAGGCCTGGCCTCTTGCCCGGCAAAGTAAGCATTTGAGGAACTTAACTGAGGGACTGATCGCTCTCTGGGTTTTGTTCTCGGCCACAGAAAGAGAGATGGGGGAGAGGAGGATTCAGGGCTGCGGACAGAGGGCTCCCCGTGGACCCGCTTGGCCGGGGGACAAGGGGAAGAGACCCCTGCCTGATGCCTGCGGGCCAACCCCACTGATTCAGGACCGCAAAGCCGGGGGTATGGCTCCAGCACTGCAGAGGTACCAGCTGTTCATTCATCTGCTGGGTGACAGGACACATAGTAGCTTAGACCTAGTCTGCAGACAAAGAAACTCTGGTTGACATCTCCATGCCCACTACTTACGCATAATTTTATTCATTTAACCGTTGTTGTTGTTGTTTCTTGGCATTTAAAAAAATTTTTATTTTATATTGGACTGTAGTTGATTTACAATGTTGTGTTAGTTTCAGGTGTACGGCAAAGTGATTCCGTACTAGGAGTACACTGGACTAATGCCTTCCGGCCCTTTACTGATTATAATGGGGTCAAGGGGATGAGCCCGATGGCATCCAGGGACATCCCATGGCCTCCTACTATGCCACCATAAGAGGGAGGTTCTAGGGTTGTTCCTACAAACCCCAACGAGTGGGGATCTCCTAAATCTTCAATGGGGTCCCAGGTAACATGCATGTAACTAAGTTTAGCTACCAAAATTGCGCATAACTAGGGGGCACCTGGATTTGAACCAGGGACCTCTATTTTTATTGAAGTATAGCTAATTTACAATGTTGTGTTACTTTCAAGTGTACAGCGTGATTCAGTTTTATATATATGTGTGTATATGTACATACACAGACACATATTCTTTTTCAGATTCTTTTCCATTATAGGTTATTACAAGGTATTGAGTATAGTTTTCTGTGCTATGCAATAGGTCCTTGTTGTTTACGTATTTTATATTATTTTATTTTTTTAATAAATTTATTCATTTATTTTTGGTTACGTTGGGTCTTCGTTGCTGTGCGGGGGCTTTCTCTAGTTGCAGCGAGCAGGGGCTAGTCTTTGTTGCGGTGCCCAGGCTTCTCACTGCGGTGGCTTCTCTTGTTGCGGAGCTGTAGGCGCACAGGCTTCAGTAGCTGTGGCTCGCAGGCTCTAGAGCACAGGCTCAGTAGTTGTGGCGCACGGGCTTAGTTGCTCCGTGGCATGTGGGATCTTCCCGGACCAGGGCTCGAACCCGTGTCCCCTGCATTGGCAGGCACATTCTTAACCACTGCACCACCAGGGAAACCCCTATGTATTTTATATACAGTATGTTAATCCCAAACTCCTAATTTATCCCTTCCCCCCCTTTCCCCTCTGGTAATTGTTAGTTTGTTTTCTGTGTCTGTGAGTCTGTATCTGTTCTGTAAATAAGTTCATTTGTATCATTTCTTTAAGATTCGACATATAAGTGATATCATGTGATATTTGTCTTTCTCTGTCTTGTTTACCTCACTTAGTATGATAATCTCTAGGTCCATCCATGTTGCTGCAAATGGCATTATTTCATTCTTTTTATGGCTAATATTCCATGGGGTGTGTGTGTGTGTGTGTGTGTGTGTGTCTGTATGTGTGTGTATATATATATATATATATATATGTGTGTGTATATATATCACATCTTCTTTATCCATTCATCTGTTGATGGACATTTAGGTTGTTACCATGTCTTGGCTATTGTAAATAGTGCTGCTATGAGCATAGGGGTGCATGTATCTTTTTGAATTAGAGATTTCTCTAGATATATGCTCAGGAGTGGGATTGCAGGATCATATGGTAATTCTATTTTTAGGTTTTTGAGGACCCTCCATACTGTTCTCCATAGTGGCTGCACCAATTTATATTCCCACCAACAGTGTAGGAGGGTTCCTTTTTCTCCACACCCTCTCCAGCATTTATTATTTGTAGACTTTTTAATGATGGCCATTTTGACTGGTGTGAGGTAATACCTCACTGTAGTTTTGATTTGCATTTCTCTAATACTTGAAGATATTGAGCATCTTTTCCTGTGCCTTTTGGCCATCTGTATGTCTTCTTTGGAGAAATGTCTATTTAGGTCTTCTGCCCATTTTTTGATTGGGTTGTTTGTTTGTTTTTTATATTAAGCTGTACGAGCTGTTTGTATATTTTGGAAATTAATCCCTTGTCAGTAGCATTGTTTGCAAATATTTTCTCTCAGACCATAGGTTGTCTTTTCGTTTTGTTTATGGCTTCCTTTGCTGTGCGAAAGCTTTTAAGTTTAATTAGGTCCCATCTGTTTATTTTTGTTTTTATTTCCATTACTCTAGGAGACGGATCCAAAAAAATATTGCTGTACTTTATGTCAAAGAGTGTTCTGCCTATGTTTTCCTCTAGGAGTTTTATAGTATCCAGTCTTACATTTAGATCTTTAATCCATTTTGAGTTTATTTTTGTACGTGGTGTTAGAGAATGTTCTAATTTCATCCTTTTACATGTAGCTGTCCAATTTTCCCAGCACCGCTTATTGAAAAGACTATCTTTTCTCCATTGTCTATTCTTGCCTCCATTGTTGCAGATTGACAAGTGCATGGGTTTATCTCTGGGCTTTCTGTCTTGTTCCATTGATCTATGTTTCTGTTTTTGTGCCGGTACCAGAACCAGGGACCTGTTAATATGCAGTCAAATGCTCTACCCCTGAGCTATACCCCCAAGAACACTAGTATGGTCTAATTAACATCTTTCATTTGTGTGGTAACACTCAACTCTGCAAAATTAAGTTATAGATCTCCTCCAGGACTGGCTTTTTGGAAGCTGCCAGACCGGGCTTCGAGTAAGACATCTTCCCTCAGGCCTGCAGCTTTCCAGTCCTCAGTCCCTGGGTGGGGTCATCAATAAGGAGAAAAGGAGAGAAGCTGCCTGATGAGCCCCCAACCCATTTCCCATTGCCTTGGTTTAGCCCAAGAGCTGGACGAAGGTCTCCAAAACTACCCACCTACCCTACCTGGGTTCCCAGCCGTTTGTTTCCATAGGTCTGACCACCTTCCCCACTCCACTGTGCCAACCTGTTTTGGAGGGAAGGAGGGGTGAGAGTGATAATTTAGGGTTACCATTTTTTAAAAATTTTATTTATTTTGGGCTGCGTTAGGTCTTCCTTGCTGCGTGTGGGCTTTTCTCTAGTTGCCGTGAGCAGGGGCTACTCTTTGTCGCAGTGTGCGGGCTTCTCATTGCGGTGGCTTCTCTTGTTGCAGAGCACAGGCTCTAGGCGCATGGTCTTCAGTAGTTGTGGCATGCGGGCTCAGTAGTTGTGGCTCGCAGGCTCTAGAGTGCAGGCTTAGTAGTTGTGGTGCACGGGCTTAGTTGCTCCACGGCATGTGTAATCTTCCTGGAGCAGGGCTCGAACCCGTGTCCCCTGCATTGGCAGGCAGATTCTTTTTGTTGTTGTTGTTTTGCAGTACGCGGGCCTCTCACTGCTGTCACCTCTCCCGTTGCGGAGCACAGGCTCCGGACGCGCAGGCTCAGCGGCCATGGCCCACGGGTCCAGCCGCTCCGCAGCATGTGGGATCTTCCTAGACCAGGGCACGAACCCGTGTCCCCTGCATCGGCAGGTGGACTCTCAACCACTGCGCCACCAGGGAGGCCCTGGCAGGCAGATTCTTAACCACTGCACCACCAGGGACCTAGGGTTACCATTTATTGCCTGCTCCTGGGAAGTCATCTGTATCTACAGCTCTCTGGTCTGCCCTAAAAAAGTCTGCATCAGGGGCCTTGCCTTCTCTTTGAGGATCCAATAGAGTTGGAGAAATGAGAAACATACAGAAGAAAAAAGTCCTGATGCCATGAGGAGGATAGATACCTCGAGTATTAGTGCAGGAAGACATGAGAAGAGGCTCCACCCAGATTGCTGTTGTACAGGGGCTGACCTGTAGCTTCCAGTTTCAGGTAGGATCCTGATTGATGGATGAAGGAAAATGGGATGAGTAACAGCTTCCATGAATAGAAAATCCAATATGGCAGGGGGTACCCGGATTTGAACCAGGGACCTCTTGATCTGCAGTCAAACGCTCTACCCCTGAGCTACACACCCACTACTTATTATAGATGTCTCATAAACACCTTTCACCTTCATGGTCACACCCAGAACTCCTGCAACATACTGGAAGTTTCTACTTATTTCTAGAGAGCTGGTAAGACCAGAAACTTATTCCTCCACAAACTCAGGCCCCAGAGTCCCACAACCCTACGCCTTCACATGCCTGCATCTCCCCCTTTTCCTCAGTGTATGGTGACAGCAGCAGCCTGGAGGAGCATTGACATTCACTACTGGAAGGGCCTTTAGAATTTATTTGTCTGTTTTCCTCTTGTTCTGCACTACAAAACAGCAAATTGAAGAGATCCTGCCCAACCTCTTTGGAAACACATGCAGTACGTACACCAGAGCGTGTCTCTTCAGCTTTGTATCTGTGCATTAAGCCCCAGGGTGCTGGTGGGGACAGCTGGGGAGGTTGGTGAGCTTCCGAGTCCCTAACCTGGATCTTTTTAATTTTCCTGAAGTTGGTGATAACCTCATGTCTCTTAGGCTAATATTTTATCTAAGTAAGCGGATTGCAACTATTATTGCAACTACGACTATATTATTATTGGCTATTATTATTCCCTTGCTTTGGAGGAGAAAACCTGCCAGGGATGATGCAGGATTGACTTCAGCTCTTTGCTTTTAACTATTGTTTTTGAGGGTATGAAGAGGTTGAGTGGAGTGAGAAGTCCCCTGACATTCAGAATAAGAATTTCAAGTGGAATAAAACAGTGCAGTAAACTCATACCCTGAAGTCTGTGGACTGCAGGAGTGAACTAGCCAGAAGCGCCCCCATATGGTCACGATGTGGGTTTATTGACCTGAAATAGGAGCTCCTGCAAGAGACAACTGGTCCACCATCTAGATGCTGCCACAAAGAATAACTGAGCACCAATGAGAACAGAACGGAGACCACTGCCTTTGCCAGCCTTCCTCCAATATTCCATGGTCAGCACTGAAAGACTCTCTAAAGCAGGTCACCTGGTTCATCTTCCTGAGGAAACATGCTACAGCTCACTCATCCCCATGGGCTCTGTGAGTCTCTGCTGCTCAGACCGGAAGCAGACGTCCACGGTGCATTTTCAGGGTCCCTGTTCAAGGCTGGTGACTGAGGTCCTTGCGTGAATGCAGGGGACAGGGAAGTAGCCCCTAGACGTGGCACACGGCCTCACGATTGAAAGTGGCTTGAAGCCCCTAGTATGTAGCGGCCAGTCGCCGGCAGTCAGCAAGCTCCGCAAACAGCCCCCTCACTGCCTTTTCTTTAGATCCTTTGCTCTGTGCTGACCCTGCTGAAGCAGCCCAGGACGGAGAGACTGGAGCCCTGGGGGCCTCCTGCAAGCACTGCCCTGTGCTCCGTAATGGGCGGAGCATACAAGAGGCATCAAAGCTCCCATTGCCCCCAACGGTGGTGCCTGTGCATGGTGAGGTGGGACGTGCCCATGGGAAAGGTGACATCTGCAAGGCTCTAAAGGTAAGTGTTAATGGGGATCGGGGTTGGGTCAGCCCTGGAGAAGTTCACCTGGGGCTGCAAGAAGCTAGAGAGGCTTTCTGGCAAAGATCTAAACTGTCCAACCTCTCTTCTGTCCTACGAAGACTCAATCCACAGGGCCCAGAGGTAAAAAGGCATTTCTTCAATCGTAGAAACCTGAAAGGGTGTTGTTGGAAGGTGGAGATGTTGAATAATATCCTTCTAACCAAGAAGGAACTTTAAGACTGAAACACGAAGCAGGCGACTCCATAAAGTACAAACACAAAGTTTATTGTGGATAACTTACATAGGGTAGGATCTGGCGGACGGCAATCCTGAAGCATTGGCAGCTGCGCTCTGCACCGCCCGCAGGGGTACAGGGGGATTTAAAGGGCCCAAAGCTGAAACCCCACTACTGAGGCAGAAGAATGTCCACACTGACGGGAACCAGGGTTTGTTCCTCCCCCTGGGGATCTCATGACCATTGACCACCTGGGTTAACAAAAGGCACTCTTCCAGTGTTCACCTCAGATGAAGGCTAAGGGTAAAAGGCGATAAGGAACTCACCTGTCTTGGGTGCATTCCTTGTCGAGTAGGCTGAAGTTCAGTCATGCAGAAGGGGAGGGGGTAGGACTGCCGGCCTGAGATGAAGCTGCCGAGATGGGGTCAGTGTGGTTCAACCGCGCAGGCTTGCTCTAACTGTCTAATAAGCACCGGTGTAGCCTCACCAGCACTTCTGTGTATTTTCCATCCGCCCATGAGGACAGCTCCACTGCAGGCTAAACCCGTTCCCTCTCACCTTCTCCTTCCCCCAAGCCTGGACCCCCTCCCACCTGGCAGCCCTGCAGCTTCTCCTCCCCCCGATTCATGGCAAGGCATCTAAAGCCACTGATGTTCTCCTAGAAGGGCTTTTAGAATGACCCAGATCGGCAGATGCCTAATGTGGCAGCGGGAAAATCATCTAATGCTTCTGTGATATGAGTGGACGAAAAGAAGGAGGCGTGCTGTTGAAAAGCAAAACTTTGCAGGCCTAACAAAACCTGAATCTCTGGAGAGGGGGCCCAGGGAAAGTGTATGTTTACATTCCCACAATCCCAGGTAGTTCTAGTGCTTGGGTGAGCCTTGAGTCCACATGATCTTGGCTGGACACACATTTCTGGTTCTAGGACTTTCCATTGCCCCCGCCCAGGAGATGAGCTAGACAAGCTTCCTTCTTACCCGCCCCCCCCACCTCCTTTACCAATTATTGCACCCCTCAATCTGCCGAGTAAGAGCCCACCTGAAGGTGCCATTTGGTGTAGGTACTGAAACAAAGCTTATTTCAGGGGACACCTGGATTTGAACCAGGGACCTCTTGATCTGCAGTCAAATGCTCTACCACTGAGCTATATCCCCCTGCTTGTTAAGAGTATCTAATAAATACCCTTTCACCTGTGTTGAGATGCCCACACCCACTGTGCACGGAAATTTCTATTGATTCTCAGAAAGTTCTGGAGATAGGGGAATTTTGCCTTACAGAAAGCTAGCTTCTTCTTCCCCATAGATCCCCCTCCCAATTTTGGCCCCCAGAAACCTTCTCTGCTCACAATCTTGCAGTCTCATTTTTCTTGGTACCACTTGGCAGGCACCTGCTGGTTGCTAAGAGCTGGACCACCCCTGCTTCCTTCCTCCCTCAGCAAGCTCCATCTGCTTTCAACTTGCCTGTGGCTCTCTCTTCTCCACCCTCACTGCTATCCTGCAGGATGGACTGGGGGCTCCATTACCCGAATCATCCTCTCTGCTCTTCTTTCCTCTCATCACAGCTACTTCTTGGCTTTTGGCAGGGTCTTGACTGAATCCAGACAAATTACTTGAATTTTTTGCCGAAGAGGCCACAACCCTCATCCTGGGGCCCAGGAAGCTGTCCCAGCTGTCCCAAGGGGCCTCAATCCAGAAGGTCAGCACAGCTGGAGCAGCAGGGACTTCCCTGAGAATCAGGACCTGGGATGCCTCTGCTGGATGAACCCCTGGCCTGAGGCATAGCACTGCGCTTCTAAGGAGTGAACCTAGCCCCTGGCCAACACCACCCGGAGATCTAAAGGGCATGTAGACCTCAAAAGTGTAGAGTAAAGACAACTGCCCAAAGGTGGTGAAAGTGCCTGTTATATCCGTGTCCAGGAGACCAACGTTGGGAATGTACAGGGGCTTGCAAAGGAAACCCTGGACAAGGGAAATATCCCCCCATCATCCATCCATTTAATTTAGTGACGTTATTTACATTGTTGCAAAGTAAAAAGGTAATCTCTCTATTTTTCTACAGTGACTAACACAACATTGAGCATGAAAGTAGGTCTGCAATAAATATTTGTTGGATGGAAGTAAAGATAGCAAAATTAGCAAAGATACCTAAGTATGGAATAAATGCAAAATATCTCAGATACCACCAGCCAAATGAACACTTCTGGTATTTTCACATCTGTTTCTCCAAACTTGTGCAAATACATGCCCCTGCGTTTGGGTTCGACTCCTTCTTGCCAGAGATGAGCCAGTTCACACTTCATGAAACTTGTTCACCAGCTATTCTCCCTCATCAGTCTTCTGGCTCCCTTAGAATGTTCCCCTCTCTTACTGAAAAGTTTAAAAACATGGAAAGACTTAGAAGAATACCCATATAAAAACTTCTCTTGTTAGAAAAAGGACTCATGGGCTTCCCTGGTTGAGAGTCCGCCTGCCAATGCAGGGGACACAGGTTCGTGCCCCGATCCGGGAAGATCCCACATGCTACGGAGCGCCTGGGCCCGTGAGCCATGGCTGCTGAGCCTGTGCGTCCAGAGCCTGTGCTCCGCAACGGGAGAGGCCACAACAGTGAGAGGTCCGCACGCAAAAAAAAAAAAAAAAAAGGACTCAGGAAATACTTGGCTGCCCAGTGGTTAGGACTCAGCGCTTTTACTGCCTGGGCCCGGGTTCAATCCCCAGTCGGGGAACTAAGATCCTGCAAGAAGTGTGGCAGGGCCAATAAATAAATTAATTAATTAATTACATCTTTAGAAAAAAACAAACAAACAGGACTCAAAAAATATCCAGCAGGGCGTCTCTAAAACAAATAAACACACCTCCACCAATCGTCACACCCAGTGGTCAACATCATAAGGCTTCTCTTGAGAACTGGAAACAAGGTAAGCATGTCTGTTAGCGTTGTTTCCATTTAACATTGTACCTAAAACCAGAGGCAATGTATTAAGATTTAAAAAAGTGGAACAGGAGGAACAAAACACCTATTGTTCATAGATAGTATGATTACCTCAATAGAAAACACAAAATCACCTACAAATCATTTGAACTATCAAGTTTAATACATTGCAAGATAAAGTTATTAAAAATCAATTCCTATACACAATAATGAAGTGTTAGAAATAAAATCTTTTAAAGTATGTCACTAAAAGTAGTATTAAAAATGCAAGATCCCTAGGAATAAATATAAGCTGTACAGAACCTTTATTTAAAATATTTTAAAAGCTTCACTGAAAGACACTGAAGGGGACCTAAATGAAGAGATAGGCTCTGTTTTGGGGTAGGACAAAATAACAATTTTGTAAAGATGTTAATGCTTCCCAAATTAGCCTATAGGTTTAATGTAATTGCAGTCAAAATCCCGGTTGTGATTTTTATAGTCTTTGACACACTGATGTTAAAAGTTATGTGGGAAAAGAAAGAGCTGGGAATAGCTAGTGTTTTCCTGAAGAATGAGAGCTGGACAAGGAAATTAGTCCTATCAGATATGAAGTTTTTACAGTTTAAGGCTGTAAGACAGTGTAGTGTTGGCACAAGGATAGACAAATAACCATAAGGCAGAATAGAGATCCCAGAAATGGACCTATCTATAGAAAGAAACTGATATATGAGAGAGGTGGCATCGTAGGGCAGAGGGGAAGGGGGTGGACTTGCTGATAAATGGTGCTAAGACAATTGGATATCCATACACAAAATAAATTCCAGGAGGATTCAAGACTTAAATATAACAGACAAATCTTCAAACTTTTAAAATATAAGAGAGAACCTTTATGACTTTGGAGTAGGAGAAGGATTTCTTAATCATGACACATATAAACACCATAAAGAAAAGGATTGATATATTCTAGTTCATTGAAATTAAGAACTTTTGTGTACTAAAAGTCTCCAGACAGAAAGTGGAAAGATGAGTCATAGATCAGAAAAAGAGATTTGTCAATCATGTGTCAGTCAAGATATTGTCAGAAAATAGAAAGTACACTAGGCAGTTCAACAGAGAGAATTTAATACAGGGAATTGGTTAAATAGGTGCGGAGGAAATAAAACAGCAAAGAGAGAACTGCAAGGTAATGCAGAGATAATAACTCCAGGAAGCACCTCTCACTCCCTGTGCTGACAGAAGAAGGAAAGAGGTTGCAGTTATCAGAATGCAGAAGCTGGAGGGAGGGGCTCTGAAGAGTTGGGACTCAGACTTGTGAGGATGTGGTGCTGCCCAGCTGGTGCTGGTACCTCGGGAACTCAGAAGGCTGGTCTCCCAGAGACAGAGCACTGACGGTAAGGCTGGTCCTAGGAGTGCCAAACGAAAGCTGGGAATGAAAACCAATGCTGCCAGTGTGGAGGGACATGGCTAGGGCTACACTGACAGGAGCAAGCAGAACAAAGCAAGTTCTGATCTGCTTTCCATTATTATAGATTACTTTGCATTTTCTAGTAGGTTATAAAAGTGGAATTATACAATATGCACTCTTTCTCTCTTGCTTCTTTCACTCGATATAACTGTTTTCGGATTTGCCCATGTTGTTGCATGTATCAATAGTTCACTCCTTTTTACTACTCAGTAGTATTCTACGGTATGGATATATATATATATATTAAGTTTTGTTTACCCACTCACCGCTCACCCGTTAATGGTCATTTGTGTTACTTCCAGTATTTGGCTATGACAAATCAAGCTGCTATGACATTCACATACAAATCTTTGGATACATGCTTTCACTTCTCTTGGGTAAATATCTGCAAGTAGAACAGCTGGATCAAAGTGATTGTAACATTTTACGTTCAACCAAGAGTGTATTCCCACCGGCAGTTGCTCCATGTCCTTGTCAACACTTGGTAGGGTCAGTCTTTTTAGTTTTAGATCTTCGAAGGGGTGTGCAATTGTAGGAGGGGGTTTTAATCTCATTGTGGTTTTAATTTGCATTTCTGTGAGGACTAATGATATTGAACGCCTTCACCTATGCTTGGAATAGCTGGAACTACTTCCCCAGAATCATTTCCTCGTAGAGGTTAGAGTTAGAGTTGGCCCAAATGAGAATTCGCATGATATTTGGGAGGTGGAAGTGAAGCAGCAGACACTGCTCTCTGAAAGTTGTTGCAGTTGGGTGTGTGACAGCCAGACACTGACACCAACAGATCCCAGCCTATCTGCAACCACCCCCGTCATGTCCAGCTTCTCTTCCCAACTGCGTGTCCATCAACAGGAGCCCCAGTGCCACCACCAGATATTTGGCTGAGGACCTAGAGAAGTAGTAACTAAGCAGAAGTGTTGATTTCCTATCAACTTTTTCACCAGCCCCTTCACGATTCCCCTCCAGGGGTGGGATATGCTTGGCTTCCCAGATCCCTCTTCACCTCCGACTTTTCCACCTTGCCTTGCTTTAGGGAGGCTCATAAGTGACTGTTCTTTGATCCTCCAACTCCCCCTTCTGGACTGTTACTTCTCCCAGCTCATGATATAATTGTGTAAGGTCTTATTTCCATAATAATTGTTATTGTTCAGTAATACTTATAGTGATTCTGCTTCTCTGATGAATACTGACTGGCTCATCTCACTGCGTTTATTTTTTTTCACTTTTTCATGCGTGTATGAAACTGCATGAATCATTCAGCCTTATGAATAATAAAAAATAATATACCTGTGTAATCTCACACCCAGATCAAGAAATAGAACATTATTCAGAGGTGGATGGAAATGAGATATAAGGGATGGAGTAGAGAATCGGTCTTCCCTGAGTGTACAATTTTATATAGCCTTGACTTTTGAATTGTTTTACATTTCAAAAAAATAACTCAATTATGAAGAGGTGAAGCTGAAAATAAATATAAACAAAACCCCAAAACCTAATGTTATATCACATCGGTAACATGACCACAAAGAAGAAAACACCCTTAGTGGTATATATTCTAAGGGGAGAAATAGATACTGAACTTTACCTAGGAAGCTGTTTTGGTGTAACTTACAAAACGTATGGTTTTGTTTTTAATATTTATTTATTTATTTTGGCTGTCTCGGGTTTTAGTTACAGCACATGGGGTCTTCGTTGCAGCATGCAGGATCTTTAGTTGCGGCATGCGGGCTCATAGTTGCAGCACGTGAACTCTTAGTTGCGGCACGCATGCGGGATCTAGTTCCCTGACCAGGGATGGAACCCAGTCCCCCTGCATTGGGAGTGTGGAGCCTTATGCACTGGACCACCAGGGAAGTCCCCCACAAAACTTACGTTTTTGAGAACTTGAGTAAATATACTGATATTTGGGGGAACCAGAGTTCTAATTGTGGGAGACAGGAGGTATAAATATGGAATGAAGATAGGCAAGGAAGAATTGTGGAGTTGGACTGGAATCATAAGTAGCTGTGTGAATACACAATCACACAGCACACATACACACACACACACACACAAGTACACACGTACATTTTCTGACTCTGCCCTCTGAAAAGGTTCTAGAAACAACATCTCAGTTGCAATGAGCACTCCTAATGCCCATATCGTGGTTATTAAATACCATTTAAAAGAACCAGAGGGACTTCCAGGTGGTGCAGTGGTTAAGAATCCTCCTGCCAATGCAAGGGACACGGGTTCGAGCCCTGGTCCGGGAAGATCCCACATGCTGTGGAGCAACAAAGCCTGAGCGCCACAACTCCTGAGCCTGCGCTCTAGAGTCCATGAGCCACAACTCCTGAGCCCGTGTGCCACAAGTACTGAAGCCCACATGCCTAGAGCCCATGCTCGGCAATAAGAGAAGCCACCGCAGTGAGAAGCGTGTGCACCGCAATGAAGAGTAGCCCCCGCTCGCGGCAACTAGAGAAAGCCTGCATGCAGCAACGAAGACCCAACGCAGCCACAAATAAATTAATTAATTAAGAAAAAAAAAAAAGAACCAGAAACTTGGAGATTTGGCTGATTCCACAGCTGGGTAAGAAACCTAAAATGTGAACCATGGAACATTTTGTGCCAGACAGTAGGAACGTGCTCAAAAACTGATGGGAACGTGTCAACAGAACACAGGGCCAGCTTGAAGAGGCTCACCGCTAGCTAAATTTGGGACAATCTGAGCATCAAAACAAATGGAGGAATGTGTTATAGCTCATTAAATTAGAGAATCCATGAATCCATGTTAGTAGGTTTTTTTAAAAAAAATTTTTAGGTAGAGAAAGGAAAGCTTTACAAAATCTTTACCAACAAATCAACCAATAAATGTAAAAAGGGTAGAAATATAAAAATCTTCATTTTATGACCATCATTGTAAAAACTGACTTAGATAAGAGTTTCAGAGACCATCCCTTGTACCAGCTCTGTACCGAATTTTTTAAAATTGTAATTTTGTGAAGGTTTTTTTCTCAATATTCCCCAAATTGTACAAGCTTCAGGCCCACAAAACAGGGGTCCACCCTTGGTAGAGGAGATGTGTTATTTGGGAAGGAGAGATCACGTGGAAGAAGAGCTGGCGGGGGGGGGAGGTAAAGGACCTCGGGGCAGATTCCAGAACATTCTCCTGTAGTGGAAGGGTCGACTGTGCGTGCTCAGGAGTTTCCTCCAAAAGGCAAAAGGGTGCAGGGGCTCCAATCGGGAAATCCCTATCCCCTACCCTCAACCCCACATTTGAGAGGCAATCCCGGAGAGCTGGGTGTGGGGCGGAGGGGACATGAGAAAACAGCTGGGCTAGCATCCGTGAGAAAAAGAAAATCAGGCACTCGGAACAGACCTCTCGCAACCGTGTGAGTACAGCGTCGCCCCACCACCATGCCTGGGGAGAGTCCACTTTCATACCCAAAGAACGCATCCGGGATGACGCCCTTGCTGTACGTTCAGCCCAGGCTGATGAAGCGAAAACAAAGGGCACCTTAAGACCCCGGCGGCCAGACCCGAAGCCCAGCAGAGTACAGAGCACGTGGTGCGCAGGTCCCTCTTCAGCAGAGTCCCACTTAGAGGAAATTCTCAAAGGAAATGCATCCTCACGGCCACATGGGGGCGCCATTCAAAGGCTCCTTCCATTCGCCGGCCCCGGTTCGCCTCTTAAGTTTTCCGACTAATAAATTTATTTTTCTCTCCTTGTTTTAAAAATACTATTCTTGTTATTACCAAATATTATAAAATATTACTGTTATTACGAAATTTTTAAAAATTAAATTAGAAAATGTATAAAAATGGCTTGTGTTCTCACTGTTAAAGAAAACTACTTGACTATATGCTTCCAAACCTTCCAATGATAATATATGTAATCATTTTATAATCATTTTATATATATTATATATACTATATATATATAATATATATATAATATAATCATTCTGGACAGACTTCTCTTAAAATATCATGAACATCTTCCCATACAAAGTTCTTCACCAAAATAATTTTAGGTGATGGTATTGTGTTCCGTTGTCCATCCCATTAAAAATATTTTTTATAGCTAACCCACACTTTATAGAAAGTTCTAAGTGGCTGCCTACAGGGATTTAGTGAGCTATATTCCTATTGTTGGAAGAATTTTTTCCATTTCAAATCAAAGGTAGACATGAGGTACAGCTGTCCAAGTAAGGAAACACACAAGAAGCCCAGATCGCCCCGCAGGACCTCAAGCAGCAGAGGCGACGTGGCGGGCGCCCCAGGGATGAAGGCGCTGGTCTCCTGGGGTTCGCATGGGGGGGGGCGGCCGCCGTCGCCGTGGTCACCGGGGGCGGCCCGGCTCCCCCACTGGAGCGGGGAGATCGTTTTTCGTCACCGAGTCCCTCGGGGCGCGGGGGACCAAAGTCCGAGGCTCTCGCGGCCGGCGGCAGGTCTGGCGCTGAGTCCTGTCGGCGACTCAGCGCGCACCCGGCCGTGTTCGTTGGGCCTAGGGGTCGGGGACTTGGGGGATCGGGGTGTCGGCGGAGTGGCAGGCCAGTGGGTCGGTAAGATCAAGGGGCCAGGGGGATCGGCGGGCCGGTGGATCAGGGGCCGGGGGTTGGCGGGTCAGCGGCAGGGTGGGTCGGCGCGTCGGTGGGTCGGGGGTCCGGTGGGTCGGGAGGCCGGCGGGCCGGGCAGTGTCCGGGACTCGGCTGGCAGGCGGGTGGCACAGCGGCAACGGGCCGCCGGGCGGGGCTGGGCGGGGCGGGGCGGGCGCCGCGCCTGCCGTTCGCCTCTCCGGGCTGCAGGTGGGGCTGTGCGGCCGCGCTGCCTCCAGGAAGCCTCACGGGCCTGCGCCGGCTCCCAGGATGCAGTGTGGACCGGCCGGGCGCTGACGGCGGCGGCGCGTCTGCGGGCGGAGCGGCGCGGGCCGGCCAGCGAGGAGCGCGGCGACGCGGGTGGGGACAGCAGGGCCGGGCAGGCGCCGCCTGCGGAGAGGCCAGGGGCCGGCTAGCGTGGGGCCGCGCGGCGGCGGCGGCGGCGGCGACGACTTCCTCCGGGCCGAGCCGGACAGCGCAGGGCCATGGCCGAGGCGGCCGCGGCTCCGGTAAGGGCGGCCCGCGCGCACGGACGTGCGGACTCGGGGCCCGGGCGGCCCGGGCCCAGCATACGGCGCCGCAGGCCCTAGGGAGGGACTCCGGGGGTCGGGCCGGGCCGCCGGGCCTGGGGCTCCAGCGAGTGGGACGCGGGGTCCGCCGGGGCCTAGGCACCCGCCGGCCAGGCCCCCCGTTCCGGGCCGAGCCTGAGCAGGGCGGGACCGGCCGTCCGCGCACCAGAGGCCGCCCCACGCCGAGTTCCTGCTGCCCTCCGGGGCTTCCTGCCCCCGCCCCATCCGCTGGCCCCCTCGTCTCCGCGCCCCCCACCCCGCGTCTCCTTTCTCTGCCCACCGCTCAGCCTTGCGTTCCCTTCCCCCCAGCTCCCCCCAGCGGCCTGGTGGCACCTGGGAGGCGTCCCGAGCGGCGGCGATTCCGCTGGCACCGAGGCCCCTCTGCGTGCCCGGCCCGCTCGGGGTCGGGGCGGAAGACAGCTGCTCTGGTTCGTAGAGGGACGCAGGCACGGCACCAGCCCTGTTAGGCGTGATTTTGTCCTCACAGGAAACCTAGGGGGTAGGCTCTGATTCTCTGTCATAAAAAAGAAAAACCCGAGGCCTAGAGAAGTTAACTTGCCCAGGATCGCACGGCTAGAAAAGGTGTGGAAAGACAGGTTCGCTCTGTGTGCTGGGACACTGGCGCTTTGGGGGAAACAGGTACACTGGTGATGGTAAAGCAAAGCCGAAGGAGGTGCGTGCACCTTCCTGGCCTGTGCTGCTGTGATTTGAGCTGGGCTTTTAGGGAAGGCTAGGATTTCATCAGGCTGAGCTGGACCCGTGGAGCTTTTCAGGTAGGGAGGAGGCTTGGACACAGACTGGCAGGCAGTGCCGGGCATGGTCAAGGAGGAGACAGAAGTCGTTTGCCTGGAAAAGATGGTTTTGGTAGGGAGGCACGGGGAGAGGAGGCTGCAGGGAGAGTTGGAAGGGGTTTGAAGGCCTGCCTGGACTTCATCCTATGGGTGGGGAGCCATTGAAGGATTTGGAGTTCTCTTCCCATCAGCTGTTCTCAAGCAAAGAGTTTCCGCTTCCCTGGCAGGAGTCTGAGGCCAGCCCCATCTTGTCCACCCGCTATTCAGCGAGGAGCTGGGCTTGAGTAGAAACAGTCGCCACCTCTCACCAAATAGTGTGAAGGCCTCACACGAGGCTCCCCGGCCCCGTTAAAATGTAAGAAAACTGCATGTGCCGTATTTATAAGGTCGGAGTTAATGCAGATGCCCTTTTCCTGGAACACAAAGATTATAATAATGGCAGTCAGATGCTCTTGGAGGCTGAGTGGGATTTCTGGGGTTGGGGAGCTGGGCGATAAAGTGAAAGGACACTTCTGAAGCAAACGTTGAGAGGCTGGGGTCGTATGTCTGGGATTGGTCAAGAGAGGAGGAGTGAGGGGAAGGGAAGAAACGTGGCCTCGCACCCAGGGGCAGGGCTGCGCCAGCCCAAGGTGCCAGCTCAGTACAGTCTTTGCAGCCTCAGAGCAGAGCCACCTACCTCCTGAGCAGGAATCCCACATCCAGTTGTTTCTCTGCCAGTCCAGCTCCTCTCCGTCCTTTGAGGCCCAGCTAAAGCCCTACTTTCTTCAGGTCAGAGGTCATCTGGTCCAGCTGCCTTCCAAACAACCACAAAATCCCTGATGCTCCATCCTTGCCAGTTTTTTCAGCCTCTGCTCGGACTCTCCTGTCGCTATTTTCTGAGGCACCCTCCCATGTTCTAGTTCGCAGTGACTTCCTCTGAATGGACCCACACTGGTTCCTACCAGTCACTTTTCAATTTTGCAGAGAGTCACCAAACATTTGTTTAGGAATAGTTTTCAGAATGCTGTAAGGTACCATTGATCCTCAGGTGCTGCCAGAAGGTATAAATATCAGGGCTTCCTCTCTGACCCATGGGTCCTACCTTCAGATGTGGGTTGGGGGGGGGCGTCTAGTGGTTGAGCCCCACCCAAAGCAAAATGTGCCCTTGCCTCGGTGTCCCCAGCTGCCGGTCATCTAAGCCACGATTGAACTGTCCAGCGACAGGCGAGTCAGGGGAATGACGGTTTATGATGGTTGCAGCACATATAAAAGTCTCACCTTATGGCATATGTCTCACCTTCCTCACCAGTCTGTAAGGTGTGTCACTGATCCTGGGGCAGCGACAACAATGTCCAGAGACCGTAATTCGCCCCTTGGGAAGGGTGGGAACAGTGAGAGAAAAAAGGCAGTCTCACAAGGGCAGGGGCTCGTGTTTTGTCAAAAAGTCTTAACTCTTGGCTGGGGGAGATTTGCAGTAATGGTGGTTTTTAGTTTGAGGTGGGTGGTAATTGGACAAAATTAGATTGTCCTGCGGTGGAAAGGAATTAGTCACCAGACTTCCATGTTTATTAAAGAGACACGAGTTGCTTTTTAATAAAGCAGTTGAGCAGCGCTTGGGTTTGTGTTGTTTCAGTGAACCAGCTGTTTTTTTTGCTAGGTCATCATCAGTAGACAGATCCTGTGCCATTATGATGGGAAGTGCTGGCGGGGCTCTAGTAAATCTGCAGTTTACTATTTCTCCATTAAGACGCCCCAGCAGTGCGAAGTCACTGTTGATTTAGCAAAATTGCACCGAGTGCCTGGCACGGGCCCCTCACTGTGCTGTGAAAAGATGCAGTACTGCCTTCAGAGAGCTTGTAGAGGTGGATGCGGGAGGTTACTGTATAGGGCGGCGAGTGCCCTGATGGGGGTCTGCACGGAGTGCTGCGGAGGCCTGGAGGCAGGGCACCCGCCCAGAGGAGCTGACCGCCAGGCCGAGATCTGGCGTGTGGCACAGGACATCCCCACTTCCCACACGTGCGCTGCCCCACTCAGCTCCCTGATGCCTCAGAGAGAGGGGCTCAAGGAACACGGCGGGCGGAATGATTGATGCTGGTCTCCTCTCTGTTTCTGCAAGATTTCTCCGTGGACAATGGCAGCTACAATTCAGGCCATGGAGAGGAAGATCGAATCGCAGGCTGCCCGCTTGCTTTCCCTAGAAGGTCGAACCGGGATGGCCGAGAAGAAGCTGGCCGACTGCGAGAAGACGGCCGTGGAGTTGGGGAACCAGCTGGAGGGCAAGTGGGCAGTGCTGGGGACCCTGCTGCAGGAGTACGGGCTGCTGCAGAGGCGGCTGGAGAACGTGGAGAACCTGCTGAGGAACAGGAACTTCTGGATCCTGCGGCTGCCGCCGGGCAGCAAGGGCGAGGCCCCCAAGGTAAGCCCTGGGTGCCGGGGGTGGGACAGCCCGTGCCCGTCAGCGTGCGGGTAAGCATGCATGACACTGTGGTTCCGGGTGCCCGTGACCTTTGATGATATGGCTGTGTATTTCTCTGAGCAGGAGTGGGGGAACCTGTCCGAGTGGCAGAAGGAGCTGTACAAGCACGTGATGCGGGGCAACTACGAGACGCTGGTCTCCCTGGGTAAGGCGTGAGACTCATTTCTTGGTTACGTGTGATTTGGGGAGACCTCAGCTTCTCTCTTCCTTCTGGTGGCTTTTGTCCTGAGGATATGTAAATCGCTGGGAACCTTGACCAGGCACGGTTATCGCCTCTTTTTCCTAAAGATGAGCCCTGGGTGACTGAGCCAAAGGCTGCCTTCTACTTGGTGAAGTTCACGGGGTGCCAGACTGGGAGGCATGGTGGCCCCTCTCCTAACCAGGCTCAGAGCACAGCCGTTTCTGTTCTCCTGCTGAGACCTGGAGTGGAGAAGGCTCCCACTGCTCTCAGATCCAGTACGATCAACCCAGGTTTGAGAAGGACTTTTTCTCTCGCCTTCTCTCACTGAGACATGAGGCCTGACCGAGTGGCTCCTCTGGGTCGGCGGAGAATGTGGGCAGACCATGCTTCTCAGAGCCAGCGCTGCCTTCACACCTGGAGGCTCCCCAGACCCTGGGCCTGCCGCCGCTCCCTCCAGGCAGTACCCCCAAGAAGGCCTGGACTGTTTCTTCTGGGCTTATTACCTCTTGGGATGGTATCTGTGTGACCCCAGGTCTGAAGGCAAAAAGGCATGGTTATGAGGCTGGGAGCAGGTGCGGGTATGAGGTTCTATTTCAGTTTGCAGGAATGTACGGCTTCTTAACCTCGAGACCCTATACCACAGTGTCTTCAGCTCAGCACTGCATCTTGGGCCAGATGAGGCTTTGTTTTGGGGGCCATCCTGTGCCTCACAGGATGTTCGGCAGTGTCCCTCTTCCCAGCAGATGCCAGTGGCACCTCTCCCCCAGCCCCCAGTCGTGACAACCAAAAATGTCTCAGACTTTGACAAATGTCCCCTAGGAGGCAAAATTGCCTATGGTTGGGAACCACTGCCCTTTACCAATCAAGAAATGTAGTTTCTAGGCCATCTTGGTTTCCCAGGCTGCCTGTCCCCAGCTCTGAACGGAACATGGCAAAAGCTAACCCTTCTGTCTTTCCCCAGACTATGCCATCTCCAAGCCCGAGGTCCTCTCCCAGATTGAACAGGGGAAGGAGCCGTGCAGCTGGCGTCGCGCTGGCCCCAAGGTTCCAGATGTTCCTGTGGACCCGAGTCCAGGTGAGGGGTTGGGGGAAGGCTAGGGAGATAGCAGGCAATCAGATGGAAACAAAAGTAAAGGGCCAGGGAAGGTGTGACCTTCTTTCCAGGGAGAGCCAAGGAAAAACAATGTTTTTTTTTTGTTTGTTTTGGTTTTTTTTTGCGGTACGCGGGCCTCTCACTGCTGTGGCCTCTCCCGCTTCGGAGCACAGGCTCCGGACGCGCAAGCTCAGAGGCCATGGCTCACGGGCCCAGCCGCTCTGCGGCATGTGGGATCCTCCTGGACCGGGGCATGAACCCATGTCCCCTGCATCGGCAGGAGGACTCTCAACCACTGCGCCACCAGGGAAGCCCAACATCAATGTTTTAAACCTGAGTTTTCTTATAGTTGAATTATGACCTATAGCCTGTTCAGCTAACACTTCAGGAATACTTCCCAGCATGAAAACAGGCAACAAACCTAGTCTTTTAGGAAAAAGATGGTGCCAGTGGCTCAGCATTAGAGGAAGAAGGAGGGGGACACAGACAGGAAGGTAGAAGATAATAAAGACAAAATTTAATTGTTTCATAGCTTTACAAAGAGTCAGCCTTGCCTCCACCCAAGAACCAAATTTCACTTAAAACCATTAGTAATCACAGAACATTAACCCCTTAGCCATGTCTCAACATGGTTAGAGTCACTGATTTATTTAAAGGTGAATCTGGATACCTGATACTATGGTCTCAGATTTTCCTGGGCCAGTCAGCACGTTTGAAAGTTAAGGAAAGGACAGGTAGACACATGAGAAAAGCCAAATGGCTCACGGGAAGACCTTGCTGGGTTGGGCGTCAGCAAGGGTCTGTCACTTACCAGGGAGACCCCGCCCCTGCAGGCTCAAGCCCACCTCCTCCCAAGACTCCTTGTCTGCACCACCTGCCTTGGGGCTTCCCTTTTGTCTGAACACCTAGGTTACTAAAAAGTCTTATATGTTTAACTTGTGATTCACAAAATGTGTCTTCCGTGTTTGCTGTGTCACTGCAGTTAGATTTTCCCTTTCCCCGGGGCAGGCCGTGTTCAGAAATCATTCACCAGTTTAGGTCAACAGGGACAGTGCTGAAAGCTAGAAATTGACTAAGAGCAGAGTGCTGTCTGGATAGAAAAGATAGTTATGACACGTGGGGCTGCCAGCGGCTTACCTTGGGTGGGAGGTTCCCCGTAGGTTTGTTTTATTGTATGTGGAGGCCTCCCTGGATGTAATAAATATACACGATAATGAGAGAGAACAGGGGCCTGGAAATGTGGTGGCTTCTGGCGAGTCTCTGCCCAGCCCTCCCCTCCGGCACTCAGAGCTCCCCTCTCGGGCCTTGAGCCCATCAGCGGGATCCCTGGGTGGCCCTCATCCCCGCCCACCTCGGTCCAAGAAGCCGGGACCCCCGGTCCACCCTCCCCAGCTCTGTGCTTTGTGCAGCCGCTCGTCAGACCTCCTGTCCCACTTCTCTTCAACCCCTAAATCCTCCCAACTGTGCTTGGGGAAGTGGGTGCTCAGCAAGGCCGCCAATCCTCAGGCTCCTCCCCAGCTGTCCACCCATTCTTGCCCGGCAGAGACCTGCTTCCTGCCCTTTCCTCACCCTCTTTCCCTGCCTGGAGGGCGCTGCTGTCACTGGGGTCGTTGCTCCTCAGTATAGCCTCTCCTGGTTTTCCTCCCACCCTTCCTTTGCTATTTCCTGCCGCCCTTTCTGATCTTTAAGCCTTGGGGTGCCCTCAGCCCTCCTCCGCCTCTCTCTGCGCCCACACTCCGTCCTCCCGGTGGGCACTCCTACTGGGGCCTCTCCCCTGAATCCTGCACGCCCGCCGCCCGGTCTGTCTGCACGTGGACAGCTGCCGGACAGCCCGCTTGGAGCACGTGCCTCCCCGAGCTCCTCGTCTGCCCGTCAGAACCTGCTCTTCCCACAGGCTTCCCCACTGCAGTAGGAGCCCTCCGTCCTCCAGCTGCTGGCCCAGAACACAGGGGCCATCCCTGACCCTCTTTCACGCCCAGTCCCCCACGTCGGGAAACCCTGCCAGCACTCCTCCAGACTCTCCTGCCTGTCCCCCTGCCCCCAGGCCCGTGGTTTCCTGCTTAGAGTATCGCGGGCACCTCCCGCCAGTCTCCCTGCTCCTGCCCTAATCCTCCAGAGTCTGCTCCCCACCCAGCAGCCAGAGTGACCCCTTTACAGCACAAGTCCTGCGTCCTTTGGCTCCCAACCCCTGCTGGCTTTCCATCGACTCACACAGCCGGGCTTCTCTCCCTCTGCTTGTCCCCCACTCGCTCAGTTCCAGCCACACCGGCCTCCTTGCTGTTCCCGCAACACTCCAGGCTGGCCCAGTCTCCGAGCCTTTGCACCTGGCAGTGCCCTCTGCCAGGAGTGCTGTTCAGATATTTCCTGGGCTCAGCCCATTACCTCCTTCAGGTCTCTGCTGAAATATGACTTTCCCTAATCACCCTATTTAAAATGGCAGCCCCTCTCCCCACCCAGAGTTTCCAGTCTCCCTTTCCTACTTTGGTTTGTTCCATATCCGATATCATCTATTATGTATATTTCATATTTTAGATTATTTTATATTTATAGACTTTATATAGACATAGATGTTACATATGTATAACTATAATATATTTCATATTTATAGATTATATATGTTTCCTATTGATAGATGTGTATGTGTCTGGTCACCACCCTCACCTTCATTAGGATGTAAATTTCAAGAGGATGACAACTTTTGTTTTGTTCATATAATCATTCTGGCCTCCTAGAACACTGCCTAGCACAGAGTAGGAATTTAATAAATATTTTTGAATGTATCCTGTGTTTCATAATTTAAATCGTGTGTTTGTATATATTTCTGATACAATTTAAATTCCTTTTTAGATCTCCCAGTCTCACTCCTCCCCAGGGTAGCCAGTTGTCCAGAAGTTGATGTTTGTCCTTTCATCCACATTTTAAAACTTCTATTGTATACATATGTAGGCATAAACAATATATAATAATGGTTTTGTGTGTTTTGAAAAATCATGTGTCATCATCTCTATCACTCGGTATTCTGTGTTTCATACTTATCTCTGTTGATGCATATAAGTCAAGTTCGTTCATTTTAATGGATGCTCAGCATTCCAGAAGCAACTATATTACAATTTTGTATCCATCCCTCCATTGAGTTGCACTTAAGCTGTTTCTAACTTTTCACTGTCACAGGTGGTACTGGAGTGAACATTCTTAAAGGTGTCTTTTTGTGTCCATGTGCTGATGTCTCTCTAGGGAATAGACCTGGAGGAGGAATCCCAGTGTGGAGGGCATGCCCGTCTGCACCTCTGCCGTTGCCAGATCACCCTCCCCATGGTCACACTGGCTTACATACTCCCCAGCAGTTAAGAGGACCTGCTTTCTTACTTCCTTGCCCACTTTTCAGAATTAGATGTTTGCTGATCTGATGGAAGTGAAATGGTACCTTGTTTTAATTTGCATTTCCCCAGTTGTTAGTGGAGCTGAGCATCTTCAGATGTTTATTTGGGTTCTGCTTCAATGAATTATCTTTTTGTTTTTCTCCTGTTGTTTCTCATTATCTTACTGATTCAGGTCTCTTTATATAGTTCTGGATACTGACGCTTCGTCTGTTATTTGCATTACAAATACCTTCTCCCAGTCTGTGGCAGGTCTTTTAACTTTGTAGTTCTTAGAAGTTTTAATTTTTGGTAGAGTCATAAACACCAGTCTTTTCCTTTATGATCTGTGCTTTTTCTGTCTTAAAATATCCTTTCCTGCCTCACTCTAGTCTTGCTTTTTACATTTAAGTCTCTACTCCAACTAGAATGAATATTTGGGGAGGTTACAAGGGAGAATTTTAAAAAATTTTCCCCACAAGACATCTAGTTTTCCAGCAAAGTTGGCTGGAGACTCTCCCTTTTCTCCAATGATGTGTAATGCCCATTTGGTCACGAACCAGGTTTCCATACGTGCACGCGCCGTTCCTGGGCTCTTTACTGGTTTCTTTGGTCTCTGTCTTATCTCTGCACCAATTCTCACTGTTTTAGTTTTCCTACTAAGCCTTGATATGTAGTAGACTAAGCTTTCCCTACTTGTTCTTCTAAACTTTTCTTGGCTATTCTTGGACCTTTGTTCTTCTAGATGAATTTCAGAATCTTTGTGTCAGGTTCTCAGAAATCCTGTTGGAATTTTGATGGGAATTGCATTTCTTTTGTAATTTCATTTCTGGAGAATTACTGTCATTGCAGTATTGAGCCCCCTTACCCACAGGAAGACTTTTTACTGAAGCCTTCTGTATGTGCCTGAATAGGACTTTACAGTTTTCTCCTGATCATTGTTGTTTCTATTGTGAATGAGATTTTTAAATTAATTACATGTTTTAAATAGTTGTTGCAGGTGTGCGGTAAAGCTGTTGACTTTGCTTAGTAAGAAAAACAATTTTCTCAGCTCTCTTATTACTTCTAATGACTAGTCAATTTAGATTCTTAGGTTCTTTACATACACAATTGTGCTCTCCATAGATAGCACAAAAGTTATCTCTTCTTTTTAAATGTTCGTAACTTTATTTTTCTGGTTTAGCAGTGGGCCTACGACATGGTTAAATAGTAGCTGTGATAGCTGGCATCCTTGTCTGTGGGATACTTAAAGAGTTTCGGCATTTAGGATGATTTTTGCCGTAGACTTTTGAAGATACTGTTATCTTAAAAGAAGTTTCCTTCCACTTCTGGCTACTGTTTTTTGTTTGTTTGTTTGTTTTTTTTTTTTTTTTTTTTTTTCGGTAAACGGGCCTCTCACTGCTGTGGCCTCTCCCGTTGCGGAGCACAGGCTCCGGACGCGCAGGCTCAGCGGCCGTGGCTCACGGGCCCAGCCGCTCCGCGGCACGTGGGATCTTCCCAGACCGGGGCACGAACCCGTGTCCCCTGCATCGGCAGGCGGACTCTCAACCACTGCGCCACCAGGGAAGCCCCTGGCTACTGTTTTTAATCGTGGTTTTTTTAATATTATTTTATTTCTTTAATACATTTTACTTTGTATTATATAACATAAACAAAATACATAACATAAAATACATAAAGTTTAGAGAATGATTGGTAAACACCCATATTCCCAACTCGCAGCATCAGAAATAGATCATAACCCGATCTATTTCCAAGACCCCACTGTCCCTCCCAGACCCCAGACCCCTCCCTTCCTCTCACAGATAAACGCAAAATTCAGACAGATGAGATCAGTCCCTTGCTTTTCCTTACATTTTTATTACCTATGTATATATTCCTAAGTAACATTGTTTAACCTGTTTTTGAACTTTTTATGAATGAGATCATATCATATATACTCTTCTTTAACTTGCTGTTTTCATTTGACTTTGTTTTTGCGAGTCATCCGTGTTGGTGTAGTATAGCTGTAGTCATTCCTTTTCATGATTTTCACTATAGTTTCTGTTTCATGAATATGACACAATGCACTTGTTCCTTCTGCTGTTGATGGGTGTTCATGTTGTTTCTAACTTCTGCGCTTTCAGGAACAGTGCTGTGATGGAAATTCTTATACATGTGTAAAAGTTTCTCCAGGTATAGACCCGGGTGTGAAACTGGTGGGTCATAGGAAAGTGCATGCCCAGCTTTTCCTGGTAATGTCTCAGTGTGCTCTGAAGTGGTGGTGCCAGACAGCACCCACCAGCAGCGCCGGGGTCCCCGCTGCACCCCGTCCTCACCAGCCCTGGAAATGCCTCACATTTTAATTTCTGCCCATCTGATGGGAGTGAACTGGTTTAAAATTTATAGTTTAAAATGTGCATTTTCCTAATTAATGAGATTGAATGTTATAGCCTGCGTTTATGGGCCACTCATCTTTCCTCTTCTATAAAATGCCTGTTTATGCCTTTTGTCCATCTTTCTTTTGTTTTCCCTTTACATATTGATTTGTAAGAGTTCTTTACTATTCTGAATATCAATTTTTTGGTGTGAGATATGTGTAAATCTTCTCCACTTATGGTATGCTTTGAAGAACAGATGCTTTTAATTTTAACTTACTTGGACTAATTTTTTACCTTTATGGTTTGTCCTTTTTATGTCTTGATTAAGAAATTTTCCCCTACCTCAAGGTCGTAGTACATCATCTTATATTTTCTTCTAAAATGCTGCCTTTCACGTTCAAGTTCTTAATCCATCTGGAACAGACTTTTATGACCGTGGGAGGTTGGGACCCTAGTACTTTCTCACTGGCACTCTGGGTCTTCTTTTCCTTTGCTCTTTCAAGTAAACTCTCTAATTCCCTTATCAAATTCCATGAAAAATCCAGTTGGGATTGTGGTAGGAATTGCATTGATTCTATTAATCATTTTGGAGAGAACTGACCCCTACTATATTAAGGGTGAATATCGTTAAGTCACTCCATTTATCTCATCTCTAACGTCTCAGTGAAGTTTTATAACTTTCTTCGAACAAGGTCTTGTACATTTTTTTCTTAGCTGTATTCCTCCGTCCTTTGCATTTTTTACATCGCTGTTGTCAGTGGTGCCTTTCTCTGTTTGTTGCTGGTGTGTGCTGGGGTCTTGGGGGCAGGGCACACCCTTCCCTGGTGCTTTTTCTCCTGTGACGGGGCTCAGTTATGTAACATCCCGTTCTCTCCCACCCAGTTAGGCACCCCACCAGGGGTGCCACCAGGGATGCACCTCATCGGGAAGTTTGGGAGCAAGGATTGGACAAGCACAGTCCTTGCCCAACCTTCTTCCCTTGGGCAGCTGGCTGCCTCCAGGGACAGGCAGCCTCTGCAGCTCTGCTGGGGAGAGCCTCCTTCACCACGGTCCAGGGTGACTTCCTGATCCAGGGTCAGTGCTGAGGGTCCCTCTTACATAAAAGCTGCATCCTCATTTATCAGTAATAGAAAGAGTTTACCCTCACCAGCCTTCCTCTTTTGTTTTATTTCTCTAATTGTTAAGATCCATGACAGGGAAGAAAAATGGTAATTGCCAGGCTCCCTTAAAACCCTGAGAGTGGACAAAAATGCAATTGTCTTTTATTTATCGATATTTCTATCTAGGAACCTTGCCAAAAGTCTCATTAGTACTAATAACTTTTCCAATAATTGTCTGAGGAGTCTCGGGTTTTCTGAAAAGATAATCATATCCCCTATGAGTAATAAGAATTTTTTGTTTCATTTCAAATCTTTATGATTTAGTTTTTCTTGTTTTACTGTGCTGGCTGAGAACTCCCAGAAAATCCTTAAATAGAAGTGATGACAACAGGTATCTTATTGGTTCATGATGTTAAAGAAGATACTTTTTAACTTTTCACATTGAGTCTAATATTTGTTAAAAGTTTTTTGATCAGTGCTGTTTATCAGGTTAAAAGAGTTTTGTATATGTCTGGTCGACTAGATGTTTCTAACAGGAATCGCTGTTGAATTTTTTTTTTTTTTTTTAATTTTATTTATTTATTTATTTATGGCTGTGTTGGGTCTTCGTTTCTGTGCATGGGCTTTCTCTAGTTGTGGCAAGCGGGGGCCACTCTTCATCGCGGTGCGTGGGCCTCTCACTATCGCGGCCCCTGTTGTTGCGGAGCACAGGCTCTAGACGCGCAGGCTCAGTAATTGTGGCTCACGGGCCCAGTTGCTCTGCGGCATGTGGGATCTTCCCAGACCAGGGCTCGAACCCGTGTCCCCTGCATTGGCAGGCAGATTCTCAACCACTGCGCCACTAGGGAAGCCCACTGTTGAATTTTTATGGAATGCTATTTTGATATCTATTGAGATGATTATATGATTTTTCTTCTTTAACCTGCTAGTATGGTAAATTATGTCATTTTCTCATGTTGAACCAACCTTGCAATTTTGGGAAAAAAAACTAACTTAGTCATGATCCTTTATATACATTGCTGGACTTAATATGCTAATTATTTTGTTTAGGATTTTTGAATCTTTGTTCATGAGTGAGACTGGCCTTTACTTTTCCTTTCTCAGACTGTCTTTGGCTGGTTTTGATATTAAAGATATGTTATGATGTATTCCCTCTGTTTTTATTTGCTCAGGGAGTTTGTGTAATATTGGGATTATCTATTCTTTGAATGTTTTTCTTTGTGGGGGAGATTTTTGTCTACTGATTTAAGTTCTTTAATAGTTATAGGACCTTCTTTATTCAGTTTTAGCAAGTTCTAGTTTTTCTAAGGAATTTGTTCATTTCCCCAGAGTTTTCAAATTTCTTGGAATAACGTTCATAATATTCTATTTTTTAATCTCAGCTACATCTATAATTATGTCCCTTTTTCATTCTTCATGTTGGTTATTGGTGCTTTCTCCTTTTCTCTTGATAATATTGCTAGAGATGTATTGGTTAATATCCTTTACAAAGAACCAACTTTTGCTTCTCTGTGTTCTTTGTTTCTTCTTCTATTAATTTATACTCTCATAGTATTTCCTTTCTTTTTCTTTTTATTTTATTGCTTTTATTTTATTGTTGTTACTTTCTAATATCTTGCATTGACTGCTTGACCTATTAATTTTCCACCTGTTTCCTCTTTTTCAATATAAATATATGAGGCTACAAACTTTCCTCTAAGTACCATGTAGATGCAGACACACATTTTGATAATTTTTTCATTAGCATTGGGTTCCAAATAACTTCCATTTTCATTGTGATTTGTCCTTAGAGCCTTGGATTATTTAGAAAGTATATATATATATATATTTTTAAATTTTAGTATATATGGGGAGTTTGAGGATATCTGTTATTGATTTCTAACTTAATGGTGTTATAGTTAGAAAATAGATGTGTAAAATACTAATCTTTTAAAATTGATTGAAGTTTGTTTTATGGCCTAGAAAGTATTCATTTTTTCTTACTGTTTTGTATGGCTTGAGAAGCTTGTGTTTTCCTTGTCTTTAAGTTATGCTTACGTCCATTTGGTCAGTTTGTTAATAGTGTTGTTCAGATCCTATAATCTTTGGTTGGCTTGGTTTTACCAGTTATGGAAAATGGTATGTCAGTCCCCCACAGAGGAGGTGGATTTGTTCATTTCTCCTGGAGTTCTGTCAGTTTTGCTTTATTATTTTGAAGCTGTGTTATTAGATTTAAATCATAGGATTATTTTATCTTTCTGGTCAGTTTACCATTGTGCAGTGATTCTTTTTTATTTCTATGGGTATTTTTATTTTTAAGTCTATTTCATCTGATATGGTATAACCACATCTTTTTGTTTTTAATTGTTTATTTGACTTAGCGTATCTTTTATTGTCTCACACTGCTTTTGCATCCTTCTGTTTTAGGTGTGTCTCCTATAAACAGCACGTAGCTGAGTTTCTTGTTTGTTTTTAGTCTGCTCATCTTTACATGTGAAATGTCCAGAACAGTAGGCTCCAGCCACATGTGACTATCAGGCACTTAAAGGGATGAAATATGTCTAAATGAATACTCTGGATATATTTGGATATATTGGGTTAAAAAAATACTGCTAAAATTATTTCACCTGTTTCTTTTTACTTTTCTAAGGTAGCTAGTATCAAACCTAAAATTAGATATGTGGCCCACCTTGCTCTCTGTTGTACGGCGCTGGTCTAGATCATTGACATTGACCATGGCCACTAGGGTGTTTGGATTCTTAGCCACCATCTTAAATTGTGCTGTGAGACCTTAATCCTGCCTTTTCTGTATTTATTTTTTTTCCCACACCTCCCTTGAGAATGACTCATTTAGATTTTTTCCTCCTTAAACTGTTATTATTTTTAATTAGTTTGGAGGACCAGCCTGGGGGTGTCAACTCCCAGGGGAGACTGTTCTCCCCACTCAGCTAAGACCAAAGGCCAGAATGGGCAGTTGCCTTTCACAGGGCAGGTTTTCACCTTTGTTTTATGTTTAGTGCACTGGGAACATTGCTCTTTGGTCCCAGGTTTATGTGTGTGGTGGTGGTGAGGGGTCTCCAGCCCAACCTTCCGCCCTGCTTAAGCACCAGGCTTCTCACATCTATCTGCCCCAGGTGTGCACAGTCCATTGTAGCCCAGCAGTAGGGGAATGGGAGATGCCCTACAGTTTACCGTGGCTCACTTAGGCTTTCTTGGCGGTCATCCATGCTTAAAAATTTGTGTGTTTTTATACTTTACCCATCATTTTTAGATACTCCATATTGAGAGGAGTTTCTCTGCACAGCTAGCCAGCCATATGCCAGAAATAGAAGAGTTGAATGCCGCTTCTGTGTCTGTTGAGATGACTATTGTTTTCTCCATTAATCTGTTTGTGAGTTGTGTTACTGTATTGTCCAGAGGTAGCTTATCCTCGAGTTCTCAGGAGAAACCCAGTTTGTTCATAATGTACTGTCTCTTCTTCTTTTTGGAAAACATATTACTGGATTTGATTTCTGTTTCTCTCATTTAGCACCTTTGCATACCTGTTCATAAATGATCATTTTATAAATTTTTTCCTATACTGTTCTCTAGTTTGTGCAATGAGAATTATACTGGCCTCATTTTGACAGCTATTTTCCCTGTTAAATATTGAAAATATTATCTTCTGACATCGTACTTGCTGATAAAAATCTGCTTTCAGTGTGAATGTAATTCTTTTCTCTCTGGTGCCTTTTAAGATTTTCTCTTTGTCTTTGCTGTTCCATATCACATGAATATTGTCTAGGTTTATATTCTTTTTTATTTCCTACTTAGGAAGTGGTGTTTTCCTTCAAACCATGGGCTCACCATGCCTTCAGTTTTGGAAAATTCTCAGCCGTTATTTCTTTATCTGTTGCCACGTATCTATTTCTTATTCCCTCCTTCTGGGATTTCTGCCAGCATATGTTGGAACTTCTCGCTTAATCCTCCGTGTCTCAACTTCTCTTTCATATTTTCATTTCTTTATCTCTCAGTGTTGTACTCTGGATTGTTTCCCCAGATCCATCTTCTAAGTCACTAATTTTCTCTGCAACTGTGTTCGTTCTGTTGTTAAGCCAGCCATTGTATTTTTTATTTCCATGACTGTTTTTGTCATTTCTAGAATGTCTATTTGGTTCTCTTTCACATCTGCCTTTTAAAAAATAATTTCCCGTTCTTGCCTTACAGATTCTGTTCCTTCCTTTATTTCTTTGAATATTTTAAATATACTTATGCTACTGTATCCTTTGGCCTATTCCTTTTCTGTAGTTTGCGGGAGTGAGTTCTGCCATGGCTCTCATGCCGTTTGGCTCCTCTTCTGGTTTGTAAGTTTAGCCTTTTAGTAGGGGCCTCTTAAGGCCTGCCTTGCGGGTGTGCCCCTATGGGCAGGTTTGCATTTGCCTGTTTGGGGCCCTCCTGGGTTGCTGTGGTTCTCAGCCAATTTTTCTGTGAATTTCTCAACTTTTCTCAGCTGCACCACGTGGTTAGTATGAAGTTAGTGTGGACGCGGGTATCTAATTTATTATGGGTGGCTTTTCCATCCATGGCCCTGGACAAGACGCAGCTTCCTTATTGTGCCCCTACGTGGGTGGGGTTTTAGTCCCCATCTACCTGATGGGACAGAGCCTCATGGCTCCTGGCTGATGCAGGCAGCTCAGCTCTGCTCTCACCTCACTCGGACATCAAAGCCCCGCCCCTAAGGCCTGCATCCTGTTTCAACAGCTCTGCTTGGTTCCTGCTCAAACTCTTGATTTGACTTTGTGTTTTTTCTTTGATTCTTTTTTTTCTTTTTAATTTTTTTTTTTCTGTACGCGGGCCTCTCACCGCCGTGGCCTTTCCCGCTGCGGAGCACAGGCTCCAGACGCGCAGGCCCAGCGGCCATGGCCCACGGGCCCAGCCGCTCCGCGGCATGTGGGATCCTCCCGGACCGGGGCACGAACCCGCACCCCCTGCATTGGCAGGCGGACTCTCAACCACTGCGCCACCAGGGAAGCCCTTTTCTTTGATTCTTATATCTGGAATCTTTCTTTTGTGCTCGTGTAAATACATGTGCAGGGGTAAGGTTTTGGGGACGGGGTAGATTTTATCTAGCATTTCTGTGTTGAAAGTGAGAGCAGGACCTCCCTAGGGCAGCACAGTCTTGCCCATGGACCAGAGATCCAGCCCTGAGAATGCGTTTTTTGTTGTTTTGTTTATTTATTTTTGGTTAGGTTGGGTTTTTGTTGCTGCGCGCGGGCTTTCTCTAGTTGCGGTGCGCGGGCTTCTCATTGCGGTGGCTTCTCTTGCTGCAGAGCACGGCCTCTAGGCGCACGGGCTTCAGTGGTTGTGGCTCGTGGGCTCTAGAGCGCAGGCTCGGTAGCTGTGGCGCACGGGCTTAGTTGCTCTGCGGCATGTGGGATCTTCCCAGACCAGGGCTTGAACCCGTGTCCCCCGCATTGGCAGGCGGATTCTTAACCACTGCACCACCAGGGAAGTCCAAGAATGCGTTTTGTATTCCTCACTTTTCCCTGCCTGACCCGTGTGCTCAGTACCATGTGACCACCTGCTTTGCCTGGAAGACCCTGCAGTCGCTGTTTGAGCTCTTGCCTTCCCTTTCCACCAGGCTCTTTTGCTGTTTGACCTTTGCAAGGCCCCGTGTGCCTTTCCTTGGCTGGATGTGTGTCCGCCCCAGGGCCCCTGATGCTGTCACTCACGCACTGTCTTTTTCTCAGGCTCAGGGCCCCCCGTTCCTGCCCCTGACCTCTTGATGCAGATCAAGCAGGAAGGGGAGCTCCAGCTCCAGGAGCAGCAGGCTCTAGGCGTGGAGGCGTGGGCAGCCGGACAGCCAGACATCGGGGAGGAGCCGTGGGGCCTCAGCCAGCTGGACTCCGGAGCAGGAGACGTCTCTACTGACGCTGCCTCTGGTGAGTGGCTGAGGCTGGGAGCAGACAGCAGGAACCAGATGCAGGGACTGAGGGCAGGACCTGGGAGAAGAAGTTCCTGCAAGCATTGCGGGGGGCTGTGGGCTCTGGCCTGACGAGTTTAGAAGATTTCCCACCTTATGGCAGGGGTTGCCCCGAAGGACATCTTGCTGGTCCCTCTGGGTTCCATGATGCTCCTGTCCTGGTATTGCTCCACCTCACTCTTGCCGGCCCCCTCCTGGTCTTCTTGCCCCAGCACTGGACATTTAAACCACCAGCTGCCTCCTATTAAAGAGGGGCTATATGACAAGAGTGTGACGTCTGAGCTTCCTGGTGCCTCAGAGAAGGGGACAGAAGCAAACTGGTTCAGGAGAGGTGGGGTCGTTGTGCTCGGGCAGGAGAGTCACCAGTGGGGTCTCGGGGCAGCTGCTCCGTCTCTCCCACGGGGTCTGCCCGCTTCTTTCCCTAACCCACTGGCTCTCCTCTTTCTTCACTGCAGGCGTCCACTCCAACTTCTCAACCACTATCCCGCCCACCTCCTGGCAGGCGGATCTCCCCCCTCACCATCCCTCCTCCGCCTGCTCAGACGGGACGCTGAAGCTCAGCACGGCCGCCTCCACGGAAGGTACGGGGTGCAGAGGGAGGACTGGAAGGGCTCATGTCTGCCCCGGAGGCTGCCTCAGCCGTGGCCCCTGGTGGTCCAGCCAGCAGGCATTTAGGTGCCGGTGATGTGAACACTCTGTACAGTCTGTCCCTTTTCTCCTTCTAGATTCTTAGGCTTGAACAGTCTTTCTTGAGACGGTCCATTTTCCCACAGTTCCTTTCTTGTGTTAACCAGTCAATCCTGACAAGCTGAACCCTTAAGAGGATGTACCTCTTGCCCAGACTCAGCAACCCTGGCTCCTCTCTGACCTGGAAAAACCCAAACCCACCTAGAACCGCTTCTTAGATATCAGCACTACCAAAGACAGGTGTCCACAGGCCCGAATTGGGAGGAACTGCCTCATTTATGTATTAGTTTTCTACTCTGTCTTGAAAGGCAGTTATCTGTTACTTTAAGTAATAATTTCTGTCGTATTTTGGCACCCCAAAATTGTGCTAAAAGCCTAGATCCCTGATATAAAACTCTAGGGCGTGAAATTCAAGTACGTTTACGTAAAATCCAACCCATTTTTACTACTACGCTAATATTTTTATCATTAGCTAGCTGGCCACATTTACTGAATGCTTAATGCATGCAAAACAGCATGCTAAGTGCTTTCACATGTGCTGTGTGGTTTAAACTTCACGCAACCCTGTGGAACAGGGTATTCACAGAGGAGCTTGCCTGAGGTCACTGCTGCTCCGTGGGGAGCCACGTTCCGGTCTCAGATAAACCTGAGCCCAGCTCTGTGCTTTTGCCCCTCGGGTGCATTGCCACCAGTGGTCAGAGCTCCTTCCTTGGCATAACCTCACGATTAGCCTTAAGAGCCAAAGTGAAAATGGAACGCGGTGAGCAGATGCAATGGTTGCTCTCCTGGGGTGAAGGTTCTAGAACAAGGGGAGCAGATAGGTTGGCTGCTTTACCTGTGGTGAAGGTCTGGAACACGATGTCCCCACCCACGGTTTGAGGCAGCCACCTGACCACCTGGGGCATCTCTGCTGAAATAGTTGGATCCGGAGGCTTCGAGACTAGGGCTCAGAGTGGCCGTAGTTGGGCCAAATGTCCCGATGAAAGTTCTTCCCTTTGTAAGTGGGGAGGGGACAGAATGATACCTGGTCTTTCTGTCTCTTTCTCAGCAGATGTAAAGATTGTGATAAAAACCGAAGTCCAGGAAGAGGAGGTAGTGGCCACACCAGTGCATCCTACTGACCTAGAAGCCCACGCGACCCTGTTCGGACCAGGCCAAGCCACAAGGTTCTTCCCTAGTCCTGTCCAGGAAGGAGCCTGGGAGAGCCAGGGCAGCTCCTTCCCCAGCCAGGACCCCGTGCTGGGGCTGAGAGAGCCCACCCGGCCCGAGCGTGAGCTGGGCGAGCCCAGCCCCGCGGTGACCCAGGACGAGACCCCTCCAGGGGACTGGCTCTTCGGGGGGGTCCGGTGGGGCTGGAATTTCAGGTGTAAGCCTCCCGCGGGCCTGAACCCGAGGACCGGGCCTGAGGGTCTGGCCTACTCCTCGCCCGACAACGGAGAGGCCGTGCTGGACCCCGGCCAGGCCCCGAGACCCTTCAGCGACCCCTGCAAGTACCCCGGCCGGACCAAAGGCTTCGGCCACAAGCCGGGCCTGAAGAAACACCCGGCGGCCCCCCCGGGGGGGCGGCCGTTCACGTGCGCCGCGTGCGGGAAGAGCTTCCAGCTGCAGGTCAGCCTGAGCGCGCACCAGCGCAGCTGCGGGGGGCTGCCCGACGGGGCGCCGGGGGCGGCGGGCGGCGCGCGGGACGGCAGCGGCCTGCGGTGCGGCGAGTGTGGCCGCTGCTTCACGCGGCCGGCGCACCTCATCCGGCACCGCATGCTGCACACGGGCGAGCGGCCCTTCCCCTGCACCGAGTGCGAGAAGCGCTTCACCGAGCGCTCCAAGCTCATCGACCACTACCGCACGCACACGGGCGTGCGGCCCTTCACCTGCACCGTGTGCGGCAAGAGCTTCATCCGCAAGGACCACCTCCGCAAGCACCAGCGCAACCACGCGGCGGGCGCCAAGCCGGCCCGGGGCCAGCCCCTGCCGCCGCTGCCTGCCGTGCCCCCCGACCCCTTCAAGAGCCCCGCCTCCAAAGGACCCTTGGCCTCCACGGACCTCGTGACCGACTGGACTTGTGGCCTGAGTGTCCTGGGACCCACCGACGGCGGGGACCTGTGAGGCCCCCGCGGGCGACCCCCGCAGGCCCGAGTGTAAAGAGGCGCTTCTCCAGACAGCAGGGTGGTGCGAAAAGCTTCGAGGCGGAACGGAGCCTGGGGGAGAACCAGATTCCCAGTTGCTGAAGCGATCACTGGAGCGGGAGAAACTACCAGACGACGCAGCTCCCACCTCTAAACAAAGTAGAATTCTCTGTGAAACTGAGCAGCATAGAATTTTAACTAATTTAATTACGAAACTTTTTTTTTTCTAATTCTTGAAGAAAAAGCCGTTAAATAGTAGTAGCAGCAGTTTAAACTTCGTAGTGTACCTTTGGTTTCTGGAGTGCGTGTGTGTGCTGTGGGCTGTGTCCTTACCAAGTCTGACAGAGGGTGCGACGGAAGCTTGGCTGGCCGGGGACGCGGGTGAGGAGGGCCCTGGACCTCCCTGGCCTCAGTGACCCCTAGGGATGGGCCGGTCTCTGCACGCAGCCCCAGGGGAGCAGAGACTGGGCTCTACCCAGGGCCAGGCTGGGAAGTAAGGCCAGCCGGGCGCCGTGGAAGCCCAGCCTCAGCTCGCGGGCAGGAGGACTGAGGAGCAGTAGCCCGGCGTGTCTCAGCACCTGCCTCTCATCTGCGAAGGCTCTGCGCCAAGTGCCCGCCGTGCGCAGGCGCCCTGCCACTCCCCCCACCCCGCCCCACGGCTCCTGGGCCTCGAAAAGGAGAGCTGTCCGGAAGCACCGTTAGGGATGCAGGTGTGAGGCAGGGGCTGCAGAAGCAGGGCCGGGAACAGAGCCTCACCTGCCGACCCCCACAGGGGAGGGGCTGCCCTCTGCTCCTGCCAGATGCTCGTTTCCTTTTCTCTTGGTGTGGTGTGTGTTCTCGCTGTCCAGACGCTTTCACACGGAACCTCATTTGATCGTTACTGTGCCCTAGTGACGCACGCCGGACGAGCATCCTCTCCTGTGAGAGATGAGGCAATAAGCCACTCAGAGGGGACCCATCTGAGCCTCGCACCCCGTGTGCACGATGAGTGCAGACACTTGGGAAGAGGCTCAGGTCAGACTTGGCTCGTCCTTCTGGAGCATCAGTTTGGGGGAGGAAAGCTTTTCATTTTGCCCTCTTAGAAGATTTGCCCCACATCTGCCTGAGCAAAATCATCAGGCCTCGAGCTTTAGCCAAGTGGCGGCCTTGGTGGCCGATGGGCGCTCACCCCCGGGAGGGGTCGGGGCTGAGGGGCTGGGCCAGGGGCAGGGCTTGCTCCTTCCCTGGCTGACATCTTGAAGGTGGAATTAGAAATGGGCCAGGGTTTCTTGATTCCACCCCAATGCTGTCTCTGCCACACGAGTATCCATTCCCGTTTTGTTGAAGCAGACGCTGGTTCCTTGTCCTCTGGGGACCTTGTTTCCCGAGGAGGGGAGACCATCACTTCTGTTCATCCAGCTCCCTTGTGCATACTTTTATTAGGCAATAGACTAGTTAAGAAGATTGTTTCTATGTACTGTATATTTTGTACCAGTTTACACTTCTAATATTGATATAACTGATATTTTGAGAAACAAATGAAGAGGAGACCTCCTGTTAAAATAAAACCTAACCAGCACCGAGGCGGTTTGGTGGGTCCTGTTCTTAGACCCGCGTCTTTGGCGCTGGCGCCACTACATGCCTCCCCCGCGGCAGCGGTGCGGTCGTCTTTCTCTGCACCCTCCTCAGGGTGGCCTTGGACCCAGGGAGGCAGCTGTCCCTGAGAGCTGGGATGGGAGAATCCAGAGAAGTTTGACTCTGTGGAGATAAAACCGACACCTGGAGGGAAAATAAAACCACATCCAGTCACCTCGCTTCAGAATATAGTCATGGTTTTTGTCATTTAGTTTAATATGAGATCATGTACATGAAGATAGGAAGAAAAAATTGCAGGGTATCAAAGAAAAACTGAAGCTGGATGTTTTCTCTTCGCATCTTTTCTTGGCTGGGCAGAGGCCAAGAAAGGATCTGGGATGCCTGCAGTGGCTGTAACCCTGGTCTTGGAGTGAAATCCCTCCAATGGCATTTGAGCCAGGCCAGCTGACGCCCATATTCCCACCAACTAGGGTTAACACTTGTTAGCATTCTATCTCATGTTTTGTTTTCAGTCTCTTTTGTTTTGATTGTTGTCTTTTTAAGAAAATGAAAATGTAAAAAATGTTAAAATCCACTCGAATTTGCCACAGAAGGCGTGGGAGTGGGATGCAGAGAAGGAAGGGGAGTGGCTCTCATCCAGGCCCATCGTGAGATGGCGGGCACAGGCCATGGCGTCTCATTCCTTCTCAGCAGCCCTGACCTCTCTGCTGTGCTTCTGGCCCACCGCCCCCACTGGACATGTCTCTCGTGCTTAGAAGCCAACCGGGATGCATGTGGTGTCTCCACCACCACACCCCTGCCCGTCCTCACATGCATTCTCACGCCCTCATGCTGCCTGCGTGTCACGCCAGAACCCCATCCGAGGCCCAGGAAAGGATGACTCCTAAGGTCTGGCTCAGGTGCTCTCCAAGACAGAGGGCATGGGAGGAAAGCTTTTAGGCAGTGGGGAGGGGGAGGCTGAGGTCCGTCTCAGACATCCAGCAGGGGTGCCCAATCAGTGAGGGAGACCAGACAAGCACTGTGGAACGGGGACCCCACCACGACTCCCAAACTTCCAGGGAACGCTTGCTCTGCCACAGCTCAAAAGAATCCCACTGGGCTTCCCTGGTGGCGCAGTGGTTGAGAGTCCGCCTGCCGATGCAGGGGACACGGTTTCGTGCCCCGGTCCAGGAAGATCCCACATGCCGCGGAGCGGCTGGGCCCGTGAGCCATGGCCGCTGAGCCTGCGAGTCCGGAGCCTGTGCTCCGCAACGGGAGAGGCCACAACAGTGAGAGGCCCGCATACTGCAAAAAAACCCAAAAAACACACAAAAAAGAATCCCACTTAGGCCAAAGCACAGTGGTCCCTGGTATTAGCTTCCTATTGCTGCTGTAACAAATTACCACAAACTTCATAGCTTAAACCAACCAGATTTATCTTACATTTCTGGAGGTCAGGAGTCCAAAATGAGTCATATAGAGCTACAATCAAGGTGTCATCAGGGCTGCATTCCTTCTGGAGACTCTAGAGGAGAATCCATTTCCTCGCCTTTTCCAGCTTCTTGAGGCCACCTGCATTCCTTGGCTTGTGGCCCCTTCCTTCATCTTCAAAGGGAATCACTCCAACCTCTGCTTCAATCATTACATCTTTTTTTCGACTTTGACCCTCTTATCTCCCTCTCATAAAGACTCTTGCAATTTCATTGGGCCTGCCCAGATAATCGAGAATGATCTCTGCATCCAAAGATCCTAATTTAATCACATCTGCAAAGTCCCCTTTGCCATACTATAAGGCTACACAGGTTCTGGGAATTAGGATGTGGACAGCTTTCACGGGTGGGCGGGCATTATTTGACTTACCATACTTCCCAAATCTCAGGACAACACTCATCACCTCTCCGAGGCCAGACCAGATCCTCCCTGGGATGCTCCTGTATGTTCTGGCACTGAAATAACCTGCCAAAACGAGAATACTCGAGGTTCATCATTCCCAGTCATTCCTTCATATCGGCCACCCTCTGTTACCCATCAAAATGTACCCGTCTGCTGCCTGCCTCCTCCTGACATCTTTCTTTACCTTCATCTTTTTCCAACTTTGTTCTCATTCCTATGCTTCCAAAGATGGTCCCCATCCCTTCCGACTCTCCATTGTTAAGTAGTAGTGCTACATCATTGTCATGTTTACAGGCAGACTGAAGACAAGGTGGGTCAGCTGCACCTTAACCATTTCAACAGCCTCAAGATCTTTTAAGATTGTGCTGGCCACGTGTGACTGTTACTCTCCTTTGCGTCTCCATCCTGGGGAAGACGCCCCCTCCTCCTCTAAAGTTCCTGTCACCTTCTCTCTTTTTCTCTGTCGTTTATCAGTCTTTCTTCCACATAAGTGAAGGCTTGCCAGAAGTCCTTCTGGGTCTCAAGTCTGTGGCTCCCACTCCATCCTGCACTTCTCCATCCCTCACGCAGGCCCAAAGTGACCTTTCTAACTGGGAGATCTGATCCCTCTCATTCCCGGTTTTAAAGTCCTCCAGCAACTCCACCACCTGCACTGAGAATCTAAACTTCAGCACGACATTTCCGACCCCTCATGAGGTGGCTCCTTCCCCATCATCTCCTGCAACTCCCCTTGCATCTCATGCTCTAGATGAACTGAACCACCTGCCCTTCCCAGAGCACTGTGCTGTTCCTCATCTCTGCACATGCTGTTCCCGCTGCAGACGATGTCCTCCTTCCCTTTGCCCCACTGCCCCATCCACCTGGTGGACTCCTTCTTACGCCTCAGTTCATGGCTCAACCTCACCCAGCCTTCCGCAGTTTCTGCAGGTGGAATTGATGCCTCCCCTGTTTTTCCATGGACACTTGCTCAGACTCCATCTGTCATCTCACGGGACTCTCTCTTACTTTGTATATCATGTGTTCCTGGAAATGTGTATAAAGGTGTGTGTGTAAAAACGAAGAAATAAAATGATGCGACCAACAAGGGGGTAATTTCCAAAATATACATACAAGCAACTCATACAGCTCAATGTCAAAAAAACAACCCAATCAAAAAATGGGCAGAAGACCTAAAGAGACATTTCTCCAAAGAAGACATACAGATGGCCAACAAGTACATGAAAAGATGCTCAACATCGCTAATCATTAGAGAAATGCAAATCAGCACTACAATGAGGTACCACCTCACACCAGTCAGAATGGCCCTAACCAAAAGTCTACAAATAATAAATGCTGGAGAGGGTGTGGAGAAAAGAGAACCCTCCTACACTGTTGGTGGGAATGTAAACCGGTGCAGCCACTATGGAGAACAGTATGGAAGTTCCTTAAAAAACTAAAACTAGAGTCACCATATGATCCAGCAATCCCACTCCTGGGCATATACCCAGGAAATATGAAACCTCTAAATCAAAAAGATACATGCACCCCAATGTTCATTACAGCACTATTTACAATAACCAAGACATGGAAACAACCCAGATGCCCATCAACAGATGACTGGTTTAAAAAGATGTGGTATACATATACAATGAAATATTACTGATCCATAAAAAAAAATGAAATATTGCCATTTGCAGCAACATGGATGGACCCAGAGATTATCATACTAATCAGACAAAGACAAATATGATATGACATCACTTATATATGGAATCTAAAAAATGATACAAATGAATTGAGTTACAAAACAGAAACAGACTCACAGACATAGAAAACAAACTAACAGTTACCAAAGGGGAAAGGGAGGGGAGAGATAAATTAGGAGTATGGGATTAACAGATACACACTACTGTATATAAAATACATAGGGGCTTCCCTGGTGGCGCAGTGGTTAAGAATCTACTATATATAAAATAGATAAGCAACACAGATTTACTGTATAGCACAGGGAACTATATTCAATATTTTGTAATAACCTATAATGGAAAAAATAGATGTGAATCACTTTGCTGTCACCTGAAACTAACACAATATTGTAAATCAACTAAACTTCAATTAAAAAATAAAAGAAGCAAGGGACTTACAAATACAAGGAAGGCTTTATTCCCTGACAGCAGCTGTAAAACAAAGTTCCTGATTTGCGTAATTGTCATGTTTCTTTTCACCCTGAGTATTGTACACTTTGTATATGATTATCTAAAAACATTAAAAGCACAGTTTAGACATTAAGTCTATATACTTAATTTCTGTCTTAAGAAAATTCTTTGTCAAAAAGTAATAAATACAAAGTACTGAACACACTCCTGATACAGATACCTAGGAATTCCAGATGGGATATAATAAACGTAATTTTAAATATAGAGCTAATATAGAAAGGAATAAAGGGAAACCTTATTGTGCCAGAAACAAAGACGGAACAGAGCAGCCATTGTGGAAGCCTATGAGGAGCTGCTGCACCTACCTGGAGTGGGCCTTGGGTCCATGAAGGTGAGAAGTTGGAACTAACACTTCCAGATAAAGTCCCTTCAAGGCCTCATCTTCAGAAAATACATGGTTCACAAACAATGCATCCTAACATCAAAAGATGATGTGTTACGTGGGTCCTCAGGAAGCAGATGCTGAGACATAGTTTGAAGTACAAGAGGAGAATGATGCCTATGAAAGGTAAAAGGAGGAGGAAACAGGGTTTTGCAGGCAAAGTCTCAGACCAGGACGCATATCCAACATCCGTGAAAGGAAAGAGGAGAAGAAGCAGTTTTGGGCAGCAGGAACAGACCATTATGCAGCTCTGACAAAGTTTCAGCCAACTAAACAGAGGGTTCTAGAGCAAATATTGCCCGTTAGAGGAGTCCTGTGTTGGGAAGAAATGACCAGGCCTAGGACCCCACGTGCTCACTCATTGCCTGGGGCTATCCAAGAAAAGCATGGCCTCAGCTGGAAAGCCAAGGCATTTCCTAGAGGTGTAACTGGTCAGTAAACTGCACTTCTTGTAGCTGAATCATAAGCTCTTGAACAGAGATCTGAGTGGCATATCTCCATGCCTGCCACAGTGACAAAAAGCTTATCTATCTCAGGCTGGGCTCTGGGTGATGGTAGTGGATGGGGTGATATCTTCCTTGAGAATCCAAAACCACAGCTAGTACCTTATGGAGATTGGGATTCAAATTTTACATTACCTTCGGGGCTGATAAATTGACATAAAAATTGGACCTAGGCCAATGAAAGCACTTGAGGTCTCTGACTGAAGGAAACAAAAACAGGAGGAACTATCCCACAATCCAGACCACAAGCCCAGCTCAATATAAACTCACAATCAGAAACTGCAAAACCCACAAGGAAACAGTCCACCATTATTGAGAATATAACGAAAGAGCAGGAGTAAATATCCAGGAACTTGAATTCAGGTAAAATAATTCAAAACAGACTATAATGTGAATATTTTTATAATCTCACAAAACTAAGGGCAAAAAAGTAGAAGCAGCAGCATGGTAAAAGCAAGGTAAATAGAAATCACCAAACCTTATGAAAAATCAAGACACTATTAAAAAGAAACATTTTAAAAAGAAAGCATGAGAAAAACTAGAGCCACTGAAATTAAAAAACTCAATGGACTGGTTAAGGTTAAATAGCAGACCTAGACACAGCTGGGAAGAATTCATTAAATGAAAGATAGATGAGGAAAGTACCCAGAATGAAAGACAGATAAAATGATGGATGGAAACATATGGTATGTTAAGAACATAGACCAGGAACACTACCCATACATCTATCAAATCAGATTTTCTTATCTAGAAAGAGATAATTAGGAAATTAGAAGAAAATAAATATTTTTTGAAAGAATAACAGTCTTCAAGAACTAATGAAAGATATAAATCCTCAAATCCAAGACACACAAATGTAAATCCACTTGTATAAACATTGTGGCGAAACTAGAACACCAAAAACAAAGAAGAAATCCTAAAAGCAACCAGAGAAAAAGACAGATTGACATCAAAGAAAGAACTACTAGATTGACAGTAGACTCTTCTATGATAAAAATAAAGGTCAGAAGACAATGGATGAACACCTACACAGTGGTGAGGGAAAATAACTGTCAACCTAGATTTTATACCCTGATCAATTGTCACACATGAGCAAAACCAAATAAAGACAGTTACAGAAAATAAAAACTGGAAATGTACCATTTATAAACCCTCACTGAAAACCTACTGAGGACTATCCTTTGAGAAGAGGAAACTTGAACTCAGTAAGAAGAAGGACACAAGGAGAGTGGTGAGCAAAACAAATTTAGTAAACATGGGTAAATCTCAACATGCATTGACTTTGTAAGACAATAATAAAGACAAGTTTGGGGGATACAAAACAAATGGAACTACAATACTAGACAACATGTAAGAAGGATAGAACATGACTTCAATGAAAGTATCCTACGGTCTTGGTGATTTCAAGAGAAGGGCAGAGACAGCAATTACATTTAGACTTCATAAGTCAAATATACATAGTTACTATGTTCATCACAGCTGCTGAAAGAACAGAGGTAGAATGGCTCCTAGCAGAGGGAGAAGAGATGAATAAAGAAAACCTGATTAATCTAACAGAAGGTAGGGAAAGGGGGAAAGAAGCAAAGTTACAGTAAATAAAGATCACAAAATAAGATGATAGAAAAAAATCCATATATATCTATATTCACAATAAATATAAAGAAAATAAGCTCTCCAGTTGAAAGACAAATTGGCAGATTATAAAACTAAACAAAAATCCAGCTCTATGAAGTTTTATGAGAAACATTAATTCATTGGGGCATAAACATAAAATAGTTTCCCTTTCTCCCGTGACTGCCCCATAATTGTGTTATGTCAACCCTTGTTTTCTTACTGGTTATTCGGTACAATAATGACATCTTTTTGAAATTCCAAAATGTTTCATCACTTTCTCTTGTCAGAGAGTCTCATTTCAGCCTCAGTCTGAACTGTGTTTGAACTCAGTCAGAGCTGGGGTCCCCTCCACTCCAGTTCAGGCTAGATCTGTCTGGGGCACTAGTGGCTTGAGGAGAAGAGGGCACGCGGTCTGCTTTTCAAACCCTTCTTCGTTCTTCTCTCTGGTCTTCCAAGCTTCCTCCACCCACACTCTAACTTAGGCTTTTGCAAAGCCTCACTTTTGGCCAAAGCATGGAGCGTTCAAAAAGGAGGTGAAGGAGGACGTGGTTTTCTGTGTTGATTGGAACCCTCCCACCGCTGGGTCCCACCTGGGACCGTGGGCCTCTGCTGCTATGGTGGTTCCCAGGTAGGCAGTATGTGAGGTTACCTTGGGGTAGTGCTCAGCTTCACTCTGTCCCACTCTGACACTGAGACTCACTCCCAGAGGGGTAACTAGAAATTTCTGTCCCTAGCTCTTCCCAGAGGTAGGCACACATCAAGTGGCCTGTGGCCATGTGGGCCTGTGGGATGTGGGCACAGCAGAGTCCCTGCCCCTCCCCCAACCCCCATGCTCTTTACAAGAAAGCAAGGAAGTTGCTTGGGTTGTATACTGCACCATCAGAGGTTGAGGGGAACTGGAATGGGGTGGGAGTAGCCTAGTGTCTTTCTGGTGATGTTTTTAAGCCTTCAGAAATCTCTATGTTAAAAACTGTTTCCACGTTCCAGTGTGCCCACACCTACAGGGGACATGGATCAAGCACCCTCCTCTTCTTCCCTGTAATGGAAGAGGGAGACTGCAAAGGGCACTGAGCCATACTTCTGGGCTCCACAAAAGAGGACCAAGAACTCTCTCGCATCGTGGAAAGGGAGGGACGGCCCAGAAACCTGTTCTCTCTAGTCTCTTTATGCAGGGGTTGGGGGGCAGGCATGGGGATAGTGTCAGTTCTAAAGTGGTGCCTCCTAGTAAGCTCTGTAGGTAAGTGACAGTTCCCACGCCTTCTGGCCACACAAAATCAAAACATGGGGTAGGTTATGCCTTTTGTCCTCAGCTCTGGGCCTTAGCCTCAATTCCCAGACAAGGGCAAAAAGACACTTGACATTCTGTCACATGCTGTTTACAAGAGATATCTAAAACTTAAGGACACAGTATAGAGTAAAGTAAAGAATTGGGAGGGAAAAAAAAGACACACCAGCAAACACTAACCAAAAGAAAGCTGGCATAGTGATACCATTGGACAAAACAGGCTTTAAAGCAAAAACTATTACTAGGATAAAAAGGTCACTATATTGTGAAAAAAAGTATGATATAATGTAGCTAACAGCATGATCTCAAAATATATAAAGCAAAAAATGACAGTATTGTGAGGAAAAAACTGAAAAAAAACCACAATGGAATGCTTCTATATACCTCTTTCTCTGTAATTGATAAAACAGACAAAAATTAGTAAGAATATAGAAAATTTGAAAAGCATATTTAATGTTATCCAAACAATTAGAGATTTCTATGTTCTTTTCAAATATACATGGAATATATACAAAAACTGGCTGTAAGCAAATTATAACAAATTCCAAATAACCAATTTTATTCAGATCACTTTTTATACTCAAAATACAATAAAATTAGAAATAAAGAATAAGATGATATACAAAATGTTTTTTTTTTCTTTTGTGGTATGCGGGCCTCTCACTGTTGTGGCCTCTCCCATTGTGGAGCACAGGCTCCGGATGCACAGGCTCAGCGGCCATGGCTCACAGGCCTAGCCGCTCCGTGGCATGTGGGATCTTCCCGGAGCGGTGCACAAACCCGTGTCCCCTGCATCAGCAGGCGGACTCTCAACCACTGCGCCACCAGGGAAGCCCCAAAATGTTTTTTAAAGACAATAATCATTTATTTAAGAAAAAACAAAACACATTTTGCTCACATTTTAATACTGCCTTACATGTTTGTTTCTTAGAACAATTCCTATTATAATAAGTTCATAACAAAAAACATCAACTGATTACACAATATTTAATATTAATGTGTCAAATATACAGCTGGTAATATTGAGGGAGAAAATATAGCAAAAGTATATGCAATTATAGAACTAAATTCATATTAAATATGTCAAATGGAAGATACATTTTATTTTTCCACTTTTTACATAGTCTACAAGATAAAGGAAGATAAATAGACTCCAATCAGTTAATTAAGTATCCTGGTGAGTGAAGTCTTTCATTTTATTTTAGTACAAGAAAATCCAGCGAGATTGGTTCAAGACGGCGGAGTAGAAGGACGTGCTCTCACTCTCTCTCACGAGAACACCGGAATCACAACTAACTGCTGAACAATCATCGACAGGAAGACACTGGAACTCACCAAAAAAGACACCCCACAACCAAAGACAAAGGAGAAGCCACAACAAGACAGTAGGAGGAGTGCAATCACAATAAAATCAAATCCTATGACTGCTGGGTTCTGGAGAACACTTATACCACAGAAGTCTACCCGCTGGAGTGAAGGTTCTGAGCCCCACGTCAGGCTTCCCAACCTGGGGGTCCAGCAACAGGAGGAGGAATTCCTAGAGAATCAGACTTTGAAGGCTAGAGGGGTTTGATTGCAGGGCTTCGACAGGACTGGGAAAAACAGACTCCACTCTGGGGGGGAACACACAAAGTAGTGTGTGCATCAGGACCCAGGGGTAAGGAGCAGTGACCCCAGGGGAGACTGAACCAGACCTACCTGCTAGTGTTGGAGGGTCCTGTGCAGAGGCGGGGGGTGGCTGTGGCTCACCGTGAGGACAAGGACACTGGCAGCAGTTCTGGGAAGTACTCCTTGGCGTGAGCCCTCCCAGAGTCTGCCATTAGCCCCACCAAAGCGCCCAGGTAGGCTCAGGGTTGGATCACCTCAGGCCAAACAACCAACAGGGAGGGGACCCAGCCCCACCCATCAGCAGACAAGTGGATTAAAGTTTTACTGAGCTCTGCCCACCAGAGCAACACCAAGCTCTACCCACCACCAGTCCCTCCCATCAGGAAGCTTGCAGAAGCCTCTTAGACAGCCTCATCCACCAGAGGGCAGACAGCAGAAGCAAGAACTACAATCCTGCAGCCTGTGGAACAAAAACCACATTCACAGAAAGAGAGACAAGATGAATAGGCAGAGGGCTACGTACCAGATGAAGGAACAAGATAGAACCCCAGAAAAACAACTAAATGAAGTGGAGAGAGGCAACCTTCCAGAAAAAGAATTCAGAATAATGATACTGAAGATGATCCAGGACCTCAGAAAAAGAATGGAGGCAAAGATCAAGAAGATGCAAGGAATGTTTAACAAAGACCTAGAAGGATTAAAGAACAAACAAACAGAGATGAACAATACAATAACTGAAATGAAAACTACACTAGAAGGAATCAATAGCAGAATAACTGAGGCAGAAGAACGGATAAGTGACCTGGAAGACAGGATGGTGGAATTCACGGCTGCGGAACAGAATAAAGAAAAAAGAATGAAAAGAAATGAAGACAGCCTAAGAGACCTCTGGGACAACATTAAACGCAACAACAGTTGCATTATAGGGGTCCCAGAAGGAAAAGAGAGAGAGAAAGGACCTGAGAAAATATTTGAAGGGATTATAGTTGAAAACTTCCCTAACATGGGAAAGGAAATAGCCACCCAAGTCCACAAAGCTCAGAGAGTCCCATACAGGATAAACCCAAGGAGAAACACGCCAACACACATAATAATCAAATTGGCAAAAATTAAAGACAAAGAAAAACTATTGAAAGCAGCAAGGGAAAAACGACAAATAACATACAAGGGAACTCCCATAAGGTTAACAGCTGATTTCTCAGCAGAAACGCTACAAGACAGAAGGGAGTGTCATGATATACTTAAAGTGATGAAAGGGAAGAACCCACAACCAAGATTACTCTATCCAGCAAGGATCTCATTCAGATTCGATGGAGAAATCAAAAGTTTTATAGACTAGCAAAAGCTAAGAGAATTCAGCACCACCAAACCAGGTCTACAACAAATGCTAAAGGAACTTCTCTAAGTGGGAAACACAAGAGAAGAAAAGGAGCTACAAAAACAAACCAAAAACAATTAAGAAAATGGTAATAGGAACATACATATCGATAATTACCTCAAACGTGAATGGATTAAATGCTCCAACCAAAAGACACAGGCTTGTTGAATGGATACAAAAACAAGACTCATATATATGAGTTGTCTACAAGAGACCCACTAGGGACACATACAGACTGAACACGAGGGGATGGAAAAAGATATTCCACGCAAATGGAAATCAAAAGAAAGCTGGAGTACCAATACTCATATCAGATAAAATAGACTTTAAAATAAAGAATGTTACAAGAGACAAAGAAGGACACTACATAATGATCAAGGGATCAATCCAAGAAGATATAACAATTATAAATATATATGCACCCAACATAGGAGCACCTAAATACATAAGGCAACTGTGAACAGCTATAAAAGAGGAAATCGACAGTAACACCATAATAGTGGGGGACTTTAACACCTCACTTACACCAAAGGAAAAGCATCCAAACAGAAAATTAATAAGGAAACACAAGCTTTAAATGACACAATAGACCAGATAGATTTAATTGATATTTATAGGACATTCCATCCAAAAACAGCAGATTACACTTTCTTCTCAAGTGCGCACGGAACATTCTCCAGGATAGATCACATCTTGAGTCACAAATCAAGCCTCAGTAAATTGAAGAAAACTGAAATCATATCAAGCATCTTTTCTGACTACAACGCTATGAGATTAGAAATCAATTACAGGGGAAAAAACGTAAAAACCACGAACACATGGAGGCTAAACAATACGTTACTAAATAACCAAGAGATCACTGAAGAAATCAAAGAGGAAATCAAAAAATACCTAGAGACAAATGACAATGAAAACACAACGATCCAAAACCTACGGGATGTGGCAAAAACAGTTCTAAGAGAGAAGTTTATAGCTATACAAGCCTACCTCAAGAAACAAGGAAAATCTCAAATAAACAATCTAACTTTAAACCTAAAGGAGCTAGAGAAAGAAGAACAAACAAAACCCAAAGTTAGCAGAAGGAAAGAAATCATAAAGATCAGAGCAGAAATAAATGAAATAGAAACAAAGAAATCAATAGCAAGGCTCAGTAAAACTAAAAGCTGGTTCTTTGAGAAGATAAAAAGAATTGATAAACCATTTGCCAGACTCATCAAAAAAAAAGAGGGATAGGACTCAAATCAATAAAATTAGAAATGAAAAAGAAGTTACAACAGACACCGCAGAAATACAAAGCATCCTAAGAGACTACTACAAGCAACTCTATGCCAATAAAACGGACAACCTGGAAGAAATGGACAAATTCTTAGAAAGGTATAACCTTCCAAGACTGAACCAGGAAGAAATAGAAAATATGAACAGACCAATCACAAGTAATGAAATTGAAACTGTGATTCAAATTCTTCCAACAAACAAAAGTCCAGGACCAGATGGCTTCACAGGTGAATTCTATCAAACACCCATCCTTCTCAAACTCTTCCAAAAAATTGCATAGGAAGGAACACTCCCAAACTCATTCTATGAGGCCACCATCACCCTGATACCAAAACCAGACAAAGATACTACAAAAAAAATTACAGACCAATATCACTAATGAATATAGATGCAAAAATCCTCAACAAAATACTAGCAAACAGAATCCAACAACACATTAAAAGGATCATACACCATGATCAAGTGGGATTTATCCTAGGAATGCAAGGATTCTTCAGTATATGCAAATCAATCAATGTGATACACCATATTAACAAATTGTAGAATAAAAACCATATGAACATCTCAATAGATGCAGAAAAAGCTTCTGGCAAAATTCAACACCCATTTATGATAAAAACTCTTCAGAAAGTGGGTATAGAGGGAACCTACCTCAATATAATAAAGGCCATATATGACAAACCCACAGCAAACGTCATTCTCAATGGTGAAAAACTGAAACCATTTCCACTAAGATCAGGAACAAGACAAGGATGTCCACTCTCACCACTATTATTCAACATAGTTTTGGAAGTCTCAGCCACGGCAATCAGAGAAGAAAAAGAAATAAAAGGAATACAAATTGGACAAGAAGAAGTATAACTGTCACTGTTGGCAGATGACATGATACTATACATAGAGGATTCTAATGATGCCACCAAAAAACTGCTAGAGCTAATCAATGAATTTGGTAAAGTTGCAGGATACAAAATTAATGCACAGAAATCTCTTGCATTCCTCTACACTAATGATGAAAAATCTGAAAGAGAAATTAAGGAAACACTCCCATTTACCACTGCAACAAAAAGAATAAAATACCTAGGAATAAACCTACCGAGGGAGACAAATGACCTGTATGTAGAAAACTACAAGACACTGATGAAAGAAATTGAAGATGATACCAACAGATGGAGAGATATACCATGTTCTTGGATTGGAAGAATCAATATTGTGAAAATGACTATACTACCCAAAGCAATCTACAGATTCAATACAATCCCTATCAAATTACCAATGGCATTTTTTACGGAACTAGAACAAAAAATCTTAAATTTGTATGGAGACACAAAAGACCCCGAATACCCAAAGCAGTCTTGAGGGAAAAAAACAGAGCTGGAGGAATCAGACTCCCTGGTTTCAGACTATACTACAAAGCTACAGTAATCAAGACAATATGGTACTGGCACAAAAAGAGAGATACAGATCAATGGAACAAGATAGAAAGCCCAGAGACAAACACCCGCACCTATGGTCAACTAATCTATGACAAAGGAGGCAAGGATATACAATGGAGAAAAGACTGTCTTTTCAATAAGTGGTGCTGGGAAAACTGGAGAGCTACATGTAAAAGAATGAAATTAGAACACTCCCTAACACCATACACAAAAATAAACTCAAAATGGATTAGAGACCTAAATGTAAGACCGGACACTATAAAACTCTTAGAGGAAAACACAGGAAAAACACTCTTTGACATAAATCACAGCAATATCTTTTTTGATCCACCTCCTAGAGTAATGGAAATAAAAACAAAAATAAATAAATGAGACCTAATGAAACTTAAAAGCTTTTGCACAGGGTTTCCCTGGTGGCACAGTGGTTGAGAGTCTGCCTGCCAATGCAGGGGACATGGGTTTATGCCCTGGTCCAGGAAGATCCCACATGCCACAGAGCGGCTGGGCCCGTGAGCCATGGCCGCTGAGCCTGCACTTCTGGAGCCTGTGCTCCACAACCCCAGAGGCCACAATAGTGAGAGGCCCGCGTACCGCAAAAAAAAAAAAAACAACTTTTGCACAGCAAAGGAAACCAGAAACAAGACAAAAAGACAACCCTCAGAATGGGAGAAAATATTTGCAAATGAATCAACAGACAAAGGATTAATCTCCAAAATATATAAACAGCTCATGCAGCTCAATATTAAAAAAACAAACAACCCAATCCAAAAATGGGTAGAAGACCTAAACACACATTTCTCCAAAGAAAACATACAGATGGCCAAGAGGCACATGACAAGCTGCTCAGCATCACTAATTATTAGAGAAATGTAAATCAAAACTACAGTGAGGTATCACCTCACACCAGTTAGAATGGGCATCATCAGAAAACCTACAAACAACAAATGCTGGAGAGGGTGTGGAGAAAAGGGAACCCTCTTGCACTGTTGGTGGGAATGTAAATTGATACAGCCACTATGGAGAACAGTATGGAAGTTCCGCAAAAAACTAAAAATAGAATTACCATATGACCCAGCAATCCCACTCCTGGGCATATATACCCAGAGAAAACTATAATTCAAAAAGACACATGCACCTCAATGTTCATTTCAGCACTGTTTACAATAGCCAGGTCATGGAAGCAACCTAAATGTCCATCGACAGACGAATGGATAAAGAAGATGTGGTACATATATAAAATGGAATATTACTCAGCCATAAAAGGAATGAAATTGGGTCATCTGTAGAGACGTGGATGGATCTAGAGACTGTCATACAGAGTGAAGTAAGTCAGAAAGAGAAAAACAAATATTGTATATTAACGCATATATGTGGAACCTAGAAAAATGGTACAGATGAACCAGTTTGCAGGGCAGAAATTGAGACACAGATGTAGAGATCAAACGTATGGACACCAACAGGGGAAAGCCGTGGGGTGTGGGGTGACGGTGTGATGAATTGGGCGATTGGGATTCACATGTATACACTGATGTGTATGAAATGGATGACTAATAGGAAACTGCTGTATAAATAAATTAAAACAAAAAGAAAATCCAAAATTATTAATACTGGATTTTTCATCTTACATTCATCTGAAAAGAATCATCATAGATTAGTTAACCTAGGAGCCTCTTACCGGGATATTAGCTGATGAGTTGACTTCTGGGTCCCATCAAAATTCCAGATGGCTTATTTCCAGAAATTGATAAGCTCATTCTAAAATTCACATAGAAGTTCAAGGGATCCTGAGTAGCCCAAAACAATCTTGAAAGAAAAGAACAAAGCTGAAGGACTCACACTTCCTGATTTTGAAACCTACTACAAAGTGACAGTAATCAAAACAGTGTGTACTGGTATAAAGATAAGATATAGATCAATGGAATAGAATTAAAATAAATTATCACATTTATGGTCAATTGATTTTTTGGACAAAAGTACCACAACAATTCAATGGGGGTAAAAAAATGGTCTTCTTAACAAATGGTGCTGGGACAACTGGACTTCCACATACAAAGGTATGATGTTGGATCCCTGCCTCACAATTTATACAAAAATTAACTGAAAATGAGTCACAGACCTGAATGTAAGAGCCAAAACTATAAAACTCTCAGAAGAAAAATGGGCATAAGCCTCCATGTCCTTGGATGAGGCAATGGTTGTTTAGATATGACACCAGAAAAACAAACAACAAAAGAAAAAATAGGTAAACTGAATTTCCTCAAAATTAAAATATTTTGTGATTCAAAAGACCCTTTCGATAAAGTGAACATACAACCTACAGAATGGGAGAAAATATTTGTGAATATTATATTTGATGAGGTACCTGTATTTAGAATATATATAGTACTTTTACAACCCAATTTTAAAATGGACAAACAATTTTTTAAAAGTGATTTAAAAATAAGCAAAGGATTTGAATACACATTTCTCCAAAGCAGATATACAAATGGCCAATAGCACAAGAAGAAATGCTCAGCATCACTGATCATTAGGGAAATGCAAATCAAAAGCACCATCAGATAACACCTCACACCTGTTAGAATGGCTACTATCAAAACAAAACAAAACAAACAGAAAATGATAAGTGTTGGTGAAGATGTGGAGACACTGGACCCGTTGAGCACTGTTGGTAGGAAAGTATAATGGTGCAGCTGCTGTGGAAAACATTATGATGGTTCCTCAAAACATTAAAAATAGAACCCATTATGATCCAGCAATTCAGCTTCTGAGTATACACCCCTAAAGAATTGAAAGCAGGGTCTCAAAGAGATATTTGTGCAGCCATGGTCATAGCAGCATGACTCGCAATAGCCATAAGGTGGCAGCAACCCAAGTGTCCCTCCACGGAGGAATGGATCAGCAAAGTATGATCTATACACACAATGGAATATTACTCACCTCTAAAGTGGAAGAAAATTGTGACACATGCTACAACACGGATGAATCTTGATGGCTGACATTATGCTAAGTAAAATAAACCAGTCACAAAAAGACAAGTAGTGTATGATTCTACTTATGTAAGGTGCCTAGAATAGTCAGATTCATAGAGACAGAAAGAGAAATGGTAGTTGCCCAGAGCCGGAGCTGGGGAAATGGGGAGTAACTGTTTGATGGGTATGGAGTTTTAGTTCTGCAAGATCAGAAGAGGTCTGGAGATTGGCTGTACAACAATGTGAATGTCCATACTGACTCTGAAAGGTACACTTAAAAATGGTTAAAATGGTAAATTTTATGTTATGTGTATTTTACCACAATTTAAAAAAATTGTAATGGGCAAAGATCTGAAGAGACGTGGCTCCAAAGAAGACATACAAATGACCAATATGCACATAAAAAGATGCTCAACATCATTAGCCATTAAGGAAATGTAAATCAAAACCACGGTGAGATGGGCTTCCCTGGTGGCGCAGTGGTTGAGAGTCCGCCTGCCGATGCAGGGCACACGGGTTCGTGCCCCGGTCCGGGAAGATCCCACATGCCGCGGAGCGGCTGGGCCCGTGAGCCATGGCCGCTGAGCCTGCGCGTCCGGAGCCTGTGCTCCGCGACGGGAGAGGCCACAACAGTGAGAGGCCCGCGTACCGCAAAAAAATCAAATAAATAAAATTAAAAATTAAAAAAAAAACACCACGGTGAGATACCACTGCACCCCCATAGATAGCTATAATAAGAAAGAGAATCAGTGTTGGTGAGGATGTGGAGAAATAGGAACCCTCTTACACTGCGGGTGGGAATGAGAAGTGGTGCAGCTTCTTTGGAAAAACAATTTAGCAGCTCCTTAGATATACATATAGCTGATTCACTTCGTTGTACAGCAGAAACTAACACAACATTGTAAAGCAATTATCCTCCAATAAAAATATATATTAAATAGTTGGCCCAGCAATTCTACTCTTAGAATTCCACTCAAGAGAAATGAAAATATCCATCCACACAAAAATCTGTACACAAATGTTCACAGCAGCATTTTTGATAATCGTCAAAGAGTGGGAAAAAAATCCAAATGTCTATCAAGTGATGAACTGTTAAATAAAATTGGGTCTATCCATACAATGAAGTAACAAGGAATGATATACTATTCATGCTACAACATGGATGAACCTTAAAAAGCCTTATGTGAGTAAAAGAAGCCAGTAACAACCGACCACATACGATATGATTCTGTTTATTTGAAATGTCCAAAATAGGCAAATCTGTAGAGACGGAAAGTGGATTAGTGGTTACCTAGAGCTGAGTGGGAGTGGCTAGGGGCAAATGGGGAATGACTGCTACTAGGTACAGGGTTTCTTTTTGGAGCGATGAAAATATCCTAAACTTAGGTTATAGTGATGGTTGCATAACTCTGTGAGCATAATAAACCACTGAATTGTACACTTTAAGTGGATGGATTTAATGCTATGTGAATTATATCTCAGTAAAGAGGCAACTTGTATTAAAAGGTAAAAGACTCAATTCTAGATTAAAGATCTAACTGTGTAAAAGCTAAACTGTAAACATCTTAGAATAAAAAATTGAGGCATGTCCTTAAGGCATTGGGTAGGGAAGAAAAGAAACAAAAAATAAAAGTGCAAACCCTAAAAATAAAAGTACTAAATTTGATTATATTTAAAAATAAATGTTTGTGCAACATATATTACCATGAAAAATGTTAAGACAAGAGACAGACTGGGAGAAGATATTTGCCATGTGCACAGCCTACAATGAATTATGCAGATGGTAACATCTAGAAACATAAAATGTATGCTTACAACAGCACAAAGGATGGTGGATAAATTCCTGTGAGGTTAAAGCGCCACAGGTGTAGTGGTATAATTTACGTGAAGCAGGCTGTTGAAAATTAAAGATGTATATTGTAAAATGTAGAGCAACCATTAAAAATGATGTATAACTAATAAGGGAGTGATGAAAATAGAATTACCAAAAAAAAAAAAATACTCAATCCAAAAGCAGGCCAAAGAAAAAAGTGTCATTGAATGTCTGGAACACAGAAAACAACTATGGTAAGTAAGATGGGAGACTTAAATGCAATCCTATCAGCAATCACCTTAAGTGTCTGGTGATCGAATTAATGTCTGGAATATGATTTTAAACACCTATAAACCAATAAGAAAAAGGCCTCACAACAGAAATACTGGCAAAGGATATGAAGAGAAAATTCACAGAGGAAGAAACCAAATCTCTCGTAAATATGAAAAGATGTTCAACTTCCTTAATAATCAGGAAGAAATAATATAATAATTATATTATAATCAAATATAAATAAAAAGTAAAATACTGAACTGCCATTTCACACTCATCCTGCTGGCAAAGGTTTTAAGTCCATTATCAGTAAGTGTTGGCAAGGATGTGAAAACAGGACCTAGGCACTGCTGGTGGGAGTGCCACTGGGCCCCCTCTCTTTGGTGAGCACTTTGGGGAGCCCAGGGAAGATGAAAGCACTCCTGTCCCCAGTACTGAGCGTCTCTGTGTCTCGATGCCCCTCTGAGAGCAGCTCTGCATGGTGGGCAAAGAGACATTTATGCAGATTCCCCTCTGGAGAATGGAAAGTAAACTGGAGTTTATTTATTCAATGAAATACTATACAGTGGTTAAAACGAATGAGCCAGATATGCTTGTTTAAACATGACTCCATCTCAAAAACATAATGATGTACGAAAAAAAGCAAGTTCCAACAGGATATGGACTGAAGTACATCATTCACATAAAAATTTAAAATACCAAAACCAGTGGTATGCACTGTTTACTGACACGTGGTCGGAGAAGCACCGGGAAGGGAAGGGAAAGGATTGGGTGGCCCCGGCCTTCTCTCTACCCGTTACTTTCCATTTTTAAAGAGAGATCTGAGCCGACAGCAGACCAAGTCTTGCTCCTGTTGCCTCCCAGGGCAAGTGCCCTGGGCGGGACCACCACGCCCCCCGTGCCTTACAAGTTTTCATCACTTGTAACCAGGAGGCCTGCTTATACTTTCTTTTTCAGGTCATTACCCGTTCATGCCACCTTGTACGTACTCCCTAAAAATGTGTATAAGTGAACCCGTCCAGGAAAGGGAGTCGCCAGCTCCAGGCTCTCCCATTCCTTTTGGGATCGCTCTGCTGGTTAGAAAGAGCATTCCTACAAGGGACCGAAGGAGCAACTTGGGGTAAACAAGTCACTTTCCCCCCCCACCCCGCCCCCGGCCTCAGTTTCCTCCCAGACGCCGGGTCGGCCCCCTCCAGCCCCAGCTCTCTCTCTGATTCTCGGCATTCTGTCCTTTCAGGTCGAAAACAACACTCGGGCGTTTCACAAAAGCACCCAACCCCCTTGCTCCCCTGGAACCCGGGCTGCACGGAGCCGGTCACATGAACTCCGGGCTTTCTTTAGTGTGACGGGTTTTTTAGATCCCTTTGTGAGCGCAGGTTTTGAAAGGGAACGACCCGGGTTCTGGGTTTGAGAGGAGCGGGGGGATCCGGCGGTTGGAAGGCTGTCGGAGCCAATCAAGCCGCCTCCAGACCCCAGCACGTCGCCTCGGCCGCGCGCTGTTATTTCTCCTCCATTCTCCTGCCTCCGGGTCTCGCCCTAGGGTGCCCGAGGAGGCGAGGACCCCAGGTGAGAGGCCGGGGGCCCCGGGGGGGTGGGAGGCCCGAGCGGTTCGGCCCGGGCGGCACGACGGGCTGGCCCGGGGCTCAGGGCGTGTCCGTCGCCGCCTGGCTGCTCGCTCGACACTGTTCGCTCCTACCGGCTGTAGATGGAGCTGTCTGGGTTCCTGCAGCCTCCGACGAGCCTCGGAGTGTTTCTCTTTAAACGGCCTGAGAGGGACATGCCTCCCAGGATGCAGTTTGTATCAACATGGCAGCTGCTGTGCAGCTCCCCTGCTGAAGAGGCGCCGGGACGGCAGCGCAGCTCGCAGCCGGGGCCGGGGCCGGAGCCGGGGTCGCAGCCGCGGCCGCAGAGGGGCCGGTGCTGAGGGCCGGGGCCCAGCTCGCGGCCGGGGCGCAGCCCGCCGGGCCGCCCGCACCGCCGCGCGACCCGCTCCGACGCCGCCGCCGGGCTCGGCCGCTCCGTCCCCGCCCGCCCCGCGCAGGCCGGGCCCGACGGCCGCGAGAGCCCGGGCGGGGAAGGCCGGGCCGGGCCGGCGCCGCCTGCGGAGAGCCCAGGGGCCGGCCTGCGTGGGGCCGCGCGGCGGCGGCGGCGGCGGCGACTCCGGCCCGGGCCGGACAGCACAGGGCCATGGCCGAGGCGGCCCCGGCTCCGGTGAGGGCGGCCCGCGCGCGCACGGACGCGCGGACTCGGGGCCCTGGGGACGGCCTGCGCGTCCCGGGCTCGGCGGCCCGGCCTGGCGTCTCGGTAAGGGACAGAAACGCCGCGACGTGGGGGCGGGGGAACCGGAGGTCTCGCGCGCCCCTGCTAGGTGGGGGCGGGGGCTACGCGCGGGGAGCCGTCCGCCGTCCGGGCGCGGCTGAGGGGACGCTCGTGGCCTGGCACGCACGCGGGCCCGGAGGCGGGCTCCCGGGCGGCGGGCCTCGTTCTCTGCGGAGCCGGCGCTGCGTCCGTCGGGGTTGCCGCCGCACGTTTTCCGCAGAGCTCGGCTGCGCCGAGACTCTCGCGGCCGGAGCGCGGCGCTGACGCGGCTCTCCCCATTTCGCAGAGCGGAGACACTGAGGCACGGACACCTGGCGGCGACCGGCCCTCCCTGCCCCAAGGTCACGTAGCGAGTCAACCATGGCTCGGTGCCCGCGTCCGCAAAAATGCCTGCCTCCGAGCCGCGGGCCTGGACGGGGAGGGGGCGGCCTCCCCTGGGGAGGGGGCCGGGGCCGGCGCTCGGGTGACGCGGCCCGTCGGGGGGGAGGTGACGGCCGTTTGGGAGGCTGGGCAGCGCCCAGCCGAGCGTCCCCGGTGTGAGGAGCAGGTGACCCTCGGGCTCGGGCGCCTCGGCCTCCAGTCTCTGCGTCCGGGGTACCCGGTCGAATTCTGGGTGTCCGGACGGATGGGGTCTGGGGAGCAAGCTACTAAGGGTTTGGGGGCTGGTTTGCCTCTTCAGTGGACCATTCTTAAAAATCAGTCCCAAAGTCGCCCGTCAGACCTGCTCTTTGAGATGCAGTAGCCGTGTTGTGAGGAGGATTGCTGCATGGGGGGCAGTGCCCTGAGCCTCAGTTTCCTGTTGTGTGCAGGAAGGGGTCGGGATATAGGGCTTTCTAAAGAGCCTCTCAGCTCTTACAAAAAATGATCATAATAATAAGAATGATAATGATAATATGAATAATAAAACTCTTGGGAAAATAAAATAAAATGATTTTTAAATGCTTAGATCTCCAGGACCCTAGAATGGTAGGTATATAATTCTGGGTGAACCCCACTGGGTCATACAAGACAGTGGCACGGCTTTCTTTATAAGTCAGGTGTGATTATGTATTTTTCTGCCAATGAATGAATCCTGGAGACCCCATCCTCTTAGGATACATGGGGTAGGGAAGGTGGGTTAAATCCTGTGAAATGAGAACCAGAAGAATTCTCCCCCTCCCCCCAAGAGTTTGCGAATGCAGGCTTATTAATCTCACATTTTATATTTACAGCTCCATTCCTCTCTTCGGCCATTTCTTTCTGCTTAGGGTGGTATCAGGCCACAGGTTTACTGGGACTGGTGAAATGACAGCAAGGGGCTTTTATTTGGGGGTGGCGGAGGGGATGTGCTCCTGTGACCCCTCATTGCTCTACCGTCCTCCAAATCCAGAAATGGACAGAGACGGTCTAATAATAGAGAGCAAAGAACTGGTATTTTCCTTTGAGCTCTGAGTAGACTAGGTAGTAAAGATGTCTTGCGCTAATGGCTTAATTTACTGTCCTGAAGCTTCTCTTCATTGTTTCAGTTAAGCCCCTGTATTACTCAGGGGGACTAACTTGGCCCCTGGGGATTTCCCCTTCCTCCTACTAGTTGTAGGCAAATACCCTAATCCCCCTGTGAGGACAGGGCCATACATGTGCCTATTGTGTTGCATTATGCTCGTCACTTTCCCTGTCTGAGGCTCCTATCCCAGAGGGTCGTCCAGCCTTGCCCTCGCCTGTGAAGAGTTGAGAGGTGGCTTAGTTGTCCACAAGCCTTCAGTTTCAGGGCTCTGTGATTCCCTTGAGAGTGCTCGCAGGATTTGGCATATGTGCCCATGTGTGTTTTTTGAGGGGGAGAATCCATAGTTTTCATCAGCTTTTCAAAGGGGTCCCTGACCCCAGCATTAGATGGAAACATCTACGGGCAGGACCTTCCCACAGGTCTTTGTTTAATCTCCAAGACTCCGAATCTTAGAGGTAAAGAGGATTCAGAACACATACTGACCAGCTGTCTCATCTGACAGATGAGGCCTAGAGGCGACCTACAGTGTAGGCGGAAGCCCAGGCCCTGGAGCCAGACTGCTGTGTGACGTTGGGCCAGTTACTTGGCCTCTCCAAGCCTCCACAACTTCCTGTGCTAAGTGTGGATAAGAATTCTAGTGGTCCCTCTTTATAGGGTTTTGTGGAGAGTAAATTAGATAACCCTTTAAAACACAGTTCATGGCACATAAATGCCAGAGTTGTCAGGACTGACTAATTAGCCCTAAAATCTGGTTCCCTGCAAAGCTATTGGGTTGTACCGCCTCAAAAACCTTTTGCCTGAACAAGGCCTTAAACCTTCCATCCTTGTCTTAAAAGCGTGATGCTGTCTCAGTTAAGCTACACATAAGTGTATGAATGAACAAATGGAAGAAAGAAAGCAACAGAAGGTATAAATAGGTTTAGATGAGTCTTTGATAGATGACTCAAGGCACTTCATTATTAACTCTAATAATTTCTTTGTAACCCAGTCATTTATACTATTCGTCCAGTAGACATTTGTTGGGCACATGCTGTATTTCAGAGTGGACACCAGGAATATGCTAATTTTCAAATGAAGAAAAGGGAAATTTCAGTTACTTTAAAGCCCACTTCTATATGGCACACAGTAATTGGCCATTCAGCAGATTCATCGAAGGAAGGGTATGAGGGAATGGACAAACATTGATATAGAAGAAATTCTGTTCAGTTCCAATAAACATACTGACATTCTGGATAGATAGATACAGAGCTGGTCACTCAGAAGACCCTGGCTTCACTTCTTTGATGACACAAGCGTTCCCTGAACATGGACATGGCAAGGTGGGGAATGGGGAGAGTGTGAATAATTGAAACCCCCTTCAAGTAGTTGAAGGACTCGGTCTTTATTCTGGTTCTGGTCCCCACCAACCTTGACACAGCTCTCAGAACTGGTGGACTTCAGCTTTGCTTCTGGTCCTTTCAGGCCTCCTTTCCTCCTCTTTCCCCAGCTCACGAGCCATGGGGAGGACTCCGGATGGCCAGGGTCCACCTACCCGCTGGGGACCATCAGCCCTGTGAACCTTGGCTCCCTCAGGAGAGTCTGAATGGCCACTCCCACGCCTGTCTCAGTGTCTGTCTGTCTTCTCTGTGTGTAGCAGGAGCCAGCCTGAATGCACGGTAGCCCGTTCAGCCTCTCCAGCAGGGGCTGGGTCCATTGAACGTGCCTCAAAGGCAAACCTCTACCATATCAACCCTTTGAGAAATGTTATTAAGTCAACAGTGCAGATTTTATCAAGGAGTCTGGGAAGCTTAAGGTACTTGTGTGTCATCGCTGTTGGACAAAGTGAGGGAAAGAACATAGGCACCACGACTGCCTGATAATACAAGTAGAAGCAGTGGGACTGGATGTCAAGTTCACCTTCGGGGTAAGTGCCTTGACAGAACCAGCCCCAGCTTGCTGGCAGTCTTAGGCTAGCCTGGCATTGACAAAATTCTGCTCTATTGTTTTTCAAAGTTTTATTCTATTTAACGCTCAATTCTCGAAGAACTCAGTGAGGCAGCAGCTGGGTCAGGTATTAATGACCCTTATTTGATGGCTGAGGACGCTGAGAACAGAGGAGTTGAATAATTGGGCCAGGGCAACCCGGGCAGCATTGGTGTAGACAGGACTGAAAGCCAAGTGTTCTGATTCAAGGCCAGTATCCTTTCTCCTCTCCACACCACTACTCACGAGATGACACCTGTGCAGTATATGTTGTGAAAAAGGAGATGGCTCTGTAGAAGCAGAAGGTGGCATAACCATCTTTTATTGTTGTTATTAGCAGTTGTCATTGATGTGTAGATCAATGCTAGGGTCTCAAGAAGAGATTCATGTCCATGGAACATACCTTATTGCTGTGAGGCCTGAAGCCCTTTTAATGTAGGTGCTTATTTTGGGGGATTTATTCACCAGCTGGAGACTCTGGCCTTCAGTCCTGTCCTTTCTTTCTGGAACACAGGTCCAGCAGCTGGACATGGAGACCCAACGCTCCTCACCTCGGTCATTCCCCAACGTTGTGCAAGAGGAAACCCCGCGTCAGGCCCCTGCCGGACTCCCTCGAGAAACTCTGTTCCAATCCCACGTTCTTCCCCCCAAAGAAGTTCCTTCTCTGTCTCCCGCCATTCCCCGGCAAGGCTCCCTACCCCAGACTCCCAGCGCTCCCAAGCAACAGACTTCTGGCCGAATGCCGCATGTGCTCCAGAAGGGACCCTCACTCCTGTATCCTGCCGCTTCCGAGCAAGAGACTCAGATCCAGGGCCCCCTGACTTCCCAAGAAGAGGCCCCGTATCTACCCCCAGCTGCTGCTGAACCAGAGATCTCACTTCTCTCCCACTCCACCCATCATCAAGAAGCCCCACTCCACTCCCCCGAAGTTCCCGAGAGAGACCCCTTGACCCTTTCCCCCACCGTTCCCGAGACTGATATGGACCCCCTGCTCCAGAGCCCGGTTTCCCAAAAGGACACCCCCTTCCAGATCTCTTCTGCGGCCCAGAAGGACACACCACTCCCAACGGCGGAGATCACCCGCTTGGCCGTGTGGGCTGCCGTCCAAGCGGTGGAGAGGAAACTGGAGGCCCAAGCCATGCGGCTCCTGACCCTGGAGGGCAGGACTGGGACAAATGAGAAAAAGATAGCCGACTGTGAGAAGACGGCCGTGGAGTTTGCAAACCACCTGGAGAGCAAATGGGTTGTGCTGGGGACCCTGCTGCAGGAGTACGGGCTGCTGCAGAGGCGGCTGGAGAACATGGAGAACCTGCTGAAGAACAGGAACTTCTGGATCCTGCGGCTGCCCCCGGGCAGCAACGGAGAAGTTCCCAAGGTAACTTTATCCCAACCGGGGCTTCCCGAGGAGGGACCAGGACTGGAATGTGTTTTAGGAATTTAATATCGAAGAAAGGGAAAGCCATGGTTAAGAAGAAAAGCAATAAGATGATACCTAGTCCCCAACTTCACATTGCTGAGAACAGGACGCAGCAAAAGCAAATGATTTCTCCTGTTGATAAAAGCATAGGCTATAGATTAGAGAGACGACCCAGTGATGGGGGCTGTCAGGGTAGAAGGCGTTCAGTCTGTGATGTCTGAGGATAAAAGGCAAATTGAAGGCCAAGTGGTCGAGCTGTGGACAAGTGTGAACCCGTGTGGTTCCCCGTGGAGGTGGAGGGAGGACTTGGTGAAATCTTACTGGGCGGTGTCCTGCTCAGCATTTTTATCAGTAAACTCATAAATCACATTAACGCCAGTAAAAATATGATTTCCAGAGGTATCCTAAAAAAACAGAGGATGGTTAGATTTTAGTATTGTTTCCCAGAGGAAAGCACTTAAAACGTGAACTGGTTTTCTTCCTGTTCTTTTATGCTACGGCCCCTTTTCACAGCCTCATGGAGGGAAAACGCGTGGACCGTGTTGCCTAGGCCAGCGCTTTGCAGATTATATTGTGTACACGAATCACCTGGGGATCTTACTAAATGCTGAATCTGAATTAGTGAGTCTCGAGTGGGGCCTGAGAGTCTGCATGTCTAGCATTCCCCAGTGGTGCCATTGCTGCTGGTCTGCAGACCACACTTTACAGCAGCAAGGACTGTCCTGTTAGAGAGGAAAAGGACCAGACATCACGGGGCCCCGACTCTCTCGGGCCAGGACAGTGTCTGAAGCCTCCTGATTTCTAGAGAGGTCCTTGGTGAAAACCCACAGCTTGGCCTCTGGGCCTTTCCCACTCCAGTCCTAAGAGTTTTGAAACAGGCCCAGGGGGCCAGAGCCATTGGCAACCTTCAGATGTGGCAGCTGAGGGCCCGTGATGCCTTCCCGTTGGTCCGAGCTGAGCTTGTTGTGTGGTTTCAGGTCCCTGTGACGTTTGACGACGTGGCCGTCCATTTCTCAGAGCAGGAGTGGGGGAACCTGTCCGAGTGGCAGAAGGAGCTGTACAAGAACGTGATGCGGGGCAACTACGAGTCTCTGGTTTCCATGGGTAAGGAGACGGCTTCGCTGCCCACGGCTTTCCGCCTGCTAGCTGGGGGTTCCTTGGGAGCCCCGGGAGCTCTGAACTCCCAGAGACAATTTTCGAGAGCACAGCAAATGAGAGCAGACACCCATATACCCACATACCTCAGCACAGCACAGATCAGCACAGCTCGTAAGCAGAGACCCCCCTCTACCCGCGGGGGCCGGGGGACAGACTCAGACGTCAGCAGTCTCTCACCTTTATATTATTTTCCCCGTGGCCCCTCTATACGTATATATATATATACATACATATCTATCTATCTATCTTGAAATTAGTTTGTCCAGCAAACTATTATTAAGCCGAGTGTGAAGTGCTTTATGAGAATGACATTTAATCCTCACACCTTGCCCGTGTGGGAGCTAGGACAGGTGTCAGCCCTCCTGATAGACCGCCTAGGTGGCTGAACACTGTCGTCGATTGAGAGCTTACGTCCCCCAGGTTCTCGTCCCGCTCGTGCAGAGATGAGGTACGACCCGGGGAGTAAACGGTCGTCCTAGGTCCCTGCCAGGGAGTTGCGATTTCACTGGGATCTCTCATACCCCACAGTCGGTGGAGTCTTGTTGTTTTCACTAATGAGAGTATTTGAGGATGAGGACCTGGGAAAATAGGCTTTAGTTTTATATGTTTCCTTTTCTCTGATATGGGGAACTCTTTGGGCACGCAAAAAAATTAGAAAAACATTAAATAAGCTGTTGTATAGAAAATCCGATCCTTGCTGGAATTGTTAATTTTATACATATATACCTCTCCATGGGGTAACTTTTTATTTTTTCTGTTGTTTTTAAAGTATATACATAATTGTGAAAATGGAACAATTTAGATTTGTAAAATAAAGAGCAATCCCCACCCCCAGCCAGCACCGCTCCCCAGAGGTAACCACCGTGAACCCTTGGGCCGATATTGTTTCTCATCGTTTTGCTGCACTTGTGCACATGCAGTTTGTGGTTTGCACAAATAGGATCCTTCACTTATTTTACCTAACAGTGGTCAGAGACAGCTTTCCACGTCAGCGCGGAGGCCTGCTCGAAAGACAGTGCAGTGTTCCCGATGAACCGTCGGGCTGTTGATATAGAACTACTGACGAGCAGCAGCCTGAGTCCCTCTTCTCACTGCCACAGAGGGTTGCAGTGAGCATCTCTATTTGTGCTCTTCCGCGAGTATTTCAGTGGGATGGATTCCAGGAGGTGGGTTTGCGGAGGAAAGAGGGTGCTCGTTTACAATGTCACGGGCACTTCCACGGGCCCTACCCAGGGCTGTGTATGTTCACGTAACAGAGTGTGACAACGCCATCTCCACACCGTGGCCGGAACTGAGGTTCTCCTGTTGTAAAGATTTGTCTTTTCCGATGGTGAAAAATGACACCGAGTTATTGTAACGTGTATCCCTTTGACGATTAGGAGCTTGTGCATCTTTTAATATGTTTATTGGCCATTTGCATATTTTCTACGAATTACCCATTCATATCTTTGATTTTTTATTTTACTAACTGTAGAGGCTCTTTATATATAATTACGGACATTAGTCCTTTGCCTTATTTTTTACAAATGTGTGTGTGTGATACTATTTCCTCCAAGTTTCTTTATCTTTTAAATTTATTTCCAAAGAACTTTAAACTTTTTGTAATGTAAAAAAAAAAACCTATCAGTGTTTTGTTTCATGGCTTCTCTATTTTATCAAGATCAGTTTTTTAATTTATAAAATTTCAAATATCTTCTCCCTTTGTCATGAAAACCTGAGCTGGCGTTGGCCACCTGTGAGCCACAGATGACCAGTTTCCATCAAGTGGGCAAGTGGCGCCCCACAGCTGGTGCCGCTGGGAGGACCCAGGGCGCGGTTAACACGCACGCACACACGCGCGCGCACGCTCTGTGTGCCCCGAGGAGAAGGGCTGGAAACTTGGCCCTTCCTTCTGCAGCATTGCCGGCCGTGGGTAGGGCAGCTGCTCCCGATGTCCCACTCACACAGGTGACGTCTTTGTCATCCAGTGCGAACTCACCCCATGGGATACCTTCTTTGCTTCCTCCTGCACAGACTATGCAATTTCCAAACCAGACCTCATGTCTCAGATGGAGCGCGGGGAGAGGCCAGCCATGCAGGAGCGAGAGGACTCAGAAGAGGGTGAGGCGCCTGCGGACCCCAGTGCCGGTGAGTGGCTGCCAGGCGGCGCGGGCTGTTACACAACCCACCGTAGGCCCCGGCGGGCTGTGTTAGCAGGCTGCGTGCCTCAGGGAAGCCTGCAGGCGCTGGGACCTGCCTGGGGCCTCCTTGATCGCCAGTGGCCCTAGCGGCTGAGCTAGGAATGCCGTTGCGGTCATTGTCTCCGGGAGCTTTTGACGCGACCAAGCGTCACCTCACTCTTTGCGGGAAACAGAACCAAAGCTGGCAGAAAGGCGTTCCCTTGTCGGGATGCTGGTGCAGGTGAGCCTCGAGCCCCCAGACGAGGGCCACGTCCCTGGTCCTGTGGCCGGTGCGTGGAAGGACAGGGACAGACACGGACTTTACCTGAAGCATCCTCCAGTGTATGGGGTGGGGTCCAGACGAGGCAGTGAGGCGAGGCGGTGGAGAAGCGCAGGCCGGCCTGGCCGCGGGCTCGGGTGCAGACGCCAGTGTCGGGCTGCCGGCGCTTGAACCCCGGCTTCTCTGCGTCCTCGCCCTGTGGTTTTCGTTACTCGGCCTTTTGGAGGCCCGCGTTCTCATCCGTGAAACAAAACTGGTACTGATAGCCAGGGCTTGGTGTGCTGACCGGCGGGTTCCAGTGGCCCAGGACACGCCAGCTGCTGTGTCCGTCTGCGTGGGGAGCCGTCCCTTCCCCAGCGGCCGCTCAGCAGCCCTCACACTTGCACGGCAGTGCTTTCGGGGTGTGGTTCGTTCTTTGGAATTGCCCTTGGCCTTGCATCACTTCCCTTGAAGGTCTTCCGTAGGAGGAGATCCTTGTCCTTTGTAGCCAGGTGTCATGGGTGATCCTGTCTTTTGAAAAAGGAGGATAATCTAGCAGGAGAACTCACTGGGGCCAACAGCCAGGTCTTGTATGAAGTAATGTCATCGACTCTGGCACCAGGAGGAGGTCCAGAATCACGTGCAGGCATGTCAGCCCCATGGAGTGCGAGCAGAGGTAACTTCCAGAAGAGGCAGGACCCTGAGGAAAAATAAGTGCTGGTGTTTCAGAGAAACCCTAAGCCATCATCACTCTCTAGAGATTTGTCTGGAGATTTAAGGGGAGGGAAGAGGCAGATCCTGAATTCATTCTGGCAGACGAAAAGGATGGATTTAAAAGTAGACGACGTGAGAGGCTTTCCTGGTGGCGCAGTAGCTGAGAGTCCGCCTGCCGATGCAGGGGACACGGGTTCGTGCCCCGGTCCGGGAGGATCCCACTTGAGCCGTGACCCCTGGGCCTGCACGTCCGGAGCCTGTGCTCCGCAACGGGAGAGGCCACAACAGTGAGGGGCCTGCGTACCGCAAAAAAAAAAAAAAAAGTAGATGAGGTGAGAGTGGGTGTCGTGGGACAGGGTGTGGCACAGGGCAGAGTGATCTTTTGTTTGGAGGGAAACAAGTCTGTATGTGAAAGGTTTGAGTGGCCGCATCCAAAAACAGGTGTCAGTGGGAACGGAGAGATTCAAAGGAGAAGAAATCAGAAAGAGGGCTTGGGAGGCAAAGAATGAGAAAGGGGAGGGGTGGTTTGTGGTAAAAATCCTAGAACCCATCCGATGTCCCCGTGGGGTTTTGTGGTCCGGGTACTGCTTTTGTAGCATCTTCTTAGAAGGGCTGGGATGGGAACATGGACCCCTTCCTCTGTCTGCTTGTTCACACTCTCATCACAGGTGGGCCTCCCACAAAGTTGGGCCAGAATTGAGAGCAAATAACTCCAACCCCCTCGGCCCCAGGCGAGGTTCGTTCTGGCACAGGCGCGTCTAAGGCCGGAGCTTCTGTGGGCAGCGGCGGCCTCACAGAGGCTGCCTTGTGTGGCTGGAATGTGCCATTTGTTCCACTAACCGTCTCAGCCACTAGGAGCCTGACTGGAGGGAGGACAGGCGAGGGATGAGAACCACTGCCCCATGGGCCAGCTGTAAACTCGCACTTCTGTGTGTGTGCAAGGCCCTGGCCTCGGGGTAGCAGGGTTGTCCTGTGAGTCTGCAGTTATCAGAGCCAGTGGTCACCTGTCATTCGTGTGTCCTCCCCCTTAGAAAAGTGGCCACAAGGCCAGCCCTGGGCCAGACCCAAAGGGTGATACCAATTGAGAATTTTCATGGTTCCAAATACACCAAACATGACAATTTTGTGAACTGGCTGAGTAAATGCATTCAATAAACTAGTATTTATGGTTGGGATCCCTAAGGGCAAGGAGACCTGAAGGTGACTCAGATAGCGACCCTGCTCTCAAAATCCTCCAAGCCGGAGCTCCCATTCATGGCTCTTTAAGGGCGAATAGGAGGCCTGGGGAAGCCAGGGACCATTGTCACCTAACAAATTAGCAGAATAAAACAAACAAGCCAGAAGCCATGGCTGAAATCCAAGTTCTCATACAGTATACATAGTTTCAGTTTTTTTAAAAAGCAATTTGATATTTTCTGGTCTTCAAATATGTTTTAAATATTTAAAATGTTCATTTACTTAACCTAATAATTTCCTTTCTGAGAGTCTATAGCCTAGAAAAGAATCCAAAAATATGGATTAAGATGTACAAATATTATATTACATTATGATAGACGGTTATACAGCCACTAAAATCACACGTGAAGAGTTTTTACACCATATTTTCACTTGTATGTTTATTATTAAGTTCATCTAATATTTTTTGTACCAGGTACTATGTCAAGAGACTGATGTTAACAAACTAAACACCCCACATATGTAAAAATACAGCCAGCCACTGTGACAGTGCTGTGGAGACAGGCATCCAGGGCTCTGGGACACACAGCAGCAAAGGCCTTACTGAGACCAGGTGCTCAGCAAAGGCCTCGGAGGAGGTGGGATTTTTAGTGGAAGCACAAGTGGGAGTTCCCGTTACTCGGAAGAGAACTCCTCAGAGGGAGGAAAGACTGGAAGCGAGGGGGCTCTCTTTGTAGCCCAGGTAGGAGGCCTGGCATAGCCCAGGGAACACCGTGGGTATTTGCGAGGTGTATTTTGGCGTCGGTGGCTGGCGGATGTCGAATATGAGGAGAGGGGGTCCCGCGGATGAGTCCAGGTCGTGACGTGAGTGAGAGGGTAGGTGGGGGACGACAAGAGGTTCCAACCCAGAGAAACGACAGGAACGCATTAGGTGTGAGGTCCCAGGACACGTCAAGGAGGTGGTGTTGAGAAAGCAGCTGAATAAAGGAGCCTGGAGCTCACAGAAGAGCCCTGAGCTAGTGACAGACGTGTGGGCCTTGGTAGCATGGACGGGATCAGCTTTCCCAGCCTGGATGGGAGAAGAGAAAGAGCACAGCCTGTGGCCTTGGCTTGGAGCCCTGACTGTTAGAGTAGTTTTGGAGAGTTGGAATATATGGGTCTGGGTGGAGCCCAGGTGTTAGTTTTGTTTGTTTTTAAGCTTCCAAGATGATTCTCATGTGCAGCCAGGGTTGCAAACCACTGCTGTAGGACTTGGAAAAAGGAGGAGGAACCAGAAGAAGCAAAGGAAACAGGAGTGGCCAGAAAGGTAGCAAGAAATCCGGGTGGTGCACTGTTGGGTATTTTGAGAGCAGAGTGTTTCTGGAAGGAGGGAGCGTGGTTAGCAGTGTTGAGTCCGGCAGTGCTTTAGTTAAGACTGTGCGAAGTGTCCATTGGATTTACAGATGGGCAGCATCAGGGACCTTAGCAAGAAAGAGAAACGCTGGCGGCACAGTTGAGGTGGAAGCCTGTGAGTGGGTTGAGGAGTGGATGGGAGGCGAGGAAGTGGAGATTGTTCCAGTGTAGCTGTGGGTGGGGAACAGAAACGCTGGCGGGCCAGGCAGCGTGGGGACTCCTGTTTGCTTAAGATGGGGATTGCCGAAGCCTGTTTGACATGTTGACAGGAATGAGCCAGTCGATACGGGAAGTTAATGGTATAGAAGTGGATAATGTAGGGACTTCCCTGGCGGTCCAGCAGTTAGGACTCCGCACTCTCACTGCCGAGGGCCCAGGTTCGATCCCTGGTCGGGGAACTAAGATCCCTAAGAAGTGAGAGTATATTACTTCTCATTCAGTAAAAATAAGTTCTTTAAAAAACAACGCATGAAGAAAGACTCCAAGTTAAAGGTGGCAGATTGACCGTGTGTTTACTCCCACCTCCCCAAGTCCTTCTAAAACGAGAGCGAAGGGACTTTTTTTTAAAAGGAACGGACAAGGAGACAACGGCAGCTAACTTTTGGAAGGCTGAGAGCAGATGGCTGGGTGATCGCTGATTGAGAAAGCAGAATCCAAAATTGGTGTTAGGGAAGAAACCCAGTTTGCACTCCACCCCCATCCCTGCTCAAGACTCGGGAACTAGCGGTACCAGAGGTTCCAGGTGTCTTTGGAAATGGGGGTAAGGGTGAGGCTAAAAACAGAACATTGATCAAACGTCTTAAGAGGCCTTTAAACACTGCCATTTCCCTCCATTGCCTCACCCAACCGTGGTAGGTGACCAAGGCTTATTCTCTGGAGATGGTGAACAACAGGGTTTCTGGACGTGGACACCAGGCATGATTAGGGTGGGTGCCATGTTGAAAACAAGGGAATGAGTGAAGCTTGACAGAGATGTTGAGATCTCTAGCCTTCTTCCCTAACCTGAATCCCAAAATGATGCTCACATCCAAGATTAAACCCTCAGAGCAGGATATTGGAAGAGTCTTATCTGGAGATGCTTGGGGCCAGCCCAAGAGATTTCCCAGGGAGATGATCTAGCTAAACAATCCTGCTGGGAAACTGAGCCCTACCTGAATGCACCAAACTTGCAATTCTCTTTTGACTATTCAACTTTTAATATAAATGGACAACCAAGAACCACAAGGCATTTGGGAAGAGCCTCTAATATACAGAGACAAAGGGGACAAAAAGCAGAAAAAATAAATTTCAAGGAAACAGAGACCATACGGGATGGGGGGGGAAATATGTTTAAATACTTATATATAGTTATACATTTAAAATATACAGTTTTTTCATATTCCTTAGAGAGATAAAAGAAGTGAATGTATCCATGACAAAAGTATAATGCTTATCTAAGAAAAAATAGAAAGGAACTCTTAGAAATTAAAAATATAATAATGCAAATTAAAAACTCAGTAGCAGTGTTAGAAAATAAAGTTGAATACACAGCCCAGAAAATAGAGCAAAAAGACAAAAAAGAAAATAGGGAGACAATAAGAAAAGTAAAGGATGGAAGTCTAATGTCCAGATAATAGAAATATCAGGATAAAAAATAGCAAAAACAGGGAGAAGGGAATTAGAGATGAAAGACTTCAGGAAAAATTCCCAGCGCTTAAAGACAGCTTTCCAGATCGAAGAGCCTGCCAACTGTCCAGAACAGTGGATGAAAATTGACCCAGCCTTAAATACTTCAGCAGGAAATTTCAGAGCAACTGAGGACCCAGGAGATCTGACAAACTTCTGGGAGAAAGACCAGGTTCATACAAAGGAACAAGAATTAGAATGGCATTGGACTTTTCAACAGTATTGGAAGCTACAAGACCGAAGGATGATTCCTTTAAAATTCTTTAAATTTTAAAATTGGAAAATATTTTCCAACATTCTAGGATTTGATATCTAGACAGACTAATCTAATTAAATATGAGAGTGACATCGAGATACTGAGATGTTCAAGGTCTGCCATGCGCCCTTTCTCAAGCTGGTACTTTGCCAAATGAGGAAGGAAACCAAGAAAGAGGTGTAAGGAGCTCCAGCACAAGAGAGGGGAAGGAATCCCTGGGGTGCTGCCGAAGGGGATCCCCAAAAGACAGCTGTGGATCTGGAGGCACCAGTCCACACTGGAGCGTACCAGAGGTTCCAGAAAATTTTTCTTCAAGTAGGTAAAACTGAGGGAATCCCCATTATGTTTGGATGATCTGAGAGGAGAGTTATAGAGCAGGGTGGGGGGAGACATTGGAGCTGACTTAGTGGTAATTAATAGTAAGCTAAGCAAAAGAAAAGAAAACTAGCTCCAGGGGAAGCAAAAAGGTTTACAGGCATAGAAGAGTACTTATAGTATGCTACATGGTTCAATGTTTTTTTTTTTTTTTTTTGCGGTACGCGGGCCTCCCACTGCTGCAGCCTCTCCCGCCGCGGAGCACAGGCTCCAGACGCTCCACGGCGTGCGGAATCCTCCCGGACCGGGGCACGAGCCCGCGTCCCCCGCACCGGCAGGCAGACTCCCAACCACTGCGCCACCAGGGAAGCCCTACATGGTTCAATTTTAAATAGCATTTACATAATCCAATCATGTAAACACCCAACATTAATTCAACCAGAATTACAGGCTGGGAAAAATCAGGGATGTGGAAGAGATGTGGATGGTTGGGGAAGAGATGGTCCTCACCTCCAGCTCTTGGAAGTCAGTAGATTATGCTTAAAATTGAAAACTCAAGGAGTAGCAATGCCATTATGTTATGTAGAGTTATGAATATAAGTGACCAAAGAATCAGCTAGAAGAATTGAAAGTGATTGCCTCTGGGGAGCAGGTTGGGGGGTGGAGGGGAGCTTCTTAAGAATGAGGTTTGAAGAACCCTTCATCCCTCTGGCCTGTGTGTACATATAACTTTTTAAAGAAGATTTTAAAAATTAATATACCGAGGTTTAAAAACTCTAACAGAAAGTGTAGCCATGAAAATGTTGGAAAGCCCATGGCAGCCATCATTTCTGTGCTTTGAGCTGGTGGAGAAAGTTAATGTGGCCACGCTGGTTTTCACTTTCCAATGAAACTCTGAAGTTGCGTCAGTGTAATTCAAAAAGAAAAAATGCAGAGAAAGTGAAAGTCCCATATAATTCTCCCTTAAGAATCAACAGATCAGGGCTTCCCTGGCGGTCCAGTAGTCAGGACTCCACGCTTTCACTGCCCAGGGCCCGGTTAAATCCCTGGTCGGGGAACTAAGATCCCACAGGCTGCACGGTGCAGCCAAAAAAAAAAAAAAAGAGAAGAGTCAACAGCTTATTCCTTCCAATTTATGTGCGTATAGTTACGCGCGCGCACACACACACACACACACACACACACACACACACACACAGCCTTAATTATATAATACTTTCTCATTGTTAAAAAAATTTCTTCAAACAATATAGAAGTACATTGTTTAGCAACTTGCTTTATCCAAAAATATATCTTTGACATCTTTACATGTCAAAACATGTCTCTTTTTTAGATAGCAGACTGTAGTATTCTGTATATTGATATCATACTTTAAACAAATTCCCATTGATATGCATTTAGAGTCTTCACAAGTTTCAGTGCTTCATTAAACATCCTTTTTAAGTAAATCTTCATGCACTTGTCTGAAACTTATTTAGAAGTAGACTTTCTGGGTCAAAGGATATACCCATTTAAAACTTTAGTAGATATTAGCAAATGTCCTTCAAAACAATTGTGCCACTTTACACACCCTCATCTATACGTGAGAAAACCTGTTTCCCCACACCCATGCCAATAGGTGGTATTATCTTTTTATTATCTGCCGGAGTGATGGGTAGAAAAGACAATATTTTGATGTTTTCATGCATTCTTACAGAGTGCAGTTGAGCATATTTCCACGTGTTTACTGGTCACCAGTATGTCTTCTTTATGAATTATCCTTTGCCCGTTGTTCTTTTGGATTATTCATCTTTTTATTATTGATTTATAAAAGCTTTTTAAACATTAAGGATATTACCTGTAGTCTGTCTTACGTATGCAAATATGTTTCCAAATTTATGGTTTACCTTTGTGTATATCTGTGGTACAGCTGTTTAAAATTTTTGTGTTCCAAATTATTAATTTTAAGTTCCTATGTATTCAGATTTGCCAGAAATTTTCTTTATGGTGGGTGGGCTTCATACCAAGTGTAGAAATACTTACTTGGCCTGTTTTATTCAGTAAACATTATGATCACAGGCCATAGACCTATGAGCTTTTCAAAAATCTATAAAAATATTTGAAAGCTGAAATAAAATATTTTTTGCTCCAGAAAATCACAAAATGTAAATAATTAAATGTTTAACTGTGTCTCCCAATATAACATTATACCAGCTTCATTAATTATTAAATTTAGTGTCTACAAACATTTAATACGTTTGAAAACAATTTGTAGGAGAGATTTTTCCCATCTCAGAAGAGTTCTTATGAAGAAATGTGATTACAGAGATTAACAACCAATCACAAATTAAATGTTTCTTATCACCAAACAATGTCAAGGCAAAGCTACAAAAAATTTTTTCCAAAAAATTTACACCAAAAGATTATAGTTGATATGTGTTGTGCACATTTAATACAATGTTTGGTGTGACCGACCAGACAGCTTCCAGAAGGAATCTCTGAAGTCCCAGAGGGTCTCAGGGTAGCCTGTTCCTCAGCTCAATGCTGTTTAGAAAAAAAGAAATGAAAGAAAGGAAGGAAGGAGAGAGGGGAAAAAGCTGTGCTTTTCTCTAATGCTAGTATGATTTCATTATTTATGTCTAAAGTTTTGATTCATCCGTAATTTATTTTGAGGTGAGATATATGAAGATGGTTTTTTTGGTTTTTTCCTTCTAGTCAGGAAGCCAGCTGTCTCCACTTCATTTATCTAAACCTTTTCCCACTGGTTTGAAGTGCTACCTTTGGTCATAAACTATATTCCCACAATGTACGTGTCTTTGATTAATTTTTTTAATGGGAGAACAGATTACTGCTTATGAATGCATTCTGGTTGTCAGAACTCTTTCAGAAGTTGTTTGGGGCAGAGAGACCTTTTTGCTGGGAAACACTGGTTTCCCTGCTGTGTGACAAGCGGGGGAGAGGCACGAAAATGTGTAACCGATGCCCATTTCAAGGGCAAAAGAATTAGATGCCATAGAGAGGGGCAGACGAGTGCTTGGGGGGTCAGAGAAGAGCACGCTCACGATGGGCTAAGAGCGGCCTGGGACGTCTGGTGGAGTGGGGGTCTTGAGGAGAGGTCAGGATGGGAAGGCAGTGGTCTTCGGGCTGCAGTACCCATTCCCCGGGGTACAAGAGACTTTCCGAGAAGGCACAACACAGAGGGCTTTGCGGGTTCAGCTTCCAAGTCTCTGTCCATCTGTTCTCCTTCATAAAGCGTGTCAGTGAGGGTGCTCGACACCTGCGGCCCCTCTAGTGTTGGTCCCATGTCCCATGTCTCCTACCACTGAGAACAAAAGAGGAGGCACCTCCTGCCCATCCTGCCTTACTGTGGAGTGTTTCTCTGATGTATAAAAAGGCCTCTGGCTCACGAAACAAAGAGACAAGCCAGAATGTTGGGGGACAGAACCAGAAGTACATTGGTGGCTCTGGGGCCTGGATGGCGAATCCTTTTGGAAGTTAGATCGTTTGGAATACTTAGCTTTCGACAAAATTGAAAGAGAACCTAATCAAGTTTGTCAGCTAATAGGTCATTAAAAACAATTTTTGATGATATGTTAACCATGTGCTTTTGCAGTATTTATAATTCAGAAGTTCAAAGAATGGAGTGATGATTCCGTAACAAAGCTCCCACCAGCCCAGCTACAGATCTATGTAAATGAGCTCTCCCAATGGTTATATTTATAAAAATGAAAGATAGGAGCAGATTTTATTCTGAACGCTGTCTCATTCCAGCAATAAGAATATTCATTCTCAGATAAATGAACTAATCGGGGAAAAAGTGCCCATGCCTCCTTGTAAGAGATACATTTCCTACAGGTTTTTTGTTTCTTATCTTGAATAATTATTTTTCATTCCACAATAATAACAACTAAGGATGACTTAAGCCAAGCAGACAAGTAACACTTAGAACCCTGTGGTTATTGGAAGTGAAAGCAAAGTTAATCTTTCCACTTACATACACATTTCTGTGCAGTAGATGAGCTGATGAGGAAGGCACCTAAGCATAAAAGTATGTTCTATTAGGCTAAAATTCTGTGGGTAAAGTGGGAATGGAAATAGAAGTCCGTGGTGAAAAGGGATGATCTTAAAACTCCAAGTATCAAAGAAGAACTTGTTTGTGTATTTTTTAAGTGAATAATGGTGGGTTTTAAATTGCTAGGGTTCTTAGATTCCATTGGCAACATTAAATGGCAATGGAAGAGGTTATTTTAAAATATCAATATTTACAGTACTCCAGAAATTACATCCTTAGCAGTGATTGAAGCATTTTGTCTATTTATTCAAAAAGGTGCAAACGGGTACATGGTTTTAAAAACTTATCTTAGGGAGGAGGCAAGCAAAATACCTTCAGGAGTTGTGAAGTCAGGGAAGGTATCTTTCCGACGCTGGAGTCATAGTTGCGGATGTCGTGCGGAGCCCAGAAGAGAGGAGGTCGGAGGAGGGGCACGGGAGGAAGGGGATGCAGGGGGATGACGTCGAGCTGGAGCAGGAGGAAGCCCAGGACCTGAGTGTGGATGACTTTATGTTTTTTTGTAAGACAGAGAATAGGATGAAGATGTCTTTGGAGAGTCAACTTGGAGGGAAGGTAGGCACGGTCTGCGTGGGAGGCTGTGGGGAGTGCAACCTGGGACATTAGGGCTGCTTTGTATGCGGTCCGCTCCCCAGCCGTTGGGAATCGATTACTTGGCTGATCAGAGAGGAATTAAAGGACTGCCAGGCATCCGAAAGAACCGAGCTTTAGGTCACGTGGCATCAGTTGCTAGCATGACTGGGCGGTCTGCTTTCTGGGCAATGTGGTTCACTTTAGTGTGGGCGGCAATGGGGTTCACTTTAGTGTGGACAAGTGGATACGGCGAAGGACAGTGAGGGGCTTCGTTCACTGGGTTCCTGGTGCCTTTTCCTTTTTCCACAGCACTTAATCACCTTCTAACATACCATATAATTTATTAACCATGTTTACTGCCTTATGTGAGATGTAGGAGAGCGGGGAGCTATGTTTTGTTCACTGATGTGTCCCACCATTAGAACATGCGTGGCACATAGGTGGTGCTCGATAAATAGCTATTGAATAAACATTCAAAGGATGAGTAAATATGTTCATGCGTTATATGTTTATAATTTCCTTAATTAACAGTGATTTTCACCCTTTAAGGGGCTTTATGCTAGCACAGCTCTGCCCATATGCAAGAAAATAAAGTTGAACCCCTACCTCACACTATACACAAGATAAAAAGAAATTTCAGGTGGAATAAAGAGCTAAATGTAAAAAAGAAAACAGTAAAAACCTGGGAATAAAATCTAGGAGATCAGATGAACCATCTAGGACCAGAGGAGACCCTCTTAACTAAGAAAACCCAGGAGCCGGAAGAAAGAGGGACATACTTGACAAGATGAAAACTGAAAACTTTAGGAAAGTTATATGATAAAAGGTAACACAAAGTCAGAGACAAAGGATAGATTTGGGGGAAATATTTGAAATGCCAGTAAGAGAAAATGGGTTATCTTTAATACAGGAATCAAAGGACTCTGACCAATTGACAACAGAGTTCACATAGAATCAACTCTAAAAGGCCAATAAATAAAAGAAGTGATACTCACATTACCCTCGTCAGGGAAGTAGAATTAAAGTATCAGTAAGTTATCACTTTATACCCATCAGACTGAGGAAGATTAAAAAGAGCAGTGGTGTCTTGCCGGCAGGCACGTGGGGAAAAGGGCTGGTGGAAATGTGAATAGTCACAGCCTGTGGAAAAGCAGTCTGATGACATCTGTCAGAATCTAAAATATTTTAAATTTTTTACCCTGCAGTCCCACTCCTGGGACTCTCATAAAAATAAAAGCACTATTTTATGGTCAGAGATACAAACGCATGTTTATGGCAGTGTTGTTCATGGCAAAAGCCTGGCGCAGAAAGTGAATGTTGTCAATAAGGAAATGGTGGAGCACGTTGCTGTATTATCCTCACCGTGGAATACACGCAGCTTTGAAAAGGAACGCGTTAGCCTACAGAAATCGGTGTGAGGGGATTTCTACACGCTATCTGGGTGAGAAAAGCAACATAGAGGGTTATGCATAAGGCAGTTTTATTTTTTTTAAACCTGTAATGGCCAGAAAGGAAAAACATAAATGTAAACGTGCTGTGATAACTCACTACATAAGCATAGAGAAAAGTGCGAGGGCAGTTACGGGGATTACCTGGGAAGGTCGCACCTGTCGAGTGGGGAGCGAGGCAAGTTGAAAGGGGAAAAAATACTGCACTAAAGAACAAAAATGTGTGCTAGAATCCTGTTTATCGAAAGTGATGCCTATGTGTGTAACGACATTTGAAATTAACCTACAGATGTACAGGCAGATGAAAAAAAAAATGTCAGGGCCATGTATGTAATCAGATGCTGTTTAATGAAACACTAACCCCGCAGCCCCTCTTGTGCCTGTAAACGGGGGCCAGGAAGGGGCTGGGGGCCTCTGATCCGTAGGACACCTGGTGGGGAAGTGTTGAAAAGGTGTGCGGGGAGACCAGACGATTAGCCTTTTCTTTATTCAGCTTGGTTGAAGGGGAGACAGAGAAACTGTTGCCTTTGGCTGACCTAACCTGGGAAAGGGAATTAGGATCTCTTTCTAAAAGAAACCCTTATTTTAAAATTATAGGGGGTCATGGAAACAAACCTGCGTCTCTTTTAACTTGACTGCAGTTCATATTCAAGGCTACACAGTGTCCGTGCCTACTCACTGCCAACTCAGGGTATTTCTTCAGGGTCTCTAAAATAAGAATTTTGGAAATATAAATTCTAGGGCCACAAAGCCCTGGGCAGGTGGAGTGAACATGTTCTGGATTCTTTTGCCCGCCCCCTACCCCGCCCCCACCTTCTCAGCTCACGACGGCATCGTGATTAAGATCGAGGTGCAGACCAACGACGAGGGCTCCGAGAGTCTGGAGACGCCGGAGCCCCTGATGGGCCAGGTGGAGGAGCATGGCTTCCAGGACTCGGAGCTGGGGGACCCATGCGGCGAGCAGCCGGACCTGGACATGCAGGAGCCGGAAAACCCGCTGGAGGCGTCCACGGAGAGCTCAGGCGAGTTCAGTGAGCTCAAGCAGATGCTGGCACAGCAGAGAAACTGCGCGGGTGAGTGGGGGGCTGGTGCCTGTGGGGAAGCTGTGGTCTCCTTTAGAGAGGTACTGTGACACTGAGGGCTCAACAGGTGTGACAGAACCAAGCATGGCCTTAGGTACAGCTTCCCTGCCTCGGGATTTAAAAGCATCCGTCTCCCGGCAAGGAAAGAGGGTGTTAACAGCCAAAGACCAGGGCAGATGAGGACATCAGGGGCTGGCGGAGATCATCTCTCCGGCCCCCTCCCTCTACAGGCAGAGAAGGTCCCACACTAGTGGCAATGCTAGAACTTGCATCTCCCGACGTGTCCTTGGTCATTCCCTTGTCACACTGGAAGCCTCAACTGGCTTGAAGATTTCCACCCTTGAAGAGCACATCTTTGTAAATGGCCAAGGCTGCTTTTTCTGGTAGAATCTAGGCATCATTTTTGTTTAATCGCAAGGCCTCAGGTTCACCATTCTGCACATCCTTGCTCCCTGTGAGGACAAGGAAACAGTGAGGAGGCGGCCTTGCAGCAGCACGGCCAGGACATCTTTTGTGGTCAGTTTTCTGATGCTAAACCCTTCTCGCAGGCCTGAGAAAAGCCCTGTCTTATCATCGTGGTGTATTTTTTTAAATACACTACTAGACTTAGCCGCTATTGTATTCAGGAATTTTACAACTATATTCATAAATGAAGTGAACCTGAACGTTTCGGGAATCATCATTAAGATTATACTAGACTTATCAAAGGAACTGGGAAGCTTTTGCTCCTTTTTTCTGTATCCTAAGAATAGTGTGTAAGATAGGAATTCTGCGTGCTCCTTGAAAATTTGGTAGAACCCACTTGGGTTTTGGTTTTCATATGTTTTGTGTATGTGCAAAAGAGTCATTAGCCATCATATCAGTTACTATATTATTTATACTTAGAAATATATCCACATCCATTTTATTTAGGTTTTTAAAAGTATTATTTTGATGATTTAAAAAAATGTTTTCATTTTATTTTAATCCCTTGCAGTTTGCTTTTTTGCACATAAAATATGGACATTGTTCTTGGTCAAAAGATGTGTACCTAACTGCTTATATTTAAATAATTGCATGATATTCGAGAAATCTTAATATACCATGTTGTCTTTCATTAGAGAATAGTGAAAGACACAAGGCAAACTGTGAGAATTCGTTGAATGGGAGCTTCATAAGAGCAATTCCAGATTGCCCTTTGAACACTCCCATTAATTCTGTTAGTACCATTTAGTAATACTGTAAGCTTTTTGTGGGATTTCGAGACCTGAATTTTAGGGCCAACTGTTTCATTCTTATTTCATTAAGAAAAAACAACTTGGAAACTCAAGGAGAGTTTAAATCTTCCAAGGCCCATATTTCCCCCTCGAGGCCTTTCATAAACAACCCTATTTTCAGGCTAAACACCAGGGCAATGAGTTACCAACCTCTGAAGCTGCTTCCTCCTTCCTGATCTTTTAAGCATCGTGTTCCAGGGATGTTCTGGGTCACTTCCTGCTGAGAGTCCTGACAGGACCGAGGCAGCATTGTCTTACGACGGGAGGCCTGAGCTGGGACTTGGCACACCTGTGTTCTGATTTTAACACGGCCACTTAACTGGGTTCAGAGGAGTAGCTGGAAGTGCTGTGGCCTGGCGGTCACTGACAAACTTGAAGACCTTGGCCAGGTCACGAACACTGCCAGCTTCAGTTTCCTTATCAGTTGAGGGGACAGACTAGCTGGTCCTTAAATTGCAAGCTCTGAAAAGGTCTGACTTTATTTATTTGGAGACATTACTTGATAGTGCCAAGCTCGGATGCCCCAAGTCTGTGAAATGGGGATAATTCTTGCTTGACGTCTCCCGTAAGATATTGTGAACATGAGAGAGCACAGGTGTGAGGCGCTTTGAAAAAGTTCTCATTTGTTTGCTTTTGAGAATTCCGCAGATGCAGACTGTTACAGCATTGCATCTTCCATCTCACAGGTGGACTCAAAAGTGAATGACTTTCTCGTGTCACACAAAGTCGGCGACTAAAAACAGAGCTCCCCAATTAAGTGTTTAGGGAGGGCCAGGTGAGTTCAAGGCACCTGAGAAAATTCAGATAGGTGCTGGAGGCCTCTCCTTTTCTCTCGGACTTACATTCTCCAGGGACCCTGTAGAACAGCCAGCATCTTACGTCCTAAAGGGCCAGGCTAGAGGGCGGAGGGCCGGCGGTGGAGGAGGACATCCACCATTTGGGATGTCCGTGGAACACTCACCGCGTGTGGGGCATTGCACACCCGAGCTTGTGGCAAAGGCAGAGGAAACCCCCCACCCCAGCTTCAGGGTCAGGGCTGGTAGAGTCTGTGCAGGTGAGTCATCCACCTGTGCAGGTGAGGTGCCCCGTCAGGAGGCGGGGTTCTTAAGTCTCGGGGAGGCGCCCCCGCACGTGCTAGCGGCTCAGGGGGGCCTGAGGGATGCAGGTCGGGATGGTCAAGCAAGGTTTTCAGGAGGAGACAGGATTGGAGCGGGCTGTTACGTAATGGGCACGATTTGGAGACACAGAGGAGAGTCGGTAAAGGCACCTGAGGAGAACTCTCCAGGTGCGTCCAGGAAAGGAGACCAGCGAGGCTGAGCAGAGTTCAGGGAGGCGAGACCGCAGAGGGGGACGAGGTTGGGAACTTGATGAGTCAAGACCCTTTTGACTCTGGTGGTAGAAAGCCAATCCTCAAGTGGCTTAAGTAAGAAAGGGGTGTTTACATCGGCTTGGAGAGTTGGTAGGTCCTCCGGTATGCCAACCTCAGGCGCCCTGGACCCGCTGCCTCTCCGGAGGGTTCTGTGTCTAGGTGCCTTCTTTCCTGCCGGTCCCTGCCCGCCAGCGGCGTCAGGCGATGGGCACACGCCGCGCCCGCGTCCCACCACGAGGATGCCATCGTCCCTGCTTCCTCTGCATAAAATTCCAAGGCAGGTCTCCGACTGGCCCATTTTAGGCCTGGGCTCCTTCCTAAGCCAGGCACTGCGGCCGGCCCGGCTTCCCTGGGCCGCAGGAGCGGGGAGCTGCGTTTTCCCGAAAGCAGGCCGTGGGGTGGACGATGCCCACGCAGTGCCGTGGGCGAGGGCGAAGCGCGGCTTACCTCCTCCGGGTTAGGGGCGTCAGGCAACACCTAATGGCATCTTGTCTCTCTCTCCCCCCGCCGCGCGTCCCCGGAGCAGAGGGCATCGTGATCAAGACGGAGGAGCAGGACGACGAAGACGACGAGGACGACGAGGACGAGCTGCCGCAGCGCCTGCAGCCCCTCGGGCAGCTGTCCGGGAGGTACGAGGCTGGCATGTACCCGCCGCCCCTGCCCGGGGAGCTGTCCCCCGAGGGCGAGGAGAGCCCCCCGCCGCTGCAGCTGGGGAACCCGGCGGTGAAGAGGCTGGCGCCCCCGTCGCACGGCGAGCGGCACCCGGGCGAGAACCGGGGCGCGGCCAGCCAGCAGCAGCGGAACCGCCGCGGCGAGCGGCCCTTCACGTGCATGGAGTGCGGCAAGAGCTTCCGGCTGAAGATCAACCTCGTCATCCACCAGCGCAACCACATCAAGGAGGGGCCGTACGAGTGCGCCGAGTGCGAGGTCAGCTTCCGGCACAAGCAGCAGCTCACGCTGCACCAGCGCATCCACCGCGTCCGCGGCGGCTACGCCTCGCCCGAGCGCGGGCCCGGCTTCGCCCCGAAGCACGCGCTCAAGCCGCGCCCCAAGTCGCCCAGCTCGGGCAGCGGCGGCGGCGGCCCCAAGCCCTACAAGTGTCCCGAGTGCGACAGCAGCTTCAGCCACAAGTCCAGCCTCACCAAGCACCAGATCACGCACACGGGCGAGCGGCCCTACACGTGCCCCGAGTGCAAGAAGAGCTTCCGCCTGCACATCAGCCTGGTCATCCACCAGCGCGTGCACGCGGGCAAGCACGAGGTCTCCTTCATCTGCAGCCTGTGCGGCAAGAGCTTCAGCCGCCCGTCGCACCTGCTGCGCCACCAGCGGACTCACACGGGCGAGCGGCCCTTCAAGTGCCCCGAGTGCGAGAAGAGCTTCAGCGAGAAGTCCAAGCTCACCAACCACTGCCGCGTGCACTCGCGCGAGCGGCCGCACGCCTGCCCCGAGTGCGGCAAGAGCTTCATCCGCAAGCACCACCTGCTGGAGCACCGGCGCATCCACACGGGCGAGCGGCCCTACCACTGCGCCGAGTGCGGCAAGCGCTTCACGCAGAAGCACCACCTGCTGGAGCACCAGCGCGCGCACACCGGCGAGCGGCCCTACCCCTGCACACACTGCGCCAAGTGCTTCCGCTACAAGCAGTCGCTCAAGTACCACCTGCGGACCCACACGGGCGAGTGAGCGCGCGGGCCGCCCCGTCGCCCCGCCCGAGCCCGGCGGGCGGGGACGGGGCGCCTCCGAGCCCCTTTGCTGTGAGCCCCCCTCTCCCTTCGCCCCTCCTCCCAAGGACGCGGGGTAGTGAGACCAGGTCGCTGGCTGCCGCGTTTCCCCGGGGCCCCAGGGGAGGAGCGCGGACCTGGGGAACCCCTTCGGGCTGTTAATTTCCTTGACAATAAAATGGATGAAACCAATCGCACGGGGGGCGTGATTTGGCCGCCGGCCACTCGGAGGGGCGGGCCGGGGTCACTTAGTAGGGGATAGAACTTTATAATTACATTTTGGATACTGTGGTTCTATTTGATAATAATAGAGTAATTTTTAAAAGACGAGCGTTTCCTGTTTGCCGTTTTTGTTTGGTTTTGAAGGGGCGGGTTTGAGAAGGTGGCCGAGGTACATGTGCCTAGTGTCAGTGGACAGGTTCTGTTGAGTCCTTTTTCTGTGCTCATCCCCCGTGTTGGGTGGTGAAGGGGGCGCAGATCCCGCCGTTATAAAGCCTAAAAGGAGAGGCAGGCCTGAGCAGCCTCACAGGTGAATGAGCCCACGGGAGGGTGGAGCTCCCGGCGCAGATCCTCCCTGCGCCCTGGTGTCGGGAGGACAGTGGGGTTCAGGAGGGAGGAGGGAGAGTGAAAGGTTTGGAAGGCTCTGGGAAGACCGGCAGCAGAAGCTGGGTGCCTCCCGCAGGCCCAGGAAGCCCTCCTGCCTGGCTTGAAAAGCAGCTGGTGGAGGGGTGGCGTGCCCGCGGTGCAGGGAGGCGTAGGGAAGGGGTGCAGAGGCACCTGGTGCCAATCTTTGGGAAAGGCACTTCTTACTTAAATGTTGCACGCAAATTACTCTCCTTCGACTTGTTAACTGCATCGGTGCACCCTCATTTTGCTAGGCATTCATTCATTTCCAATCGCCCTCCAGTGGGGCACAGAAAAAGAAACTGTGGGCAAATTACGTTGCCCTCAGAGCGATCTGCGCTTGTTGTCCTGGGCTTGACAGTGACCCAGAGAGAATTCAGGCAGTTCATGGAGGCTAGCGGAATGCCCGGCTCAGCCATGTGAACTGGGGAGGCCAGACTTCTGACGGCAGAGCACCTGAGAGCCAAGAGCTGCTGAAGGTAGTGAGTCTGGGGGCGGAGAGGGGAGGACAGATTTAAAGGGGGTTAGGAATTCCGAGGGCACAGTTGCTACATTACTGACTTTGAAGGGGCTTGTTGAGGTAGGTCATCAGTGCCCTCCTTTATAAAGATGCATATAAAGTCAGGCACAGAGAGGGGAAGCGATAGCCCAAGATCTCCTATTGGAAAGGATGTGATTTGTTGGTTTACACTGAAATTTTCTAAAAGGATGGCAGGACACCAGGGCCGGCAGCCAGAGGGAGGGTTAGAGGGCCGGGCTGATGTGAAGGGCTGGAGAGGAGGCCATTCTGGGTCCTGACCTGCGGAACCGGCTGGAGAGTAGATTCCGATCTAGGAGCAAGTCGGTAGGTTTGCCTGTAGGAAGCACCTAAGTGCCAAGCGTGTGATAAATGCACTGCCGACCGCGGGAGGACACGGCATAGACACAGCGTAGCTTCTGTGCAGAGGTGGGATCCAAGCTGGAGGATTTCACAGATGAGAGGAATGGGGAAGGCCTTCCAGCTGTGGGTATTCTCGAAGGCGGAAGTGTGGAAAGTGGGCCCAACTGAATCAGGGATCAGTGACTGATTAAACCCACTGAGCTGGAGAAAGGGCTCGTGGAGAGAAAACAAGCTGGCTGGGAGTAGACGTGGGTGCAGGGGAGTCTCGGATCTGAGACTGGAGAGTGTGGAGTTTGAATTTGATCATGTAGGAGATGCCATTGCCGATCGCTGAGCAGGAGAGAGACGGGTGCAAGTGGGTATCAGGAGGCTGCAGCCAATGGGGATGGGGACAGTCTATAGTCAGACGTATGGGGGGAACTAGCTGTGGTCAGTGGACGGGTCCAAGGACGATGCATCTGGTGCTGGAGGTTGGAGGCGTGACGGAGGAAATGGCTCTTTTGAACACCAGGATGCGTGAAGCCTCGAAGAGATGTGAGCAGAGGTATTTTGGAGATATTTGGTGGAAGGCCACAGCTGCTCAAAATCTTTACTAGTCCTGGAATTTGAGAACCGGAGAGTGCTGGGGACGATCAGACCTGAGTGGGAGACCGTGGCAGTTTCTGGTGAAATCCAAGGCGGAAACTCAGAGAGTAACTTCCTTTGGTACCAGGGCATCCTCAGAGAACTGTGGGGCCTGTGGGAACCCGTGAGCCTTTCTTTTCCTAGGAAATCTGGTTTATAAAGGATTCAATATAGTCAAAGACTGGTACGTCTTATGGGCTGTCAGGGGTCCTCGGTGCCCCGACCTCCCTTGGCTTGGACCCCCTTCATGCCCTTTCCTCCTCGTGGCCCAGCTCCCTGGGCTCCAAGTCATCTCTCCCTTTTCCCGACTCCCGAACACCATCGCGATTCTCGCTCTCCATCTGCCGTAATCTCTGCCAGTGGTCACGGACCAACATCAAACGGGGGCTCACTACGGTACAGACGGACCCTGGAGTCGAACAGATGTGGATTTAAACATGATGGTCGTGTGGCCTCGAACAAGCTAATTAACAGACCGTGTCCTCGTTCGTTAACTGGGGACAATAAGCCACTGTTCTGAGGCTTAATAACAATGCAGTAAATATGTAGCAAAGACTTGGCCACATCCTAAGGTCTGAATAAAAGTTTGCTAGTTTCAGGTTAGCTTATGGCTAATGACAGCTTAACTTGGTAAAAGCAGAAGTTCGGGCAGGTAGCGGGCCAGTGTTGTGTCCCCAGAAGAATGAAGCCCTAAGAAGGCAATTTCCCCACCAGCCAGAAGCAGGTTACTTTGGTGTGAGGACGTTCAAGTCAAATCACGCAGACAACTACCCCTTGGTCTTGAAGTCGGAGCAGACAGGGGTTAAAACTCACGTCTCAGCCACATGCCAGCATCTGCAGTGGGCAGTACCCGCCTTCCTGGTTATCCCGTACCCTCACGGCGCTTTCCCCGGGGGCCCTTATTTAGAAAGCCAGACTTTCAAACTCCTGAACTGTCAGTTGCCATTGGCCCCACGGAGTCGTGTGCCAAAGAGAGTAACTGCCACTTATTGAAGGCTTCTTACTTTTGAAGGCTTTACGGACCTTCGCAGGCTTCACAGCTCGGATGTGTGCACCGCACGCTCATTTCATAGGTGAAGAGCTTGAGGCCCAGAGAGGGTAAGTTGGCCCAGAGTCACACAGCAACCACACCGTGGAGCCAAGATCTGAAGTCGTCTTGACTCCAAAGCCCATGTGTTTGGCCACATAACCAAATAACCCAAATGGTTACTGACAAGAGAAGTCAGAGCCTCTTTCAAATTATTCCATTTTACCCTCCGATTTTAAAAATTAAGACACAATTAGGGGAACCAACATACCGAGCAGAACATGCTCTGTGCCATACATTTGCCAAAATCGTGAACATAGTAAAACAGAATTTTAGAGGCCTTGGCCGTAGCGTCGTGGAGCCCGTGTTTGCAGCTGGAGAAAAGAAGACGGGGAGGAGCGCGTGGTCGGTGCCGGGCTCGCTCACCCGGGCAGGGAGTGAGCCGTGGGGCTGGCATCTCAGCCAGCCGTGGGGCTGGCCTACAGACGCCCGTATCTGTTAGGCATCCCTCGTGGGCAAAGCGTTGTACTGGGCTCCACGGAGAAACACAAAAGGATTAGGAAACCCTCCGCTGCTTTGACAGCACTTAAAATCCAGTGGAGACTGCGGCCTAGTTCTCCAGACTGAACCTCTGGGGTCTGGAAAGCGACGGAGACCTTCAGGCCACTGTCTGGGCAGGAAGAGCCATCACGCCACCATCTCTTCTCTGACCCTCCTTTCAGACAGGGTAGCTTTAGCCAGGTGCCTGTGGGGACCTTTCCTGAGGCCATGTTGTGGCAGCTTCTCAGATTAAGGGATCAGGGACGGAGGCCTCCAGGCCCTACTGTTGCCAGGGCAACAGCGAGTCAGGCCAAGGCCTCTCCTCCAGCTTTCTGGAAAGCATTGCAGCTGCTGAAGCCTCTTACTGCTTCCCAGGCATAGTGGGGACTTCTAGATTTAAATTTTTGATAAATCAGCTCTGCACTGACCACTTCTAGTTGGGTTCTTTGAAACGGGTATTTTTAGTTAAAGCATAATAGACTCTAACCCTTCTATTTCTATTTTCTACCAAAGGTAACTCCAGGCTAAAATAAGTTTTCTAAGCAATAAAAGAAAGGAAGGGAGAGAGGGAGGGAAGAAGGAAAGAAGGAAGGAAGGGAGGAAGGAAGGGAAAAAGAAAGAAAAAACTAAGTTAAACCGAGTAGTACTGATGGTGAGTGGCCTTACGTGAAAACTTCCGGTCAGAAATCAGACCTAGCCCTGAGTTTATTAGGGATAATAATAATTACCGCTATAATTCATTGGGTCTTACCATGTTCCAGGCACTGTGCTAAGTAAATGCTTTCATTTCATTTTCTCTTTTGACAACCTGTGAAATCGGTATTATATACCCTTTTACAATGAAGTTTGGAGAGGTTAAGCGATTAGCCCAAGGTCACACGGCCAGAATTTAAACGTCACGTGAGGGCTGTTAACTGCTGTTGGATACTGCCTCCCAATTTCTTCTATGTGGATCCTTAATAAAGAAGGCAAAACAGTACTTTTTCTCAAATTGCACCTCTGACTCTCCCATGGACACAGCGTGTAAGTTCTGGACCTGGCAGACAGACCAGCTCACCCCGGCAACCCTGGGACAGCATCTGGCTCTCCTAACTGGGGAGAATAGATGCTGCGTGCCCCGGTGGCTGGGCATCAAGCCAGCCCCTATTTTAGACCGAGCCCCTCTCTTCCGTGGGGACTTTGGGAAGAGGCTTATGTGTTAAGGCGAGGGGCTCCCTTTCTGTGTTTGTTTCTATGTTGGGACCTAAGAAGCCATTTGTTTAACAGTCAGAGAAGGAACGGGGTGAAGATTTTCATAAGGACGATGCACCTGCTCTCCAATAAAACAGTGCTCACGCCGTGACTCAAATCCTTCAGGCTTGTACTACCTCTTGGGTTCTCACCATTCCTTCCACCGCAACCAATGAATGAAACTCACTGCTTCTCTTTATGAAATAACAAACAAGTTCTCAAAATAGCTCGAGTATGTTAGGATAGGGGCATCACTACTGACCATTAACTAGGGTAATGAAAAGTTGAATTTTAGTGACAAAATGTACCAATGAAAACTTCTATCCTCACTAGCAATTTTATTTAAATACTGAATATCGGGACAACAAATTGTTTCCTTTTAGAATCAGTATAGTCTAATAAGCATAAAAGCTTTTTAAGAACTACATTCAATCAGTTCTGTGTTTACAGATACACAAATACTAAAGATACACCCTCAAAGGATTGAAATTGATTGGATTTAAGTTCGATTCAATTAAGAAAATTAAACAGGTTATGAAGCAAGACATTTGCCATTCTTCCACTGAAGGTATGATCCGAGAACCATAGTTCCATGACCAAATTTTCTGCAGGTCAATTATACAAATTCTAAAATCTAAGGTAAGAATTTTAGGTGTGTATTATCTTATGTGGGTTGATCGTCATCACTGAAACTGCCATTAATTTTGTCCAAAAGTAAAGGCAGTAAGTTGGTTTGCAAAGCTACCCCCTAAACAATTTAATAATAACAAATGTCCAACTAAAATTATTATTCATTTCCCACTTTAGCTTATCCTGAATTAATCAATGCCTTACCAAGCCAAAGGTTTGTGATACATCTTGAAATAAGTTTGGAAAAAAAAAACCCCTCAAATGTTTCAGAGTACTACTGAAAAAGCAAGTCAGTATCCAAATAACGCCAGCCCCTAGTATATTTATTCAAATGGTAGACGTACTGAGAAGAAATAGACACATTTTTCTTGCCCAAATCCGTGCCAGCTCTTCAGAGTCTTGGAACAAGCATAAACTAGACTGCATACAAACATGCTTGGGTGTTCATTTTACCAAAAGGATTAACTCGCATTGGTGTGTTATTGTCATATAACTGAATTTCAGAATTTAATTTAAAACCCTTTTCCCCCAAATGAAAGTAGCACTGTTGTTTTTTCTTACTGTAAAGGGCACTTCTGAGTTCCAAAGAATAAGAACTTATCTCAGAATTGAATGAGCCTGTTATTTCTCCAAGAGGAAGTATTAAGTCTCATCTGTAAATGTACCAGAAGAAATTCATTTGCCACCCAGTATGAGGACTTTTAACCATCTCCATACCTGTGAAATTAACTGGGTTGTCTGGAAGAGTTCATCACCTCTCTGTAGAAACTAAATCTATAGTACTATATTTTAGGATCTCTTTCAGAGTCAGGACAAAAATATGCATCAAATTTATAATGATCAGCCAAATTTTCTGCACTTCATCTGTCAGGGTTTTCAAGATTTTGTTTTTAACCCCAGAATCCCTTGTTTAAATAAAACCATTTTCAGAAGCTAAATATGTAAAATAATCAGAGGCAGAGGGGCTGGGGTTGGAGTGGGAGGGGTAGCTACTAAACCCACCTGCTCAGCCCTCCCCGGCCCTGGGGGCTGCCCAGAGGGGTTTCTGAAGAGGAAGCTGCTTCAAACCCCACCCCCTGCCGTGGGCAAGTCTCGCCCACCCTTCTCCCTTGCGTCAATGTTTCCCAGTCTCAATCCAAACTCTGGGGGTTTAATTTATCCATTGACACATTCCACGCTTACACCTTTGACAGGGCACAGGGTTTAAGTTTACTTCTTCCTTTTAGGGTGTACATGCATCTCTATTCTCTATAACCTCTACATTATCAGGCAGATGTTCATAGCAGGTTATATGGCGAGTCCCAGTGAAGTCTAGAGAGCTGACACCCACCAAGAATCCCTGGAAGGCAGAAGGAAGTAGCAGCACAGATGTCCAGAAAGGCCCTGGCAGAAGCTGCCAGGATTACAGAAGTTATTTTTACAGCAAACACTTACACTGTGGAGATGAGGGATCATCACGCCAAGTTACAGCCCCCAGGACCCTTGGCCACACATCGCGGCTGTGAGATGCTTTGAGGGTCTCCCTCCTCCAGGCTGTCCTGGGCTCCGTGCGTGCCTGGCGTGGGCCCTTGACGGCATGTGTGCTTGACATTCTCAAGGGCAGGCTTCAGGTCATCTCTGTGCTTGCTCCAGCATCTGGTACCCGGGTCTGGCCCAGGTGAGGCACTCACCTTAAATGAACAGGGGAATCAGACACAGATGAAAATGTGCAGGAAAGAGAAACAAGCAAAACCCCAAATCTCTGTCCATTTGGGTTGCAGATGATTTTCCTCATTAAAGCTAATCCAAACCTTTAAAAGATGGCATAGAAAACGTACTTTATCATTCCCTCTGATATCTCAGCCCAAATAATAGGTAGAGTCCCCAGGTCACTGCCAGATCCTCTTAACCACATTTGCTGGGTGGCTGGGGTGATGACAGAAATCCTTCTGGGCTGCCCTGCCCTTTGAAGGACGGCCACCCAGCTCCCAGATATGGAGTCCAAGGGTAGGCAGGCAGCAGAGCTAGACTTCAGGGGAATGGAGCAGTTGGCATCTCCCCTGCATCCAGCGAGCCCTCCCACCCTTCCCTGGCTGTCAGAGCTGTCAGATTGTCACTCCTCTGTGTGCACAGGACAGCAGCGACTCTTGGCTTCCTCTCATTTTAGATGGCCTCGGTCCCCTGTGCCCTCCTGCTCTCTACAGCGGCGGCGGCACATGGACCCCCTGGGTAGAGTCCTCTCCCAACCCCAGGCCCCCAACCCCTTGAAGACTTCCTTGGGGATCCTTAGAGTCCTTCCCGGCTCGCAGGGAACTGCCATGCCCGTCCTCAGCCTCCCTCGCCGAACCCCAGCTTCATCTCTTCTTGAGACTTCATCGACTCCCTCAAAGATCGGGGCCCCGAGTCAGCACCTGTGAAATGGGGACGGACAGCGTCTGTCTCCCAGGCGCTCTGTAAGCGGTGCTGCGGGATGATGGAGCTAGGCCTTAATAAAAAATCTCTTTTTTTAAATTAAAAATTGGATTTCTATAGATTTATATATTTACGTTTTAAATAAATGTATGTCATCTTGTAAATTTAATTTATAGCGAGCTGAATTTTTTCAATTTCCTCAGCCGAGCCTCCCCTCACCTACCGGCCGAACCAGCTGAGCGCGCGCTGGCCGGACGCCGGGTCCTGGGCCTCGCTCGAGCGCCCGCGCCACGTGGGGCCGCGGCCGGGCCGTGCTGCCCCCTGGCGGCCGGAGCCGGGAGGCCCGGAGGCCGCCGCGCCGCACCTGGCCGCCCGCGGCCGCTCTAGGAACGCGGGGCCTCTCGGTGGTGGCGGGGGCCCGTCGTCGCGCGCCCAGGAAGGGGCTGTGCCCGAAGCGGGGGTTCTGCGGCGCGGGCGCTTCTGCAAGGCGCGGCAGGCCTCTCTGCCGAGCGGGCGGCCCGGCGCCGTCCTTGCACGCCCCGAGACCATCCCTCTGGGGCCGAAGCCGCTCTGGTTTTCTTGTTTTTTCGCACGCCTGGCCGGCCCCGTCCCCCGACCCGTCGCGGGCGCGTTCTTTGTGCGGATCCTGTTGCTGGGAACCCGTGGGTGCAGAGCGGACCTCGGGGCTCTGCGGAGAGAGGGAGCGCCGAGACGTGCCCCACCCCTAAGGCCCAAAGCCGCTCCGAGGAGAAGACTTAAAGGGAAATCCCAACGAGGCGCGGGGACCGAGAAGGAAGGGGTGGCTCCTGGAATTGACCCGAGCTTTAGAGATGCAAACCCTTTCCCACGTGGCACTTCATTTCACTCACTTTTCTCCTGCTCGAGTCGGTTAAGCTAGTGGCAGATGTACTTACACCACGCGGAGGCGGACCTTGAGAAGCGTCCTGACGATGGGCTCGACCTGCTGTTTGTTTCTTGATACATTTTCAAATATGTCTATAGTTATTTCCAAGAGTTGGAATTGCCCTGTCAAAGGGTATAGGCCTTTTTTTCTTTTTTAAGGCCTTTTGATGCCTGTTGCCAAACCATTTTCCAGAAGGGCCACGGGCTTACCTTGTTCTCTGTGGGACGTAGGTAGGGTACCCGCAGGCAGAGCTGCCAACTGGGAAGGTGGTCTCTTGTGGGGAGGGGGAGGGGTTGAGAATCGCCTGGCATTTAAGGGGCAACATGGGGTTCCGTGTGAGTGATGACCAGGCAGGCAGTGGCTTTGCGACAGTGCCCTGGGTCATACTGTGGGACTCTCAGTGGATGTCAACGCTTCCGGAACATTGGGCAGCCAGAGGGATCCTTTGAAAATGCGGGTCCTCTTTTGCTCTTCGGGTAAAATCCAAAATCGCATCAGGGCCCACCGGGCCCTGCCTGCCTCTCCAGCCCTATCTTGGGCAGTGTATTGGTTTCCTAGGGCTGCGTCACGAAATACCAGAAACTGGGTGGCTTCACATAACAGAAGTCTATTGGCTAAAAAAGTCCACAATCAAGGCGGCGTTAGGGTTGGCTCTTACTGGAGACCCTGTTGCATGCCTCCCTCTGTTGCCGGCAATCCTCTGTGTCCCTTTGCTTGTGGACGCATCACTCCAGTGTCTGCCTCCATCCTCACGTGGTGTTTCCCTTGTGTCTCTATCTCTATGTCTCTTCTCTTCCTCTAAGGACAATAGTCATATTAGATGAAGGACGCACCCTAATTCTGAACCACCTCATCCTAACTTAACTATCTGCAATGACCCTACTTCCAGATCATGCCACATCGGAGGTTCCTGAAAGGACGTGGATTTGAGCGGATGCTGTCCAACCCACAAGAGGGTGTCTCCCCCGACTCGGGGGCCCTGGCCTTCTCTCCACTCTCCTGGCTCAGCCTCTGCCCCCCACCCTGTCCTCCTGGGCCACCCATCTCCACCTCCCGTCCCCTCCTCCTGCAAGGTGTTGTGGAAATGTCACTGCCTTCGAGAAGCCCTCCCAAACCCCGCAGATGAGGGTCACCCTGCCTTGTTTAACGGGCTCATGACACCCATCCCAATGGTATCTGAGGAAGTGCCTGAGTCACAGTGTGTCAGTCTCACGTGTGCCTCCCCTGGAAGGTCACCCCCGTGAGGGCCGGAACCAGGCCGCCTGGGTGAGCAATAACAAACGTAAACACGTGGGCACAGAGACTGACTGTGGAAGCCTGTCTCAGTAGGACAGGCCAGAGGGGACAGGCTCTGTACCAAGCCCACTGCAGGGCCCTCCAGGAAGACCTCCGAAGCGGTGGCCCCGGGACACGGGAGGAGACAGACCTGCGGTCAGGGCAGGCTCCACCCCTCCCCCGACCATGACTTTCAAGGCCCTCTCTAAGCTGCCCCTGCCCCACCTCACTGACCTCTGCTCACATCTCTGTCTTGTGCTGTCCCCTTGCACTGTTCACGCTCCTGCATCCATCCTGCCAAGCCAGCTCCCTCCTTAGGGCCTTGGCGGTCTCTACCCACAGCCCGGAATGCTCTGCATCCAGATTTTTACACACTGGCTTCTTACCATTCAGACTTCAGCTCCTATTGTCACTTCCCTGACGACCCCATCTCACCCGTGTCGTCCTCCATCACATCAACCTGCTTTATTTTCAGTGTCTGTGATGATCTTGTTCATTTGTTTGTTTTCCTGTCTGTCCCCCTAACCTCTCAGAATATAAGCTCCGTGAAAGCAAGGACCTCGTTTGCCTGTTCACTGCTGAGCCCTCAGTGCCAGGCTAGAACCTGGAACACAGTGGGTGCTTCCTGTTTGTTGAATGACTGAATGAAAGTTAACCCTTCCAAGCTCTGTTTCTTCATCTACAAAATGGGGATAATCTGAGCTACTTCATAAGAGATAATAATTGTACCTACCTCAAAGGGAAGATTAAATGAGAGGAGGTACATGAAATGCCTCCAGAGTAGTAAACACTCAACATATTGGAACCATTATCAGTATCTTAGATTGACACCCAGCCTAACATGGAGGGGATGTGGCAGATGTGGTGATAACTCTTACAGATCCCCAGAGGGATTACAGAGGGTGATTCAACCTTCACATTCTTTCAGTTACCCAACATTTACCACAAAACGATGGAAGAAGTGTGGTATTGTAACAGCCCTGAACTTGAACCAAGTGGTCTTGAAACTGAGTGTCTTAGAAGCTTTCTGAAGCTGCATCCTCACCTGCAAAATGGAAATAATTATTCCTTATAAAAGCTTAAGTGGGTTATATGTAAATTATAATGCATATTTCCCAAATGACTATTCCACTGGTTCTTTTTGTCTTAAAGCAATTACTTATTAATTATATCATAGTAAATGGTATTGCTTGCAATTACTAGAAGGGAATATGCTTAAATTTGTAATATTTATTGTTTTTTCTGATTTTGAAAGTAATACATTATATTGCAGAAAATTTGGAGGATATAGAAAGTTTGAAGAAGAAAGTTTTAAAATCATCCCTAATCCCCCCGTTTTTAGTCCTCCTCTTTATGCCATGGAGCAAACAATACAAATTTAAACGCATTGGCGAGAGGAACAGTGATGTCAGCAGGTCCAGCGACTTGGGCTTCCTAGCAGGTAGGTCTGTTTCCTGAAAGGCCAGGGAAAGTGGAGTCCTGGCTTGATGGAGTCTTGGGAGTGGCTCGGAGGGGAAGGAGGCCCACGAGAAGGGACTGGTCTTTTGAGGGTGTGGCCCGAGGAGAGCATCTGACTATAAATTAAGAGGTCCCGATTTGGATTCAGAGGTGCTTTTACCAGGTCCTTAATTTTTTTTTTTTTACATTTCTAAGTAGTTTATGAAAATAATACATTACTGGAAATTTTTACATTTGAAATAATGCTCTCTGTCATTTAACACAGAATCACCTGGTTTTAAAAGACACCAGTGTCCTTGTCCCTCAACTAGCTGCCCCCCTCCTCCCTGCATTAGGGTTTTTTAAACCTTTTTAAACCTCCCTAGAAGGTTCTAATAAGATCAGGATTAAGAACCATGACTTAGCATGTAATTCACATTTTCTTGTGAATTATACGAAACATTTAAATAGCTTGCAGGACCTTATTTCCCCCACCAGGGATCGAACCCACACCCCCTGCAGTGGAAGCCAAGGAGTCCTAATCACTGGACTGCCAGGGAAGTCCCAGTAGTTTTTGATCACTGGAGATCTAGCATACTTCCCTTAAATACCTCTCTAGTATTAGGCATGTTTAAATATTTTAAATAACACTTAAGAGGGCTTACATGTAAGTAAGTAAGAGGACTTACATATCTTTGAGCCAACATTTGTTCATATTTCAGACATTTTCTAAGGATGGATTCCAAGAAATGGAATTACTACCAAGTCAAAGGGAATTAATTATTTAAAATAATCTCTGGTTTTACACTGCCCTTCCCCTCAAGAAAGATTGTACCAATTTACAGTCCCAATTTACAGTAGTAATATGATAATTACTGTTTTAATTGTTTTCCTAATTTGATAGGTGAAAAATGTTATGTTTTAATTTGCATTTCTTTGGTCTTCCTAAAATTTACCCTGATTTACTGAGATTGAGCACATCCTTGATGGCCTAAGTGGACATATTAAGGATATTTATTTGCAGCATTTTGTCTGTCGTAAATGATGGAAATTTGCTATAATCCCAACTTGCTATTAACCTTTCAGTTTTGTTCATATTCCTAAACTCTTAATGTTTAAATAACTACTGACATTTTCTGTTCGGATTTCTTCCATGCCTTCCCTGCTGTTCAGAAATTAGTTAGATATTCATTTATATTCTCTCACACTTTATGTTCGGTTTTGTTATACACAGTGCTTTAATCCACTTGGACTGTATTTTGATATACAAAAAGAAGTTTAGTTGCTACTTTAATTATTTTTCCCAAATGGCCAATTAAACTCTCCTAGCTTGATTTATGTAAATAACCTTTCCTTTCCCGTCTGACTTCGTGACTGCTCTACGTCGGGGCAGTAAAACGCCGTGGTTAAGTGTGTGGTTAAGTAAGCCCCGACAGCTTATTTCGCATCCTGCCCCCTCGGGTTCCTCCGCTGTGCCGCTGGGGTAGCAATCACAGCCCGCTCCCAGAGGGCTGTGGACGTCCTCAGCGCTCGGGAGGCACTCGCGATGATCTTTTATTACGTGGGTACATATACCATGGTGTTCTCCCAGGTCTGGCTGCCTTGCGCTGTTTTAGTAGATGTTCTAATATTTACAGTGGAAAAGTCCTCCAGTGTCGCTTCTGTTATTACTTTCGCAGTTTTCTTAGCTACCGTCACCTATTTCATTTTTGGAAATAAACGGTTCACCTTTTATTTACTAGGCCTGGTCTTCCGTTTACCTCTCAAGGAAGGAGCTCGAAAAGGACACTGCTTGATGCAGCTGGCAGACTAGCCAAGGTCTGCGCGGTTAGGGGAGCAGAGCCCCGAGGGGCATCAGAGCGCTGGGAAGAGGAGAGAGAGGCGGCGAAGACGAGGAGGAGGACGACGAGACCAAAAGCCGGAAAAGGGCAGATGGAGCAGAAGCAACGAGGCGGCCCGGGCTCAGGCCGGAGCTTGGCGCGCTGATAAGTCTCCGTCCGGGCGGCCTGGGTCTTCTCCAGGCAACAAGAGGGGCCCTGAACCTCTACCACCTCCGGCTGTGGGCAGAAGACTGTGACCAAATCAATCGTCCCACCGAACCTGGGGAGGAAAACCGGTTGGAGTTCTGAGCAGGAAGGCCCGCCTGGAGCGACCATAGGCAGCAAAACCCAAGGCAGAGGCTACGACGGTCGGCAGGGTCTGGGTGTGGCTGCACAGCTATAAAGGTGTGAGTTGAGAACATTTAAATACGTCAGGGGGTATAGCTCAGGGGTAGAGCATTTGACTGCAGATCAAGAGGTCTCCGGTTCGAATCCGGGTACCCCCTGCCCACCTAACATTTTGGAATTTCCAGGCTTCAGCAAGCCTGAGGCCCATGGCCTTCCTTCCTTGGGTCTCTGTAGTTCCAGCACCCCTCCACACTGAGAACAACACCCGCTGACTCTTTCCCATCTGGAGATGTTCCACCCGGAACAGCCACCTATGGATTGTGGAGAGGTACACAGTGTGGGAAGCCTCATTGGCTTCTTGTACTTTTCAAGGAAATGGGGGGAGCAGGATGCTGTCAGGGCCCCAGGAGGGTCCTGCTGCTCGTCAGAGTGTGGTAGATGGAAGGAGCCCCAGGGAGGAGTAAGAAGTTGGGGTTCTGGTCCCAGCACCACCATCACCCCACCTATTCTCATCAGCAGAAGGGGTGTCAGCCAGGAGCAATGAGGGCTGCTCCGCACAGGACAGAAGCAAGACTGGGGTCTGAGGACGGCTCTGGGGAGGCGTAGGAGACCCACAGATTTCCAGGTCCCTGGACAGACACTTTCAAGTGACTTTTTTCTGTAGACCAAAATATGTTTAATGAAAATACCTCTGATCCAGGTGCTAAAGTAACTGGTAAGCTTAAAGTATGCTAATCGAAAGGCACCCTGTGGGACTTCCCTGGTGGCCTAGTGGTTGGGATACTGTAGTTTCCCTGTAGGGGGCATGGGTTCGATCCCTGATGAAGGGACTGAGATCCTGCATGTTGTGTGGTGTGGCCATGAAACAAAAGGAAAAGTTTTAAACAACCAAAAAGCATTTTTAAAAAGTATTCTCAGTTGTAATTTTTTTGTATTGCAATATGTAAACATTTTAGCCACAAAATTTTCACATTCTCTTTTTGCTTCCATTCAAAGTACGTTTCTTCCACAAAAATATTTATAAGACACAGCTCTTGAAATGAGTATGATTCTTTGGAATATTTCACCAAATTTAGATGCTGCAAAATCATAAGCTTTGAAAATTTCATTCCCTTCAGGTACAGAATGTAAATTATCCAATTTAAATGAGGAGCTTCAGCCAAAGACTCCTTAGAGATATCGCAAATGCAATTTTAGAAATTCAGAATTAAATCCTGTACACCACGTGAAATTTCATTGTTTAACTTGTTCAGTTTCTCTCTTGCTTTTGCAAGAATACATTTCAATATCTTCCTGTTTGCAAATTTTGTTTTCATTTATTGCAACTCTCTAAAGTTTTCAAAAGCTGAAGTTTTGGGGCACACCATTTGTTGAAAACTTTGATTAAAGATTTCCAACAGGTTTGTGCAAAACACAAAAACAATTTTTGGTGCACATTTTTACAAAAAGAAAAGTTTAATACCAATGCCATTGCAGGACACTTAGGTTAATTCACAAAGTAGTTCTTCAAAGGTTTAAACATTTCTAAAATCTTAGTGGTATTGGGGACAGATGTGTTTTAAGAGACTGATTATATTGGTGGACCTACAAAATAATTCTATTCAGTAGCTATTTGTACTTTCTTATACATACTGCCATCATGAAATATTTTCTTGTATTAAATCAGCTGTGTCACAAAAGTAATTCAGTTTTTTAAAAACTTAAACAAAAAACCAATTCAGCTTTTATATGAATTGGTAGAATACCACAGCTTGTTTGGATGCACTTGTAAATTATGTGTGCGCCACAGTGCCAGTGATATTTCTGCTTAATTTGCTTACAACTTACTGATGGCTTCCTTGCTAAGAACATGGTTTATATTACAATGCTGTGCTCCGAAAATTTCATTCTTGTATTATTACTGCAAAAACAGAGAGTTCTATCTTCTATTGAAGTCTTAAATGGAGTTTATAACAGCCTTTGCAATAAGTCAGGTGTTTCACCTTGGACAAAATGAACTTCCAAAGCTTCACTTTGATTCCATGAACTGGATGCTGGGACTACAGACCTGAAAGCAGGACCATCCCCAGGGACAGACTTATGTGACCCTACCTAACAAGACTTTGTAGTTACTCAGCTTACCAACAACATGTGTTCCCCGGGATGGGGGTGCTCCTCAGAAAGGAGCTGGTGGAGAGGTTGGACAGAGGGGAGGAGAAGATGAAAGGAGGGCGGCTGTGGGGAGGCCTGAGGTTTAGATTCTGGAGCAGAAATCAAAACCTTTGAGGCCTGGTCCTGACCCTTGTGGGCAGCCCGAATGTGCCCAGGCATGAAAGGGACAGCAGATCAGTGCTTCTCAGTGGTTCTTGAGTTTGCCTAGGAATCTATTCATACTTTAATAACAATCTTAACCGTTTAGATATAGGCACACTGTGGCTGGTTTGCAGGGCCATCTTTTAATCTAGAGCCCGGTGCTGGCGCCTGCCCGGGTTATGACCACATTGTCACCACACTGTGCTGTAACAGTGTGATGACAGAAGAACAGAGGCAGACTTTGAAAGCAGCTCTTTTGCCCCTTAACTGTTTGTCCATTTCTGTGCCCCTCCAACCTTAAAGAACCTAATTATAGGAACTCCCGACTTGAGCTCTCCTGAGTGCACACCATGCCTTGTGTAACCTGTTGAGTCTTTTCCTAGATTAAAAGAAGGAAGAAGGAAGAATTAAGTAGTTAAGGAATGACCAGCTCTCTACCCGCAACAGCCCCCTTAGCAATCCTGCAGGCAGATCACACAAGCAAGATAACGTCTGGAGAGAGAGGCAGCCAGCCTGCAAGCAATGGAAAAGGATGCAGAGCCCGACCTCCTGCCTCGATGGTTCACTGAAATTCTTCCCCATTTTTCCCTTTAAAAACTGTCATGGCTGAGCAGAATCTTTGCAGTTGGTCTTGGGACATGAGTTCACCTTCTCCCCAGATTGCTGGCTTTTCTGATTAAAGCGTTTTTCGTTTCTACTGACACTTGCCTCTTGATTATTGGCTTTTGAGCAGCGAGCAGCCAACCCTGAGTTTGGTGACAACTTCAGCCTATGAGAGATGGATCTGGGCCAAGAGAGGCTGTCACTGGGTGTGTTAGCAGAGACAACAGAGGAGTTGGGGGACAGCTGGGTCTCCAGGCACGAGCAGCTTCACAAGCACATTGCAAAGAGCCTCTTCCAGCAAAATGATTTCATCTGAATTGCTATTAAGTTGAATGTTATTGGGTATGTGATTTTGTTTGTATTGATTTCTAAAACTGTTTTTGTCTTAATAGTGTATACAACTGTATGAAGCATTTACATCTAGTTTTGTGTACACATTTGTATACAGATATAAGCAGTACAATAAACTAAAATTAAGTTAGCCCTGGGGCACTAAGAAAAAAATGTTCCCTTTCAAAGGTGTACACACAACAAGAAACCAGTAAACTCGTTGTGTGGGGGCTGAGAGACAGAGATGGAATGGAGTCGGTTTTTCTCTGGTTGCTGTTTCGTACATTTTCGTTTCTGTGCCATATGAAAGCGCTACTCGTAAAAAACCTAATTCATTCAGAAATTTAGGAAACTTCAGTTCAAGCCATCTGACTCCCAGAAGCCTCTGGTGGGTCCTCTCAAGGCGCTGGGTTAGGTCCCCTCCCTAACAAACCCATTAGAAAAGGGGGAGAGTTTGCAGGGAGGTGGGGGAGAGGGACTGCTGGGGTCACAGGGCGGGGTGAAGGCTTGGCCCTGAGGCAGCGAGGCCCTGAGACCCACCCTCAAGGGCAGCTGAGTCGAGGCAAGATAAAGTGGTGGTCCTTTAACTCTTGATTCTGTCACTTTGGCTTTGTGATTTAGGGCAATTTGCTTCAATCCCCTGTGTCATTGTCACCCATGATGAGGGTGGTGGTGGACATAGCACTAACACAATAATTTTTAAAATTAGATACAGTATATGAAAGTCTTAGAACAGTTTATCTAGCACATTATAAGTGCTCGATAAACATCAGGTCTTAAAGTTATCACAGGTGTCTTTGGTGTGACTACCAAAGTGAGAAGTTCTGAGGAGAGATGATGTTCCAGTAGGGAGTGTAGCTCAGGGCTAGAGCATTTGACTACAAATCAAGAGGTTGCTGGTTCAAATCTGGATGCCCCCTTTAACTATCCCAAGCTTCCCTTTACTGGGAATTATCCCAAATTTCCCTTTGCTGGGCCTTCTGGTATTGCACCCCTTCTGTGTAACCAGCAAGAATGAGGATGTGGAAACTTTCCCTCGTTATTGCCAGGGAATTATCTAACCGCCTTACTTTTGGGGCTGCATTATAGGATTTAAACCAGCCCCCAGACCAGTTAGGAAGCTGGGTCTTAACACAGCTGGTAACCAAGGTTTCCTGCCCTCGAAAGATGCTCTCCCCCATCCCCCATCCAGCCGGGGAGGTTTTGTGCCTTTAACAACACAGAGAAGGGATGACCCTGTAGAATGCATGTTGTCAGTACTCAGCTTTCCAATTCCAACAGTGTGGGTGCTGGGGGATTCGGGGAATAAAGATCGGCACCCACTCTGTGCCAGCAGGGGGGCGTGGCATGGGCGTGGCCGGGAGAGCCAGGGAAGCTGGGAGGAGACACAGCGGGGACCAGCGTGGGATCAGAAGGTCACAATGTGGTCAAGACGACATTGAGGACCAGATGCCCACCGCACCCCCCAGCACTGTGGTACTCGGAAAGCCCTTTCAGGACTTAGGTGTGACACAGGGTGCGGGGGCGTTGGGGGAGTCCTGAGGTTGACTCATTAAATTTCTGCCACTCAGTAGGATGGGACACAAAATAGAGATCCAGTTGTTTTGTAGAGTTATCTTCTATCCCTCAATCTGTGGATTAAGATCTATCCACACTGAGCAGATCGCAGGGCTGAGAGGCTAGATGGAGGAGAGGGACGGGCATGTTCAGGAAGCGGGATGACAGAGTGCAATGATTTAGGAAGGATGCCTGAGGACACACTGCGCTTCCCAGTTCGGTGACTGTGAGTATTCTGGCCTCTAAAGAAGGAACGGGACTTTGGAACAGGAATAATGCATAATAATTTTCCGTGGCCTGAGAAACCCTCAAGAGCATTCAGTTCCCCTTTGCTCTGATTGCAGCCTCCGGAAGCAACTTTCTGATAGCTAATTTGGTTTCCCAGGTAACCTCGAGGGCATTCTGGCTTATTATGCATCCATCTCTCAGAGCCTGATTAGGGAGGTCCTGAAAGCCGGTCTAACCGGGTTGCATCACAAAGTCAGGGGTCTGGTGCTGCAGGGCTGGGAGCCAGGCTCCATACCTGATGGCCTCACTGAGGTGCTGCCAGGTAAGGACTCCAGTGAAGGGCAGGACCATGGGGGTTGGGAAGTGAAGGGCAGAGCGCAGGACCCCGGGGGGGGGGGGGGGGGGGGGGGGGGCGGGGCGGGTGACTGCTGATGGCAGCTGTGAGCCGCAGCACCCAGCCAGCCCCTCGGAGCCTTCCATCTTCACTCTTGGGAATCAGTCCTAGGGAAATCATCAGAGAAGTGGGCCAAGAAGTATGTTCATGTTCATCCAGTGTTGTTTTATAATCCTGGAAAAAAATCATCCACTTGCCAACACTCTTAACTCTTTTTTTCCCAAGAAAGGCAGACGTCACGTTCAGCGCCTCACTGGATGTGTCTGGAGTCTTGGAAGCTTGATGGGCCTACGTTCTCCTACAAATGGAGAGCTTGTTTGGAGGCTCTAGCAGGGGCACAGCTACTCCCATACCCTTGACCAAAGAACCACCCTCCTCTATCGGGGAAGGGCAATCTCACTTCAGAATAATCTGAATGAAATGTAGAAAATCGTATCCAATTGTATGGTACAACATAACCAAGAAACACTCAGACAGAAATGCAACGATGGCTCAGTACTACAAAATGTAGGACTGTACAGCAGGGGCTGTTTGAGTTCCAGAAGAAGTAAGCCCAAGGCCCATGCCAGGCCCTGTGGCTGTGCCAACTTCTGGGCTCACCCCTGCCCACTCCAAGAAAGCTGTAGCTTTCTTGGCCAGACGCCTCTCCTGGGGTAAGCCAAGACGCTGACAGCCTCCCATAGGTCCCAGGCCTTGGTCCCCTGGAAAGGAAACCAGAACAGAGAGTGGGAGATGAAGAAAAAGAAAAAAGAAATGAAGTATCTTAGATATTAAGGGGCTGGGTAGAGTTCCTCCTGTATTCAGTAATAATAATAATGAGGGAAGGGGGCGAGACGTGCTCTGGGAAGAGGGGTGTTTGGGTGGGCATAGGTACGCAAGCTCTGAGGAAGCGGAGCAGTTCTGACAGGTGTGCAGGTGGGTGCCCAGAGAAGCAGCTCAGGAAGCTCCCCAGGGAGACACAGGATGGTGAGAGCACAGCTTAGGAAAGATGGCAACTATGGAAGTGTCTTGTGAAAAAGGCATAGGCAGCTGGGGGTATAGCTCAGGGGTTGAGCATCTGACTGCAGATCAGGAGGTCCCTGGTTCAAATCCAGGTACCCGCTCTGTCATGACTGTTTTTCCCTCCAGTGGAAGTTATACCTCCTTCTTCTGTGGAGGCCCAGCCTCATGGAATCTAAATTTCCAACAAGGGGTAAAGACTTCAGTATTCCTCCTGTGACATCTCTCATGAGCTACATTTTCACCTCCTCAGCCATACTCATTTCCTGGAGGGGCAGAGGAAGTCTGCCCTAAGCTTTCTCTGTTTCCCTTGTGCCTAATTATTACCATCCTGATTTTATTTGTTTATACCAAGCTAGCTGCAAAAAAATAGGGTCTGAGACAGCTTGCAGTAAAAGATGCAATAAAAGTCCACCAATGGAGCAGGCATTAAAAGGTAAGGGCTGGGCTTCCCTTGTAGTACAGAGGTTCAGGATCTGCTTGCCAAAGCAGGGGACATGGGTTCGAGCCCCAGCCTGGGAAGATCCCACATGTCGTGGAGCAACTAAGCCCGTGTGCCACAACTACCGAGCCTGCACTCTAGAGCCTGTGAGCCATAACTATTGAAGCCCACGCGCCTAGAGCCCGCTCGCTGCAACTGGAGAGAGCCTGCGTGCAGCAACAAAGACCCAATGCAGCCAAAAATAAATTAAAAAAAAATAAATTTATTTAAAAAAAAAAAAGGCAAGGGCTGACTTACATGAGGTAGTCAAAGTCATAGAGACAGGGCTTCCCTGGTGGCGTAGTGGTTGAGAGTCCGCCTGCTGATGGAGGGGAGACGGGTTCGTTCCCCGGTCCGGGAAGATCCCATATGCCACGGAGCGGCTGGGCCCATGAGCCATAGCCACTGAGCCTGTGCATCCGGAGCCTGTGCTCCGCGGCGGGAGAGGCCACAACAGTGAGAGGCCCCAAAACACTTATCATCTTACCCATGTTTAAGTATACGGCTCAGTGGTATTAAGCACATTCATAATGTTGTACAATGATCCATCTCCAGAACTTTTTCATTTGCCAAACTGAAACTCTGTCCCCACTAATCAATAACTCCCCATTCCCCCCTCCGCCAGCCCCTGATACCCACCAGCCTTCTTTCCGTCTCTATGATTTTTTTTTTTTTTTTTTTGCGGTACTCCGGCCTCTCACTGTTGTGGCCTCTCCCTTTGCGGAGCACAGGCTGCGGACGCGCAGGTTCGGCGGCCATGGCTCATGGGCCCAGCCACTCCGCGGCATGTGGGATCTTCCCGGACTGGGGCACGAACCCGTGTCCCCTGCATCGGCAGGCAAACTCTCAACCACTGCGCCACCAGGGAAGCCCAGATGATAAGTCTTATGCTATGTGTATTTCACCACAATTTTTAAAATTCAAGGGAAAAATAAGGCAAGAACTGAACATTTGAGAGAGGATGTAAATTTATTATTCCCGAGAGCCCAGGTTAGGAGAAGCTACTGCTGCTGAATACAAAACGTATCTCTGAGTTTCCTGGTAATCAAACAGCAGTGAAAACATACCAGTTCATCAACTGAGCAAAATATTGTATTGGCTCTGAAAAACAGCAGGCATTCATATGATAGGTCTTTATAGATGGAAGGGTGGGAAGATGATGGTTATTGCCAGGGCAGCCAAGTACAGTCACAGAAGTTGTATATTACACAACTCCACCAATCACATTGTCCCTGGAGTTATGTAACATACAGACCCTAGATATTGTTCATATTTTATCCCCTTTACAAAAATGAGCATAAACTGTGCTCCACACACATATGTGTATAAATACATGTGTGTGTGTGTAGGGGGCAGAGCTCACTAGTTAACTATCCAAAATACATTCTTCCCTCTTGCTTAGTAATAGAACCCTGATTTTATACTGAGCATTTATGTTCCCAACTAAAAGACCACATTTCCTGACTTCTCGTTGGCTAGGGGAGGTAAATGAGTGATAAGAAGCAGTCATCAGACAAAAGTTCTGGGAAAACTTAAAAGAAGGACGAACATGACATATCCCCTTTTTGACCTAATTCATGCTTCCTACTTGGAGCATAGATGTGATGGCTGGAGTGCCAGCTGCCAACTTGGACCATGAGTCAACCTTGAGAATGGGACCCACATTTAAGGGAAGGCTGATCAGAGAGATAAAAAGAGCCTGTGTCCCTAAAGACACCCTGGAGTGCCCATGCCAGCCCTGGTCTGCTCACCTCCACATACTTTTTCAAAAGAAAGATAGCCATTTCTAGCATGTTTATACCTAGAGAAGACACAAATCCAGATGATTCTGAGACTCATGCCCTTTCCCCATCAACAGTTTTTCAAGCACCTAGCTCAGTAGATCTTAGTTACTCATTTAAAAAAGGCTCCTCTAACAAGGCCATTTCCTACACCAGGAACCTCCCATTGTTACAGTCAATGGGAGGCCCTCTCAGCTCCCCTGTAACAAGGTAAAGCAGTGCAGGAGAAAAGTCTACGGATGCAAGTTCCATGGTGCGCCCAGCTCTGCCTGGTTCAAGCCCACCTCTCTGCACGTTAAAGAGAGCCCAGGGGACCATGTGCATTTGGATTCTTCCTTGCCTGGAAGTTCCCCCAAGAACTTCCTTTCTTTCACATCAGAAATGCATGGTACAAGACAACATATAGACTGGGAGAAAATATTTGCAAGTGATGCAACCAACAAGGGCTTAATTCCCAAAATATACAAACAGCTCATACAATTCAATTAAAAAAAAAACAGTCCAATCTAAAAATGAGCAGAAGATCTAAATAGACATTTCTCCAAAGAAAATATACAGATGGCCAATAGGCACACAGAAAGATGCTCACCCTTGCCAATTATTAGAGAAATGCAAATCAACACTGCAATGAGGTACCACCTCACACCATCATTAAAAAGTCTACAAATAATGAATGCTGAGAGGGTGTGGGGAAAAGGGAACCCTCTACACTGTTGGTGGGAATGTAAACTGGTGCAGCCACTATGGAAAACAGTATGGCCCTTTCTCAAAAAACTAAAAATAAAGTTGCCATTTGATCCAGCAATCCCACTCCTGGGCATGTACCCAGACAAAACTATAATTCGAAAAGATACATGCACCCCTATGTTCATAGCAGCACTGTTCACAATAACCAAGACATGGAAACAACCTAAATGTCCATCAACAGGTGAATGGATAAAGAAGATGTGGTGTGTGTATATATATATATATATATATATATATATATATATATATATATAATGGAATATTACTCAGCCATTAAAAAGAATGAAATAATGCCATTTGCAGCAACGTGGATGGACCTAGAGATTATCATACTAAGCAAAGTAAGTCAGAAAGAGAAAGACAAATACCGTATGATATCACTTATATGTGGAATCTAAACTATGACACAAATGAACATATCTATGAAACAGGACAGACTCACAGACATAGAGAACAGACTTGTGGTTGCCCGGGGGTCGGGGGAGGGAGGTAGGGAATGATTGGGAGTTTGGGATTAGCAGATGCAAACTATTACATACAGGATGGATAAACAACAAGGTCCTACTGTATATCACAGGGAACCATATTCAATATCCTCTGATAAACCATAATGGAAAAGAATGTATATATGTTTAACTGAGTCACTTTTCTGTACAGCAGAAATTAACACAACATTGCAAATCAAATATGCTTCAATAAAATTAAAAAATAAATTAAAAAAAAAGAAATGCATGGTACTATGGTGAATGAGTCTGTACTGAGGAGCACAACAGCCACTCTCATTTCTAATTGGTTACCAGCAGCTGAATGCAGTTCCTAACTGGTGGAGTATGATTCTTCTAGCAGCTGGAGAAGGCAGCTCTACAGAGGTCTTGCGTAACTAACTTAGCAGAGTGATAAAGTCATCCCTAGATTTCAGAGGAATTCGTGGTCTGCTCAAAGTGTGGTCCAGGAACCAGCCCAAGACCTCTTTGTCGATGCTTAGAAATTCTACAATCTGACACTGGCCAGATCTGGCTGTAGTGGGTCTCAAAGTCCGCAAGTCTGATGTACTAGTATTGAGCTGTGACAGCTTTTTAAGAAACTAAAAATAAAGCTAGTCTTTGACCAAAGATAGTTGGAAACTCACTGCTTGAATTCATGCCCTTGGAGGTATGTTTCTCAGCATCCTTGGGCTGGAACAGTAAAGAACTTTAGGATTTAGTCTGCTGTGGCCATCAGGGCCTTGGGTGCCTGCCACAGAAGGTAGACTAAGCTGTAAACATTTATTAAAAATCTCTCTCTCTCTCTCTCTCTCTCTCTCTATATATATATATATATATATATATATATATATATATCACTAGGTAGGAGTGGTGGAAAAAGAGTCTGCAGACCAGCCTTCCAGGAACAATGACCCAAGCTAAGCTGCAGAACTGGTCTGATGAAAAACCACCACCACTGCATTGGTGCCGCCCAGCTGGAGATGCCAGTTTTCTTCCCAGAAACCAGCACGTGCACTACATCTGTACCAAACAAGCCCTGAACACTGGACAATGACACCATCCTTGCAAGCAAAACAGACTCTACACCTCCCTCTTCTCTCTTCAAACCTTACACGAGTACCTCTCATTATTGGAGCCTGGACCTATTCCAGAAACTCAAAGGAGCCTGGAGAACAGAGTTTTCTAGCTTCTCTTCTGAGGGTTTTGCAAGGAAAGAAATTCCCCATACACAACAAGGGCATTTGAAATGCTCTGCACAGTCAGAAAACATGAATATATCCTTTGCAATCACAGCAGATTTTTGAATACTTAGTATCAAAAGTAAGAATGCAAGTAATTTCATTATTAATTTTGTGTGTTAATTACATGTTGCAGTGATAATATTTTAGATATTTTGGGTTAAATAAATAGATCTTTAAAATTAACTTTAATAGTTACTTTTGCTTTTTAATGTGGCTACTAGAAAATATATAATTACATTTGGGGCTTGCATTATATTTATATTGGACAGTATTGCTCTGGATGAAGCATGACCTCAGAATATAAGACCTAAATAATGTTACCAATGTGGAAAGGGTGGATATATAATAAATGGTGCTGGGATAATTGGCTCCTAAAAAAAATCAAATAAGATCCCTACTTCACTCCATTACAAACAAATTCCAGATGGATTAAAGACCTAAATATAAACTCAAACTTTTGGAAGAATATACAAAATAAAATTGTCTTAGTCCATTGGGGTGCCATAACCAAATACCATAGACCCAGAAATTAGCACCCAGGGCACTAATCCCATTCATGAGGGCTCCACCCTCATGACCTGACCACCCCCCAAAGGCCCCACCTCCAAATATCATGACATTAGGGATTAGGTTTCAATGTATGAATTTGGGTGGGGGCACAAACATTGTTTATAAAATATGTATAACTCAGGGAAGGCTTTCTTAAACACAACCCCAAAAATCACAAACTATAAAAGATAAATTTGATTGTATCAAAATTTAAAGTTTTATATGACAAAAATTCCTTAGCAAGAGACCATGAATTTTGCAACACATATGGTGGAGAATAGATTTGCATAAGCAAGATGAAAAGTTTCTGGAGATTTGTTGCAAAACATCGTGAATATACTTAACACTATTGAACTGTCCACTTAAAAATGGCTAAGATGGTAAATTTATGTTATGTGTTTTTTACCACAATTAAAAATTTTTTTACCACAATTTAAAAAATATAAGGGGACTTCCCTGGTGGCACAGTGGTTAAGAATCTGCCTGCCAATGCAGGGGACACGGGTTCAAGCCCTGGTCCAAGAAGATTCCACATGCCATGGAGCAACTAAGCCCGTTTGCCACAACTACTGAAGCCCGCGCGCCTAGAGCCTGTGCTCCGCAACAAGAGAAGCCACCGCAATGAGAAGCCCTCGCGCGGCGATGAAGGCCACAACTAGAGAAAGCCCGTGCGCGGCAACGAAGACCCAACGCAGCCAAAAATAAATAATTTTTTAAAATAAAAATATAAGAATTCCTATAGAGCAATCAGAAAAAAAAAAAGGTTAACCCAACAGAAAAAATGGACAAAGAATAAGCAATTTACAGAAGATGTTCTTTTTATGACAAATAAACATATGAAAAGATGCTCAGCTTTGCTAGAAATCAAATAAATGAAAATTAATTAAAATAATAGAGGCACCATTTTCACCCCCCTGTCAAAAGTCAAGTGGAGATTTAACTAGATCGAAAGTCGGTGAGGGAGAAAATATTATTTACACTTGCTAACAATGAGTATAATTGGTACACTCACTGTGGAGAAAATCTTGGCAATCAAAATAGTAAAATAACTATTAAAATTATTTTAAAATTAAAAGTGTGCATACAATCCAGATATTTCATTTCTGGGTATATCCCCTTGAGAAATCCTAGCATAAATGCATCAGGAGATGTTCATCGCAGCATTACTGTTAATTTGTAAAAAACAGGAAACATTCTTAGTGTGTCCATTAATAGTGGAATAGATAAATAAAACTTCCTGGAGTCTTAGAATGTATAAAATAAAGCAATTAAAAGGAAGTTTTAACTGAGTGTCCACCATAAAATAGGTATCAGGTACCAAAGGCAGGAGTGAAATTTGAAAGTCAGGTCTGATAACCAGATGAGTCACCCACCTCGAGGGTATAAGAGGGTCAGGTTGTTGGAGATCAGAGTATGGGTAAGGAATACTTTTCTGGAGAGATGTGTTGTGAGTATCACTCTTAAGTCTAGCAAAGGGGTTTCACGGAGTCCACCGAAGACCTTGGTCCACGTGCCATGGAGTTGGGGTTTGCAGTGAGGTGTGTCCAGCACAGAACTCTGCAGGTGGAGAGGAGTCGGCCGCTCTTTGGAATTGGTCTGTGCTACCAGCGTGGGTGGGAACAAAGGGCACATGAGTATTTCCCGCAGGCCACACAGCCATTTTGGAGCAAATCAAACTCTGCTCAAGAGGATGGGTCGTGAACCCCAACAGAGAAAGTCTGTGTGACACAGATCCCGGAAAGCCAGGAGAAAAATGCTTTGCCAGGTCATGGGAGCAGTCGAATGTTCCCGATGGAGACCTCGCAGGAAACCCGAGGAAATGCGTGAGGAGTAATTTCCAACACTCTCCAGGCCCAGGGAAAGCAAACCTACCTCACCACAGTACTGATCAAGGAGGAGCTTTCTTATTCTCCTCGTCCTCTCCTCCCTCCCTTCCTCCTTCCCACCCTAAGTGCTGGGAACCAGTGCCCGTGGAGGAGAGAAAGGAAGGACCAAGTCCCAACTCTCCAACTTCTAGGGGTGGAGAGAAGTTGAAGTTGATTTCACAGGACTTCCCTGGTGGTCCAGTGGTTAGGGCTCTGCACTTTCACTGCTGAAGGCCTAGGTCCGATCCCTGGTCGGGGAACTAAGGTCCGGTGTGTGTGGCCTCCCCCTCAAAAAAAGTGAAGTCAATTTCAGAGTATTGATTATTACATGAGACTGGACATTTTAATTATGAATTCAGACTGTTACCTAAGTGTTATTATTAAAATCACTTGGGCAAGAGAAAGATCTCACTGAGAAAATTTAAATGGACAGTGAAAGGCAAAAATGAAGTTGCTTTTATTATTATCTCTTGGGTCCCACAAGTTCAATGTACCAGATACAAGAGCAATATAGATAACTCTTAAAAATATGATGTCATATGCAAAAGAATTTAAGATGCAAAACTATATATTTGCATTATGCCATTTGGGTTTTTAAAAGATACACAGAACAATACTAAATACTGTTACTGAATGTGAAAGTATTAAAAATGGGACTTGTATCTAAAATACATAAAGTTGTCAAAATTCAACCAAAAAAACCAGTTAGAAAATGGGCACAAAATATGAACAGACAGTTCACAGAAAAGGATATACAGATGGTAAATAAGCACTTGAAAAGGTGTCAACATCTTTAACCATTAGGGAAATGCACATTAAAACCACAATGGAATGTCACTACACACCTATCAGCACGACTGAAATGAAAAAGGTGATAACACCAGATGCTGGTGAGTACAGGAAAAATGGATCACTTGTATATTGCAGCTAGGAATGTAAAATGGTACAACCACTCTGCAAAACAGTTTGGTAAGATCTTACAAAACTAATTATACGCTTATATATGTGGTGGTTAATTTTGTGTGTCAACTCAACTGGGCCATGGGGTGCCCAGATACTTAGTCAAACAATACTCTGGGTGGGTCTGTGAGGGTGCTTTGGGATGAGATTGACACTGGGGGAAGCCAGCTGCCATGTCATGAGGATACATCAAGCAGGGGATAGAGGCCTCCTGCCAACATCTGTGTGAGTGAGCCAGCTTGGAGTGGCTCCTCCCACCCCAGTGAAACCTTCAGATGATGCAGCCCCCGCTGACATCTTATCCACAACCTCATGAGAGATCCTGAACCACAGCCGCCCAGCTAAGCCACCCCCAGATTCCAGAATCTCTGGAACTGCACGATATGATAAAGACTTACTGTTCTAAGCTGCTGAGTTTGGCGGTATGTTGTTATGCACCAACATCTAACTAATGCCGAGTCCTTCTGCCATCAACCCGACACCTGCCCTAGAATCAACCAAGCCTCTGGAACACTTTGGGGAATGACACAAAAGACAGTGATTGGGCGATGAGAGAGAAAGCCAAAGAAACAAAAAATTTAGAAAATTGATGTCGTCGCAGTTGGCAGGGGATGGCTAAAGGAAAGACAGGAAGAAGTGAGCAGTGTGGGGAAGGATACACATGAGGCAGAAGGCTAAAGTAACAATGTGAAAGTTCAAGTGCCTTAAACAGATGGGGAATTTGGAGGTGAGCTGGGAGAGATGCTTATCTCCGTCCCACTTTATAGGTTATTTGAAAGTGGGCTCAACTGAAAAGCTGCCGATGAGTCTCTGAGCTTTATCTTCTGCCTGTATATCAAGCCAGGTACAGACTTTGTTGTCCCAAACAGAACCTTCAGTGACCTTCCAAGCTGGTGCCAAGAAATGATGGTGTTTTTTGGAAAAGGAGGATAGTTATGGCATAAACGGGTCCAGGTACAATTGAGTGGGACTAACAGCTCTCTGCTGAGCCAGAATGGCCAGGCTGTGAGTGGAAGTGTAAAGTTTGTTAATTATAAGATCCCTCTGTCAGTGAGGGGTATAGCTTAGTGGTAGAGCATCTGACTGTAGCTCAAGAGGTCCCTGGTTCAAGTCCGGATTCCCCCTTGGAAAGTTCCCTTTTCCTCCTTGAGCTGAACTGACAATATTATGTCTCATAGAGACCACCCTCAAAAGGAGAGCCTGGCTGGAGCTTACAGTACCTTAGATGGCCACCGCTTATGAGTCAGGGTCCTGTCAGACACTTGGCCCTGTCTTGAAGATGAAGAACTAGACCAATTGCATCCCCAGTACCCTCTTTGAGGGTCTGTTTCATGGGATCCCAATGGTACCAATTTCCGTATTATTCAGGGTCCAGTCTGGGGACAAAAATTGCACTGGTCATTTTAACAGAAAGCACTTAATATAAAGAATTGTTAATCTGTGTGTCAGTTTCTTAGGGCTGCTGTGATAAAGTGCCACAAAATAGATGGCTTAAAGCTACAGACATTTATTGTCTCACAGTTCTGGAGGCTAGAAGTCTGAAATCCAGGTATGGGCAGGGCCAGGCTCCCTCTGAAGGCTCTTGGGGAGGGTCCTTCCTGGCCTCTCCCTAGCTTCTGGTGGTTGCTGGCAATCCTCAGCCTCCCTTGGCTTGTAGATGCATCACTCCAATCTCTGCCTCCAAGTTCACATGGCTGCATTCTCCCTGTGTGTCTCTCCTCTTCTTATAAGGACTCCATCATATTGGATTAAGGGTCCACCTGACTCCATTGTGATCTCATCTTAACTAATTACATCTTTCACGCCCCTCTCCAAGTAAGGTCACATTCTGAGGTACTGGGGGCCAGGATTCAACACATCTTTTGGGGGGGGTGGGGACACAATTTAACCCACAACAATTGGAAATCACAGGACTGAAAGGGTGAAAGGAAGATTAAGTATCATGGAGGGAGTACCTGCAAGAAACCACTCTGACTCCCGGGCTGTGGACACAACTGGAGGAGGATGAACTTACTCAATCTTACAAACCTGGGGAGGGTCTCTGTGGATCCAGGACCCCAACCCCTAAGGCGGGACCCCAACCCCTAAGGTGGTGCTAGTGTCCCTGAGGTGACATGACAAAGCTGGCCCTATGAGCACTAAACTGCAGGTGGCAATCCACTGGGATGGACTGTCACGGCCGGGGACACGGACAGGAACCCAGTAAGCAGGAAGGACAGAGCCCTGTTGGCAGGACCAACCAGGAATCCACCTGGCGAAGGACAAGAGAGGTTTACAGAGTCCCAGACCCAGCAGCACAGAGCAGAGCACAGAAAGGCGAACTGGGAGCTTAGAGACAATCATTTCTTCAGACGTTTCATCTCACCCAACAGTGAAAGGGTTGACTACATGGAGATCTGGGGCCACGGGAGAGAGGCCAGCCTGCATCCTAGGGTGTGGCATTGTATGCTCTGACCTATATCCGGTCCATGTGTGTCCTGTCTTCGAGGTGTTGCATGCTTGGCCAGGCCAGTGGGGACTTTGAGTCTCAGGTGCTCAGCACAAAAACCACCGTGGAGATGTCACTATAGACTCTTCCAGCTTTCGGGGAATGCTCCCCAGGTTATACCTCCTCCAGCACTGACAGTAGAGGCTGTGAGCTGTGCGAGAAAAGAGCCCGTTGCTTCTGCTAAGGCAGGGGGATGAGTTAGCAGTAAAGCAGGTCTGGCAACTCAGCCAACCCATTCTGAAGGGGCAACTGGGGCAGCACATGGAATGGTGTTAATTGGACCTTGCTGACATGGCAGGGCATATAGCTCAGGAGTAGAGCATTTGACTGCAGATCAAGAGGTCCCCAGTTCAAATCTGGGTGCCCCCTACCCTTTTAGTCACTAAAGGTGGTAAGGGAGTTCCAATTTCCTCTCCGCTTGCTGAATCTGGCTTTGTAGCAGGTAAAGAGTCAGAGAAGACCCTTCGGACCCAAGCAAGGCAGCTCTGCTCAGATGATGTGTTTGTCCCACTCCTCTGGTCTTTCCACTCTCCCCTCCCCTGGTCTACCATGCAATCCTGCTTGTACGTTGATCTCCTGGCTGAGGAAGAGGACTTTGTCCTTCGAAGGCAACCAGAGAGAAATCTGAGATCACCTACAGAGGAAGAATAGTTGAACTGCTGGCTGACTTCTCAACAGTTGCAAAGGAAGCCAGAAGCTAGCGCAGTAACACAAGCAATATGTTGAAAGGAGATATCAGCCAACTTAGAATTCTACTCCCAGCCAAACCATTCTTCGAGAACAGACACAAGCTGTCGGAGAGTTTATGGCCAACAGATGCTCACTAAAGAAAAATCTAAAATATATACTTTAGAGAAAAGTAAAATGATTCCATATAGGAGGTCTGAGATGCAAGAAGGAATGTTGAACAAAGAAATTGGTAGATATGCAAGTAGATCTAAAAGTCGTCCATATAACACAGTGTTAATGTCTAATTTATAAGGTGTTTTTTTTAAAAAAAGATAGAACTAAAATACTAGCTAACAATAATATTTTAGGAAAGGGCTCATAAGAATTAAAATGTCTTTATGCAGTTGGGAAAGAAGATGAAGATACTGATTAACTTTAGAGTTTTAAAATTTGCATGCAGAAATTTCTAGTGCATCATTTTAAAAGTTGTAGTTTTGCTGAGAAAAAGGAGGTACGGGAATGGAGGGTATATGCTGATAGTCTTGCTAAACACTCATTAATTCTAATAATTTATTTGTTGATTCTTTTAGATTTCCTACATAGATGACCATGTCAACTAAGAAATTTGAAATTTTAATTTCTTCTTTCCAATCCTTATTTTATCTCTTTTTCTTACCTTATCATAATGGCTAGAACCACCAGGATCATGTTGAAAAACGGTGTTGATGGTAGATATCTTGTTTTATTCTGATTTCAAATGAAAAGCTTTCAACATTTCACCATTAAGAACATGCTGTGTTGACTTTCCTGGTGGTGCAGTGGTTAAGAATCTGCCTGCCAATGCTAGGGGCCACGGGTTCGAACCCTGGTCCAGGAAGATCCCACATGCTGCGAAGAAACTAAACCTGTGCATGACAACTGAGCCTGCGCTCCAGAGCTCGTGGGCCACAACTACTGAGCCCGCGTGCTATAACTACTGAAGCGCACGTGCCTAGAACCTGTGCTCCACAACAAGAGAAGCCACCGCGATGAGAAGCCCACACACTGAAACAAAGAGTAGCCCCTGCTGGCTGCAACTAGAGAAAGCCCGCGCATGTAGCAAGGAAGACCCAACGCAGCCAAAAATAAATAAATAAAATAAATTTATTTTAAAAAAATGTTGTGGGCTACACTTTTTGTAAATGGTCTTTATCAGATTAAGGAATTTTCCTTCTATTTCTAGTTTGCAAAAAAATTTTTTTTATCATGGATCAATGTAGAATGTTCTCAAAACCACCCCTTTTATGCATCTATTGAGATAATAATATAATTTTTCTCCTTTAGTCTATTAACATGGTGAATTACACTTAATTGCTTTTTGTAAAATTAAAACACACTTTGCATTCCAGATATAAAACTAGCTTGGTCATGAAGTGCTATCATTTTCATATATTTGTGGATTCAGTTGTATAATAATTTATTTAATTTTGTGTACCTATATTTATGAGTGAGATTGGCCTATACATTTTTATATACTATCCTTGGTATCAAGGTTGTGCTAGCTTCACAAACTAAGTCGTACAATGTATACATCTTTTCTATGCTTAGAAAGGTTTTTATGCAAAAATAGAGTTATTTTGCATTAAGTATGTGATAAAACTCACCAGTGAAACCACCTTATCTGCATTTTGGGGGGGAAACTTTCAAATAACTGTTTTAATAAAATTACTATTTAAAACTAGAGGACTATTCATCTTTTCTGTTTCTTCTTGTGTCAGCTTTGGTAAGTTGTAGTGTTTTTAAAGTTCTTGCTAAATTTCCACATAACACAGTCGTAAAGTCCCTGGACTCTTAAAACATGATGCATGGATTCAGATTCTAGATCGTAACTGAGTGACCTTGGCAAAGTTGCTTAACTCTCTCAGCCTTAGTTTTGCCATATATAAAATGAGCATGATAATAGAAATGAGCGAAATAAGTACCTAGTTTGTGGAGTTGTTGTGAAGATAAATAAATTAGTATTTTAAAAGTATATAGAATAGTGCCTGCCACATGGTAAGTTCTTTGTACAGGTTTGTTAAATAGATTTAAATTTTTGTACATTATTTTTCGTAATGTTCTATGGTTATTATTTTAAAGACTGAAGCTTTTCATTTTCTTTTAATTTTTTAATTAAAACAAAAAAGTTTTCTGGCCACGCCACGCAGCATGTGGGACCTTAGTTCCCCGACCAGGGATTGAACCCGCACCCTTTGCATTGGAAGCGTGCAATCTTAACCACTGGACCACCAGGAAAGTCCCAATGCAGCTTTTTTTTAAATTTAATTTAATTTAATTTTTTATACAGCAGGCTCTTATTAGTTATCTATTTCATACATATTAGTGTATATATGTCAATCCCAATCTCCCAAGCAGTTTTTCTTTTTAATTCATGCTTTTGATTATTTTTGTCTTTCTTATTTTTCTTATCATTTTCACCAAAAGTTAATCAAACTTATTCTGATTTTCAAAGGCCAACTTTTGGCGTTGTTAGTCATCTCTGTTGCGTGTTTGTTTTCCATTTCATTGATTTCTGCTCTTCCTTGTATTTCCTTTGTTTCTTGTAGTGTTCTTTTTTTTAAAAAATTTTATTTATTTATTTATTTATTTATTTATTTCTGTCTGCATTGGGTCTTTGATGCTGCACGTGGGCTTTCTCTAGTTGCAGTGAGCAGGGGCTACTCTTCGTTGCAGTGTGAGGGCTTCTCATTACGGTGGCTTCTCTTGTTCTGGAGCACAGGATCTAGGCGCTCAGGCTTCAGTAGTTGTGGCTCACAGGCTCTAGAGCGCAGGTTCGGTAGTTGTAGCGCCCAGGCTTAGTTGCTCTGCGGCATGTGGGATCTTCCTGGACCAGGGCTCAAACCCATGGCCCCTGCACTGGCAGGCAGATTCTTAACCACTGCACCACCAGGGAAGCCCTCGTAGTGTTCTTTTATCCAGTTTTTTTCCCCTAACTTTTGACATGGATCCTTCGTTTATTTATATTTATTCTTCTTTCCTAGTATACTGCTCAAAGCTATAAGTATTCCTTTAAATGCTGATTTAGTATCTGTCAATGGATGAGTGGATAAAGAAAATGTGGTATATATACATATATATATACACACACACACACACATATATATATATAATGGAATACTATTCAGCCAGAAAGAAGAAAATCCTGCCATCTGTGACAACATGGATGGAACTGGAAAAAAAAAAAAAGTCAAACTCAGAAACAGAGAGAGTAGATTGGTGATTGCCAGGGGCTGGAGGGAGGGGGAAACGGGGAGATATTGGTCAAAGGATGCAAACTTGCAGGTATAATGAAGAAGTTCTGAGAATCTGCTGCACAGATTAATAATATTGTATTGTATACTTGAAAGCTGCTATGACAGTATATCTTAAGCACTCTCACCCGTCCCTGAAAAGGAAAGGTAACTATGTGAGGTGATTGCTGTGTTAATTAACTTGATCGCAGTAATCATTCCACAATGTATTTATATCATATCATCACATTGTACACTTCAAATACATTACAGTTTTATTTGTCAATTATGCTTCAATAAAGCTGAAGGGAAAAAGAAACTAAACAAAAAATTCTAAATTATTCATGATGCTTTTGTCTGATTCTATTAGTTAGTGAGAAAAGTATGTAAAAATTTCCCACTCTAATTCTAGATTTGTTTTCTTTGCTATTCTGTCAAGTTTTTGCCTGACATATTTTGAAGCTATATTATTAGAAACATAAAAGTTAGGAATTCTTATATCTACCTGGTAAATTCAGCCTTTTAGCATAAATTCGTGATCTTCTCATCTCTAATAATATCTCAGGTCTTCAAGTCTATTTTGTCTGATAATAATATACACCCACTTTCTTTTTGTTAATGTTCTACAAGTCATATATTTTTTCATTCTTTTACTTTCAATCTTTCTGTATGCCTAAGTTTTAGACGTGTCTTTTGTAAATAAAACATAGTTGGTTGTTTTAACTCAATGTGGTAATCATTGTCTTTTAATCTGGGGCATTTAATTTCTTTACTTTTAATGTAATTGCTGATGTTTTTGTATTCAAATCTACCACCTTATTTTGTGCTTCAATATGTGTCACTTACGTTTTTCTCTCCTTCTTCCTTTTTTTGTTTGACTGATTGAGATTTTTGTAATGCCATTATTTCCCCGTTAGTTTGAAAAATATAAATGCTATTTGTTCTATTTTAGTGATTATGCTAGAAACTCAATATGCATAGTTATTTTTCAGTCTCAAAGTCTGTGGCTAACCAATAGCATATCCTCCTCTTAGGTAATACAAACATCTTAGAATACTTTAACTCCACTTATTTTCCTCCCATCTTACGTTACTCCACATGTTGTTTTAACCTCATTATTGTTACTGTTTTATACAGTCAATGTTTGCTTAGATTTATTCATATACTTACTATTTCTTTGCCTCTTTCTTCCTTCCTAAATCTCTATCCTTCCATCCAGATCAGTTCCGAGCTGCTTAGAATATCCCCTTACGAATTTCCTTTAGTGCAGGCCTGGTGTTGATGAATTCTTTCAGTTTTGGTTTGTCTGAAATTGTCTTTATTTTACCTTCACTCATGAAGGATACTTTACCTGAGTACAGAATTTTATGTTAACAGTTACAGTGTTTCAGTACAGTCCCTCAGTATCCATAGGGGACTGGTTCCAGGATCTCCCACCCCAGATACTAAAATCCACAGATGTTCAAGTCCCTTATATAAAATGGCATAGTATTTGCATGTAACATATGTACATCCTCCCATATACTTTAAATCATCTCTAGATTACTTATAACACCTAATACAATATAAATGCTATATAAATAGTTGTCGGTGTGAGGCAAATTCAAGTTTTGCTGTGTGGAACTATTTGGAATTTTTTTCCAGATATTTTAATTCTGCACTTGGTTAAATCTGTAGATGCAGAACCCATGGATACCGAAGGCCAACTGTACACACAATTCCACTGCCTTCTGGCTTTCATTGTTGCTCTTGAGAACTCAGTTGTTAATTTAACTCACACTCCACTGAAAGTAATATGTCTTCTTTTTTATTATATTTTTAAGAGTTTCTTGTTATCTCCGATTTTCTGCAATTTTACTACAGTAACTCTAGGTATGGATTTCATCTTGCTTATTACGTTTGAGATTCATTAGGGCTCTTGAATGTAAGAACTGATGTCTTTCATTAGTTGTGAAATAATCTCAATGGCTGTCTCCTCAAATATTGCATCCACTTCATTCTCACCCATTTCTTCCAGGACTCCATTTAAATGGACATTAGACCACCTCATTGTAGCCTCTGTATTTACTACTCTCTATTCTGTGTTTGTCATACTTTTGTTTCTCCATGCTTTATTATGGATAGTTTCTCTTCCCAATGTTCCAATTCGTTGATTTTCTCTTTAGCTGAATCTATTCACTGGGTAGAACATAGACATATTCATTGAGTGTTTAATTTTAGTTATTGATTTTTAGATATAAAATTTCTAAAAACTCAAAAAAATTTTTCTAGGTTGTTCTCTTTTCAAATCTTCTTAGTCACTTTTTATGCTTTCCAGTTTCCTACTGAAATATTGAAGCTTGGCTTTTCTCTCCTTGAACACAGCAAGCACTGCCATTTTACAGTGCATTTCTGACAGTTCTAATTAAAAAGTCCCCGTGTTTAGTTATGTGATCTGTTGTTTCTGTTGATTTTCACTGATGGCATTTTGCTTCCCCGTGCACATAGTTATCCTTGACTGTGTGTTGAGCATTGTATTCAAAATTTTATTTGTAGAACTAACTCGAGGCTGGGGATAATAATATCTTCCTTCATTTGCTTTTTCCAGGGACCTGAGCAGCTCTAGCAGTCAAAGGACCTCAGCATAATGTCAAGGCTTGAGTTTTCTGGGCCTTTCAGATGTCACAAAGACCAGTCACAAATTCTTGCAGTGGCTGTTTTCTTTCAGTTCACCCTTACTCCTCAGGATTCAAGCCCAAAGCCAGAGACAGTTTTACCAGTGTCACTATTCAGGGGGGCCCAGAATTCTGATTTTTATCCCCCTAATCCTGGGAGGCTTCCAAAAGTTCCACTTAGCCTCTCAGCTGCCTCTTTTGGACTGAAAAACACACTCAGGGCCAAAACAGCCTGTAGTATGGAGCATTAACTTTCTGTTTCCCATCCTTTTCAAATCTCCACCTAGTATTTTCTGTCTAAGGTTAGTTCTTTGATTCTTTTAATGAGACGTTTTTAATAGTTTTCCAGCTTTTTAATTTGTCTTCATAGGAAAGAGTGTTTCAAATCACCTTATCCATTAAGGAACGTGGAGATTCTTTTGCAGGTTTCTTTTTACCATTTATACCTCTTAACTATTTTATCTGGATTTTTAGATCTTATTATATAAAGTAGGGTCTACTTTTAGGCGTTCTCACTAAGGAAATACTGACTGAGTTTCAAAAAAGAAAAAGTGGTAGGAGAGAAAGGAGGGAGAAGGGAGAATCAAGTGGTCCAAATCTGTGGTAGAGGCAACACCCTGAGAAATTCCCAGGGGGAGGAAAGAGGGTTTACTTTTGAAGTGGTTTTCAAATCTTTACAGTCACTTCTGGAAATTAGGAAGGAAGATGCATATACACCCTCTATACTTCTCAAGTGGTAGCAGCAAGAGCAAAGAGATAGCCTTCTTTCTGGAGATTACTGTAAGGTTGAGGAAATGAGAAACTGAAGTCTCCACACCAGCCATGAAGGACGAGTCCCCAGGGGGAGTGGGGGGGAAACTGGGTTAACTTCATCAGCCTCTTCAGAGAAATGTGACCTCAGTACCTCTTGTCTGTGTGATAGTCAAGGGAGGATACTTGGAGCTGGTCCTAGTCCGGACCCTAAATTTGTATAACAAGACATAGCACATTAATTTAAAATTCAAATGTGGAAGGAAGGGCCTGAAATTACAGTCTCTGTTTCAGTAATTGAAAATGTGAGCAAAGCAGGGGGCATGTGGATTTGAACCAGGCACCCATAGTTAACAGGAAAAGGCCATTGGTTCCGGGTCTTTAGTGAACCTCAGACTCAGCGCAGGGAGAGCCTCCTCCACACTCTGAGGCCTCAAGGAGGGTGCTCACTGTTTCACTCATTCATTCATTCAGTCAACAAACACTCATGGAACATGTTAGGTGCCAGGCCCTATCATCCATGTTGAGGACACAGAGACAAACAAAACATTGTCCCTGTTCTTCAGAGTCTTAGTCCAAATAGGAGACGAGCCCATGAACTAAAGCATTTGCAAAGGGTGGCAGAAGCCCAAGCAGAGAGCTCTGGGAGCAGGGAGTCGGAGCTACCCGGCCTGCGAAGTCAGGAGGGGCTTCTGGAGGTGATGGGCAAGGAGTTTGCTGGAAGAAGCAGCTGGAGAGGTTTTCCAGCCAAGGCAGGAATAAAATCACAGATAAATATGTGGGTCAGGTGTATCTGGAACTCAGTGAGGCTTGAGACTGATGTCACATATAAAGTGTGCTCATCAACCCAGGAGACACTGTGGAAGTCTGGTGATGAGTAGGACTCACTCACCACGACTGTCATTGGAGGAAGGCTTGTGACACACGGCACAACTAGCCATAACTTCAATTAATTAAAACCCCAGCTGTCTAATTGTAGACACGAGGAGGTACACAGGTTTGCCCAGGTAACATCAAGAACACCGCGTATACCCAAACATGGTAATGGAGTGCCCCAGGGCTGTGGGTGACAACTGCCTCTTTCCTATTTGATTTCTTATTTATTTATATTTACTTCTTATCACAGTTAAAAGTGACCTTAGCAAGGGGGTACCCAGATTTGAACCAGGGACCTCTTGATCTGCAGTCAAATGCTCTACGCCTGCGCTACAGCCACAAGCCTGCCTCTGCTGTGAACTGCACCTCTTGATCTGGGCACCTGACTGCCGTTTCTGGCCTCTTACAGCCCAGCTCCGGGAGCAGGCAGCCTGCCCCGCGACAGCCTGCTCTCACTACCATCACTCACTCACTCGCCCACCTCCAAACACCTACTGAACAGTTTCTATGTGCCAGACACATCCTTCCTTCTCCTTCCATTTTCTCTGGCTCCGCCTACCTCTGCCACCCCAGTTCCGTCTGCCCTGCAGTGGGCCATCATTGGCTTTCCCCACCTCACAGGACCGTGGTCCCCGCCCCCCCTCCTGCACTAAGGCGCTGGGGAGCAGAGAGGGCCCTGCACAGGGTGAGGAGCGGGGACGAGGGCCTGGCCAGGACACCACCCCGAGACACAGATGACCACCCCCCTCCCCTCCCCACGCCCTTCCTTCACTCAACCCCCTTCATCCACTCAACCTGCAAACATTGTGGAGAAATAAGTTGAACCAGCTCCGAATTTCATCTCAAGGAGAAAACTGATTTGGGGAGGGAGTGGAACACCATGATGACTTGCTTGTGAGCCCCGGGGAATGGAAGGCGGCGGGCGGCAAGCTCCATAGCCGTAGCCGAGGGTGAGCAGCCCTGCTTGGGCAGCGGGAAGGGCGAGGCAGGCAGGGAGGAGGCTGTCCTCTCACGAGAAAGGCTGGGCGCTGGTGTGGAACGGAGCCGGGGCGCCCCCTCCCGGCCTCTGAGGGAGAAGCTAAAGCAGGCTTCGACTCCCCCAGCAACCCTTCCTCACCCCACGGAAGCGGTCTCCAGCAACGTCTACGAGGCTCATGGGCTTTGGGAAGTAGCTATTTCGTCCAGAAATACTGAGGGGAGATCTAGTCCCCATGGGCTGGCTGGTGGCCAGTTTTCCTGGCACCTGAAGTGACCGCACACTTACTGTGCCCTCCTCTGCTCTCGAGGCCGCTGTGACCTGCCTCCCTTCATTGACCCAAGGGGGTGACATTTTCAGTTTCAGCTACAGCGGGGGAAGAGGGTGGCAACCAGCCCCCCAGCACAGCTGATGGAGGTGGAACTGGTCCCCGACCAGGTAGGTGTCCTGGGGCACAACACCTGCCTATATGGACCCTCTCCCTCACCAGGCGAGCCCAGGTCGGCCCAGCCTGGTGGGCACCTTCCCTGGCAGAGACCCGGCAGGATTTCACCGGCTGGCTCCTGCTTCATATAGGACCCCCGGCCCGCAGTCTCCACCCCCATGACACCGGCTGCCACTCCAGGACCCCCTGGGAAGAGGACTTGTTTGAGCAGCTGTGCTAGGAAACAGACCTGAGGGGCTGAAGTAGCCAAGGGCGTGCGCTCCGGGCTCGCAGGGACAGGCCCTTGGGCGGTGGGGCAGAAAGGAAGACCCCGAGAGAAGACACGCTGAGGACCGTCTGTGGGGGAGACCAACCCACGGAGACACTGGGGATGGGGAAGGCACAGCTCTTCCACGTTGTTTTAGTTAATTGTCGTTACCAAGAAAGAAGCCATAACTAAGCATAGTCAAATTTTTCAGTTACTCACGAAAGCAAGAAACTAGGGCTTTTCAGCCGGGTGAGGCGTGTTCTCGCAGAGCAGCGATCACAGGAACTACTCCAGTGGTGGGAGAGGTAGGAGAGAGGACCAGCCGGAGGCTCCTCTACCCATTCGTTGCACAAAATGCTCAAAGGATGCTGTCAGTGCTGCTTTATGTTGAGGAAAAACTGGCAATTTTTACATCGTCATACCATAAAACAGAAATATTTGGACTTTTATGGCTTCCCTGGTGGCACAGTGGTTGGGAGTCTGCCTGCCAATGCAGGGGACACGGGTTCGGGCCCCGGTCCGGGAAGATCCCACATGCCGCGGAGCAACTGGGCCCGTGTGCCACGTCTACTGAGCCTGCGCGTCTGGAGCCTGTGCTCCGCAACGAGAGAGGCCGCGACAGTGAGAGGCCCGCGCACCGCGATGAAGAGTGGCCCCCACTCACCACAACTAGAGAAAGCCCTCGCACAGAAACGAAGACCCAACGCTGCCAAAAATAAATAAATAAATAAAATTAAAACAAACAAAAGAAATAGTTTGACTTTTACACAGCAAATTTCATAAAATGTTTAATTGTTAGGTCATATTTTCAACAGTTAAAGAAAAGTGGTTTCTTTCTGAGATGAAGGGCTGGTGGTGTGGCTTTCAGTTAGGCAAGAATTTCTCAGATATGATGCCAAAAGCTCAACTGATAGATAGGATGTCATCAAAAGTAAGAACTTTCTCTCTTTGAAAGACACTGTTAAGAGAGTGAAAAGACAAGTCACGGTCTGGGAGAAAGTATTTGCAAAAGCCATAGCTGATACGGGACTTGCACCATAATATATAAAGAATGCTCACAGCTCAATCATAAGAATACAAACCACCCAGAAGATATATGATGGCAATAAGCACCTAAAAGTGCGCTCAGCATCATTAGTAATTGGACAAATGCACGTTAAAACCACAATGAGATCCTCCTATGTGTGTACTAGAATGCACATCAGAAAGACTGACCGTAACAAGTGCTGGTGAGGATGTGGGCAACTGGAATATTCATACACTGCCGTGCAAATGTAAAATGGTGCAGCCACCTCGGAAAACAGCTTGGCAGCTTCTTAAAACATGAAACACACTCTTAGTGTGTGATCCAGCTGTTCCACTCTTAAGCATTTAGTGAAGAGAAATGGAAGCATCTACCCACACAATTGTGCACGAATGTCACAGTACCATTTTTGTTAAAGCCCAGAGCTGAAACAACTCCAACGTTCAACACGCAAGGGAATAAACAAATTGTGGTGTACGCATAAAATGGAATACTTTCCGTCAGTAACAATGAATGAACTACCAATAAAATAAGCATAGACCTCAAATAATTATCTTGAGTGAAACAAGACCAGAAAAGAGAAAGAAAACACACACACACACACACACACACACACAGTACAGATGGTTCGATTCCGTTTATATGAAATTCTAGAAAATCTGAAAAAAAATCAGACGAATCTGTGGAAAGATCGGTGGTTGCCTGGGGTGTTGGCAATAGTCTAAGGAACTAGCATTTTACCTGGAGAGAAAAAGCTGAGGGGTGGGAAGTTCTGGGCTCCACTTTGGACACACAGGCCAGTTCATCTCTCTCCCACTGCCCGCCCCCCCCCTTCCCCTAAGCTCTGCGGCCTCCCACCCCCTTGCCTTCCATCAGCGGCCGCCAGCACCAGGTAGAGCATTTGCTTCCACACCTGGAAGGGGCGTTGGCTGCTCCTGGTCAACTCGTCTCATGAGGAAAACAAAAGAAAGCAGGAGGGATTCAGTCAAGGCCTTGGAGTCGTTGGCGGTCTGGGACGCACAGACCCTGGCTCTGGGCGTCCGGTGACTCACCCCTTCTCATCTCCCTGAGCCTCTCCGGGAGTCCGGCCCAGCTCCCCGAGGCCAGCTGAGCCGTGGACTTCAGCCTCCCTGTCTTCTGACTGCCGTCAAGCTATCTGCCGTCTGCACTACCCCCCACCCCCAGGACAGGGCCCCCACCCGCTCATCTCCTCCTGGCTGCCACGCTGTCTTCCAAGAACTTCTTTTCAAAAGTTCACACTTCTCACTGGCACGACACACTTCCTGGCCCCATTGCTGTTGCTGTGAGACCCCCAGAGGCTCCCTCGCCAGCCTGGCTGATGTGGCCTCTGCTCCCCCAGGCCTGAGCTGTGCTGGGTGACCTCTGAAGGCCCCACCTCACTACAGTCTCTACTCCTCCCTCCACCCCACCCCCCCACCCCCGCCCCCTGCCCCTCCCTCTGACCTTCTCTTTCCCACAGGTGCTCAGCTCTTCCTGGCTTCCTTTCAGATGCCAAGGTCGGCCACCCACCTCCACCCGCTGTGCAGTCGCTCTGATCACCTGCTGATCACGACAGTCACAGCCAGGACTCCTGCCTTCCCTCAACATTCCTGAATCTCCAAAATGGGTGCCCTGGGTGTAAAACAGAGCCCCCTCCTTACAGAGCCCAATACATCCCTGGCGGGACCTCAGCCCACAATTCATCAGGCTCCCTGCCTTCCTTCTAGGGGTGAGGCACCCCCAGGGCCAGTCACTGCTCTAGAACCAGAGACCTTGCCCTGCACTGAGGTCTGCACCCCCATGTCCAGATCTCATGGGGTGCCTTTGTCCTTGGGAAGCACCCCACAAGGACCTCGCCCGCCGGCCAACGCCTTTCACCAAACCTCCCTCTGCTGATCTTTGGTCGGGTCTCTGCCGTCCCAGCCCACTTCTATCATCCTGTTTGGGGAAGGGCACCCAGGCCAGTGGGGAGGAGGGTGGGAATGAAGCTGCTGTGAGTTCTGCTCTCTGGGGGACCTGAGTTATTTTGTGAAAACCAAATGGACTCCTAGCAAGCGGACAAAGTGAGTGTACTGTGATAGTAACAACAGTGCAGCAGCAGCAGCGCCTAGGGCCCTGGAGTCCGAGAGAACTGGGGTTGACTCCAGACGTGAGTTTCAATCGCGGTTTTACCACTTACTGGCAGTGGGATCACATTTAAGTCATTTAACCTCTTTGAGCTTCTATTTCCATATCTTGGAAGTGGGGAAAACAGTAGTACCTGTTCCTGTGGTTGTGTGGATATTAAATGAAATAGGTTACTTAGAAGTACCTGGAACAAAGTAAACATTCAATAAACATTCGCTCTCAGGACTATTAAAAAAATGTTACAAAATTAAAAAACAAACACAGCATCAATAGCACAGATTCTTTGACAAACTCCCTGTTCATCACAACGCTCCTTAAAATGTTAAAAATTGGAAACAACCTGAATATCCAAACTTAGGGGAACAGGGCGAGTCCAGGTGTGTCAAAGGGCAACAAAGCCCCTCTCTGCCTTCCTGGCCCACCTCCACGACCCTGGCCTGGCGGCACTGTTCTACACTCTACCCCCAGACTCGGCAAACCAGATGCTTCTGGACCGAAGCTACTGGTTGATTGAGCCGAGCTCACGTATCGCTGCATCTGTAGAGACCCCCGAGCCCACCGCCTCCTGCTCTGGTTCCCCTGGGGCCTCGTGCAAACCTTCGTCATCGCACACGTCTCTGTACTCCTGATGGCTGACTGCGTGCTGGGAAGTAAGACAGGGGCCAGGACAACTAGCATGTGGCATGGCAAACAACGTCAGCACAGTCGCACTTGGGCCTCAGCCTTGGAGGACTCGGTGATTCGCGCAGGAGCGGCCGAGAGCCCTGGAGCCGCACGTGCAGGATGCAGCCCAGCCTGCTGCATGCGATCTGCTCCTTGAGGTGACTGCCTGAGCTGGAGGTGGAGGACAGAGGCAGGTGGTAAAGTGCCCTGGGCATTTGCAGCTCTGCTCTAGGAAAGAAGGGATGTCCCGGGGATACCTGGGTGGGAAGGGGTGGGTGACAATGCAGTTTAACCAGGAGGCCCCTCGACGGCTGCTCGCCCTGCAGCCCGCCACGTTTGCCGTCAAGCTCCTCATGTCAAGTTCCTCTTTCAGTCTGCGTGAGGGGAAGCCATTGGAGCTTCGGAGCAGGAAAGGAACATGATCAGATCCACAGTTTTAGAATCTCACTCTGGCTGCTGCGGGGAGAACAGATTAGAGGGGAGAACAGTGCAGCCCAGGAGATCACATCGGAGATGGTTGGTGAATTGTGGAGCCGATGAGACATGGCCAGGAGCAAGAAGCGTTTTGAAGGTGGAGCAGATAGGAGTTACTGACAGGCTGGGTGTGAAACGTGAGGAGGAGAGGCAGGAGCCGCCCTCGGCTCTTGGCCTGAGCAGCTGGGCGGGCGGTGGCCCTTTGCTGTGCTGGAGGAGCATTAGGAAGGCGCAGATTTGGGTGAGGGGGGAAATCGGTAGTTCTGCGTGGGATACATTAAGATGGAGATTCCCATTAGGTATCTAAGGGGAGGTAGATATTCAAGTCTGGAGGGTAAGGGGTGGTCCAGGCTAGGGATGTGAGTCTGGCAGTCATGAGCATGTAACAGGAGTTTGAAGCCACAGGACTAAGCGTTAGACATGAGAGGCGAGGCCAGAACACCACCCTGGGTGCGCTAACATTCCGAGGCTGGGGGAAGAGGGGTACCAGACAAGAAGGCTGAGAAACAGCATCCCGCGGGGTAGGATGGAAGCAAGGTGCGATGTCTACAAAGCTTAGTCTTCACGAGTTTTGAGGAAGGAGTGGCCATCCTTGCAAAAGCGTGAGTGGCCAAGTACAGAGAGGGGAGAGAGTTGGCCTCTGGCATCAGCAAAATATTGACCAAATACAGGTCACTGATGGCCTTGAGCAAGGCTGTTTCTATGGACCAAGTAAAACAAAAGCTGGATCAGAGTGGGATGAAAGGAGGTGGAGTCAGTGGGTACAGACAACTCTTCTGAGTTGTCTTCGGGAAAACGGGAGTAGAGAAACCGGCCAGGAAGACTAGAGGGGTCATGGGATCAAGAGAGGCCTTTTAAAAGGGGAGTGATATTAAGGCATGTTGTGCGCCAATGACAATAATCCCATGGAGAGGAAGAAAACGTTGATGCAGGAGAGAGAAAACAGAACCGCAGTGGGGTCCTTGAGGAGGCAAGAAGCAAATATAATTCACAAGTGATAGACTGATCTTGATAGATGAGAACGAAAACATTTCTTCCTAACAGAGGGGAAGGCGGCTGATATGAATACACATGGAGACTGGTTGCTTGGAATTGGAAGAAAGGTGGAGATGGAGCTCATGTGATTGCATCCGTTTTCTGAATAGTTAAGATACTCAGCTACAATAGAGATGGGGAGGGAGGGTTGAGGATTTGAAAAGAGCATAGAGGGACTTCCCTGGTGGTCCAGTGGTTAGGACGCCACAGTTCCACTGCAGGGGGCATGGGTTCGATCCCTGGTGGGGGAACTAAGATCTCGCATACCATGTGGCGTGGCCAAAGAAAAAAAGTTTAAAAAAAGTTTTAAAAAAGAGCATAGGGCTTTCCTGGTGGCACAGTGGTTGGGAGTCTGCCTCCCAATGCAGGGGACAGGGGCTTGGGCCCTGGTCTGGGAAGATCCCACATGCCGCGGAGCAACTAGGCCCATGAGCCACAACTACTGAGCCTGCGCGTCTGGAGCCTGTGCTCTGCAACGAGAGGCCGTGACAGTGAGAGGCCCGCGCACCGCGATGAAGAGTGGCCCCCACTCGCCGCAACTAGAGAAAGCCCTCGCGCAGAAACGAAGACCCAACACAGCCAAAAATAAATAAATTAATTAAAAAAAAAAAGCATAGAAGAGGTGAAGTAGCCGTCTCAGAAAGTGAGACAGCAAAGGTATACAAGACTGCCCAGCTACGTTCAATGCTGACGTGAGATTCTGGTCACAGGTGAACTTCGTCAGCACAGTTGTATGATTTTCCCCAGCAGTGTTAGGCTGCTCAGATGTGGGCATGGAATAAGCGAATACCTGCACTGTGATTTTGCCAGGTGGGTACAATACAGCGAGAGAGGGCCAAACAGGTAAGAGATTTGCAAGAGAGTGGTTGATGCGCTGGGTCATGGAATCCAAGCTGTGTGGGCAGGAGGAGACAACACGAGGGGGAGGTGGGTGATGAAAAGCCAAACAGGAACAGGAAAGAGGACCTGACAAGGTCAGAAGATACAGGTAATGGTCAGATACTGTGCTTGAAATCAAGACCTCAAAGGTGGAAGCATCACTGATGATCACAGGATGTGCATCTCAAATGCCTACTTTCTATACTACAGCGCTGAGCTTAGGGCCACCTACCACCCACTGGTCTATGTGTCCCTTGAGAACAGGGATCCTGCCTCACTTTTCTTAATGATGCTCAGCCCTGAGCCTGAATCTAGTACATAGTAAGTGTTTAACAGATATTTGTTGAATGAAAGAAAGGGAAATAAATCCTATATGAACGGCTGTGCTAAGTGTCCCTACCTCCTCAAAGAGGGAAATGAGTTCCTCTGAGTTTAGGGCAGAACAAAGGACAGAACGCAGGCCAGGTGGCTGAACCACAAGTAAAAAATTCCAGGTAGCTCCTTACAAGTTAAATGTTCTTCTCCAAGCTTTTATTCCTTAGAGCCTAGTGCTGACACTAGGACTGTCTCCGTGTGCCCACACTCTCCCTGAGCTGCTTCAGTAAGGACTTCCTTCTCACATCTGCACCTGGGGAAGGTTGGGGCAGGGGGCTGTAGGGAGAAGAGACAGGATGTGTAAGGGCCTGTAGAGGTCAGACACACAGGAGGGGAGAGTGGGGGAGGAGCCCAGGGCTAGTTCATGCCTTCAACAGACATTTCCTGAGCCCCTACCATGTTCCCATCTGTGCCAGGTGCTGGGGACCCCTAGCTGATTAAGACCTCAATCTTGGGACTTCCCTGGCAATATATCTGCCAAAGGACAACGTGGTCATCGTCCTGGTTTCAGGCCGCCAGGGCTAGTCTCTGCACCCAAGGCCACGTGGCCTCTGTGGCTTGAGCTGCATGATTGTCTTGTAAATGCCCTTGAGCACAGCAAGAGGGAGGGAAGGAGAAGGCAGCGAGGGCTGAGGGTCTAGGAGAGGGAGCGATGCTCAGCCCAGCTCATCACGCCGTCAGGCAACAGTCTAGTGTCTCTCCTCCCTGTCTTGTCCTCCTCCAACCCAAAGAGTGCAGGGCCAGACAAGGTTTTGTTGTTTCAAGTTTCAATCTGATCACTGCCTCTAGCGATATCTGTTGAGTTTGTTTACCCAGCATCCATCTCTCCAGCTCTTTATTAATCCCCCATTTCTCACCTTTTCCCCCAAATACTCTCACCTGAGAGATGAGCTCTAAGGTTGGTCATGTGAGTGAAGAAAACAAGGGGGCACCCGGACTTGAACCAGGGACCTCTTGATCTGCAGTCAAATGCTCTACCCCTGAGCTATACCCCCAGTTACAACTGTCCTGCTAATATCATTTCATGTGCCGAATCACGTTGCGTTAACACTGACAGTCAGTGGCAGAGATTAAATTTCAACTGATAAAAAAAAATTTTAAGCAATTTAGATCAGAGAAGAAACTGACTTCCAGAAATCCAAAAGTTATCAGGACTCTCCCTTTTCTTTGCTTCCTTCTCAAATCAGCTTTAATCTCTCAAACCAATCTCTCCACGCAGCTGATACCCCACCTCCAGCACCTCTAGGCTCACATCTCCACACCGTGGTTGCCAGAGAGAAAAGGGCCTAACTCTGAAAAGTCCTAGAGAAGGCCTGGCCTGGCTGGGTTCTACTGCAACCAGGGGACAGGGTACTTAAGTGGTATAACCATTTCGGGAGTGATGTCACATAAGAATGTATCTACTCCCACTCAGAATACACGTCTATAGTACAGGGAGGGAGGGTAAGCCCCCAAAAGAAGTCAGGGGCAGCCAAGACATGGCCCCAGCGGGCCACCTCTGCAGCTCTGGGCCTCGCCGGTCGAGTCTACCATCTAAGCAGGAGAGCGACCTACTGCTCCTGCGGCCTGGAGTCCTCAGAGGCCCTCCACAGCCACAGATTCCTTGACGGTGTTCACTCGTTTATCCAACAAGTACTTCGTAGGTGGCTACTGTCTGCCTGACCCTAACAACTGCACAGTTCCCGGCCTCAGGAGCGGACAGCCTAGAGGAGCTGTCTGACACGGCAACAAGTGATACTAACATGGTGAGAACCGGACGCTATGGGAACACAGAGAGAGAGAGAGCATTCATTAGAAGCCTGACCAGAGGCGGGGGTCATGACATGCTCCCCATTTGAAATGGGTTGTGCACTCTGAGGGGCTTATTTAATAGACAGGGGAGGTAGGGAAGGAATTCTGGGTGAAAATGGCACTAAGGACTAAGGAATCAGGTGAAGCTCTTGACAAGGTTCAAGAACGGCTGGTGCACACGGCTGGTGTTGGGTGAGGTGGGAGGGGGTCCTGGAGAGGAGATGGCACAGTCTGTAGGCAGCAGGACCCCCACGGGAACTGATGAGCCACGTGGGCCCTGGGTGTAACTCCAGGGAGAGAGAAGGGATAGTCAGACCCACCAATGTGTTGAGGCTGGAGCACTGACGGCACGTCAAGAAGTTGGGGTTCAAGTCCTGATGCCGTCTCCATGTTCTGAATGTCCTCTCTTATTCACATCATAGCCCACTTGGCAGACAAGATCTTTGGCCTTTCTATGCCTCTGTTTCCTCATCTGTTAAGTGGGGATTATAAAAGGCCCTACAATTGTGCGGATTAAATGAGACCCTTTAGAGCAGGAGTCAGCAAACTATAGCCCACAGCCAGGGTACAGCCCCAGGAGCAAAGAACGGTTTTGATATTTTCAAATGGCTGGAGGGTGGAAATGGTACAGAGTAAATGCTTAATAAACATTAGCTGTTATTTCTAATAATAATAATATATTGTGACATGTGACAATTATAAGAAATGCAAATTTCAGAGTCCATCAAGTTTCATCAGAGCACAGCCACTCTCACCCATCTGCAGCTGCTTTCCTCTACTAGGGTAGAGCTGAGTGGTTGCAACAGGGACCAAATGCCCGTAAAACTAAAAATATGTACTCTCTGGCCCTTTTCAGAATAGAATGTGCTGACTCCTGACTTCGAGTCTTTATAGAGTTCTGCCAGATACATAACAAATACTTAATAAAAAGTAGGTATTGCCGGTATTATTATAGCCATGGGCAAACACCGTTCACTGGGGAGTCCGGAGTCTCTGATTCCCTCACTTTGGGGCATCAGCAGCTCCAGCTCCCTCCTCTTCCCAGGCCTACTTAGAGCTGACCAACTGCTCCTCGCTGGGGCGGCGTGAATGGCGCGCAGGAACAGGGTTGGGAACGCGTCCTCGAGGAGCACGCACTGATTACACTGGTGGCAGGTATCTGGCCGTGACTCTCGAAATGACGAAAGCACATAACTCTGACCCAGAAACGAGACTTCTAGAAACTTAAAGACATATGCACATATTTGTGGAATGATGTTTGTGCAAGGCTATTCCACTGCACCATTATTTGTAATTCCAAAACGCTGGAAACAACCCAATTGTCCCTCATCCGAGGACTGGTTAAATAAGTCATGGAACATCCTGGAGTCGAATACTAATAAACAGCCACAAAAATGGTGATGCTCTTCTCTTTATGCACTGATACGGAAAGATGGACAAAGAAGAAACAAAACAGCAAGCTGCAGAACAATGTATGTACGCACCATATAGCGCCACCGTCAGTGAGGAACAAAGGAGGGGAGAAAATATATTTGCTTCCATATGCATAAAAATTCTCTAGAAAGATATATGGCCAACATTAGATGCCTGCAGGGAGGGGAAGTGGGGGGGGGGGCAGAGGTTAGATGGAATATTCCTGCACACCCTTTCCTACTGTTTGAATGTTGAACCATGCAAATGCATTCTTTATTTCAGTATTTCATTACCCATCTAAAAAAGAAAGTGTAACAAGAACAGAAACACAATGTAGCCCAAGTGTCACCATTTCTGTGATGCTCTCCCTCACCTCCACCCCCTCCCACTGGGCATCTATCCTCCACATAATCATGTACATTTTTTCGTACAAAAAATAAAAGTTATTAAAACATTCACAATAAAGATACTAGGAGTGATACAGTTCCCAAATCCGGCTGTTTTGTGTAAATTATAATAAAATGCAAATAAAAAAGGATGCATACTTGCAATTTCTAGCACCTTAACTTTACAGACCACTGGCTCTAGCACTAGTGTGATAATTTGTTTATTTATAGGTATCCCCAGTAGACTGAGCTGCTTGAGAACAACCACTATGTTATATTTGCCTCTGAAGCCCCATCGTCGAACACAGTACCTGGTACATAACTCAGGTTGAGAGAATCTTTCTGTGCTGACAAACGCCAATCCTGACAGAGCGCCTTCTCCAGCTCAGCAGCAGGGGGAGGTGAGGCACCTCCGGCACCCGCAGCATATGCAGATCCTGGTGCCGCATCCATAGAGAGAGGAGGTCTGGGGGCCATGTCTGCAGCCTCAGCCTGCCAGCCTCAGCTCATTCCTCCAACCGCTAAACCGTCCACCCTCTGCACAGCCACCAGCAATTTACCAGCTGCCTTAGTCTGCTTGGGCTGCCATCACGAAGCACAACAGACTGGGGGCTTTAAACAACAGTAGTTGATTTTCACACAGTTCTGAAGGCTGCAAGTCCAAGATCTAGGTGTCAGCAGGGTTGGTTTCTTCTGAGACCCCTCTCCTCGGCTTACGGGTGACCACCTTCTCACTATGTCCGCACAGGTCGTTTCCTCTGCATGTGCCGCACTAGTGTCTCTTCCTCTTATAAGGACACCAGTCCTATTGGATCAGGACCCACCCTAATGGGCTCATTTAACCTAATCACCTCTTTAGAGGCTTTATCTCCAAACATGACTACATTCTGAGGTACTGGGGGTTGGGACTTGAACCTACGAATTTTGGTGGGGGACACAATTCAGCCCATAACATCTACAAAATTAATCTGGTCACATCATTGCCTTCCAAAAACGTCTCTTGATCGATAACTTTTTTTGTTGTTGTTGTTTTGTTTGTTAGCTTGTTATCTAGCGCTGACATTCTAAGACAGCAAGGCTGGTGGAATGGGTGACCTCACCAATTGGCGCCAATTTCTAAAACCCATCTTAAGAATAAGGAACAATTACTGCTCCTTTTCCCTGCCTGGGTTTGACACAGGGTAGGCACTTTTTTTTTTTTTTAACGTCTTTATTGGAGTATAATTGCTTTACAGTGGTGTGTTAGTTTCTGCTTTATATCAAAGTGAATCAGCTATACATATACATACATCCCCATATCTCCTCCCTCTTGCGTCTCCCTCCCACCCTCCCTACCCCACCCCTCTAGGTGGTCACAAAGCACCGAGCCAATCTCCCTGAAGCACACTTTTTGTTAAATGAATGAATGTAGGACATTCCAGACCACCAATATCTAATGGCCGCCCACATCTCGCAACACCATGCCAGATTTTGTCCCCAGGACTACAGGGTACAGCTCTTCTGTTTCTGTGGTGCACGCAGGCAACTTTGACACCATCATGCTCGGGGACAGCCAGCCTAGTCACTTGCTCCTGGATGCCACAGTCTCTTTAAAATTGGAGCATAGTTGATTTACAATGTTGTGTTAGTTTCAGGTGTACAGCAAAGTGATTCAGTTATACACACACAACGCACACACACACGCGCACACACACACACACACACACGTATATTCTTTTTCAGATTCTTTTCCGTTATAGGTTATTACATAATATTGAGTATAGTTCCCTGTGCTATACAGTAGATCCTTATTGGTTATCTATTTTATATATAGTAGTGTGTATATCCCAAACTCCTAATTTATCCCTCCCCACCCCTTCCCCACTTGGTAACCGTAAGTTTGTTTACTATGTCTGTGGGTCTATTTCTATTTTGTAAATAAGTTCATTTGCATCTTTTTAGATTCCATATGTAAGTGATATCATATGATATTTGTCTTTGTCTGGCTTACTTCACTTAGTATGATAATCTCTAGGTCCATCCATGTTGCTGCAAATGACATTATTTCATTCTTTTCTATGGCTAAGTAATATTCCATGGTGTGTGTATATAATATATACATGTATATATATGTGTGTGTGTGTGTGTGTGTGTGTGTGTGTACCATTCATCTGTCAATGGACATTTAGGCTGCTTCCATGTCTTGCCTATTGTAAATAGTGCTGCAATGAACACTGGGTGCATGTATCTTTTTGAATTAGAGTTTTCTCAGGATATATGCTCAGGAGTGGGATTGCAGGATCATATGGTAACTCTATTTTTAGTTTTTTAAGGAACCTCCATACCATTTTCTATAGTGGCTGCACCAATTTACATTCCCACCAGCAGTGTAGGAGGGCTCCTTTTTCTCCATTCCCTCTCCAGCATTTATTATTTGTAGACTTTTTGATGATGGCCATTCTGACCAGTGTGAGGTGACACCTCATTGTAGTTTTGATTTGCATTTCTCTAATAATTAGCAATGTTGAGCATCTTTTCATGTGCCAGTTGGCCATCGGTATGTCTTCTTTGGAGAAATGTCTATTTAGATCTTCTGCCTATTTTTTGATTGGGTTGTTTGTTTGTTTTTTGATATTGAGCTGTATGAGTTGTTTGTGTATTTTGGGAATTAATCCCTTGTTGGTTGCATCATTTGCAAATATTTTCCCCCATTCTGTAGGTTGTCTTTTTTGTTTTGTTTATGGTTTCCTTTGCTGTGAAAAAGCTTTTAAGTTTAATTAGGTTCCATTTATTCACTTTTGTTTTTATTTCCATTACTTCAGGAAACAGATCCAAAAAGATATTGCTGCGATTTATGTCAAGGAGTGTTCTATGTTTTCCTCTAGAAGTTTTATAGTATCCAGTCTTACATTTAGGTCTTTAATCCATTTTGAGTTTATTTTTGTATATGGTGTTAGAGAACGTCCTAATTTCATTCTTTTAGATATAGCTGTCGAGTTTTCCCAACACCACTTATTGAAGAGACTGTCTTTTCTCCATTGTATATTCTTGCATCCTTTGTCATAGATTAATTGACCATAGGTGCGTGGGTTTATTTCTGGGCTTTCTATCCTGTTCCATTGAGCTATATGTCTGTTTTTGTGCCAGTACCATACTGTTTTGATGACTGTTGCTTTGTAGTATAGTCTCAAGTGAGGGAGCCTGATTCCTCCAGCTCCATTTTTCTTTCTCAAGATTGCTTTGGCTATTCAGGTTCTTTTGTTTCCATAAATTTTAAAATATTTTGTTCTAGTTCTGTGAAAAATGCCATTGGCAATATGATAGGGATTGCACTGAATCTGTAGATTGCCTTGGGTAGTACAGTCATTTTAACAATATTGATTCTTCCAATCCAAGAACATGGTATATCTCTCCATCTGTTCGTGTCGTCTTCAAATTCTTTCACCACTGTCTTATAGTTTTCAGAATACAGATCTTTTACCTTCTTAGGTAGGTATATTCCTAGGTATTTTATTCTTTTCAACGCGATGGTAAATGGGATTGTTTCCTTAATTTCTCTTTCTGATCTTTCATTGTTAAGTATATAGAAATCATCAGATTTCTGTGTATTAATTTTGTATCCTGCAACTTTACTGAATTCATTGATGAGCTCTAGTAGTTTTCTGTTACTGGCTGCCACACTTAATCAGGGCTCTGGAAACCAAGTTCCTATCATGCAGCCGAGTCCAGGCTCTCAGAGTGCAGCTGATCAAAATGTGCCAAGGGGAAAAGGTCCCTAAGACATATTCCTAAGTGAAAACAGCAAGCTGCAGAATGATACACAGTATGGTATGCGTGGTTTTTAACCCCTTTTAAACCTTTTTCCGCACTACCTACACGTATGAAAATGCATAAGGAAGGAGGCTGAAAGGCTACACACCAGAATGACAATAGTGGAGACCCTGGGGAGAGGGCTGGGGATGGAGGGTGGCCAGCACAGAGAGCCCTTCAGCTTCATGTGCATACATTTTCTTGGTGAGAATGTATTCTTGTAAGAACACGTTTGCAGAGTCAAAAAGCAAACACTTCCAAAGGTTAGAGGCTGGTTAGTCTGTTCAGAGGGATCTCCAACCTTGGTCCTCCAATGTGGACCTGCCTCCGAATCCCCTGAGGAACATGTTGGAACTTCAACGCCCAGACCTCCTGATGGAGAACACAGGATACACCTGTCCTAGAATTCCAGTAAGAGAAGCCTGCCCCTGGAAACACAAGTAAATAAAGCAATCTGCACACACTCTGTCAGCCCGCAGGTTTGAGCCAGAGTGTGTGGAAACAGCTCCCAGGAGCAGGGCCTGTCCTGGGGGTTAGGCAGGAAGCACAGCTCTCTCCTAATGAATCTGGAAAAGCTTACAGAGAGGGTGGAATGCAAGGAAGTAACTTCTGAAACATCAGGAACCTCCCAGACCACAGGATGGTAGCCGAGTCCCCCGAAGACCTCATTCCTCTGCCTCTCAATGCTCACTCGAGCCCCACTCAAGAGCAAAGCCCCGCTCCATGGCAGAGCTGAGCCAGGGCTGGGGACTTCTGAACCCGGGGCCCCTCGACCAGGCCCTGCATGCTCTGCATCTCCCTAGGAGCTTGTGAACAGCCCAGTCCTGACACGTCTGCTGTAGGGGCCCAGCCCTGGTGGCTACAGGCTGACTGCGGGGCTGGCCCAGCTCACTCCCTGCCCCACAGAGGAGGAAGCAACTCCCAGGTTCCTGCAGTAACGGCATTCACAGAGACAGGTCAGAAACCACAAGAGCAACCCTGCCTGCCAGCCCCTCACTCGCTGCTTCTTTTGTCCTGCTGTCGTGCCCCGTCCCGGCGGGAGTCTGAAAATGCCACTTTTAGCACCAGTCTTACATGCCAGCCACTCAATACCCTGGTCAATACCTACCTTCTTCCCAGCTCTGAGCTCATGGTAACTTAATTTACCTACTCGAAGGACCTGCTTCAAAGGCAAGGCTTTCTTCCTAAATAAAATGTCAGAGTCTAGAAAGCAAGGAACAGGTGTCTTGGCATGATTCCTTATGTCCTGAGAGAACAGGGCTCCTGGGTTCCTGTCCCCTGCTTCAACCAGGGTAGTCCCACTTTGCCCTGCATTGTTTCTAGCTGTCATTTAAATAAAGGGTTCCTTGCCTTTAAAAAGCTTTGAAAACTGCATATCAGATCCAGTGCTATTATTTGAAAGATAAAGAAAACTGAGCTCCTATTTGGTTCATCATTCATTTAATAATCACTCATTATTTGTTATTTACACACGTGCCAGGCACTGTGTTAGGTGCTGGGGACATTCCAGAAAGACTCAGTGCCTTCCCACAAGGAGACCGAAGCCAAGGAGAAGACAGAAGGAAGAAGGAGCTGGAGTGCACAGTGAGGGGCACCTGAGAGCAGGTGCTGAGAGACGCGGGGGCAGATACTGGTCAGAGAAGGTCTCAGAAGGAGGCCACCTTCCCGCCCATGTCTGCCCTCAGGACTCTGCCTGCTCTACGACAACCTTCTCAGTCTCAGGACTGGGTGTCTGGTCTGCCCTCTGCCACTCCCCCAAGCTCCCAGGGCCATCTCAGGCCACAGTGATATGTGTGCAGCAAGTGGCACAGGCGCTCCCTGGGCACCAGAACACCTGGGCCTGCCCTAACCGTCAGCTGTGTGACATCGAGCAGCTCATCCCACTCTCCTCTCCCTCTGTTTCTCCAGAAACACGGACCCCTGACACCAGGCTGCCCTCAGCAGGCAAAGGTGGGAGGCCAGGCTCCGAGGGCCTCCCCTCCCACCTCTGCAGCTCAGGCTCGGTGGCGGCACAGTCTACGAGGGAGGAAAACGGGCCCGTGTGCCGTAAGCGAGGTGACGGGGCTCAGCTCTGCAAGCCTGGAAGGGAGACCGCGCCGCAGCCAGGGGTCTGGCGCAGGATCTGCCCCTCCTCCTGATGTGCGGGAGAAAAGTGCCGTGTCTCAGGCGGAGCACAAGTGCTCCCAGGCTCCCCGGCCGGCAGTGCAGGTGACCGCAGCTGGGAGGCACATCCCGCTGCCCTCACAAGGAGAGAAGTGGAATCCAAGAGAGACAGGAGGAGCCCGAAGTCACAGCCCAGCCACCTCATTCGACAGACGGGGAAACAGGTCCGGGAGGGGGAGTCAGGCATGCCTGGAAGTCAGCTCTTCGCTGGGTGCACCGTCCACTCTGCAGGCCTCCCGCCGTCCCCGCTTCCACATACTCCCCGCCTCCCGTGAGGCCACATCTTCCCTCTCCCCATAGCCTCACAGCATGCTGGACGCCCTTCCCGAAGAGGAACCTTGGCGGCCAGGTGAAGGCAAGTAAGTCATTTGTTCTGGGCCTCAGCCCCCTTAGGAGGGGAGAGTGGACACAAGCCAGCTGCTTACCTGCTCAAAGCAGTGGGAGAATCCGGGTGTGCAAGCTGGGACGGAATGGGGGCGGGGTAGCTTGGAAAACTTAGATCTAATTGTGTCTTTTTACACAAGAACGTATGCTCATGCACACCTATTCTTAATCCACAGCCTGAAGAACTTAATACTCCAGGACTGAACCTCCTCTTTTGGGCCTGGGGCCCACAAAGAATCCTTCATTCAGTAGTTGTTCTGGGGTACTCACAGTGTGCAGAGTACAGCTCGGTGAGCCCGAGGGCTGCAAATACAGATAACGAGAGGCCCTAGCTCGCCAGCAAGTGAGAAGATGCGTGTGTAAGAGCTGCCTCTGGTGCTACATGAAGGGCAGACAGTGCGGAGCAGAGGCCAGCTCATATTTGGCCTCCGTGAGACCTCGGGCAAGACAGCTAACCTCCCTGCATTTCATTTCATAAAAACTAAAAACGAGAATCAAGGATACCTTCTACCTGCCTGAAGACAGAGGGCCAGTCAAATTATCTCAAAGTGCTTCCAGCTCTCAGATCCTAGAGGCTCATTTGATTCAATAAAGGATTTTATTCCAAGGACTTCAGGCTTGGAAGTCGCCCGGGCTGGCCCCTTACCCGGGCTCACCTTCACGACGTGCTCGCAGAGCTCCTCTGCCTGTCTCCCAGGCTGCCCCACTCCGACTCTAAGAAGCACGTGGCCCCATCTTCTGCAGTCGCCCACACCTAGAAGTGCAGGTCACCTGCGCCAGCGTGAGTCACCGGCCATTTCAGAGAACAGCTAAAACCAGCTCCAGTCTCCTCTTTTCTCGCCCCAAACCACAAGGCACCACTGGCCAAACCACTGGGCAACCGCAAAAGCATCTCCATCATGTTTACTTCAGATAAAGGGCAGAGGCCAGTGGCTAAAAGGACTCAAGACCAGGGCTCCTAGGTTCTCATCCCCTCTCCTGAGTGCACACACACGTCCTGTGAGTTCCCCTACTTGAGTTCATGCTCAGAGGTCTTCCTGGAGTAGCAGGCACACCACTGCTGCACAGCCACACACTCCCCAACCAACTCCACGCCATCCGCCACAGCAGACATCTCTGCCGTGTCACACCTTCCTCCTGAGGTTTTTCAAGCCCTTTAAAGTCAACTGGTGACTAGCATTAAGCACCAAGAGGTCAGGCCTTGGCAGCCACCGGGCTTCCCTCCACTATGAGTCTGAGGACCCCACTGAATCCAAGCAGGCCCTCTCCACCCACACCCAATTCCTGTACCTTGCGGGGCTCCCCTTGCTGCCTGTTCCTCAGAGACCCTCCATGTTCTCCAGCCACCTCTGCAGCATCCCGAGCTCCTGCAGCAGGGTCCCAAATTGCCCTCCAGCGGACTCTTTATCTCCACAGCCATCTTCTCACAGTCGGCCAGCTTCTTCTCAGCTGTCTCTGTTCACCTCTCCAGGCTCTGAAGTCGGATGGGCCCGGCGTTCCACCTTCCCCACAGCCTGAATGGCAGCCAAGATGGCCAGAAGGGAAATCTCTGCAGACTGGATCTGGGCCTCTCGTTGGAGGTCAGTCCCCACGTGCCATGCCTGCAACTAGACACAGGGAGGTGCGTCAGCCACCAGGAAAGGGGCCCAGAGCCATTCCCAGCTACGGAAATGTCAGGATCCCCTGGAATAAGGGGGAACTTCTTCCAGGTGCTAGAAGGCCTCACTGGTCAGACCTCCAAACAGACCCCACCCGGCAGACTGTCAAAGACAGCAGACACTGACCCCATAGAGCTCCTGTGGGAAGAATCTTGAACCAAGACCCAGGGGTAATGGTAAATGGTATGGCAAAGCATTACCATCATAAATGGACAGTCAGTATAAGAAATTTGAATCCCAGCCCTACCACATAATAGTGGTATAAACTTAGTCAATTATTTAACCAACCACTTCACCCAAGAACACAGCCCAGCAGGAAAAAGGAAGTGAGTGAGATCCAGAAAATTTCTCAGGGGACCAATGTACAGACAGATTGCTATTTCAGTTCCTGGGTGTTCTAGAGCAAACCTACTGCCCGCATTCCTGGGCACAGAGGTGAGCGAGGCCCTGTTGTTCTGGCCTTGGTGATGTGATTTCTACGGCACTTCCACCCTGACATTTACTAGTACGTGACCTCCTAACCTGCCTGAGATATCAGGTCCCCGTGACCCAGGTGCCTTGTCAACCAGCTTCAGGGTTGTCTCCACACTAGGAGGCCAGGTCCTAGCTGCCAGGTGATGGAGCCAGAGAAAGTCAAAAGCCAGCATTTAAGAGAAGTCAGAAGAAAGAAATATTTCAAAGAATATCCTGCCACGGGAAGTGGAAAGTGTACCGTGTATTACTAGAAGTAATAAGAAATTCATGAATGCCTCAGTGGGGACAACTGACATTTAATGGAAACGTTCCTGGAAATGGAACTCTGCTAGAACTTGACTCAACACCTATCCTGCCATTTGAATCCTGTGCATTTTGCGAGACTGAAATGCACTGTAGGTACGGAAAAGCACTCAGGGAGCATTATATTGGCACGTATTATATCACTGAAACAAATATAAAGGCTGTGGACCAATGATCATAATGCCTATAAACCAAAGACTGTGATTAATCCAATTCTGTGCACCTGAGGTCCCCCCAACACCTTCTCCATAAAAGCACTCAGCCAAGTGTCCCACACGTGCTAGGGACTGGCCACCACACACTTGTCCCTTCCTTCCTTCACAGCATAACTGTTCCACCTCTGAGTCTGGTCTCTGACCGGCATAAAGTGTAGCCTAGAGGGGGCAGACCCCACTTCCACAGATTAGGGACAAAACAGCTTATCTCGCCATAGTGCCCTGTCACAAATCTGGCATCCAGAAATGTATCTAAAACCATCTCAAAGTTATGTCCACCAGGAGATGACTCCTCTGCCTTCAGAGACATAGAAAAATCTCATCTTGATAGCTCGTCACGCAGGCCAGGGATGGCCTCAAACTTGAGCCTGAGCCACTAACCAGAAGTCCTCTATGACGCAGACCCCCTCCTAGCAGCAGTAGGAGGGACACCCTGGGCAATTTCAGAAAAGAGTGAGCAGACACCCAAATACATCCTGATAGGAATCAGAGTTCACACCTAGAAGAGCTTTGGCAAGACTGCTGACGGGAGGAAGCCAAGGGCCTAGACTGGAGTGGAAATAAGGTCACCAGACAATAGCACTGATCTTAGCTTGGGAAAGGGATGAGAATGGGGTCACGGTCTCCCTGAGATGATTTTAGGGCATGGAGGCTGAAAGACAGGTCCAGGAGGGGGGCCCTGGAGTGTCTCTGGAGTGAGGATGGTCACAGCCCATCCGCCCCACACACCCACCCTGAGCCCCTGAGCCGGGTCACAGAAGGTCAGGGCTGGCGGAAACCTCGGAAACATTGTGGCAAAGTCTATAGGCGAGCAAACCGGGGCCAAGAAAGGAGAAGGGATTTTATCCTGAGACCTCAGACAGCTCCCCTCAGGTCCTTCGGCCTCAAGCGTCTTTTTCCTAGACCCTCTACCCAGGCTGAGCCTCCCCAATTCCAGGAGGGGCGGGGTGAGGGCAGGACATCCTCTGTGAGTGCCGCCCTCACCGGAGCCGGGCCGCCTCGGCCACGGCCCTGCACTGTCCGGCCGGGCGGGGGAGTCGCCGCCGCCGCTGCCGCCGCCGCCGCCGCCGCCGCCGCCGCCGGGCGGCCCACACAGGCCAGCGCCCGGCCTCTCTGCAAGCTCTCTCGTGTTCTCGCGGCCGTCGGGCCGGGCTGCTCCGGACGCGCGGGAAAGAAAGGATCCGGACGAGCAGCAGCGCTGCCCCGAGCTACGAGCTGGGCCCCACCCCGCCGCCCCGAGGCGGCTCCCCATTGGCCAGACCGGGAAGCTCCGCCCCCGCCCCTTGCGCGGGCGACCCCGGCAGCCCGGAGCCTGCCCCCCATTGGCCGGCCCGGAGGCCCCGCCCCCGCGGCGTGCGCCAAGGCTCTGTGGGCGCGGGGCAGGGGTGGGCGCCAGCTCCGTGGGAGAGCCCGGCGCGAGGGCCGCTCTCAAGCGTGAATGCGGACCCGAGCTCAGCCGAGCAGCCCACCCGCGTGGCGCGCGGGGACTTTCCGCACCGCCGCGGACTCCCAGAGAGCAGGAACCAGGTCACGTGCATGTACAGAGTCCAACATATTTATTGAGCACTGATGGGGCCAAGGTTTCACCACCGTCACAGTTCTTACGGGCCTTTTAACACCAGAACTCCAACTTTGCTTTACAAATGAGGACCCCGAGACCCAGAGCTGGGAGTGAGACTGGGGTCAGACCAGGCTCCAGCCTCCCAGGTCACGCAGCCTCCGCTGACTCATTTTAGTGTAAAGAATGTCCTTTGAACACCTATTGAGTGCCAGGCAAACTCACAGGGCCTAGCCGGGGGCCCGGCACACTGAATGCTTTGGAAGAAGAGGAGCACCACTGCACAGTGATTACTGCTTCTGTTAAGAGTTTGCGTGTTTACACAGGGCATTAAGCATTAGAAAAGCCTGGGAACTCTGAGCCCTGAGGCCTTCCAAGGAAACACCTGAGACTAGCTCTTGCAGCTGAGGGCTAAGCTCTCAGCAGCTTCACTAGCACCACATCCTGTCTGAGCACTTGCTGACAGCCCAGCCCTGACTGCGGGGCCCTGGCAAGAGCTGGGGGATACCAGAGCAGACAAACAGAATCTACGGCAGGGGAGGGGGGCACCTCTCCCAAGCCCAGAGGAGCTTTGCTGAGCAGTCACTGACATGTATACTCTTGCCCCAGAGATGACAGCAATGTTTCCATCTGCCCCCAACCCTGTTCAGGACTTTAGGAGAGGTATGAGGGTCAGAGGGGGGCAAGAGGAAGTGGCACAGCCAGGGACCCAGGCCTGAACACTGGACTCTTCACACAGTGCCAGATAAATAAGACAACAATCAGAAGAGCTGAGGACCCATCACTCCAGCTTCAAAATCACCAGACCAAGGGCTGGTTTATAGGGAGCACCCAAAGTGGTGTGATTTAAGAGGCACAAGAAGCTAGCTGCCATCAAGACTTCTCCATGAGGCCCAATGCTATAGCCCGAACCTCTACAGTTTGAACCTCATTGCTTTGGTAAGAATTTGTTCCACTGAGGTACAAAAGGCTCCAGGCGGATATAGGTCAAAGGGAAAGTCTTACCTCACTTTGCACCCGTGGGACCTTCCACTCACTCCAGAAAATAAAGGTCCTTCTTGAGTGATTCTGACTGGGAAGAGGGCTGGAGATCAACATGAAAGAGAAAGGGGGCCCTGAACTTGAAAGGAAGTTCGAAATCAGGCTTCCTATTTGTCCCGCTGCCTCTAAATCTATGACCCTGACAACTCTAAGGTGAGGTAGGATGCACTGGGGTCATTACCACCTTCGACAGACAAGTAACACGAGGATGGAGGTGGTTAAAAGATTCACCCAGATCTCCTGGCCTAACTCTGCCATGAGCCCCAAGTTCTAGAAGACAACCCCCTCCTTTAACGTGACACATCAGGCCTGGCAACCCCACAGTCCACGTGGGCTGACCAGCCTCCCTCAGACCAGGATCTTCCTCTCGGGAGGAACTTCCTGGGCCCGCTCTGCACCTGACCTCTCCCACCCCCCCAGGTGTCAGGTGGGGTCCAGTCCATGGAGCGTGCACACCCGTGAACACTGAGACCTTGGGGGAAATGTCATCCACTCCAGGCTGCAGTTCCCTGCCCTCAGCTGATTACCAAAGTCAATCATGGATGTGAACACCCACTGGGGAAAGGACCAGGAATGCTGGGAATCAGTCTAGGCCAAGGAACACACACCTGGGAAGACACCTGGTTTCCAGGGCAGCAGCCAAGGCACCCCCATCAACAGGCATTCCCAGGCTGGTATGGACAGTCCCGCTGCCATCCCCACACACAAGGAGGTGGCAGAATAATCCCTGCCCCTCAAGGAGTTCTTGGTCCCCTTTACAACCACACACAATACTTACAGAAGCACTTCGAAAATCTCCATAAAAAAAAGTTTCAAAATAACAGTAGAAAACTCAAATTTCCAGTGCCTATTCTTCAGGCTGTCTCTCCACTCTGCTGTTTCTCGTGTTGACAGAAGGCCAAGACCTCTGTGTATAAAATCAAACCGCAGGCTCTCCGTGTCTCGAACACCCCCTACTAGAAAGGCCATGGCCTCTGGTCCTGTTGCCTGTCCATGGTACCCGTCAAAGGCCCCCACCAAAGCTTGGCATCCCCTAAGCCCTAGTGGCCCCTGTGTAAGTCAGGAATGTAGAAAAGGCAGTAGAGTGACAAACTTAGGAAACGGAGGCATCTGGCACGCATACACTGTCATCAAAAAGGCCACTGCTTCCCATGAAAAAAGATCTCTCCAAAGCCATCGCAGAAGGAGGAACCAGCATCAGGCACAAGTGGAAGGGCTCCGCCGGTGTTGAGGTGGTCCTGGAGCAGGGGGTGCCCCGCAGGCTCCTGCCCGGTCAGCCCTCCTCGGAGGGGCTGGGCCGTGCCAGCGGCGGGCTGCCCAGGCGGGCGAGGGGAGCCGGAACGTGCGGGCCGCCCTGGCCGCGCGCGTGCGTCTGCATGTGGACCGCCAGGTGGTGGTTGCGGTTGAAGGCGCGGCCGCACTCGGGGCACGGGTAGGGCCGCTCGCCCGTGTGGATGCGCTGGTGCCGGAAGAGGTCCGAGGGCCGGCGGAAGGCCTTGCCGCAGTAGGGGCAGGCGGGCCAGCCCTGGCTGTCGCCGGTGTGCAGGCGCTGGTGGAGCAGCAGGCTCTTCCGCTGCTGGAAGAAGCGCAGGCACTCGCTGCAGTGGTACACCTTGGCGGCCGCCGGCCTCCGCCCCACGAAGCAGCGGCGGCCCTGGGGCCCCGCTGGGAGCCAGCGGATGACGGGGCCGGGCACCACCACCTCCCCCGGCTCCAGCGCGGGCTGGGCACGTCCCCCGGACCCGGAGGCCGAGCCGCCCCGGGCCTCCGCGCGCTGCTCCTCCTCCGCGTGGGTCCGTTGGTGAATGATCAGGTTGATCTTCAAGCGGAAGCTCTGTCCGCAGTCAGGGCAGGGGAAGGCCCGCTCTCGCCGGCGGGGGAGGACGCGAGGCGGCTCGCCCCCCTTCCCCGGTGCCCCCGGTGGCAGAGGGTCCCCTGCCCGCACCCTGGGCGCCGCCCCCGAGTGAAGCCGGCCAGAACCCCCGGTCCTGCTCCTGGGCGCTTTGGGGAGTCTACACTCTGGCTGGCTCGGGGATTCCCCCACGTAGAGCTGCGCAGGCATCATCTCGTCCTCAGATCGTGCTTCCGTCTTGATGACCACACCGCCACCACCTGGCAAATGGAGTCTGCGTTGATTTCAAGCGGACCACACCGCCGGCCCCCACCCCCCACCCGGGCCACAGACCCAGTCCTGGCCTCCGGGCGGCGTGCTCCAGCCACACCAGCCCCGCCCCCACCCCCCAGCCTTCCCCGGGCCCCTCCTCCTCCCAGCGCTCCCGGCCAGAGCAGGGAAACACTGCTGCAAACCCAGGAGCTGGGGTCAGGGGTCAGACCGGGGAAGCAGATGGGTGGGAAAATGAAAGGCAGACAAAGGGAGGCCTACGTCCTGTGCCCTGCGGCATGCTGAACATGCGGGACCCCCAAAGAGTTCTGACGACTTTAGTTCTGATCTGTGAATGAAGATGAGCCCTGCGGGCCACCACTGCCCCCAGACTAGGTAAGAGGCTTCGGGCCTGGAGGTGGTGGGTGACTTAGCCCCCCTCAGAGCTATGCAGCCAAGTAACAAATCCACACCGAGCGTCCACCACCTGCCCTGACAGAAAGCAGGCACGAGTCCTGGGCTTCCCGGCTGGGCCTCAGTGTGGGTCACACTTGACTCTGAGGTGGGACTCAGGCAGCGACAGGTGGTCTCAGCAGCAGCTCCAGGGGCCCCTGGCGCTGAGGAGGCCGGTCCTGGCCGCAGAGCCGTGCCTGGAACCCGGCATTCTCCCACCTCCTCCAGCTGCTGGCCACCTCTGCTTTCCTCTGGAGCCAGCCAACCATCCCCCAGGATCCGGCAGCCTCAGCTGCTAGACCGCACGGTCTGCTCAATGGTGACAGAGAACCCTGTCCGCTGCCTATTAGAATGAAAACGTACAGCCCTCAGCAGGCAACTTCCAAGACAAGAGTGATTTCTATTCTTGCTGAAGCCTGAGCTTAAACCGCAAGCCGGGAGGCCACTGAGGAAGAGAGCCCTTAACTGGTGAACCCCAGGGCAGCACCCGACAGCAAGACCTTGGGTTCTCTGCTCACCGCTCGCCCAGTCATCCTCACAGATTAACTCACGGCAGGACTTTATTTCCGTCAGAAATGACCCACTGTTTTTAATTTAGTCCTCCAGCTACAGAACCGTTAAGAGTCTAAGAATCATGTAAACTTTGAGTAAAACCTTGTTGCATTGAAGAGGCCCCCATGGTGGTCTTGGGCTTAGAAATTAGTGAGGGTCTCAGGCCCTCTTCTCTGTGAAGGCCAAGGCTCCCAGATCTCTTCATCTGCAGCCACACCACAACCCCAAGGCGGGCCCAGATCTCATGCTTGCCTCCCACCGAAGCAGGTACCAGGATGGAATGGGAGGACAGCTGGATCCCTTTCTATTGGGCCAAAATAGGCAATAATCGCTTTCTTTCTTCCTGCTTATCAGGAGGTAAGCCCGGTTTATAGAAAACACACAGACTCTAAGCAGGAAGAGCTAAATTTAAATCACAGGCCTCCAGACTCCAGCTGCAAGACGCGAGAGGCTGTGGGCTGGGCCACTTCACAGGGTGGCTGTGAGGAGGCCACACCTGGTGGCACACAGCTTGTTTTAAGCAGCACCTTTCCAGCCAGACCAGACCACGATGGGGGAGGAACAGGACCATAGGTGATCTGGGTCCCCAGAGCCCCAGGGAAGTAATACTTGGGGGGTGAGGGAGGGAGCCCTCAAGAGGAAACCCCTTACCAGGTCCATCATGCAACCCCTACCCACTCCCAAAGAGCCCCCGAGTTCCTCCGAGGCTCTGCTGTGGCCACGGGGCCTCTTCCCTTCACTCACCTGGCCCCATGCCGGGCAGGATGTCCCTGGGAGGGGAGGTGGGTGACTCCCCATCTGAAGATTCTTCCTCCCGTTTAACCGAGGACAAAACGCTAGTGCTGGCTAGTGATCCTGTGAGAGAGAGTCCCATGAGGGCCTTTCCCAACAGCAGGCTCCCACAGGGAGACCCAGCCATTCCCTAGCAGGTCCAGGACACGCTCAAGTGCCTGAGGCCCAGGAAGAGGGAGCACCGGGTTCCGTCCCAAGGGTGGCAGGTGCCCCACCCCACAGCCTCTGCTCAGAGGTGGGCGGAGACGGGGAAGACCACACCCCCAATTCCCATGCAGGTGGTGCTAACAACTGGCCCCTCTGCATCTGGGGGTCACCCTGATGGGCCTCAAAAGGACAGAGGGTTTGGGGAGGCCCCAGAGCACAGCACCGGGTTTGCAACAGAGCAAAAGGACAATGAGAAGGTCCCAGTCCTCTTACACACTGGCTGGGAAGGATGGACACAGGGAAGCGGGGATGGGGTGTCACCTCCAACTGCAGGGGCCCATATTCAGTGGGGAAGATGCACAGAAGTAACTGGATAGAAAGCAACCCAGAGACTGAACGGTCGGGCCGGCAGGAGGGGGACGCCAAGCCAGTACAGAGCAGTCTGGAGACAGAAAACAAGGCTCTGGGTTACCTGCCAAGTGCTATGCTAAATGCCCCCCGAATATACTCCATTTTTGTGACAGGATGGGCAAAAATTTCCTTTAAACGAAAGCAGAGAACACTGGAAGCGGTGACTGGAGCTTCACCGGTCTTCAGAAGAGGATACTCACTGAGGAGCACACATGCTGGCACTCTGCTAGGCATACGGCACGTACTGCCCCATTAACGGGATTGTCTTAAGAACCCTGAAGAGACCCAATGTCCCCCTCCTGTGCCCTTCCCCTCACTCCAGCCCGATCAGTGTACCTGGCCCCCAACATACCTAAGTAACCCATACCTTTGCTTAGACTGTTTCCTCCCACTGAAAATACCCTATGTTCCCAGCAAAATCTACCTCTAAGGCCCGTCTCAGGGGCCCCTTTTCCAGGAAACCTGTCCAGCCTTGCCCGGCCCGGCCCGGCCCCCAGCCACCTCTCCCCGCCTCGAGCTGCAGCACTTATGCTCAGTACCGCTTGTCTGGTCCTGTTCACACGGCTGCCCAGCGCTCACTCACCGGTGCTCGTTTCGGGTGGGGTTACTCTTGTTTCTGAGTCTTGCTGGTGCTTGGAGGCCTGACCTTCTTTTGGCTCCTTCTGGGCAGGGCTGACTGGGCTGGAGGTGTGCTCTGGGTATGGAGGAAGGCCTGGGGAATGCAAATCAGTGACACTACGGGCAACGCAGAGGTCTCCCAGGAGCCTCTGGGGAGTGGCTAAACGCAGTCACCTGGAGCATCAGGTCAAACACAGGGTATGATAATTAAGTGAACTTTACTGATCGTCTAGTAACTAGATTCTAGACTAAAACCTCCATATCTGAGAAAAGGAAATGGTATATATAGCATGTTAAGTTATCCGATAGTACCACACAGGTCATGACACAGCAGGACCAAAGGTCTGGCTTTTTAAGGACTCCTGGCTCAGAACAGTTCAACAGTAGTTCCCAATCCCAGGTCCTCCACCAGGCTGGTATATAAAGATCCCCTGGGGAGCACCCCCAAGATTCTTATCAGTTAGTTCTGGGTGCGCCTAGGAAGTATGCATTTTTAAAAAGCTTCCTAGGGGAGGGCGCTTGCCTGGTGGTGCAGTGGTTGAGAGTCCGCCTACCAATGCAGGGGACACGGATTCGAGGATTCGAGCCCTGGTCCGGGAGGATCCCACATGCCGCGGAGCAACTGGGCCTGTGAGCCACAACTACTGAACCTGCATTCCAGAGCCCACATGCCAACAGCCCGTGCTTGGCAACGAGAGAAGCCACTGCAGTGAGAGGCCCGCACACCACAACGAAGAGTAGCCCCACTCGCCACAACTGGAGAAGGCCCGCGTGCAGCAGAGAAGACCCAACGCAGCCAAAAATAAATAAATAAAATAAATTTATTTTTTAAAAAAAGCTTCCTACAGGAAAAGACATGAATATTTCACAGAATAAAAAATTAAAATGGCCATAAACAAACAAAGCTACACTGTTACCATGGCCAGACAGACACTACAAGAAAACTACAGACCAATATCCCAATATGAACAAAATGCTAGCAAACCGAATTCAGCAGCATATTAAAAGGATCAAATGTCATAACCAAGTGGAGTTTATTCCTGGAATGCAAGGATGGTTCTACATATGAAACTGGATCAATGGAATACACCACATTAAGAGAATGAAGGGGGGAAAAGCCCCACATGATCATCTCGGCTGATGCAGAAAAAACATTTGACAAAATTCAACACCCTTTTATAAAAAAACTACTCAAAAAACTAAGAATACAAGGAAACTACCTCAATATAATAAAAGCCTTAATAAAGGAAATTCTGACATGTGCTACAACACAGATGAACCTTGATGATACTGTGCTAAGTGAAATAAGCCAGCCACAAAAAAATAAAAAGAGTGTACGATTCCACTTATATGAACTACTTAGAGTACTCAAATTCAGGGAGACAGAAAGTAGAACTGTGGCTGCCAGGGACTGAGAAAGGGGGGGAGTGTTATTGTTTGATGGGTACAGAATTTCAGTAAAAGAATAAAAGAGATGAATGGTGGTGATGATGGCACAACATGGTAAATGTATTTAATATCACTGAACTGTATACTTAAAAACAGTTAATATGGTAAATTTTATGTTATATGTATTTGACTAAGATAAGAAAAAAAAATAAAGTGCTAATACACAGCTCAATATAGATGAACCTTGAATACATTATGCTAAGTGAAAGAAGACAGACACCAAAGACCCCATACTACGTGATTCCACTTACATGACATGTCGAGAATAGGCAAATCTACAGAGTCAGAAAGCAGATTTGTTGTTGCGTATGGCTGGGGGGCTGGGAAGGGGGTCAGGGTGATAGCTGAAAGACACAGAGCTTGTTTTTGAGGTGACAAAAATGTTATAAAATTGACTGTGGTGTTGGCTGCACTTATCTATGAGTATGATAGAAAGCACTGAATTGTATACTTTAAATGAGTGAATTATTTCTAATAAATCTATTTTTTTAAACTACACTGAAGTACTTACCTATTATGCAGACAAAAATCCGACAAGTCTGACCACATTCTCTAGTGGCAAGGCTGTGGGGAAAGAGGCCCTCTTTCACAATGCTGATGGGAATGTAAATGATACAACCCCTATGGAGGGGGATTTGGTGATAAATTCTTTAAAAATTGCATATTCATTTACCTTTGACCCAGCAGTCCAGCTTCTGGGATCCTATCCCAAAGATACACTGACAAAAATATGAACTGATTTATGCACAAGATATTCCCTACAGCATTATTTATATCAGCAATATACTGGCTATTCCCCAAATAATCCATCAGTGAAAACTGGTTAAATAAACTATGGTATATCACACCATGGAATATTCCATATTCACACAAAAAATTAGGAAGATCTCTACATACTGCTATGAGGTATTTCGAAGACAAATAGTATGGGGGAATACAAAGGTATCTATGTATTAGTGATATTTTCAAAAGGAAACACTGGAGTATAAACGAGAAGTTAATAAAAATGGTTATCTATAGGGAGAGGGAGGGGATAAGGGTGGAAATGAGACCTCCCTGAGTGTATCCTGTTAAATCATTTTGACTTTGCAACCATGTCTTACATGTTCAAAAAGTTAAATTAAATTAGAATTAAAAAGAGCCATCGCTAAAAACCTAAAATTAAGCAGGGGCTTCCCTGGTGGCACAGTGGTTACGAATCTGCCTGCAGGGGACACGGGTTCGAGCCCTGGTCCGGGAAGATCCCACATGCTGCGGAGCAACTAAACCCGTGTATCACAACTGCTGAAGCCCGCGTGCCTAGAGCCCGTGCTCCGCAACAAGAGAAGCTACTGTAATGAGAAACCCCCGCAATGAGAAGCCTGCGCACCGCGATGAAGAGTAGCCCCTGCTCGTTGCAACTAGAGAAAGCTCGCACGCAGCAACGAAGACCCAACGCAGCCAAAAATAAGTAAATTAAATAAATAAATAAAAATAAATAAGTAAAATTAAGCAGAAACAAAAAAAACTTAACTGTATTATCAAGTTGGTGGCATAACCACATAGAGAAAATAATTATTTCAAGCAACTTTAAAAGGCATTATTTTGTCTATTAAGTCCTGAATGAAATATGCATTCAGATGACAAAAAGAGCTGCAAAGAAATCTCAAATTTCAATTAGAAGTGTAATTGTTAGTAGTAATACAGACTCAATTATTTGAAATTATTTCCAAGTTATTATTATTCCAAATAAGATATTATAGGATAATGAAATATTAAGATTTGGATACAAAATAATGCAAATAAGTAATTATGCTAATATAGTGAGGAATTTAAGATGTCCATGTAAAAGTGACATACAAGTATAAAATCAAAGGACATTAAATTTGAGTTCTAAATATCATTACGAACTCATGATTTTTTTCTTCTCAAAAATATATATTTTCTGAGAAGGCCTAGAAGTAATGCCAAAAATTAGCAACTACTAGAACTCATACTGCAGTTTCTGAATACCATTCCTTATTGAAAGAAATAAAACTTCTTGGAGAAACTCTTATTCCAGGTCTGGGGAAGGAAATGTACAAGATGAAACTAGAACATCTTACGGTGTCTGAACTCCATCAAAGTTACATCAAAATGACCTATAGGTCAACTTGAAGGGGCTCCTAAGAGCTAAAAATGGGACAACTTAAGCATGAAAATAATGGCTGCAAAGGACTGCATGTATAAAATACTCAACAATCTATGAAGTCATAATAATAATAAAAAAAAAAAAGAAAGAAAAGCCCAAGTATTGGTCACCTTTGGAGGCGTCTAAGGAAGCAACTCTTCATTCTAAAAACTGATGAAGGGAAAGAATTAAGCACCTATCCTGCCTTTTCTGTACAGATGATATTTCAAGGTAACTAAAAGAGTTAGGGAAATTATTCTTTATAAAAGAATTTCAGGGGCTTCCCTGGTGGCGCAGTGGTTGAGAGTCCGCCTGCCGATGCAGGGCACGCGGGTTCGTGCCCCGGTCCGGGAAGATCCCACGTGCCGCGGAGCGGCTGGGCCCGTGAGCCATGGCCGCTGAGCCTGCGCGTCCGGAGCCTGTGGTCCGCAACGGGAGAGGCCACAACAGTGAGAGGCCCGCGTACCAAAAAAAAAAAAAAAAAAAAGAATTTCAGCTATTAGGTACAAAAGTAATGACCAAATTTCACCATTTTGCAACCCCTAATAAAATAATGAATCCAGGCAACGATCTTCAATGGCTAATAAAATCATTAGGTGAAAAGTTGACGGGGAACTTTATAACAGAAGGATAAGGCTCACCATCAGAAAAAGAAAGGCAACTGGGTAAGACCTGAAGCCATAGGCTCCTAGTAGAAAACACAGGCGGTAAGCTCTTTGACATCAGTCTTGGCAAGGACTTTTTGGATTTGACACCAAAAGCAAATATAAACAAGAGAGAATACATCAAACTAAAAAGCTTCTGCACAGCAAAGGAAACCATCAACAAAGTGAAAATGCAACCTACTGAATGCGAGAAAATATTTGCAAGTCATACATCTGATAAGGGGTTAACATCCAAAATATGTAAAGAACGCACACAACTCAACAGCAACAAAAATCCAATTACAAAACGGACAGAAGATCTGAATGGACATTCTTCCAAAGAAGACATACAGACGGGCAACCGGCACATGAAAAGATGCTCAACATCACTAACCATCAGGGAAATGCAAATCAAAACCACAATGAGATACCACCTCACATCTGTTAGAATGGCTATTATCAAAAAGACAAGAAATGACAAGGATGTGGAGAAAAGGGAACCCTTGTACCCTGTTGGTGGGAATGTAAATTGGTGCAGCCACTATGGAAAACAGTATAGGGGTTCCTCAAAAAACTAAAAATAGAACTACCATATGATCCAGCAACCCCACTTCTAGGTATTCTTTCAAAGAAAACAGAAACACTAACTCAAAAAGATATCTGCACCCTGATGCTCACGGCAGCACTATTTATATACAGTAGCCAAGATATGGAAACAACTGAAGTGTCCACTGATCAATGAATGCATAAAGAAAATGTCACATATACATACAATGGAATATTATTCAGCCACAAAAAAGAATGAAATCTTGTCACTGGCGACAACCCTGACGACATTATGCTACGTGAAATAAGTCAGAGAAAGACAAGCATTGTGTGATCTCACTCATATGTGGAATCTATTAAAAACAAAGACAGAAAAATGAGGTCATAGATACAGAGAACAGATTGGCGGTTGTCAGAGGTGAGGGGTGGAGGTAGGTGAAACGGGTGAAGGGGGCTAGGGCGCGGCCCACCCTGGGTTAAGGGCCTGCGCTCCGTCCTGGCCTCACAGCTCGGAAGCGCAGGAGGCTGGGGACATGAATGGTCTGTCCCCAGCCACGCCCCCATCTTGCCCCCACTCACCAGCGCCCAGCCTCCTTGGGCGTGCTTCCTCTCTGTCACTCCCCTCCTCCCGGCCCCTCGGGCCTTCAGGGCAAGGCTCCTCTCCCCTCTCCATCCGGGTGAGGATATCCGGTTTGGAGATGGCATAATCTGCACACAGAACAGAAGCAGCTGGGTCAGGACTGCACACCCACCATGCAGTTGCCCACAGAGATGCAGAGACCCCCAGAGGAACAGAAGCCAAAGCCAAGACCCAGACCGCAGGAGACCCATCTGTGCACCGAGGCCCAGAGCGCCGCCTACACAGCCTTACCCAGGGAGACCAGCGTCTCGTAGTTGCCCCGCATCACGTGCTTGTACAGCTCCTTCTGCCACTCATCCAGTTTGCCCCACTCTGGCTCAGAGAAATACACGGCCACATCATCAAAGGTCACGGGCACCTGGAACCACAGTGTCACGCACGCTCACCCGCACGCTGACGGGCACGGGCTGTCCCACCCCCGGCGCCCAGGGCTTACCTTGGGGGCCTCGCCCTTGCTGCCCGGGGGCAGCCGCAGGATCCAGAAGTTCCTGTTCCTCAGCAGGTTCTCCACGTTCTCCAGCCGCCTCTGCAGCAGCCCGTACTCCTGCAGCAGGGTCCCCAGCACTGCCCACTTGCCCTCCAGCTGGTTCCCCAACTCCACGGCCGTCTTCTCGCAGTCGGCCAGCTTCTTTTCGGCCTTCCCTGTCCGCCCCTCCAGAGTCAGCAGGCGGGCCAGGCAGGAATCCACTTTCTTCTCCAACGCCTGGATGGCGGCCACCACCGTCCACAGCGTGATCTCCGTGGAGTAGAGGTATGAGCTCTTCTCAGCAGCCAGCTGGGGTGATGGAGAAGGCGTCAAAGGCCTTTCATCCCCTGTTTGCTTGTCCCTCTCTGGAGCCTGTCCACAAGAGAAAAGAGAGATGTTATCAGAATTATCCAGTCAAAATGTCCATCTCTAAAAGAAACCTCAGAATGGCACCTGACCAGGTGAAGCCCCATCTGGGATCCTGAGGACCAGTCAGGCAGCCGGGGATGGGGAGGGGGGACATCCAGCCTCTAGGACAGGAAACACTGGCTGGACCAGGGTGTTAGCAAGTGGGAACAGGAGGAAAGGCATGGCCAAAGCGGGAAAGCATCTGTGGCCTCACACAGGTGACTTCCTTTCCGGGTCTCAGTCTCCTCCTCCGAAACTCAGAAGTTCTGCAGTCAAACAACCAGAGTGCAGCTGGCAGCTCCACTACTCGCGAGCTGGCTGCCTTTGGCAAGGTTTGTTAAGCATTTCAACTTCAATCCCACATCCATAAAATGGGAGTAGTAACAGTGCCTACATGATAGGATTGTGAGAATTGATGGTGCAATCTTTGTAAATAGCACTTAACAATGTCCAGCACATGGCAAATACTCAATAAATGTGAGCCCTGTGTTGTTGATCATGAGGGGGATGATGACGATGGTGGCTCTGGCTCAGGGATGCAGCAGTTCACATGGCCTTTGTCCTCCACCTCTTTCATTACAATGTCCTTCAGCATCTCGGAAAAGAGCTCCTGCAGTGCCTCAGCTTACCTTGGTGCCTGATGACAAGGTCTCAGTCCCAGTTCATCTCGCTGAAAGCTTTGTTGGAAAGGCGAATTGACACTTCATCCTTTCACTGCACTCATCCTCATGGTCAAATCACCATCAAGTCCTATCCGTGTAACTTCTGAAACTATCTCAAATCCATCCTCTTTTCTCCTTCTCTGCCATGACTAGTCAAAATCCCAATCATCTTTCCCCCAAACCACTGCAATCCTGCCCAGCTGGTTTCCCCAGTTCGCCCTTCTCCCCCCACAGTACACTTTCCACAGGGTGATCAGTAATCTTTTAAATACACAGACTAGATCATTTTAGTCCCCGATCAACAGCTTCCCGTGTACCCAGAATAAAACCTAAACTTCTTATCGTATCCCAGCCTACCTCCCTGACCTTATATCCTCCTGGGTATCAACTACACTCCAGCTACCCTGGTCTCCTTGGATTCCTGTGATGCACCCAGCTCTCTCCTCCACCTTTCTGTTAGCTCTTCCCACACCTCTCTGTACGCCTGGCTCCCTCGCGTATAAGGCTCCAGCTTAAACACTGCCTCAAAGAGACCTTCGCCGATGGACACATCGAACATAGGCCCCCTGCTAGTCCCTTCCTTCACAGCACTAATAATCTATGATCGTGTCATGTGTATGCCTGTGTTATGGTTTGCTTCCCCCATGAGAACATAAGCTCCATGATGACGTAAGCTTCTAAAAGACTGCCTCATTCATAGAAGACGCTCAATAAATGCCTACTGAATGAGCGACTGACTAAACAATTAAACAACACATTCATTCAATAACAATTACTGAACATCTGTCATAGTAAAGGAGCAATGGGGATGCAGAAAAAAAATATGTGGTTCTTCCTTCTCCTGGAGAAAAGTTTTGTACAAAAATAGTCATAATAAATTAAAGAACAGTGTGATACCATGGGCTATCGAAAGTTGAGGGCAAATCTGTCCTGTTTGAGGAGTTTCTTGGGATCTCAGGTGCTACAAGACAGCAGAGGAAAAGGGGCGGGTGGATAAGAATGGTCAGAAAGAGTACTGAGAAAGTGGCCCTGGGCTAAGTGGGAGCTGAAAAGGTCACTTGTCCCCCTACAGAAAGGCCTTCCTGGGGGCCATAATCCCCAAGAACTCCCATCCTCTTCTCCCTTGCACTCTGAGGACCCTTAAAAAAAGCACACACCAAACTCACTGGTTAAAGAGGAGAGAAAAGTTCCTCCTTAAAAATCATCCACAATAATCAGCATCCAGAAAGATCACGGCTTCAAACACTTTATTAAGATGTATTAATAATAGATACCGTTTATTAAGCTCTTTACAAATGTTTTTCGAGTATGTCAAAAAAGGACAGATTATTTTCTCCGAATTGGACACACTGCACATTATCAGCCAACATTGTAACATCTGCTAAACTAATCTTAAAAACAAACAAACAACAAAAGCACCACACCTACAATCCCGCCAGTAAACAGCACTCAACACCTCTTAGGTGTCAGAAGAACACTTGGGCACCTTAATGGGGGTGTAACTCCGGAGCCCCTGGTGGGCGTCAGGCTCTGGCCTCTACTAGGTGGGCGACTTCGGACCGCTCCCCGCCCCGAGCCCCAGACTTCGGTCGTCAGAACCGAATGGGGCCGGCGCCCCTGCCCCCCTGCCTGCCTCCGGGGCCGCCGGACCTCCAGTGAGACAATGGACGGGGCGGGGAAACAGCCATTCGGTTCAAAGACGAGGGCTTGTCATCTTAAGTGTAACTAGAAAGCCCGGCCTGTACCCCGACGTCGGGGCCGTCCGCCCGCCGCGCCCGGCCTCGCGTTTGGGCCGCCCGGCCGCTCGGACGAGGCGGACGAGGGCGGCCAGACGGCACGAGAGGGCCCGAAGCGCGGGCCTGGGCGGAGGCGGCGCGCGGGCCGCTCGGGCCGCCCGACCGAGACCCGCGCGGGACCACGCGGCGGTGGAGTCGGCGGCCTGGCCGGGCTGGGCGTCCGCGCGGGGGCGCTTACCGGGGCAGGCGCCTCTTCGGCCATGGCTACCCGCGTCCTTCTCCGGGCGGCTCTCCTCAGGCCCGGTTTGTCGGGCCCGGCGCGGCGCTGCGCGGCGGCGGAGGCGGAGCTGAGCCGCCCAACCTCGGAGCTACTGCCGGGCGGCCGCGGGCTGCGTCCGAGCCACGTGCCCCGCCGGCCCTTTAAACAAGAGCTGCGCTCGCGGCCCTGCCCGAGGGCGCGCACAGCGCCCCCTGCAGCTCGAAGGACCGCACGCCCGCGGCCCGCGGCCTTCTGCGCCCACCCGCCCCGGCGGCCGCGGGGGTCTCCCGGGGGGGAGCGGTGTGCCCGCCCCCTCCTGGGCCGCGGTAGTCGACGCTGGGCCTCACGCGCCGCGGGGCCCTCCAGACGGACTCCCGTCGGGCGGAGGCGACCCTCGGGCCTGGGCCGAGCACGGTGGGACCCTAACCCCTCTCCGGGGTGCTGGGGCAATCCAGTCAGGGAGCTAATAAAGGAAACGCGCAGGAAACTTCGAAGCTTTGGGGGAAGAAGGTCAGTCATTGCTGGGTAATCTCAAGTGTATGCACTTGATTTGCCGTTTGAACACCTCTAATGGACCCAAAGTGACTATACATTTTGCCCGGGAAAAGCCAGGGGGGGTGGGAGGGATCGATAAGGGTTTTTAAACTTTATTAGTTTTCCAGAACAAATAGAAAGACCTCGGGAAAATTTTATTTCCTTAAAAAAAAAAAGCCCCACCTCCCTCCCCAAACCTCCCTTTGGGGACCCTGGGTCTCCTCGTCCTTCCCTGGGGCCCACCTTCCCAGCATCCTCCATAGAGTGCTCTGAAGCCCTCTTTGCCACGCCCAGTCTTCACGTGCGCATCAGCCACCAGCTGGGGATCCTCTGCAGCAAGAGCAAATCCATCACTAATTCAGGCCCTGAGGCATCTTGAATAAACGACTCAATCTAGGACCTATTTTCCTCATCTGCAACCCACCGAGCCTTGCTCTGGAAAACCAGTTAATCACTGAATATTTAACTTTTATTTTCTATCTTTTCTGCATTTCCCAATCATCTCATTCTTTGTCCAGCAAGCCCGGAAATTCTTCCCACTAGAAATTACTCTGCAGTTTTGTTTCTTTGTGTGTATGCTTTGTTTTTGTTTCTTTTCTTAGTATTTTTCTCTTGGGAGGGAGGGAGAAAATGATTTGCCCATGTATTTGATCCAAGCAAAAGTGTGGTCAATCAATATAATAACATAAGTAAACTGATACCTTCTCCAAGTAAGGTGCACCCGTAGAATTTGGGGCAAGGTTAGGAAGTGTTACTTTAAGGTAACGAGAAGTCAAATCAATATATGGCATTGTTTATTGTGGAAATCCTTGTTGAAGTAACCTGACCTTAAGACAGTTTGCAAGCTTGTGCTGAAGACAGGAAGCGCATCCCTTGGGTCTCAGCAGGGGTAAGACCAGTATATTAAGGATTATAAATTTCTTATAAATTGATAAGTTGTGATCTCATAAAGTAAGAGTTAATGTCCAAGGCAAACAGAAAGAGTCTGGAAAATGGATTGGAGAGGAAGATGCTAGTATTAAGCTTTGTTCAGGGAAAAGTGCTCTAATTTTTGACAGCTGGTCCGAGTTTTTTAGAAGAGTTTCTGTAAGTCAGTATTCAAACTTCAGTGTGCATCATGCTCTCCTGGAGTGCTTGTTAAAATACGGACTGTTGGGCACCGGTCTCAGAGTTTCTAGGCCTGCGGCTGGAGTGGGTAGGAGTCCAGAATTTCATTTCTAACTAGTTGCCATGAAATGCTGATTCTACTGGTTGACCGATCACACTGCCCTGTGCATTAGCTCCCAGAGCTGCCTCTCATTCCCATGCTCTAACTTTATAAACATATTGAACAAAAAATACAGAAACCTGACACCATGATGTGGTTTCCACAGCAGACCAGCCTGCGTGTCAGGCCAGGTGTAGCTCTAATATAAATTAAAATTACTTGCATCCTTCGTTATTAATCTGTCTCCTGTGGATTTGCTCTTTTTTAGATCAGGCCTCCAGGGCCTGAACACCTCTGGGTGCGTTGACAACACTGGATTTCCAAAGTAGAGGCACAGACCCTGCAGGGACAGGGGTGACTCCACCCAGGTGCAGCCCACTCTGAGACAGTTGGCCATCGGCCTGTGCTGCAGAAGGTGGGCTGGTCAGGTGAGGGCCACTAAAACAACACCTTAGGGTCACGTAGGGTTGGGGGGTGGTCAAGATACTCAAGTGCTAGTGCCCTCAGCCAGGAGATGGGGCAGCTCAGAGAGAATTCCTGTGGCCCCCTCACCCTACCTTTAGATTAGAAAGTGGACCCACCCAGAATTGTAAAGCGGTAGGAGGGGAAGTATTAGCAGAGGGAGACCAGAAGTATAACCAAATCCCCCTTCCTCCACGAAGCCCTCCCTAGTTCAGACAGCACTGAGCTCCCTATCCTGTGAATTCCTGTTATACCTGTTCATTCAGTAAACGTGCGGTGACCATCTATGTGGGAAGCCCCCATGCTCAGAGCTGTGGAATCTGGATACAATTAAGACCTGGTCCCGGCCTTCAAAGAGCATCGCCTCCTGTTGACTCCACCTCGGTGATCTTGTCCATCACTCTTCACGCTGAAGCTGCACCCAGTCAGATCCTCACTGGCTCTTGCTGTTCTCACTCAAAAACCTTCTAACATATCCCCCACCCCGGCAACAACAAAAGCATGCTGTACCTCTTCTTAGGTTAATAGTCCCAAATCGCAGCTAGATTCAGGTCACCCTTTTGCTCAAAACTCTCAGCTCCCCATTACCAACTCAATACAATCCAAACTCCTTAGTCTGACCCCAACCTCTCTTTCCAACCACGTCCCCCTACTCCCCTCCTCCCACCCCACCCTCCAGCCAAGTCGAATGAATTGGTGTTTATTGGTACATGCCCCATAAGGTCTACTTTGGTCATGTCTCTCCTTTTTAGAATGTCCTTCATCTCATCCTTAAAGGTCCAGCTCAAATGTCATCTCTCATAAAGCCTTTCCCAATGTCCTGCAACTTGAATGTAATTGTTCTCTTACAGAATTTTAGCTTCATTTTCTATCTTCTATTAAAGTCCCTTGACAGCCTGTGAGCCCAAGAACAAAATCTTATTTAACCTTTTATCCCTCCCTCTGTAGACTCTGCACATGGAGGCTACTCAGATATTCACGAGTGAACAAAATCTAAGGCTATGCAAAGGTACAGTACAAGAAGGGAACAGATTTCCACCCCAGTGTTCACAGCAGTATTATTTACAATTGTCAAGATATGGAAGCAACCTAAGCGTCCATCAACAGATGAATGGATAAAGATGTGGTACATGTATACAATGGAATACTACTCGGTCATAAAAAAGAATGGAATCTTGTCATTTGCAACAACATGGATGGACGTGGAGAGTATTATGCAAGTGAAATAAGTCAGACAGAGAAAGACAAATACTGTATGATATCACTTATATGTGGAATCTAAAAATACAACAAACCAGTGAATATAACAAAAAAGAAACAGACTCACAGATATAGAGAACAAATTAGTGGTTACCAATGGGGACAGGGAAGGGGGCAGGGACAGCACAGGGGTAGGGGATTGAGAGGTACAAACTATTATGCATAAAATAAGCTACAAGGATATACTGTACAGCACAGGGAATATAGCCAGTACTTTATAACTATAAATGGAGTATAACCTTTAAAAACTGTGAATCACTATACTGTACACCTGTAACTTACATGTTGTACATCAACTATACTTCAATAAAAAGAAATTTTTTTTAAAGGAAATGTATTTTGATCGAATGTAAACTCAGCTAGGGCAAAGACTGTTTTTCTGTACACTGACATACCCCAAGTATTAAAAACAGTACCTAAATAACAGGTGCTCAACATATATTTGTTGAATAAAAGAAATGAACAAGGGAAGCTTTCACAAAAGGGGGCCTACGAACTGAGAAGTGAAAAATAAATAGTACTTGGTTCACAGAGAAGGGCATTCCCCGGAGAGGGAAAGCCTGAGCTGAATTCGGTCGTGGGAAAGCACGGCTTATTGACTAAGTGACGGGAATCCCACTGTGGCAGCAGCAGAGAGAATTTAGTGTGAAAAGCGAACAAACCCAGAGGAGGTTAGGTTGTCCAAGTCTTGAATCTACACTTAAAAGCTTGCTCTTCATCAGTGGCGTCAGTGCACTGCAAGGCTTTGAGGAAAGCCCATGTCCAATTTGTGTTCCGGGACAATAACCCTGGTAGCAAAAAAGACGTGATTAAGGGTAGGAGACCAGTTAGGTTACTGAGTGAAAACTAGGTGGGCGATGATTAGGCCCTTACCTGGTGGAACAGGAAGGAGAAGATTGGACAGATGAGTCTCTGATGTTTGGCGTTTCACTCTTCACTATATGCTGATTTAATCTAACGTGATCATCCCTGTCCTTCAGGCAGTTGCAGTCTGTTTCCTTCTCATCACCCAGCAGAGCAGACTTTCAATGAAGGACAGTTGAAGCAGGCCAAGATTTTTTTGTATCACTTCAAACAGTGTATTGTGTGTGCAGAGCATGACCTGGAGATGCTGTTAAAATGCAGATCCTGATTCAGTGAGTCTCAGAGCCTGCCCTTCTACCAAGCTCCCAGGGGGTGCCAATGCTTCTGGTGCAGAGACCACACTTTGGGTAACAGGGACTTAGAATCCAACCCAGACACAAGGTCCTTAATCGTGGTCAGCCAGAAGCAACAGAGCCTGTGGTGGAGTGTGTGAGCACTGAAGCAAGATGGCCTGGTTCACAGCCACCTCTGCTTCTGCATCACCTTTCAGGTCTCTTCCCGCCTCTCACGTGGGAAATGGGGTAATAATCGTACCCACCACATAGGGTCTTGTGAGGATTAGGTTCGCTTTTATGTGAAGAACTTAGAACAGTGACTAGCACATGAGTGCTCAGTAAACATTAGCCATTATCACACTAGTCTGACGGATTAAGACAATCATTTCCCTGCCTCAAGAACCACCTAACTTTGCTGGAGAAATAGGAGCCTATCTTGTACTTTTTCTCCCCATGATGCGAGGCAAAGGCTGGTCACATTAAAGCACTCACTGGGAGGTAAGAATAGTCAAGGATGGGATAGGGGGTATCTCTAATGCAAAAACCCGCCGGCAGGAGACTGGAGAAGGAATTTAGGAGAGATGCTCCAGACGTTTTCCTCCATACAACGAGGCTGAGCACCTCTCACGGCGCTGCCCTACGACAGCTTCCCTCCACATTCCGTTTCTACACCAAGATAATCCCTTACCTTACAGCGACCAAGCTCATTTTTATCTACTTATTTAGTTTCTTCTCAACCCCATACCCCACTCACTCCTCCCATGGGCAACCATAATGCCTGTATGTAACTTTTCGCTTCTATGTGTTCTTACAAAGTGATTTGTTTTGTGTACATGTTTTTAATTTACAGAAATGGTATTGTGTTATAGATCTCATTCGACTTCTTACATTCGCCACTCAGCACCATGTTTAAGATGGACCCACACGGCCACATGTGTAGCTAAGCCAATACCCCTAAGTGCTCCCCAGGACTGCTGCTGCACCCACCGTGTCTCACCTGCCCTCTCTACCTCCCAACGTTCAGATGCTCAGACTGCCTGCAGCCCTCGACCACCACAGGTGTTGGTGAGTATTCCCATACACGCCTCTTCTTATCTCCCTAGGTTTAAGGAAGGATGCAGGTCAGGCTATGCCATCAGGCCTCTGGCACTGCTCCAGGTCAGGCACCGCCTCCATCTTGGCCCCGGGAGGGTATTCTTGACAAATGGAGAAAAACATCAAACAGGAGTTTTGTGGGTTTTTTTTTTTTTTTTTTTTGCTAGTAGTTAAGTTTTATTCTAGGCAACTGCAAACATCAAACGGGACATTCACATAGGACCCAGGAGCCCACTCTCATCTCCCCAAACAACAGTGGGGCAGGCATTCAACACTCCTGAGAGATGGGCATCTGTGTGCTTTTTTTCCACCATTTCAGGAATAGTCAATCCCAGAGCTACTGTGGAAAGTGTGTGATCTGAACAACCTCAAGCAACAACTGGTATAAAAACCAACTCAAGTAACCGCTGGCATAAGCTGAACGACCTTAAGTAAAAAGTAGTCTTCTGTGCGGGGAGGCTGCAGAACCACAGCAAGGATGGGAGGGAAGAGCAGAGAGAAACCCAAACTCAGAGAAGCAGGACCGTATCACAGCTCCTTTACAGGACCCTTCATTCCCAGCAGGGGTTCTGGGGTCTAACCCTACTACTCTCCTCCTCTCGGTCAGGTAGCCCTATTCCGGAGTGCCAAGCACCCGCACAAGAGGGAGCCCAGCACTACGGCCCTGACTAAATGCGGGCGGGCTAAAAGAGCCCCAGAAGTGATCCCCTCCCAGAGGGCAGGCCCAGTCCCCATGTTAGGAACAACTTCTACAACTCTGGAAATTTAAAAATTGTCAGACTTTTTTTTTAACCAACTAAAATCTAACTCCAAAAAAAAAGGGTCTTCAGAGCACGGTAAGCAGTTCATTTAAATTATTTCTTCTACTTGTTATTAACAAGGAGATGACAAAAGAAGAGCAGCTAGAGGGCTATGCTTCCACGTCTGCTCGCTCCTTTGGCCCGACTGAACCCTCGGGAAGACCTGAATGCCGGGACGGGCCCTGGAACAGGCCACCAGCCCTGTGGGCTCAGAGAGCCAACCCCAGCCCACGACTATCAACTCGGATGGGAAAAGCAGAGACTTGACGGTGCCACAGAGATGGCAAACTCGGCAGCAGGGTGAAGACAGCGGGAGAGGCCTGGCCCCGACTCCTCCTCTTCCGTGGTTTTCAGGGCAGCCTTTGGGCTCGGCCTGGCGCCTGGTCAACGGAAAGCAAATCAAAGTGACTCCCCTCAGAAAGAAGTCAGTCCCTGACGCTCCACTGTCTCTTCGGGGGGACAGTGCCAGCCCCCTCCGCCTCCCCGAGTCGGGCGAGGGGCCGGCACCCCTAAAGCAGGCCGTTGGGCCTTCCGGGCTCCAGGGCTGGCCCGCCCCGCTCCCGCTGGTGGATCTTCTGGTGCTGCAGGAGGTGCTGCTTCTGGACAAAGCTCTTCTCACACTCAGGGCAGCTGTAGGGCCGCTCGCCCGTGTGGATGCGCTGGTGCCGCACCAGGTCGGACGGGTGGCTGAAGCTCTTGCCGCAGTAACCACAGATGAGGGCGCTCCGGCTTTTCCTCCAAGGGATGTGGCCGGGCAGGGCGACCAGGCTGTTGGGTGAGAACCGCTCCTGGACCCGGCGGCCGGCACCGGGCCCCTCCTGCAGGTGGCAGCGCTGGTGGGTCAGCAGGCTCACCCTGCAGCTGAAGCTCCTTGTGCACACATCACACTGGTGCAGCTTCGCCTTCCGGGGCTGGGGCTTAAGCTGGGGCCGGGGCCGGGGCCGAAGGCTCTCCTCTGGCTCCGAGGCCGTGTAAGGCTCCCATCCTGAGTGGGTCCGCAGATGTGCGGCCAGCTGCTGCTTACAGCGGAAGATGGCCTCGCACTCGGAACATTCGTAGGGGCCAGCAGTGTCCCTTTTCAGCTTCAGGCCCTGCCCACGCTGCTGACCCAGCTTCAGCTGCCTGTTAGACTTCTGCTTCGGGGGGCAGCCCAGAGTTCTGCCACTGCTAGGGTCTCTACTGCCCTCAACGGGCTCCTCTGGATTAGTGTCCCCGGGACCTGATTCCAAGAGGACAGAACGTCCCTGACCATCCCAGAGCTCAGGCTGCTCCGGGCTCAGGAAAGCGTGCTCTTCGGCAATGCCCGAGAACTCTCCAGGAAGATCCGCGGAGCCGTCCTGCGTGTACTGTATCTCCTGCTTGATCATAACCCCTTCCACTGCCAAGACAAAGAAGAGCCACAAAAAAGATCACATTCTAGCACCTTTGGTTTTTTCAGAGCTGAACAAACATCTGTGAATTTCAGAAGGGCTCAAATCAAAGTACCCCAGGATCAAGGGAATCAGGATGATTTGGAAGAGGATGAGACAGACTGGGCTGCAAGACCTGAAAAAGTAACCTATACTCAGGTAGAGACATACTGATCAGAAATCCGAATATGTTATTCTTACAGAACAGTGTTATAAATTCTCCAAGCTTGTCCACAAATTTGTATTCAACTCTGTGGAAAATGGTAAAGTATACATAGGTAACACCTAAGCTAATTTAAGTGTTACAGAGTGTTAAAATAATACATGTGAATAGTTAAAAAAAAAACCAAACAACTGAACCTATAGCTTAAAAATGCACGTATCCAGCTCTGTTCTTCCTGCATATTCTCCCCAAATTACCTGGTTTACAACGGTTTCTCCTGCCCCTTACCCAGTTAGCTTCACTCCTGAAGATCTGACCAACCCTATTCTCAATCTCCAGTGGGTTTTGACTGAGGCCTGTTAGACACTCTGCACTGTCTGCAGGGCATACAGAAGTATGGCACGGCCGTGAACCTTAGGGACTCCACACAGCAGTTAAGGAGGTAAGATACACATATCATAGGTGAGCTGATGATAATCATAAAGGACTTCAGAACAACTGAATGCCAGGTGAGGTTACTAACAATCAGCGTTTGGCAGTGTAGCAGTGGGGCAGCTCACTATGGGCTGCAGGGAGCGGGCATGGGGTGGAGTACTCTGGAGCCGCTCACCTGGGTGGACACCACGAGAGTCTTCCTCCTCCAGGTCGCCCAGCATCTCTGTACCCAACTCCGCTTCTCCTTCTGGCCGGCCAAGCACCTCTGGGTTGGAAACGGCACAGTGTGAGCCCAGGAGACGGCACTGGTCATTTGCCGATGAACAAGGTGACCAATGTCAAGGAGCTGACGTTAAAACTTCAAAAGATTCAAAGTCACTTTCCCTTAGCAGTTTGGGACAATTAGAAAATTACGGCCAATTCGAGTGATCCGTTCAGCTAACTGCTGCCTTCAATGCCCCTTCTCAGCCGTCTGAGGCGCAGGTGGCCAGGCTTCAGAGCCCGCTGCTTTCCTTCCAACACCACCACTGCCACCCACAGACACGGGCTCCTCTCCGGGGATCTAACTTCATCTGGGCTACAGCACTGCAAGGTAAGGTCAGCACTGCTATCCCCCACTATGACAGACAAGGAAACAGCCACTAGCAGAACATGTGAGCCAGTCGAGGTCACACAGTCCCATCTCTGACCTATTTGCTACTTCCCTCCCCCTCCACTTCGCTCCAGGCACGCTGGCCTTCTTGACAAGCCTCCACGGACCTAGGTTCTAAAAGATTTTGTCAACCAAACAAAATGCATTTATTATGTAATAGCCTATATTTTACACATAAAGATGTACATCTATCAATCGGCACTTCTCATCAACACAAAATGAACACTGGGACCACAAGGACCATCTGTAATTCCAGGTAAACGCCAAGAAACAGTGTTTGGTGAGCCCATGCTGTCTGCCCATCCCAGGCAACAAAGGATTTCTCGTCAAGCAGTCCTAAGTATTAAATGCCGCATGAGGGACCCTAGCCATGTTAAACTCTAAGGCACATGATGACATCTTATCTATTAGTAAATATTATCAAGAACTGACTGGGGGCTTCCCTGGTGGCGCAGTGGTTGAGAGTCCGCCTGCCGATGCAGGGGACACGGGTTCGTGCCCCGGTCCGGGAAGATCCCACATGCCGCGGAGCAGCTGGGCCCGTGAGCCATGGCCGCTGAGCCTGCGCGTCCGGAGCCTGTGCTCCGCAACGGGAGAGGCCACAGCGGTGAACCGACTACATAAGCACAGGGAAGAAATACAAAATGCAAAACACCAAGACCTTTCCGAAAGTCTTCATAAATTGAGGGCCTGGAGACTCCCATTTCTCAACCTGGCTGAGGCAAAGAGAGGATCCACAGCCCACTGGAATCACAGATGCAGCCTGGGTCACAAGCTACTTGGCCAAGAATTGTAGGATGCCTGAGAGCAAATTCTAGGGAGAAAACTCTGCTACTTACTTAGAGAGACCAGGGTCTCATAGCTGCTTTTCATCGCATTTGTGTACAGTTCCTTCTGCCAGCCCTCCAGGTTCTCCCACTCCTGCTCTGAAAAACAGACTCCATCATTTTCAAGTGACCTGGACACCTGAAATCACAAATGTCACACAGTGAGTGTCTCCTACCAAAGCCACAAAGGAAAAGCCAGCCACTGAGAATCTTCACTAACAGAGGGCTGGGCCTACCCCCTCTGGTCTGACTCTCAACCCTCAAGGCTTACCTTGGGGGCCTCGCCCTTGCTGCCCGGGGGCAGCCGCAGGACCCAGAAGTTCCTGTTCCTCAGCAGGTTCTCCACGTTCTCCAGCCGCCTCTGCAGCAGCCCGTACTCCTGCAGCAGGGTCCCCAGCACCGCCCACTTGCCCTCCAGCTGGTTCCCCAACTCCACGGCCGTCTTCTCGCAGTCGGCCAGCTTCTTCTCAGCCGTCCCCGTCCGGCCCTCCAGGCTCTGCAGCCGGGCGGCCTGGGACTCCATCTTCTTCTCCACAGCTTGAATAGCGGCCACCACTGTCCAGAGTGAGATATCTGTGGTCTGCAAATAGGAGCTTTCCTCTGGTGCTTGTGGGGGCAGCGTGGAGGAAGTCAAAGGGATGGAGCGGCGCTTCCTCCTGTGCTGAAGAACCAGATACGGCGTCAGGCAGTCAGTGTCACTTCCAAACAACAGGTGAAAAAACACAATGGGTCCAGTGGGTCCAGGAGCACTTACAGCACCTAGTTTCTACTTCTTTTCTTTCTTTTCAATTTAAAAAGCATGTGCGGGGCTTCCCTGGTGGTGCAGTGGTTAAGAATCCGCCTGCCAATGCAGGGGACACAGGTTCGAGCCCTGGCCTGGGAAGATCCCACATGCCACGGAGCAACTAAGCCCATGTGCCACAACTACTGAGCCTGCGCTCTAGAGCCCGCAAGCTACAACTACTGAGCCCGTGTGCCACAGCTACTTAAGCCTGCGTGCCTAGAGCCCGTGCTCCACAACAAGAGAAGCCACGACGATAAGAAGCCCACGCACCGCAACAAAGAGTAGCCCCGATCACTGCAACTAGAGAAAGGCCGCGCACAGCAACAAAGACCCAACGCAGCCAAAAATAATAAATAAATAAATAAATTTATTTTTTAAAAAAGATTAAGAGGCATATACCACATAGTAAACTAATAAAAGCATGAAAAACATAAAAAAATAAAAAGCAGGTGCTTTTACATTCTGATACTGCAAACTATACATCTATACTGTAACAAGAAAAAACTGAAAAGAAGAAAGAAAGAAAAATGTATGTAAAATACCACCATCCAGAAATAAGCTTGGAATTTTGGTGTATTTCCTGTAAGTTTTTTTCATCTTTTAACTTATTTCTTTTTCAACAAAACTGCAATCATATTGTACATGTTTTGTTACCTGTGTTTCACTGTCAGCATATTCCGTAAGATTTTCCTGCATCAGTATTCATTTTTTAAGCCCATTTCTTTCTACTTGATATTTTGGACTATTTCTAACACTTTGCTATGATAAATGATGTAACTTACATCCACACTCAACTTCACATTCCTGCTTGACTTGTAGTTGATCGTGTCAGCCCTGCTAAAAACCTTTCAGTGGCTCCCCACAATCAAGACAAAATTCCTTAGCAGGACCTACAAGACTCACCCCATTCATCTTTGCACCCTAGCCACTAGTATAGTGAAAACACCTACTAAATCCTTCATAAACATTTACTTAAATGACTTGACTAAGTCCTCAGACATGGTCCTTAGACTTCACATTTTTATGGTCTGTCCCAGACAGTAGAAAAATCACTGTGGCTGAACCTCAAAATTACTAAAACCAACACTTGGGAAGTCTTCCTGAACTGCCTCTTGCCCTCACTGTCTCACTGCATGTTCATTTCAGTCCTAAACCCCTGAAACTTCATATTCTCAAGTGTAACAGCATACACTCGATTCAAGGCTGCTTCTCTAACCATAATGAGGACACTGAGAACAAGGCACTGAAAGGAAATATCTTTGAAAGAACTGCTAGGGCCAGAGCTTATGGTCTGGAGAAAGAAGGGACAAGATGAATCCAACCAGCACAGAACTGAACACTTAAGTTTGGCCATGACCTACTCCAGTTAACCAACTCAGTTCATTATTGAGCAAACGAGTCAAAAGCTTAAATATCCCCCTTAAAAAAGATTTAAAGAAAAGTTTAATGTAAAAGAAAAATACAAATGAAACAAAAAAATTAGATTACTGGGTAAATTCATTTCATCACATGTTCTGCTTTTAACTTTAAGTCTCTAAGTCTCTAGTTTTTTGGAATCTCCTCTTTCCTTTCTGTGGCCAGCACTGTGTTGCTTTCTAGCACTTTTTCCAAACAGGAAGGTGGGTTGGGATCTGAGCAGAGAAATAACATCTCTCCTCTTCCACATAGTCAAAGGCTAAAAAGAGCAGGCAAGCCAAGGTTCCTCTTTTTTTTTTGTTTTAAATTATCTATCATGACAGAAACAATTTGAATGTCCATCAACTGGTGAATGGATAAACAAACAAACTGTGTCCATTCGTATGTTATGGGTTGAATTGTGTCTCCCCAAAAAGGTATGTGGACGTCCTAACCCCTAGTACCTCACAATGTGATTTTACTTGGAGATAATCTTTACCGAGTAATCAAGTTAAAATGAGGTCATGACAGTGGGCTCTAATCCAATGTGACTGGTGTCCATAAAGAAGGAGGAATACGGACAGAGACAAACACACAGAGAGAGAAGAGACAATGTGAAGGCACATACAAGGAGAAGACAACCACGTGAAAGTGGAGGCAGAGGTTGGAGTTATGCGGCAACAAGCCAAGGAAACACCTGGCACCACCAGAAGCTGGGGGAGAGGCATGGAACAGATTCTCCCTCACAGTCCTCATAAGGAACCAACCCAGTGGACACCCTAACTGCAGACTTCTAGCCTCCGGAACTGTGAGACAATATATTTTTTGGTTAAGCCATCTAGTTGGTGGGATTTTTTTTACAGCAGCCCTAGGAAAGACATATCATATATCAGAATACTCCTCAGCAATGAAAAGGAACAAATTATTGAGACTTGTAACAACATGGGTAAATACCAAAATCACTAGGCTACGTGAAAGAAGCCAGACACAAAATGCTACATACTGTATTCCATTTACGTGACATTGAGGAAAAGGCAAAACTATACACACAAAACAGAGATCAGTGGTTGCCAGAGGCTGGGACTGGAGGAAGTTAATTACTTAGCGGTAATTTCTGGGATGATGACAATATTCTATAACTTGGTAATATGACGGCTACACATTTTTCAAAACTCACTTAACTACAGTTATGCCGGAGTAAATTTTACTGTATGTAAACTATATCTCAGTAAGCAACACTCAGAGTGTTAAGGAGAAAATATTAGCTATTATAAAAGATACCATAAGCAAAGTCTAAAAACAAACTGGGAGAGAATATCTGTAAACAGGATATGAAGTGCAAAGAAAAGATAAACAACCCAAAGATCAAACTGCAACTATAAATAATTTGCAGAAGTGGAAATGCAGGTGGTCAATAAGCCAATGAAAAGACAGCCACATTAGCAGTCAGGAATGCACATACAACCAAGGGAAACCACTTTTCACCCACGAGGTTGAGAAATATGAAAGAAAGGGACAGGAACAACATTCAGAGCTGACTATGACGTGGTAAAACTGGCACTTTCATAACACTCCTGGAAGGAATGAAAAATACTACAAACTTTGAGGAAAGAAAATATCCAGAAAGTCATTAAAAACCCTTTCACCTAGTAATACCACTATGGGAATCTTCAAAAATAAATGGCATTACTGTTTAGTGACATACATACAAAGATGATTACTGGCAACATTCTCTGGAATAGCCAAAACTTGGAAATAATCTAGATGTCTAATATTTTTTTTGGCCATGTGGCTTGCAGTATCTTAGTTCCCCAACCAGGGATTAAACTCGGGCCATGGCAGTGAAAGCACCAAGTCCTAACCACTGGACCACGAGGGAACTCCCTCTAGATGTCTATTAATAAGAGGATGGTTAAATAAATTATGGCACGACCAAAGATGATGTTATACAACTGTTAAAAAGAATGAGTTAGATCTATATGTATGGTTTGGAAGACTGTTCATCATACATTGATAGGCTGTCAACTTTTAGGGAAACATATTTATTCTGACTTCATTTTCCTAAAGAAGAGAAAAGATATATGTTTCCACACACAGAAAGGTTTGGGAAGGTATTCACCAAACTATACTAACATGAGTCAGCCTCAAGATATGAGAGAGAGGAATTTTAATCTTTGATTATAAACTATTGCTTGTTTGACTTTTTTCAATAAACACGTATTCCTCCATAATTTTTTCTCAAGTTCCATATATAAGAATATTCCTGAAGGTAGTGAGAAATTTTTTAAAAGTATACTTACACTAACTGTATTTCTAGATTTTCTGGGACAGTCCTGCTTGCATATTATATCATAGTGTCAGATGATGTATGATACATTGAGCCTGCAGCCATGGTCTGAAACCCATTAAGTACAAGACACAGCCCGTTGTTAAGACACCTACAATCTGCTTGAGTAAAACACTAAACAATTAAATAACGCTCTAAAGTGATACTTGCTTAAGCTGGACTAGATGATATTTAAGGTCACTTCTAACTCTGAGATACCATGACTTATTGAATAGTTTAAAAAAGAATATTTACATAATACATAAAATATATAAAGTAGTGACAACAAATCTCCATGTAACCACCACTCAGTTTAAAAAATTAATTAATTAAAATTAAATATATATGTATATACACACACATATACACATGCACACAGCATACCTCAATCGAGAATACTGTGGGTTCTTAAAGCAAGTATCACAATAAAGCAAGTCACGTGAATTTTTTGGTTTTCTAGTACATAGAAAAAGTTATGTTTACACTATTCTGTAGTCTAATGCAATGGCATTACATCTAACAAAAGTATATACCTTAATTAAAAAATTAAATTTTTTCAGCTAAATAATGCTGACCATCATCTGAGCCTTCTTTCTGTAATATTAACATCAAAGTTCACAGATCACCATAAGAAATATAAAAACAATGAAAAAGTTCAAAATATTTTGAGAACTACCAAAATGTGACACAGAGACACAAAGTGAGCAAATACGTTGGAAAAATGGTCGATGACAGACTTGCTCAACACAGAGTTGCCACAAACCTTCAGTTTGTAAGAAACACAGTATCTACCAAGTGCAATAAAGCAAAGCACAATACAATGAGGTATGCGTGTGTGTGTGTGTGTGTGTGTTTTATATATATATATCACCTTTACAGTCCTTTGTGCAACTCTCTGAAGTAACTACTATCCCAAATTTGGTTTTTACTATTAACTGCCCTTTTTCATGTTTGTTTTTTTTTACGTTTGTTTCCAAAAAATATATATTCTTTAAATTTTGCATGTTTTAGGATTTTATATGAACAAGTCACTCTTCTACAACTCCTGGGAATAGCTTGTTGTTGCAGGTGGCTTTAATTAATTCATTTTCATTGCTGTATAATATTCCATCGTGTGACTATACCACAGTTTATTTTTCTATTCCACTATTGATGTTTCCCCATCTCTGTCATTACAAGCAGTGCTATGATAAATAGAATTGTGTCTGGCTTCTAGTGGACATGGGCAAGTTTCCCAAGGGTATAGTCCTAGGAGGGGAATTGTTGGCTCATAGGGTATATACACATCCTGAACTTAAGCAGATAATGTCAAATGTTTTCCAAAGCAGTCATACCAATTTCATTCTTGTCAGAAGTCTGTAAGTATTCTGGCTGTTCCACAGCTTCATCAACATTTGTTACTGTCAAACTAAAAGTTGCATCCCTCTAGTAGATCTGAAATGATACCTCATCATGGTTTTAACCTGCATTTTCCTTGATTTTTAACAAGGGATAAGCATCTTTTTTATGTTTATTGGCCATTCAAACTTCCTCTGACTGAAATCTTTAATCCATTTATCTTTTGGGTTATCTGACTTCTCATAGGATCTATGAGGTTGTCTCATACAATTCCTCTGTAAATTCTGTATACTAATCTTTATCAGTCATATGTGTTACAAATAACTTCCCTTATTTGTGCCTCATTTTAAAATTCTCTTTATTATCATTTGATTAAAAGTCCTTAGTTTTAATGTAGTTGAGTTTTATCAGTATTAATTCTTTTGTGGTTTGAACTTTTGTGTCAGGTGTAAAAAAAATCTATATCCCACAATACTGTCTTCTAAACACTTGATAGTTTTGACTTTCACATTTAAGCATTTATCTCAACTAGAACTGAGACAGTATTTGTGTACAGTGCAAGCTTTGATTTTCATATGGAAAGCCAATAAATAGATCTAATACTATATAATGAAAAAGCCATCATTTACCCACTAATTTTTTTTTTTTTTTTTTTTGCGGTACGCGGGCCTCTCACTGTTGTGGCCTCTCCCACTGCGGAGCACAGGTTCAGGACGCACAGGCTCAGCGGCCATGGCTCACGGGCCCAGCTGCTCCGCGGCATGTGGGATCTTCCCGGACCGGGGCACGAACCTGTGTCCCCTACATTGGCAGGCGGACTCTCAACCACTGCGCCACCAGGGAAGCCCTACCCACTAATTTTTAATGCTATCTCTGTCATAAATCAAGTTTTCATACATACAGTCAGTCTGTTTCTGGCATCTCTGTTCTGTTCTATGGGTCAATTTTTCTACTGCTTTACCAAAATTACCATCTTAATGACCACAGCTTTTTGATAATTATCGATACAAGTCCCACCTCCTTATTTTACAGGAGTATCTTGACTAATTTTGGCCTGTTGATAGTTTACAAGCTCGAAAGGTTTCATAAAAATATCTTTAGAGATTTTGTTTGGCACTGCATCAAATCCATAGATAAATTTGGGAAGTGACATCTTTAGGATAAAATGTTTCAATTCACACACACAGTATATACTCCTTTTGTAAGGTATTTTTTAATACCTTTTGGTATTTAAGTATATTCCATAGGTATCTGTTCCAATCATCAATTGCTATATCATAAATAATTCCAAATTTTGTGGCTTAAGACAACAACATCTATTTTGTTCACAAATCTGCAATTAAAGGAGGGTTTGTCAGGGACAGTTTGTGTCTGCTCCACTCCATGTCAAGCAGAGCAAATCATAGGCATGTAGGTGCTGGAATCACCTGAAGAATCCCAAGCCACATGGAGAGGGATGTTGGTGGTGGTGATGGTGATGTTCTGTTCAACAACCCTACCTAAGGTCCCCGTCTACAGTCAGCATCAGCCACCAGAACACACTTTCATTTCTAATGGGGTATTTTTGCCTTCTCTCTTTTTTCACTGATCTCTCTGAACATTGAAATTATATATTGATATGTGGATAAAAAAATTAGTATTATCCTCTATATCTGTGCTGTCCAATATAACAGCCACTAGAAACATGTGGATGCTTAAATTTAAATTAATTAAAATTAAATTAAAAATTCAGTTCCTCAGCTATTGAGCCACATTGCAAGTGCTCAAATAGCCACATGTACTTTGTAGCTACTACACTGAACAGGACAGAGAGAATATTTCCATCATCTCAGAAAGTTCTATTGAATGCACTATACCCTTACTAGTTTTTCTCTGCTTGATAAAATACTAAGGTTGTGTTAAAATTTCTACTATGATAATGGATTTTCCTTGTAGTTCTATCAATTTTTGTTTTATATATTTTGAGACAGTATAATTAGGTGCACATAAGATTAGAAATGTCCTATCAGCCTGGTAAATTGAGTCTTTTACTATTATAAAAGTAGTAGTAGCTGTCTATCTCTAGCAATATCAATACAGTTAAGCCATTTTTCTTTTGATTAGTATTAGCCTGGTACATGTTTTCATATCTTGTTATATTCAACCATTTCTATAGCTTTATCTTTCAGTTGTATCTCTTATAAGCCATTTGCTGAACTTTAACCAATCCTATCAATCTTTGCCTTTTAACTAGAACATTTAGTCCATTTACATTTACTGTAATTGTTGACCTATTTTTATTTATTTTTACCTTTTTTGTGCTATTTATCCCATCTTCTTTCTTGCCTTCTTTTAGATAATTTTTTCTTATTCTATTATCTCCCCTTTTAAATTGTAAGTTATACAGCCAATTTCTAGTCTTTTAGCAACCATCCTAAAAATTACTTACAAAAACCTTTAAATATCTGAATTCTGATCATCTCTTCCTAACGTTTACATCAATGCTGCCATGTATTTTAATTCTGCCTTTGGTTTTAACCCACAAGAGATTATTACTGTTTTATTCAGTCAATAGTTGTTTAGATTTACCCATTTTAATGGATCATCATACTTTCTTACACTTTCACTTTCCACTTAAGATCATTTTCCTTGTACCTGAAATATATCCTTTAGAACTTCCTTTAATAAGAGTATATTGGTAACAAATTGTCAGTTTTAATTTGTCTGAAAATATTTTACCTTTTTTTTTTTGAAAGGTACTTTTGCACAGTTTTAAAATATGGGATTACATAGTTATTTTCTTTTAGCCCTTTGATGAAACCATTCTACTGTTGGCTGGCTTCCACTGTTGCTGAGAAGCTGAACCTCATCAGCCTTACAATGGTTCATTTGAAGTTAATCTTTTTTGTTTGGCTGCTTTTAAGAATTCTCTCTGCCTTGTATTCTGTACTTTCACTATTACGTGTCTAGGTAGAGATTTCTTTATGTTTATCCTGATTGGGATCTACGGGACTTCTAAGTATTAGTATTTGCATCAGTCCTACAATATCCTCAGCCACTAGATATTCATCAAATATGTCCTCCAGTGCAGATTGTGTGTGTGCGTGTATGTGTGTGTGTGTGTGTGTTTCCTACTGGAATTCCAATATGTTTTTCTTCTGGAATTGCAATATCTGAAGTCTCTGAAGGTCTAATTTTGTTGCCCATTAATTTTACTGGCTTTTTCTCATAGTTTTTCATCACTTTTTGGATAACTTTTTATTGTGAATTCATTTTTCTTGGAATTTTATCTGAGAATTATCTGAAGTCTGAGTTAAGTGTAGACTCCTCTGGAGAAGATCTGTGTTTATTTCTTATAGACAGCTGGAGGCTCTACTTTAAATTAAATTCTTGGCTTAAGGTTTCCCAGACACCAAGGTCATGTGAATTCAGGCAATAAACCCACTTGAGAGTCAACGTGAATTTTCAAGGGGCACCTTGCACCCATCTCCCAGCACCAAGGTTTGACACGATTTTCTTTGCAATCACTCCTTGGGGGTAAGAGCTTACTTCCAGTTCACACTGAACGTTGCCCTTTGAAGTCTCAGTTTTATGAGACTGGAGTAGGAGGCGTCTTAGACTCCCCACCGTAGGCTCTGAGTTTTGTCTTCTATTTTCCAGGTCCCTTGAGATCATAAACACTACAGATGAATGTTCAGCAAATGCCCTCAAAGTTGGCTTCAGAACTCTGCTTACCTCTTAAGCACTCCATTTTCCACTTAGTCTTTGGGCTTCACTTATTCTTTTTTTTTTTTAATTTATTTTATTTATTTATTTTTGGCTGTGTTGGGTCTTCGTTGCTGCGTGTAGGCTTTCTCTGGGTCTTCGTTGCTGCGTGTAGGCTTTCTCTAGTCGTGGCGAGTGGGGGCTACTCTGCATTGCGGTGCACGGGCTTCTCATTGCAGTGGCTTCTCCTGTTGCAGAGCACAGGCTCCAGGCACATGGGCCTCAGTAGTTGCGTCACTTGGGCTCAGTAGCTGTGGCATGCAGGCTCTAGAACGCAGGCTCAGTAGTTGTGGTGCATGGGCTTAGTTGCTCCTTGGCATGTGGGATCTTCCCAGACCAGGTATTGAACCCCGGGTCCCCCGCATTGGCAGGCGGATTCTTAACCACTGCGCCACCAGGGAAGCCCCTCCACGTATTCTTTACTAGCTACATTTCAAATATATTTGTTTTTCCCCCTCAGCATTTTTAGTTGTTTTCATCAGGGCACCCACTTGGCCATACTGTCAAATAAGAGGTACAGAATCTTCATCTGAAGATGAGAAAAGAAATATGCTCAAGGACAATTTAAATACGTTCTGCAATGACAGATCCATAAATTACTTAAAGGATAGTTGGGGATTTTGGAGGATCTTTAAGACGTCTTCTTTTTTTTTTTTTTGCGGTACGCAAGTTTCTCACTGTTGTGGCCACTCCCGTTGCGGAGCACAGGCTCCGGACGTGCAGGCTCAGCAGCCATGGCTCACTGGCCCAGCCGCTCTGCGGCATATGGGATCTTCCTGGACCGGGGCACAAACCCACGTCTGCTGCACTGGCAGGCGAACCCTCAACCACTGCGGCACCTGGGAAGCCCAAGACTTCTTTTTAACAAAGTCTGTTGTAGACATGTAGGTAACGGCGCTGACCAGTCAAGAAGTACTCTGGAAATTAGTAACTTGTCCTCCTGCCCGACTTTAGTACTACAATTTGATCTTGGGGAAAAGGCAAGTCTTTGACTGGATCACCTTAACTTAAAGGAATCAAAACGAGGTAAATACTGTGATATCATGAACATCTGTGTCTTGTTTCCATAATTTGTTGAAAGCAAACACTGTGTTCTTTAAGTCTTCCAATCCTTCCCCTCTTAGTTCTTACCCACTTCATACAAGAACCAAATACAATGCACCCAGCTCATGGTCAAGTTTTCACTACAGGATCTCCTTAGCCCTCTATCCTCACAAAGGTCTAACACGATTTTGAAAGTGTTTCTAGATGGAGAAATGCTGCACTAAAAACCAATTAAACTCCATCTACCCTTCCTATAACAAATCATCTTGTATCATTAAAATAACCACCACTCTGTAATAATATGAGAGTGTCAGAGCTGCCAGAAACCTTAGAGATCGTCTAGCAACTAGTTCAACACTCTCAACTTACAGCTAAGGAAAAGGAGGCTTCAAGTGAACAAAGTTGCCTAAAATCACTAAAGTGGATAGCTGAGAGCTGAGTTACGGCTGACACCTAGTTTCCCGACACCGTGCCCAAGCTCCACGTCTTGCCATTCCCTGAATGGGGACATCTGGGGAAGGGGGAGAGGGAAAGGAGATCGACAGCTTCACAGACAAAAGCCAACAACTACACAGTGAGATAACACCTGTCCCAAGGAGAGGAAGCCCAGCCTGACTTCAACCTGCGGCTGCAACCCAGGGCAGAGTCTGTAGCAGGAGAGCACGGCAGAAGAAACGAGGGAAACCCATCAGCCCGAGAACGAGCTCGTCGCAGAGAGGCAGAGTCCTGGGGTCCCCGAAGCACCGGGCAAGTTCACTGGCAGTGACGGGAACCCAGAGTTTCCAATCCGCGCCCCCTCGCCAGCCTGGAAACGGGCTCTCTTAGGGCGGGACGAAAACGTGTAGGGACGGTAGCAAATCCAAGAACATGAAACAAACCTCCGAGAAGTTTCTCGGCGAAGGCGCGTGGCACTGGGGCTGTGGCCCGACGCGGAGGAAACCGATAGGGGGAGGGCAGAACTCTGAGGTTGCGCGGGGAGGTCGGCGTTAACCCACGCCAGCTGCGGACCACGGCCGCCCAGCCCCGCACCTCGAAGCCCCGCCCCGGCCGGGGCTCCGCCGTCCCGAACGCGCCCTCGGGTCCGCGCCAGGAGGACTCTTACCCGAGCAGGCGCCGACTCCGCCATGGCTGCCAGTCGCCCCCCAACACCCGGGCCCCGCCTGATACGCCTCGGGGTGCGTGCGGGTCCGCAGGGCGCCCCCGGCACCTCCTCGAAGCTGCCCCCAGCGCCGTGTTGATACAAGGTGCATTATGGGAGTTCGGCCCTCCCGGGCCAATACCGGCGCCAGCCGCTCCTCCTCACCGCGCGGCATTCCCTTTGCGCCCCCATGCGGCAGGAGGGTGAACAGCACCTCGGCACTCCGAGCCCGAGAGGGACAAAAGGACTCGGTGCTTCCCAGTCAAGTGCATGTTCGGAATTTAAGGCAAACCCATGGACCTTTTTGTGTCTTCTACGTACCCAGCCCTCTGGTAGGTGCTCTGAGGGATTCAAAAAAGTATAAAAATCATACTTTGCTCTGAGGGAAGAACGTGTAATCTGGTTGGGGAAAAGAGATATGGTCCCAAATGGCAAGCAGTTTTATTCCAAAAGTACACCTGTTATTTCACTTTTTAGAAACTAGAAATGCACTTCTCATATCAGCAGTGGGTTAGGTGCCCAGGCCAACCCCCTGAAGCTTATCAATGATAGTAATCATGCCTTGGAAAATCCAAGATAGTCCCGATTTCATACCCAGCCCACACGCTACACGTTAAACCATGCATTCTGCGTTTTGGATTGAAAAGCATGGTTATCTTACCATTTGAGTACGCAACACACAACACTAATGCAACGTAATTATGTAATTTGTGCCACATTTTCTCTATAGAGACAGGCGATGAATTTCCACTTCGAATCATAGGCATGAAGCAATTCCCTTGAGAGCTAAACTCTTAAGATCAACAGGAAAGTATGTTCACGTGACTGGCTCCTTCTTAGTACGCAGGGTTCAGTTCAGACTTTACCTCCTCCGAGAGACATTCCCTGTCCACCCTGTCTACAGCCCAACACCCTCCTCCATCCCAACACTCAATCCTGTTACCCTGCTCGAAATTTTTCATAGCATTTATCACTATCTGAAATAGCCTCATTTTTTTCATTAGTTTGCATAGTAATTATGTTTCACTAAAATATCTCCACTGTTATCCTCCATTTCTTGCACACAGAAATGCTCATGAATATTTTTGGATGATTGAATGGTGAATCAGAAGGTAAGGATAGGAAAAGTCAGCCCCAAGAGAAGGCATGATGTCCAGGGCAACCAGACTGACAGGGGATTGGTTGAATCATTAATACACCTAAAGAAAAAATGGGACAGGCTGAGAAAATTAGTCAGCCTTGGAGATATGTCTCAGGCCAAATTAGTCAGCCTTGGAGATATGTCTCAGGCCAACAAAAACTTACTGTCAGATACAGAAAAAAATGATTGTGGAGAAAAAAATGATTGTGGAGGCAGACATATCAGGACAAAGGATTAAACGGTTCAGTTATAGAACTCACACTCTCTATTCTGTTTCTATGTCCACCAGGCAAACTTCTGATGATGCAGGTTCCCATGTAGCTTCTGGGAGACAACATGCAGGTCAGACGGATGCAAATGTCCAGACCACCCCTGGAAATTATTAAACTGATTCTCTGCCTTATCTGTCGGTCTCTGAGAGTCAGCATGATTTAGCATCCCTGCCTGGAACTCTGGGAAAATATTTAGATCAAATTCCCAATGTGCAAGGGAGGTAGCACCAGGTGCTGGTTTGCAGCCTCACGGGCTTGCAGAGATGGTGCAGTGATTAGAAAGTGGGATGAGGAGTGAGAGCATCTGGGTCCCTAGCCCAGCGCTGCCACTTACTAGATGTGGACCTTGGGCAAGTCATGAACTTATCAGCACCTCCATGACCTCATTATTAGTGAGGGATCATAGTAGCACTTATCTCATAGAGTTATTGTGCAGGTTACATGAGTTAGTTCAAATCAAGTGCTTAGAACAGCGCCTGTCACAGGTTAGGAGCTCAAGAAGCACTTCCGATCCCTATTACTCATTGCAAGATAACAGATGGAACGAAGGTGCTTGTGCAAGCTGAATGCCTAACACATAGCAAGCGCTTGGTAACAAGCAATTTCTCATTTTGGTTTGTTTTGGCTTTGGCAAGGTCCAAGCCTTGAACTGCAATGAATTCACCAAGATAAATGTCACCTTGTTGCATCTCTTAGATGCCACCCACTTGTCCTTTGCCAATGACACTCAGATCTTGACACGTGCCTTTAAATAAACTTAAATGCAGTTCACAGTTATTCCCATTGGTGGCAGTGGTATTAGAGGAATGAAGGAAATATGCTCTTAGTACTTGTATCCTGTCATCTCCACATCTGTACACTATGAACGTAACATGCAGAGCTGAGAGCAAGCTTAGACATCATCTTACCCGAACCCTCATTTTCAGTGACAGAAAAAAGTATTCTTTGAATCACAAATAATATAAAGTTTAATAATGCTGTAAAATATTTATCTTGTCCCTTTAATTTTCTATCATATGATTTATAGCATACATATTAACACATTTATGTACATATATGTATGCCCAAACATTTTTTTTAACTCAAGAACGTTTATAGACCACAGCTTTGAGACCCTTTCTAGTCTGTTCCCCTTACTACCCTGCAAGTCTGTAGATGTCTGGGACCATGTCTTTTGTGCTCCTCTCCCATCAATAATCCCCTGGGGAGCATATTCCACTCAGCTTCTGGGTCAGTGAGAACCCCAGAATGAACACTCCTTGGCTCAAGCTGACCCCCGAACCCCACTATACGTATGTAGTAGGTACCTGTTAACCTTGTCAGCCTAGCACTTCTCCCTTCCTCTGGGCATATATATACCTCCTTCCCTTTGGGGATGGCTCTTTCTGGGCTCTAGCCGTGTAATTCAAATGGATGCTGCCATCTTGTTCTGTGACAATTCCAGCCTGGTCACAATGACTGAAAAGCAGGCATCTGACTCAAGCCAGCCCAATCATAGCACCCCAGCCTCCTGGCCACAGTAGTTGAGCCAGTGGTGGGCATATGACTTAAGCTCTTCCCTTGGATTCTCTACTGGAGCTGAGGGAACAGGTTAATTTTCTGTCTGGTGAAGCTGTAGATGTGAGTCAGGAATAGTCTTGTCCCCCGTTTTTTTTGGAGTAAGTTAATTTGAAAGAATGATCCCAACACACAGAAAGGAGCAGAGATGACACATTTTTGTCTCTGTCCACTATTGGTTATTCAAATGTTCCTTTGAGTCTGTGAATGATTCCAGGTTCCTTCCAGAAACTTCCCCTTTCTTCGTGGTTGGCCAGTCAGCCTCAGGTAGGGGAACTGGGTGTCTGGGTGACAAGGAGATTTTTTACTGCACATCCTTTTACCCATTTTGAATGTACCAGACTTGTGCAGATGGGAATTTCCCGGTGGTCCAGTGGTTAAGACTCGGCGCTTCCACTGCAGGGGGCGTGGGTTCGACCCCTGGTCTGCGAACTAGGATCCCACACGCCACACAGCACGGCCAAAAAACCCCAAACAAACAAACAAGAAACAGGATTTTTTAAAAAAAGAAAAAAAACTAGTGCAGAGTTCCTTTTAGGGAGAGAAAAGTGTTTTGTTTAGCAAGAGTTTTATTGGCCATTTTAATCGTGGGAAAATAGGCTCCTGGGCAGGGCAGGGCTCGGAAGGCAGAAGGTGGGCAAAGATAAAACTAAATTGCTCTCCAGAGTAAATTGGGATTGGGGGGGTTTCCCTGGGGAGTGAGCGACCGGAGAAGGGGAAGGGGAGCTACTCTTCAGAGGTTGGCAAGGTCCTGCGCTAGGCTGAGATGAGACCCTCTCTATGAACTTCAAACTATAAAAGTCTACTACGCGTAAGTGTCTTACCTGGGAAAGGCAAAGGAAGGGCACAGAGCTCCACCGTCTGGGTTAACGCAGAGCTCACAGGCAAGACCGGCAGTGTGAAGGAAGATATATGTGAATTGGGGAATCCAGAAAGCGCGCAGTAACTAAGGAAAACAAACCTCTCCTCACGCCCAGATCCTTGAGATGGGGGGCAGGGCTGCTGGTTTTGACACTATGTGCTGGGGACTCAAGCCCCTTTACCATTAAAGGATATCGATCCCATTGGGACGGAAGGTGTGGGGACATCTGGGTAAACAACGCTGGCTTACGCTTCTAAGACTGGATATAGGCGCTCTCCCGACTATTTAAAAAAATTTTTTTTAAATAAATTTATTTATTTTGGCTGTGTTCGGTCTTTGTTGCTGCGCGTGGGCTTTCTCTAGTTGCGGCGAGCGGGGTCTACTCCTCGTTGCGGTGCGCGGGCTTCTCATTGCAGTGGTTTCTCTTGTTGTGGAGCACAGGCTCTAGGAGCACGCAGGCTCAGTAGTTGTGACTCGGGGGGCTCTAGAGCCGAGGCTCAGTAGTTGTGGCGCACGGGCTTAGCTGCTCCGCGGCATGTGGGATCTTTCCAGACCAGGGCTCGACCCCCTGTCCCCTGCATTGGCAGGCGGATTCTTAACCACTGCGCCACCAGGGAAGTCCCTCCCTGTACTCTTAAATGGGAGTCTTCTTTTATGATAGGACATAGTAAGCCCATAGCGATTAGAATGCTGAGGAATGATATGGGTTTAAAATATGTCTAAGGAGGTTTGAGCAGAGGTTCTCAGCCTTTAGCACACACTGCCAGCATCTCACTAGATTTATAGACCTACGGGAACCTCGCTGGACAAGGTAGGGGGATGTAAGATTCTTATATCAGGGCCCCTCTTCTCAAGAATAACCATTTTAGAGATGTCCCTCCATGATGGCTCCCTAACGAGTCAGTGTTGGATGGAATGACGGCCATGGCCTCCCCCAAACTATTAGGGTCCCAGGATGATAAAATGCTGTTACATGTTTTTCTAACAGTAACAAACCGATGGGCCAACACTGTAAAACACGGACACAGGCTGGTTCATCTTGCGCCTGGTGTGTTTACTCATTTTTCCTTTACCCTCTGCCATCACCCAATATTCCGGGACCGGAGATCAGAGAGCCAGTTATAGCGCCCAAATCCTTGATGGTGAGATAACTTTGTCCACCTGTGGCTCTTCGTTTTCAGTGGCATCTAGCTTAAACCTGCCGTCTCAAGACTTCCTCTCTGAGGAAGCTATGCACTGTTTCTAAGGAGTTCTAAGAGGGGGATGAGGGTGTCTGTGGCACAGCAGATCGCAGGCTAACTGGCAGCCCGTCTGTGGAAGAGTCTTGGCACTGAAGGCCCTCCATGGCCCGGTCACGACTCACCTTGCATCAACATCACCTCCAACTTTATACACCCCGGCTCTAGCCAGGCCAGTCTCTGGCCTTACTGCCCCAGTTCCTGCCTCCCCGACATGTTCCATCCTCATCCCACTTTGCGTCTCCCTCCTTCCCCTGCTGCATTCATGCATCCTTTAAGCCCCGACTCCTCCAGGTCTAAAGGACATATAAGCTCTTAGCAGTGGATGCTTCTCAACAGGAATCTGGTAGGAAAGAGTTTTACTCTTCATTATTTTTAAAACCGATTTTTACTGCATGCATTAATCTTTTAATTAAAATACTTTTAATTAACACATTATCGGGAGGCAAATAAAAATCCACCCCCAAAGTAGGACCGCCGTCCTGCTTCGGTAAGTGGACTGCAGGGTCCACACTGAGGATCCTCGCTGCCTGGGGGAGGTCCACACTGAGTGTCACCACCTTTGCTCAGCTCCGGGGTGGGGGGGGGCATTAGAGCTCACTCTAGGACTCCCCCAGGGGCTGGTGCTGGAGGCTGGGTTGACTTGTGGCATAACCGAGGGGCACTTGGTGCGTGGGGTCCACCAGACTAGGACACGAGAAACCAGAAACTTGGCCTTGGCTCTCTCACTCATCCGTCACTAAACCTCTTTGGGAATCAGCTCCTTAAAGGTAAAATAAAGGGACAGACTCGAGCTATGGGCTCAAATGTTTCAAACCCATGTCTCAGTAGGGATTTCTCCCCCTCCTTCATACTCTTAACAGCCCAAAGAAGCAACAAACAAACAAACAAACAAAAAACCCTGTTGGCATTACGTCCCATGATTTAGGTTATGAAAATGTTGATTTTCTCCACGTGCTTTTGAAAAGCAGAATACTGCTGCCTCCCAACCAGTACAATGGACTAGAGGGTCCCCTTCTGCTCCAACAGAACTCCATTGAGCTTGTCTATATTTAACTTCTCATTTTCTTAAGATTTGCCTCCTTCAAAAAGCAGAATAAAGGGGGGGGGGAAAAATCCCAGTTAGCTGGATTCCAGTTCATTGAGGGTTTACTGTACGAAGCCACGCTGGAGAGCCCTCCGGCCTTGTGAACATGCAGTCTGCAATCTGGACACCTTTTATTTAATTTCAAGAATTCCCTTTGCACGGCAAAAAGGGGTCTGAGGAAAGCAGAGCGGCACAGATGAGGGGAAGGGCAGAAGCAGAGCGCTCACACACGTGCTCCCCAGCTGGGAGAGAAGTGGGATCGATGGCAGGAGCGGAAGTCATTCTTGACACAAACAAGGGTCCTGGGGCTTGCCACCCCACCCCAGTGCCTGGCCATGCAAGACGCAGATAGGGAGGCTGTGGCCCATCAGGACCACAGAGCAGATGTACTGACACGGGGAGTCCTCTGGGCGCCTCCCGAGGCGCCTGCAGGGTCTGGAGCAGAGGAGGGTCTGTGTCCATGTCCACGAGCATGGTCGGTTAGCAGACAGCACCAGTTGGGAGGCTCACGGCAGGAGAGAGACTGAGGCTCTCAGACACTAGCACCTACTGGCCCCGGCCCTCCGGGGAAGAGACTCACTTCCTCGATGGCTGCTCTTGCAGCAAGAGCCTCTCCCTCACCCCTGTGCCCTGGGAAACGAATAAATCATCAGGATGAGGTCTGAGCCAGGGTGCTAGCTGCCTCTGGAGGGCCAGGTCACTGCTGTGCAGTGGAAAGATGCTGCTGCACCAGGTAGAGGGATTGGAGGTGGGAGGGACAGGCTGGGGGCCGGGGGCCCTCCCTCCCGCCCAGCAGTGCCCACACAGGAAGAACCTTCTGGAAGCACAACCCCGGGCATTTTCTAGTCAATCTATTCCCCATTCCCAGTAACCCCATGAGTTGGCCCCTGTTGCTTCTGATTATTTTTGTTGGGTCAGGGGAAAGAGAGAGGAGAGAGACCAGGCCAGAGAGGTCTCTCACATGCCAGAGGTAGGCAGTGTGTGTGGTGGGGACACTGCGCTGGGGGCAGGGCTCTGGTCCCAGCCCTGCCACTCTCTTCTGTGTGATCTCGGGCAAACCATCTCACCTGTGTCTCACTTTCCTCAGCTATCAAGTCAGGAAAATCCTACCCCACGTACCTCAGAGGGATAGGCTAAGGGTGAAAATAGATAACGGATAGAAAACGTGTTTAAAAAAGTATAAAGCGCTATTCAAACGCGAGGCAGTGTTGTCATCACGGAGATCCATCCCTTAGCACGTCCCTCCTCTCACCAGGACACCTTCGCTTCCTTTTTTAGGGTCTCTTAACTTTAGGACCTATTTCTTTATCTCAGAAGGGTGCCGATACTCCCTGGTGGTTTCCCCTGATCACAATCTGCGACCCCAGAGGCCCAGTGGGCACGCTAGGTGTCTGAGGGGGGGTGCCGGAAGAGGGACCTACCCGCTGTCCTTCCGGCACCTTCCCTGCGCCGGCCCCCTTGGTCCACCCTATGAGAAGAGCTGGGCTGTCCATTCAGGCCGGACAGGTCTAGGGGACCCCTGCCCCACACTCAGGGGACCCCATCTGGAGTGCAATTCCTGTTCCCGACTTCCAGCAGGTGGCGGGTAGAGGGAGGGAAGGCGCCCCGAGAACCAAGGGCAGGATCGGATGGTGGGGCCTCAGGACGCCCCCAGGCTCGCCCCCGCCCCCTGCTCCTGCCGCCGGCCCCTCCCTCCCCCGGCCCAGCCCTAGTCTCGCTCTGGCGGCGCCTGGAGGGGCCGCTGGGCGCCGAGGCCCGGTCCGCCGCCGCTGTGCACGCGCAGGTGGTCCTTGAGCGACTCCTTGTAGCGGAAGCTCTTGCCGCACTCGCCGCACGTGTAGGGCCGCTCGCCGGTGTGGATGCGCTGGTGCTTGAGCAGGTTCTGCTTGCGGATGAAGCTCTTGCCGCACAGCGCGCACTGGAAGGGCCGCTCGCCCGTGTGCAGCCGCTGGTGGTTCTGCAGGTGCTCCTTGCGGCTGTAGGTCTTCTCGCACTCGGAGCACTTGTAGGGCCGCTCGCCGCGGTGCGTCATCTGGTGGCGGATGAGGCCCGAGTGGCAGTTGAAGCTCTTCTCGCACTCGGCGCACTCGTACGGCCGCTCCTTGGTGTGGCTGCGGTGGTGGATGATGAGGCTCTTGCGTACACCGAAGCTCTTGCCGCACTCCGGGCACGAGTAGGGCTTGCTGCGCGCGCCGTGCAGGAGGAGGCTCCGCCGGAGGCCGCCCGGGCAGCAGCTGCCGCAGCCCCCGCCGCCCCCGCCCCCCGCGGCCCCGCCGCCGCCCGCCTGGCCGCCCGCCTGCGCCCCGCCCGCGCCCCGCTCCCCGGGCAGCGCGGGGAAGCCGGCGTCCAGCAGCGCGCCCCCGCCGCGGCTCGGGGGGCCGCCCGCGTCCTCGGGGGGCGCCGGCAGCGGGGGCAGGCTCTGCGGGGCGGGCGGGGGCTGCGGCGGGGCCGGGGGCGGGTTCTTCACCATCAGCAGGCTGTCACCTGGCGGGGAGACACGAAGAAGCGACATGCTGACACTGCTCGGTCCAGGACTCACGCCGTCCCTGCAAGGGGGCCCCGGGCCTTAACTAGTTCCTCTGCGGCTTCCTGCGAGTCACAGGCTAGCCGGGCCTCAGCTTCTCTAAAGGATGAGGGGATTGAACAAGGCAAATGATCAAGTTCCCTGTGCTCGAGGGTTCCCCAACCCTCGGAGCTGCACAGAGCCACCAGCTCCTGGAGAGCACCTGAAGCGGGTCAGGCAGGTGGCACGCAGTTAGGATAGGAAACACCCCCAGATGCCGGGAGCCGGTGGGCAGAGGAGCGGTGCTCTGCGGAAGTCCCCTTAGAAGGCGGAATCGCCTGGAAATAATAAGACTTAATCGTATTCTGATGTTCAGTGCTAATTTACCTACGGAGAATCTCTCGACTGGAGGGAGAGAGTCTGCCAGATCCTATCCCAGGTGAAAAGCCCGTCTGAAGGCCTACAGGAGGGGAATGCAGGGGCCCGGGCGCACAACCACCCTGCGATTTGCAGTTATGTCTCCACTAAGCAGGCAGCCTTTGGCCTTGTACTGCGGCGGGGTCAGCTGGGTTGATATGAGTCCCACCCTGGCGCCTGACCCCACCTGGCCGCGGACCACACGTGACTGGCGCTCTCCTCATCCTCCTGTGGAAGTGGCTGCCCAGCCAGCCTCCCCAGGAAGCGCCTGTCTCGCTCCTGCGATGGTGCCCTTTCCTGCACCCCTGAGTCTCCAGGGTTCATGGTTCCACACGACCTTGGGGGCAGTGGGGCACAAAGCCCAGGCTCTGGGCATCGGAGCAGCGATCTGAGGCCCAGGACTCCGACTTCCAAGGCACTACTGCGTTTGCTGACTGTATTTAGGAGTCTTCTCTTTCCTTCACCCTCCACCACCTCCCCGATCCCCAGTTCACAGTCCTTTCTTCCTGCAGGAGCCCCCTCCCCGTGACATGTGTTCCTTATGTGACACTCCTAGACAGACTGGGCCCAGCCTGCCCCCCTCTATCCCAACCAACACTGAGCAGGCAGAGAGCCATTTCCATAGGACACTGGCCAGGGGCAGGGGCCACTGTAACTCTCCTAGCCTCAATCCAGGATGTCATGCCGTCAATCCTGCAGGTTTGGCTGTGGCCTCTGTCACAGCTGCACTGTGGGCCTTGCTCCTCCCTCTACCCGACTGGCTACTCTCCCTCCTTCGTGGGTGTTACTCCCGAGAGGACCCCCAAGGAAACCACGTGTACATAAACCTCCATCTCAGGGACTGTTTCCCAGGAAACCCAACCCCAAACAATCCTAATCCTACTCTGATCATTCTACAAACTTGGAGTGAGCACCAGACCACTTCTGGCAACTGCCTCCCTGCTCCCCCCCGCCCCCCGCCTCTGTTCTCCCTTCCTGACCCAGCTTAGCTCCTGTGGTCCCTCTGCCCCTCTCTCCTCTGTTGGGCTTGCCTGGGGGACCCCAATGCAGTGACAGCACTCAAGTAGCTGAAGGCTGCTGGAGAAGATCACACACCTCAAACCCTGGCATCCTACCCCATGACTCAGCATGCCCCAGTTTTCCACTCTCCATGAGGATTACGTCACACCTTCTCCTCCCACCTCTAACATGAGGACTTTAACTCTAGAACTCACTGGCCAGTAACTGATTCAGATACAAGCACGGGACCTTGTTCTGGCCGATGAGATGTGTTTGCTGGGAGGCTTCTGGGAAAGCATCCTCACTCCTTGGAGACAGTGCAGGCAAAAAGACGGCCTTTCCTTTCCCTCTGGGTCTGGAGGTGATACTTGGAACAGCTGTGGCCAACTTGCTCCATCCACACCAAGGATGAGCGAACAAGCAGTTGGAAAGAACCTGGGTTCTTGATAATATAGCTGCATCCTTGAACCAACCAAGGCTAAAACTGGACTACCTCTTAGTTACGTAAGAGAATAAATGCCTTTATTCTTTAAAGCAGTTTGAATATTCAATCAATTGTACGTATGTAAAGAAATCCCAGTAAAAACTCTGGACACAGAGGTTCCAGTGCGGTTCTCTGGTAGGCAGTACTGTCACTCATCGCTGTGCGGGGAGCAGACAACAGAAGCTTCATGCTTAGGACCCTCCCAGACCTGGTCCTGCGGATCTCCCCTTTCAGCTGGTTCTGATTTGAATCCATCCTCTTGCTCTAATAAAACTAATTGTACGTGTAGCACTTTCCTGAGTCCTGTGAGTTGTTCTAGGGAATTACTGCACCTGAGGTGTTAATGGAGACCCCTGAATTTGCAGCCAGCTGGTCAGAAGTGCGGGTGGTCTGGGGACCCTCGAACTTGCAGCTGCTGTGTAAGGTGAGAGCAGTCACGTGGGGAACGAGGTGCCTCACCTGTGAAGTCTGGCCTAATTCCAGGTGGTTGGTGTCAGAAGTCCTTGCAACCTGTAACTCCCCAATCAATCTAGCCCCAGGCTCTCCCACTTCAGACTCCTATGTTCATCTGTCTACTTGGCATTGCTACCTGGATGTCATCTCAAGTTGAACAGGTCCAGAGGAGAACACCTAACTTACACAGCTAACCTGCTGCTTTGCCAGGACTCACCATTTCAGCAAACAGCACCACCATTCGCCCAGTGTTTCCGGATCAAAACCTAGGAGTCACTCTTGTCTCCTCATCCACCACAGACAACCTATCAGTTATATTTCCAACCATCACCTCTTGACCTGGTCTCTACCCACTACATTAGCTCCTATGTGGTTTCCCTGCTTCTGGCTCTTTCTCCCCACCTGACTCCAGTCAATTCCCAAACGTACGTTTTAAAAATGTAAACCAGATCACGTCACCACTGTGTTTCAAACCCTCTGTTAGTCTCCTTTCATATTAGAATAAAATCCAGACGCTAACCTGGCCCACAGGTCATACGTGGTCAGACTCCTCCTTGTCTATTGCTCCAACCTCCTTCCCCAGATGGCCTTCCTTATGGCCTTCCCTTCCCCAGCAGCCCCGTGGTCAGCTCCTTCTCGTGATCTGGACACACTCAGGTGCTTCTTCCTTTCCTGCCCCGACTCCCGGCCCCCTGTTTTCCCTGAGTCGTCACCCTCAGAGCGTTTACCACCCCGAGTTTATCTTGTCTGCCTGATTACTGCTCATCACCGTCCCACAAAAGGAAAGGCCCCTGGCCCTTCTTCACCACTTATTCCAAGTGCCTGTAGTACTGCGTAGTACAGAGTAGTAGTAGTACTGCGTAGTACAGAGCAGGCACGAGGTAAATACCTGTTAAGTAACAGAGACTAAAAAAGGCTGGAATCACTGTTTTAACCCAAGGCAGTACGTGGGAATTTCAGGAGGCTGTTTTCAAATCGTATCCTGTGACTTGCGAGTGCGTTTTGAGTGCTGGCGTCCAGGTAGGGTGGTCTGGCCTGAGGCTCCCCACTCTCTCCAGAAGCACCCAGTAGCCACTGAACTCCAAACCCCTATTCACACTTCCTGCTTCAGTGGAGCCCCATGCACGTTACTTCTGAGTGAACCAGACTTTTTTCCTGTCTTACACTAACTGTCAGAGAGCAGAGAGTAATACCCACTCATTAATATATAAAGCCAGGAATCCTTTTTACTAAAAGGTAATGTCCGGTTAGGCTGACGTCTGACTTTGAGTTAAGCAGGACACCAGGTCTTTCTCTCTTGTCTATGGCAGGGCCAGGCAAGGGGGTTGGCGTGAACATGTATGTATTTCTGTGTTGTACTCTCTAGCCCTGCCCCCTCTCCCCTTCCCAGCCCCCTCCAGAAGACTACCACATGACGCCATGTCTTACCAAAAGTCCACCTGGTGGTCCTTGGCAACCACAGCACTAGGTGGGTTTTAAACCTCAAAGAAATCACAGGTGAGATACTAATTTCACATCCCAACATTCATGAGCGGAAGGCAGGTTCATTTTGGGAGAAAGACAAGAGGCTCTGATACGAGGCTCTAGTGACTGGGCGGGCAGGAGAAGCGTTTCCAGATACCCCTCTCTCCCAACTCTGGGCCTTTCTTCCCAGATGCAAACTTTCTAAGGCCTCCCAGAGACAAAACAGCACGAGGCAAACTGTTCTATGGGCCGCTCGGCATCGAACTGGAGAAGGAAAGCATCTTGGTAATTTGCAAAGCCTGGCGATTTCTGCACGAGTTTCTCACGCTGTTTTCACAACCACGCAGGTCCCAGGAAAAGCCTCCTTGAAGCCCACACGCTCTCAGCCAAGTTGGAGAAATCGGAAGGCAGCGCCGAGGGACAGTGATTTGGGCGGAGTCTCCTGGCACTACGTTTGATGATCTGCTACCCCTGCCTTCAGGGCCAGGGCTAGAAATGGTGGCCTGAGTGCTGCAGAGGATGGGGTAGCATCAACCGCTATCACTTCTTCCTGCCCTCACAGGCAGTCCCCCGGATGTCCCTGTCACATCCCAGCCCACCAGCAGGTTAGAAAGAGGACAACTGAAATTCTGTTTTAGACAAGGATGTGCACTGTTCCTCTGCCATCCCCTGCCCATTCCTCCGGCCCCACTCTGCTCTTCCAGACTGAACTAAGTCTGTCTCACGGAGAGTGAGATCCGCTCACCTGGGTTTGAAATGTCCCTTCAGATTCAGAAATAATCCATGTCCTCAGCTCTGACATGGATTTTGAGCTCTTAGAGGGTGTCAGGAATGTGAGCAAGGAACACATGATTAACTGTCCCTTCACCACCCCAATCACCCAGAGGACATTCAGCCAGCTGTTTCAGTGGTACTGGCCCTGGCAAGGAATGTGAGCCTGATGCCACGTGTTACCTAACCCACCAACACATGCCAGGGGCCCTCAGCCAGTAAGGGGGCTTCCAGAAAGACCCAAGAGACCCAAGTCAGGGGAGGTATTTGGCCTCATAATTGTCGGCAGAAAAAAATCCCCTCTTCCTGTGTGGGCTTCAGGATCTCCCCAGGTGCTCTGGGAGGGCAGCCACCTTGGGAGCTCTGGCGAGTGTTTCCTAGTGTGTGAGCCACCTACTGCCATCACCTACTGCTGACACCACTGCCTCAGCTCGCTCCCAGCCTGCCCGCCTTGCCCTGTTGTGATGGGGTGAATTATATCCCCCCAAAAGATCACATCAAAATCTGGACCCCCCAAGTACTTCGGAATGTGACCTTTCCAGGTGTAGTTAAGATGAGGTCATACTGGAGGAGGGCAGGCCCCTGATCCAATGTGACTCGTGACCTTATAAGTCACAGAACGTGTGAAGACAGAAGATTGGGGTGACACATCCACAGACCAAGGAACACCAAAGACCACCACCAAACACAGAAGCTAGGCAGAGGCAAGGCAGGGCTCCCCTACAGCTTTCAGAGGGAGCATGGCCGTGCCGACCCTTCGATTTCAGACTCCAGGACTCCAGAACTATGAGAGAATACGTTTCTGCTGTTTTAGGCCACCCAGTTGGGTATTTTTGTCAAGACAGCCCTAGGAGGCTAACATACCTGCCATCCTCCAGAAGGAAAGGGGACAGTGCTTTGATATAGGCCTTCGAAAGGCCGCCATGACAGAACATCACCCTGTAAGGGGCTAGGCTGGGTGAGCAATCATCCCTGTGGACAAAACACCCAGGGGCCCCGCTGGGTGCACCACTCACCGGGGCCAGAATCTAATCCGAGCTCTCCTTCCATGGAGTCACGAGGGCCCCATGGGTACGGCTGCTCTTCCTGCTTTATCCATGACAAGATGTCGTGTGCGGAGATCAGAGACTCTGTTCGGGGAAAGAAGGCAGTCTTAGAGCCTGTTCCTTTCCACCGAGCATCCCACCGGAAGTTCGAACACCGCCACGTGCAGAGGCTGCTGCTCTGCTCAGAGGGCATGTGGCAGTTTGGGTATCCCTGTCCCCACCCCGTCAACAGCCTCCCCAGATGGGACCTCACCGGTCCTGCTGCCGGGGAGGAGGCTGTGTGGAGGCAGAGCCAGGACCGGAACCCAGGTCTTCTGGCTCTGTCCTCGGAGCCCCAGGGCCATCTGCAGGGCCAGGCCGGAGGGGAGCCTGGCCTCTGACGGCCCACAGGACCAAGGGAGGAGAGGCCGGCCTTCCAGATCGGCAACGGCAGAAGCAGTGGACAAAGGTCATTAATAGGAACTGCAGTGGACACTGCCGCCTCTCTGTCGGGAGGGCACTGCTTTCTCTTCTGCCCTGGACCCCTTCAACCTCCCCGCTTGTGAAGCTGTAGAGTTGACAAACGACACGGAATCCTAAGATTTTACAGCTGCTTCTTTTCCTGGTGTGCGGGGTTGCATGAGACTTTGGGGTCACAACCAGCAAACAAGATGACACTGGCCTCCTCCAGCTCTGCAAGCATATGTGAACACACGCGCACACGTGCACACACAGTGCACACGCACGTGGGGCCTGGGCGGGCAGAGCTTCCCTATTGTTCTTTTATGCTTCCCTTTATGCCTGGACTTTCCCCAGAAGTTTCACTGGGAGACATCTAACTACTATTCACTCAAGGAAGACTCCAGGAAAAGTAAAATTACTTTCTTTCTTTCTGTCACAGAAATATATACCACTTTTAAAAGGCTTTTTAATTATATTTCAGAAATCAGTGAAGTCATGTTAGTATCAGTTCACTGACAGCACGAATTATCAGTGTGATGATTCCTTTAGAGAAATCCTCCCCACTTTTCTAACAGTTATATGCCCAAATGTGTACAAAGTCACCACCTGAGGAACACACTGTAGTTTATCCCGAGTCTTTCACTGGCCTTTGACCAAAGTGACTCGATCCGATAGATTTTCTGGCGGTTACAGAAGTCATCTCCACGTGCCCCGAAGGGGCGCTCACCTGAGTTGGGGTCCGTTGGAATGTCCCTCTCCGCCAACTCCTGCTGAGCCCACACGCATGGAGGGTCTTCCTGTTTGATCCGGGACAGGAGGTCTTGGGCAGAAGCTGGTGAGTCTGCTTGTGGGAACAGAGCAGCAAAGGTGTCAGGGGACACGGAAACGCCCGCAAGGTGGTGCTTTAAGTCTCTCCTGTCATGCAATGAGTTCTTTTCCCTAAACATCAGCAGTAATTATTCTAGTTAATTAAAGCTTCAGGTCAGCTTGGCCTCAGTTGCTGGAGCTTTTGCCACAAATAAGTGGATACTACAGGGGGGTGACATAACAGTGATGTCATCAAGAGAGCTTTCCTGTCCTTCAGGAACTTAACGCCTTCAACCAAGGTTCACGCCTGAGGCCTGAGCAACACCGTGGAAGGAGGTCTTCCTCCTGCAGGGACCGTCCAGGAAAATGACACCTTCCAGGAAGGCTTTTTTTTTTTTTTCTTTTGCGGCACGCGGGCCTCTCACTGCTGTGGCCTCTCCCATTGTGGAGCACAGGCTCCAGACGCGCAGGCCCAGCGGCCATGGCTCACGGGCCCAGCTGCTCCGCGGCATGTAGGATCCTCCCGGACAGGGGCACGAACCCGTGTCCCCTGCGTCAGCAGGAAGACTCTCAACCACTGCGCCACCGGGGAAGCCCCAGGAAGCCTTTTATCTTAACCATCTTAATGGAATTTTTCTAAGATGTATCCTACAGCCTCTTTCCTCTGCAGAGTCTATTAAACCTCATTTACCCTTTATTGCCTTCTTATCTCTTAAAAGATCCCTCTGAAGCACTGTGATGCTCTCTGAGGAACTGGCTGGATGAATTGGGAAGCGGCTTTCCTCTGCTTGGGGGCTGCTATCACTTACCTATGAGTGTGAGGCTTTGCCTAAGGGGGATGAGGTTTGTGGAGCTCTAACCTGTGGATAAGTAAAGAGCTACAGTGTGTTAATATATCTTGTGACGGTTAATTTTATGTGTCAACTTGCCTAGACCACAGTACCCAGATACTGGGCCAAACATTCTTCTCGATGTTTCTGTGTTGTTTTTTTTTTGTTTTGAGGAGTTCAACAAGACTTTGAGCAAGGTGGACTGCCTTCCATAACGTGGGTGGGCCCCGTCCCACCACCTGACGGCCTTAATGGCAAGAGACTGACATCCCGAGGAAAAGGGAATCCTGCCGGCAGATTGCCCCGGTGCTCCAGTTGGCAGAAGCCAGCTCCTTAAATTCAATCACTCAATCAGTATCTCTACACACATGCGCACACACACATGCACGCACACACTCACCCTGTTGACTGTTTGGAGAACTCTGACTAATAAATACATATCTTCTCTAACAGAGATCTCACGTACAAAGTCCAGCCGGAATGCCGTCGAAGAGGAGCTATCCAGACCCCCTGACAGGACTGTGGCCGTGCGGGGCCTGACACAGAGGCAGCAGCCGTAAGTGCTTGGTTAAAACAACGAAAGCTCTTCCCACCAGTCGGGAGAAGGTCTCACGGACCCACAGATTCCCCCACCCACGGGACCTGTAAAACACCTCACACTCAGTACTTCTGCAGATACTGCTTTCCAAGGGAAGAAAGGAACAGTTAAAAACTGATATTACAAAGAAGAGAAAACAGAACGGCTAAGCCCAGACGTGCTGGCAACTCGTCCATGTCGTGTGCCGGGTCTGCGACTCGTGGGAAACCCTGTCTCTCCATCCATCCTGGACCCACAATCTTCCGTTTTCAGCTCAGGCCTCTGGCCTGGCACACACGTCAGACAACGCTGGGCGCCTGCAGACCACGTTGGACCTTTCCTCTGCCACTCGGCTTGGGCGGCCAGTCAGCTCACTCACCGGTAATGGACTCTGTGGGGATGGCTCTTTCCTCCAGGCCCCGCTGACCCCGGGCACACAGGGCCTCCTCCCGCTTCACCTGAGAGGACGTGTCCTGTGCAGGCACCAGGGGCTCTGCTCCTGGGGACAGAGAATCACATTGTTTGGTGCCGTTTTCATGAATGATCGTCAGCTGGACATTCTCGGGGTCGGGAGCATGGCTGACAGCACTGGCCAGGGAAGAGCACAGGGGTCTTGGGTTTCTCTGGGCAACTATGGGGAACCCCCAGGAGCAGAAGGTCCTGGGAGCAGAGAGGCGATCGACATTCAGGACAAGGGGGTAGGCCGAGCCACAAAATGAGGTGTGGTAAGGCTGGGAGAGGGTTCCAGAAACAGCCCACGCTGGGTGGGTGCTAATCAGGACAGGCCCTAGGTCTCCCTCCATGTGGGAGACATTCGTCCTTGTTCGGCACCCCAGTCAGGAAGAGTGGGCCAGACAGACAGACAGACACACACACACACACACACACACACACACGAAGTTAGACTGGGCAAAGGGAAGCAACCCCGTCCCATTCCTGGAATGGATAATGCACAGCATCCTTTTGCATAAAAGACAATAACATATCTTCCATGCAGACCCCGTGACGTGACCACAGGGGCATGTTCCTCTTATGAGGGTCTATGGTGTGATGTATAACACTAGCCCCCGCAGGAGACAGCAGGAAAGAGACTACATGAGGAAGTGGAAGACACGGATCCTGGTTTCACCTCTGCCCCCGGCCCAGAGGATGAGTCACTTGCCCTCTCTGGCTCTCAGTCTGCTCGGTCCATCCATAAAAAGGCACAGTGGTCCCTGTTCTATTGGCACAGGGATGGATGATAACTCAGTGAAACAGCTGAGGTTACATTGCTTTACTGTGAAAGGTTACCACAGCTGCTGACCTCAAACACTGTGGCACCTAAGACAGGGAAGGAGCCATTTAGACGGAACGTCCAGAAGAGGTAAATCCATAGCAACCAGGGAACAGGAGTGACTGCTCATGGGTGTGGGCTTCCCTATGATGAAAATGTTCTGGAATTAGATAGTGATGATGGCTGCACAACTTGGTGGACTGAATGATACACGTCAAGAGTGAATTTACAGCATGCGAATTATATCTCAATAAAGAGAGCAGAATGGGGGGAGGGGGCCGCCTTGAGCCACCTTCTAGGGAAGGTTCGGTGAATACACCCTCCACTGAAAAGGGAGGAAGGGCAGAGGGCCCCAACGGGTGAAGGCTCCTGGGAGAAGGCAGAGAATACAGTTCAAGGACCAGATTTCACCTGGCCCAACAGTGCTCAGGAGAGCTGAGGTCCCGAGAAGCCTCGCACCTCCCATCACCAGGTGTGACGTTCTCGGGGAACTGCATCCTCAGAACGTAAGATCTCCCTTGAATGAGGAGAAAGCTTTGGAGGGTAAGTCTGCCTGTGATGGGGCGTCTGTGAGAACGGGGTGAGGACGCGGAAGGAGACAGCCAGGCCCGAAGCAGTCGGCCACGCACCCCACGTGCGCCACGCAGAGCCTCCTCTGCCCACCTCCCTAGGCTGGAGCTGCACTCAGGTCTAGGGCACCCATCAGGCCTGGGAGGCTGCAAGGTGCCGCCCCCCCCCCCCCCCCCCCCCCCCCGCTGCTTCCTCTTCTCTCCAGCTTACCTGGGCATCTCGAGCTACACTGTTCTGACCCAAAAGACAAACATCTGTGGTGCGCTTTTCTGGCCCTGAAACTCTTCCTGTAGGTGACCGCCAAATTTCAAGGGCAGCAGAACTGGCCCCACGAACAACTCAGGAGAAGCCCGCCTGGAATTCATGCAGGGGTGGCGGTGCTTCTCTCCCACCCTGCCCTGGACCTAGGGCTGTCTTCGGCTGCCATCACCTGTGTCTGGATCCATCAGGATTTCTCTCTCTTCGGGGTCACGCTGCTCCCACACGCAAGGCTCTTCCCGGGGCTCGGCCTGGGGTGGAGCATCTGGCTTGGACACTGGACCTTCCGAGTCTGGAATGAGGTGGAAGGGAAGGAAGGGCTGAGTGAAGCTGATCAATGGGCCCCGATCAAGGGCGATGTGGAGCTCTCCCCTCCCCCACCCCAGCCCAGCAGTCCTCTAGGTGGTGGCCGTCATGTGAGTACGTCAGGTAATCTCTCACGAGGAACTATGAAAACAAGTCAATAGATTCTCCAGTTGCTGGTCCCTGAAAGCCAGCAGCAGAGCGACTGTGGCTTATCCAAGGCGCAGTGATGCCGTTTGGCTGTGATTCCAAAATGGTGGGACCACAGTGTTCAGCCCTGCAGTGCTTCTAACTTCCTAGCAGGCAAGCAAATCGTTTCTTGAGTTTCCGTGACGTATAAACACGAAACACCTTGCCCGGGGGTGGTGCACCATGGGTCGAGAAGCATCTCACTCCCCACTCCCAAGGTGCTCGCCACAGGGGAGGGAAGGCGCCCTTACCCAGGGACATCAGGGTTTTGTAGTTCTCCTTAACCAGGTTGTTGTAAAGCTCCTTCTGCCATTCATCCAGGTTCTTCCACTCGTCCTCAGAGAAGTAAACAGCAATGTCTACAAAAGTCACCGGAACCTGGGCCAACAAGAGTTTTAGTCTGGAACCCCCTGCTCGCTCCTCCCCCCACCAACTCCCCATCAGGGGCACTGGGCCCGCTGCACCCACGGCCCCCGTCCTGCCCGGCCCGTTTCAGTGGAGTCAGTCCACTCTGTTCCTGATCAGCCTGTGACTCCAGTAACCACTACCTTTTAAAAATTAAGCATTTAGGGCTTCCCTGGTGGCGCAGTAGTTGGGAGTCCGCCTGCCGATGCAGGGGACACGGGTTCGTGCCCCGGTCCGGGAAGATCCCACGTGCCGTGGAGCCGCTGGGCCCGTGAGCCATGGCCGCTGAGCCTGCGCGTCCGGAGCCTGTGCTCCGCAACGGGAGAGGCCACGGCAGTGAGAGGCCCGCGTACCGCAAAAAAATAAATAAATAAAAATTAAGCATTTAACCACATCCTTTGTAATTTCACTTTTAGGTAAACTGGGTACCTGAAGGTAAAGCTTTTGGCATTCAGGGTGACAGAGATGCAGTAGGTTCCTGGAGTGCGTATCAGCGAGCCAAGTCCAATAAAACCCTGTTATAGAACCTGTACTTCGGTCAGGTCACCCCTAGGTACACACTCGCGTTTTTGTCACTAAAACTTGCCCGTGCTAAGGCTCCGGAATCTTGATCTGTTTCGTGCACTGCCACATCCCAAGCAGCTAAAAGCATGTAGTTTGGAGTCAATAACTATTTGCTGAATGTGTTGAAGAGCTGTTGCCAACACTAGGAAGGTCCCACTGTGGCCTGAGTCATCCAGCATCCAGTGTCAGTCACCTGGTGTTCAAGGTCATCTAATCTGCTCCATAAAGCTGCTATTTCAGTTCGACAAGGATTCTTGTCTGTACTCATTTCAGTCACTCACCGTCATGGCCGCATCTCGGACAGAACTGTTCAAGATGGTTTCACTTCCAAGACTTCAATATCTGAGCTTCACTTCTCCGACCACATAGCCTTACCTCCTACCGCTTTCCCATCCCTGCTGGACCAGCCTTCCCCTCTCACTCTGAAATCCAAGCCCTCAGTTCTCCCCAAGGCCCTGACCCTAGTCCATCGGTCTTTGTACCTGGCACATGGCACCTTTGTGTGAATGCAAACAGCAGCACTCTCGGTGTCAGGCCTGCTGGTGCACCGCCTGGTAAGTGGGCAGTGCTCGTACACAAATGATAAATGCCAGCCCTGGCATCAGGTGCTCACCACCCTAAGGGTGACTGGGCAGGGGCCACGTGCAGACCTGTATGTCACCCACTGACTGAGAGCTCACTCCCATCTCTAGAAACGGAACTAGAACTCCTAATTCCCTGGACCTTCCACCAGACTCCGGCAAATCCGCAACCTGGGAAAACGGATACAGACCACTTTCTTCATTTTAATTCTCTGCTCTAGATAAAAGCCACAAAGTTCTGCAGGTGACAACCACCACACACTCAGGCCTCTTGGCTCCGGGCTGCTTCGGAAGCCTCCTGGCGATCTTGCTGGCATCTCCCTGTGTTCCCGGGGGGCTTCTTTCGCACTCTTACCTCTCCCCAGCGCTCCCCGGGCCTTCCGCCATCTCCTCCGGTCGCCCCTCGATGGCAGGTCGCTGTTGACAAACTCCCACCTCTGCCCTCCTTCTTGCCAAGCCAGCACCCCTGCCCCCCACGTGCGCCCTTCATTTCTCCTCCTCCTGCCTGTGAAACTCAACCCAAACCACCTTTTCCCTTTGGCATTTTCCGTCTCTCCGTCTCCCCCTTCAGGACCCCCGACCCGAGAGGAGCCCCACTCAACTCCCTCACCACAAATAAGTCTACTCTTCCCCTTCACTTGACACATCCCGAGACACACGTTCTGTGCTTTCTTCCCCATCCAGGCCTCCTTAACCCCCGAAATCTGTCTATGAGCATCCCCTATTCTCTGAAACCACATCCTGAGAGGTCATCAGCCTCCTGCTGTTAGCTTTCACCCCTTCAGACCTCTCTGAAAGGTCAGACCACCTTCCTGGAATTTCCTCCTGCTTGGTTTCCATGACCACGCTGCCTCCTGCCCACCCGGTTCACGTCTTCTGTACTACTCCCTCTTCCTCGCCCCGGGACCATGGTTCTGCCCTCACCCTGCCCTGTTTCCTCACTTTCCCCTTGGCAGCTTCATTCTTTTCACAGGTTCAGTGGTTACTTCTTTGCAGATGACACCCTTCAGCTTTCCTTCCTCCCTTCAAAGTTCACATTTCAATAGCCTTCTGAGTGGCTTCATTTATTTATCTTTTTTTTAAAGATTTTTTTTTGATATGGACCATTTTTTTAAAGTCTTCATTAAATATGTTACAATATTGCTTCTGTTTTATGTTTTGTTTTCTTGGCCACGAGGCATGTGGGATCTTAACTCCCTGACCAGGGATCGAACCTGCACCCCCTGCAATGGAAGGTGAAGTCTTAACCACTGGACCGCCAGGGAAGTCCCTATTCATCTTTTAAGTACCTCAAACTAAATGTATCCAAAACCAAGTTTGTTATCTTTTCCAACACACCAACTCCTCTGTCCCCGCTTCGCCAGTCAAAATTCCAGAATCATGGTCCCACAACTGGAAATAGACATCACTCTGCAAAAACCTCACTCTGCTAGGATGCAGCAGAACTCTGAGACATGGGCCAAGATTGCAGGGAACCTACAGCCTAGCCAGACAGGAAAGAATATCCATGAATTATCCATGAACGATTAACCAATTTAATAGAACCCACGAGGCACAGAGAAGCTGAGAGACAGCAGCCTGAAATCTGAATCTGACAAAGAGAATGCATCTAGCAAGGCCAAGAGTCTACAATGAACTGAAACTATTGCCAGCAACATCAATTAACATTCTCATGGTGCCGTATGGTTATGGAGGTTTTAAAATATGTCTGCAAATTCTTTGACAATCCCTTCAAAAAATAAAGCCGAATTTTCCTCCTCTTGAGTGCAGGATTGAGAGGCTTGCTCCTAACAAATAAATAAAGAGGTGACGGTGTACAATTGCTAAGGCAGGGTCACAAAAGACATTGTAGCTTCCATCCTGGTCTCTCTTTCTGGATCACTCACTCTAGGGGAAGCCAGCTGCCATGGTGCGAGAATGCTCAAGCAGCCTTGCGGGGCAGGTCCAAGTGGTGAGGAACTAGCTCAGGCTTCCTGCCAAAACGGGCGCGTGAGCATACTGGAAGCCGATCCTCCAGCCTCAGTCAAGCCTTCAGATGACTGCAGCCCCGGTCATCAGCTTGACTGTAACTTCATGAGACTCTGAGCCAGAACCACTCAGCTGAGCGGCTCCTGAATTCTGAACCCACGAAAACTGTAACATGATAAATAATAATTTTTTTTAGGCTGCTAAGGGTTGGGGTCATTTGTTACACGGCGATAGAGAACTACTACAACGAGCTACATAGTGTTGTCCCGTCAACGAAATCAGTTAACCCTCACAACTCCACGGAGTAGGCGTATTATCATCTTCGCGTTACAGAGGAGAACACTGAAGCCCAGAGAGACCACCTGGGAATTTACTCACTAAATTACCTATTTACACTTCACTTCTTTCCAAAGAGGAATCGAGGCTCGGAGACAACACAAAACACAGCTGACCTGCAGTAGGAAAATGGCACGTGGCAAAGCCAAGATTCAAACCCAAGCCTTCTAATTCCGGACCCCACAACCATTCCATTGTTCCGTGAGGGTATGTGTCAGCTCAAGACCCCCAACGCCCGGCCCAACACACAGAACGCGGAACAGGGCCGGGACACAGCACCGAGTTAAAGCAGGGCGCAGACGAGGGCAAAGGGCAGCATGGGAGGAGGTGCCACCTATGCCGCACAGCAATGTTATATAAGCCAAACTCTACAAAAACGAGCCGCTGGGGGCTGCGGTGGTGGGGGTGGCTTAGGGAGGAACCGCAGCCACTGTTAGAACTCAGCTCTGTGTGGCCTCAATGGATCACCGTCCAGCACCTCCTCCGGCGAAGCCACTGGGTCGGCTACCAGATACAAAGACCAAGAAGGCCCAGTGCCTTACGTGGAAGCGTGAGCCCTCCAGCTGGAGGGTCATTCGGCAAACATGTTTCGCTATAAGCCGGGTACTGCTGTAGGCACGGAGACACTGCAGTGAACCAAGAAGAGGGAAACCAACCAAGAGACAAAAAAAAAAAGTAAGTATTTAAGATGCCTGATGGTATAAGTGCTTTGGAGGAAATGAGAGCAGGGACCGAGGAAAGAGTGCGCCGGGATTGGGTGGCCAGGAAGGGACAGCGGTCCAGTGACGGCTGAGCAGAACCCCTGATGGGGGCGACGGGGCGGGGGCCCTTCAGTGGAGGAAAGTCCTTGCCATGGGACCGTGGGGAGCAACAAGTGGGCAAGAGGGGGTGAGGGGGAAAGGAGATCGGATGGGTGGGCCAGAGGGAAGGGGCCAGTGACGAAATGGGGGCTTTTATGCTCAATAAGTTGGGGAGCCATTTGGGGGGTTTTAAGCAGAGGTGTAATATGACTGATTTGTATTTTTCTTCCTCCTCATTGGGGGTACGGGGGCAGGGAAGAAAGCAACGAATATTTATTTTTTAGCCTCGCTGTGTAGCATGTGGGGTTTTAGCTCCCCGACCGGGGATTAAACCCATGGCCCCTGAAGTGGAAGTGCGGAGTCTTAACCACTGGACTGCACTGCCAGGGAAGTCATGACTGATGGATATTTTTAAAGGATCACTCTGGCTGCTCTGCTGAGAAGAGACTGTATGGGGTCGGGGCCCAGGATGGAGACAAGAGGACCAGGGCGGAGGCCATGGCAATAATCAGATGGGAGGCGATGGCGGCTTCAACAGACGAAGGCGGGAGCCGTGGAGGCGGGGAGGAGTGGCTGGGCTGTGCCTATGTTCTGAAGAAAAATCAGATGGTATTTACCAATATAGTGGAAGTTGGGTGCGAGAAAGAAAGGAGAGAAGGATGACCCTAAGGGCTGTGGCTTGAGCAGCTGGAAGGATGCTCTTGTCTTCGACGGAGAGGAGGACGACTTTGAGTAGAACAGGGTTCGGGCAGAAATCGGGGGTTCAGTTTGGTCGAGTTAAATCTAAGATACTTACTGACATCCTGATGGAGATGCTGAATTAACAGGTAGCAACGTGACTCTGCATTCAAGGAGGAAGTCTGGGCAGGAGACAGAGACAGAGCGGGAGGGAAAGAGTGCCTTTGAGAGCTGACAGCATCTAAAACGCCGAGCCTGGATGAAATCACGAGGGAGGGAGTGTAGAGACTGAGCAGAAGGTCAGGACGGAGCCCTGGACCACGCCAAACACTAGAAGTCAGGAAAAGGAGGGGAAAGCAGCGAAGAAGACTGAGAAGAAGCAGGTAGTGATGCAGGAAAAGGACCAAGGGGGTGCGGGGAGCCTGGAAGGCACGCGGACAGGTGTTTCAAGGAGGGAGGGGTCTCCTGCATGAAATGCTGCTGACAGGGCAGGGAGATGAACACTGAGGCTTTAATACCACGGCTTTAACTACCATTGGCTTTAATACCATGGATGTCATCAGAGCCTTGGCAAGATCACTAGGATGGAGAAGTGGCAGCAAAAGCCTCAACCACGTGGGTTCCCGGGAGAATCATCCAGTCACCAATTTAGTGGAATACTGAGAACAGAGGAACACGTTAAATGTAGACCACAGAGGATGCAACAGCAGAATCCAGAGAGTGAGAAATTCCACAGGACAGATGGCCTAGTTTCTTCCACAGATAAACTACAGGGAAAAATGAGAGAGATGAAGGAGGAACTTACAGATTGAAAAGGCTCAAGAGACACAGGAATCACAGCGTGTGGACTTCTTTGAGTTCTGATTCAGGCAAACTAACAGAAAAAATATATATAACATTTTTGGAAGAACTGAAAATCTGAACACTGACTGGATATTGGAGTAGGTTGAGATCTTTGTTATGGTAGTGATAATCTTGAGAGTATTACGTTAAAAAAAGAGTCCTTACCTTTTAGAGCTACCTACTGAAATATTTACAATTAAAACGCCTGCTGTCTGAGATGTGCTTCAGAATAAAATGGGAGGGGGATGTGGGTAGGGAGTTAGATGAAACAAGATTGTCCAAGAGCTGATAACTGCAGAGGCTGGACGATGGATTCATGAGGGTTCATCACACAATTCGATCTACTTTTGTCTAGGTTTGAATTTTCTATAATAAAAAAGGTTAAAAAAGGGAGAGAGAGACAATGAAGAAAGAATTGGAGACAGCAAGTAAAGACCGCTCTAAAGAGGAGCAGAGAAATGAGGCACCGCTGGAGGGAGTTTCTTTTATTACAGAGACGGGCGACGCTGCAGGCGGGGATGAGCTAGTGGAGAGGGAGGAGGTGACAATGCAGGGGACAAAGGGCAGATGCTGTGTGACTTCCTGGAGCAAGTGAAGGGGTGGGATGCGAGCCCACGGTAACAGGAAGGCAGAGGACACGCAGCTGCACGTGGAGTCTCCGGAGGGTGACCCCATCTTCTCAGGGGCGTGCTGACCGAGCCCGCAGGCTTGATGAGCCGGGGACAGCAGGAGAGAAAACGGAACAGGAAACGGAGCGTGAATTCTGAACTGTGAGGAGGGCCCACCGGAGGGCGGTGGCCATGACTCAAGTGACCCTGGTTGGCGTGGTCTGGGTCAGTCCCCAACCATTCAGAGGAGCAGACACAAAGACAACCAATGACAAAGGGTCATTTGCAGGTGCCAAGGGGAAAACCCAAGCATGAGGCGAGGCGCTGTCGGAATCTGCGGACGCCCAGACGCCTGGGGAGGGACACCTGCGGGCTCCGTGGGGAATGGCTGGAGGCCAGCCTCGCGGCGGTGGAACATTCCAGACGAAGTGGTTAGAGTGGAGGCAGGCTTTGGGAAGAAGACACTTTAGTCAGGCAACAGGGAGCCAGAGACGCCTGTGAGAAGGCCTGACAAAAAGAGTGCTGTCCACGTGGGCTGGTCCTCTCCGCCATCCCTGCCCCTGGGGACCGCCACTTACCTTGGGGACCTCGCCCTTGCTGCCCGGGGGCAGCCGCAGGACCCAGAAGTTCCTGTTCCTCAGCAGGTTCTCCATGTTCTCCAGCCGCCTCTGCAGCAGCCCGTACTCCTGCAGCAGGGTCCCCAGCACCGCCCACTTGCCCTCCATGTGGTTCCCGAACTCCACGGCCGTCTTCTCGCAGTCGGCCAGCTTCTTCTCGGCCGTCCCCGTCCGGCCCTCCAGGTTTAGCAGCTGGCTGGCCTGGGCATCCACCTTCCTCTCCACGGCCTGGATGGCGGCCACCACGGTCCAGAGAGAGATCTCTGCCGTGGGCAGCTGGGGCTCTCTCATCATGCGGTCGGGGAAGACGGGTGCCCTATCTGGGAAGGGTGGGAACTGAAAAGGCATTGGTCGCCGGGCGTCCATGTCCCATTCCTGAGCCTGTGCGAGGAGGGAGAAAGTGACAGTGGGGATGAGACCCTGTGTGAGGAGGCAGGGTGGCCTGAGAGCAGGGGACAACTCATCAAACGCCGCAGAGTCTCGCTCTCCTGCCAAGCCCCTGCCACTCAGGCTATGGTGTTCCTTAACGTGCCAGCAAGAGCTCGGGCAGCCACCCACCCAATCTTCCCACTTCCCACCTGCAGGAGTCAAGCTGGCCACTAGTTTACAACCCCACCTTGACCCTTGAGAGGTCAAGGCTGTGGACCCCAGGCTAAAATGTCACGAACCACTTTCCTTGGCGAGCCCATCTGTTTTCTTCATGGGCTAGACTTAATGATGAACTCTAGAGCTGCCCAGTGTTTGCTGTTTCAAAGTAAAAATTTTCATGTCGGTCATCTGCCCCTAATCTTCCCAGCGATCTCTAAGCAGGTTAGGGCAAGAATGATTATCTATCTCTGCTTTAAAGATGATGAAATAGAGCCACAGAGGAGTGGCCGGTCATTCCACAGCACCTCGCTGCACTGTCAACTGGAGTAGTTCCAGGTGCTGCAGGTGACAAAAAACACAGTTCAGCTAACTGGGCTGCCACCCTTCCCAGCAGGGCTGTGGCCAAGGGAGACACCGGGAGCCCAATCAAGAGAGCAGACGAGCAGCTCTGTCTCCTTACGTAGGGACGTATTCGTATTTTCCAAAATAAAAGTGGGTTTGCCAAAAAATGTCATTCACTGAGGAGAGGAGGAGGGGACATCTCTAAGAGGAAGAGAGGACCCCCCAGCCCCCTCTGCTTCCCAGGGGGGAGGGGTACCTGATGGGCCCAGCCCTCTGGTACTCCCCCAGTTCTGGGTCCTTACCCTGGAGGGCGAGGTCCCCTGGGTGCAAGTTAGGAGCTGAGCCCTGTAACCGAGAGTGGGGTGGTCACTGTGCACTGGTGACCTGGGAACTGGCCCCATACCATACCAGCTACCCAGGGCTTACTGGACAGCAGGGCTGAAATGGCATCGCCTTGCCACATGGGACAGGAGGAGGTGTCATTTTCTGTTCTCTCCGTCGCTGCTGAAGAGGCCCTCACGCTGGGCGAAGTGGAGACCTATTACTTAGAGGTGCGCTGGGCAGGTAGGGACAGGCATGCTCACTGCCCTCTCTAACTCAGAGCAGCTGTGACAGCCACAGAGGCGCATCACCCAGCTTCCAGGGAATCACTCCTGACATGGGAGAAAGGGCAGCAGGGTCTGGGCCCCAGACCCTGCTCCATAAGAGGCAGTAATATTTCCAGCAAAGCCGTGTACTGGGGCTCATTCAGGCATCATTCCAGCCTGGCCTACAGAAGGGGACAAGGGCTGATGGTGCAAGTTCAGAGAGTCACTGGGCCCAGTTTACTTTTTGCAGGTGTTGGGGAAGAAAAATTTTCCTTCTACCCTTCTAGGTTCTTCGGCTGCTCTAATAGGCGAATTGACATAAGACAGATTAACATGAGAAAAACGAAGTTTAAAAACATGTATTCCGGGGCTTCCCCGGTGGCGGCGCAGTGGATAAGAATCCGCCCGCCAATGCAGGGGACACGGGTTCGAGCCCTGGTCCAGGAAGATCCCACATGCAGCGGAGCAACTAAGCCCGTGTGCCACAACTACTGAGCCTGAGCTCTAGAGCCCTCGAGCCACAATTACTGAAGCCCTTGCCCCTAGAGCCCGTGCTCCGCAACAAGAGAAGCCACCACAATGAGAAGGCTGCACACCTCAACGAAGAGTAGCCCCCGCTTGCCACAACTAGAGAAAGCCCGTGCGCAGCAATGAAGACCGAACGCAGCCAAAATAACTAAATAAAATCAAACAAACAAACAAAACACAAGTATACCTCCTGTATACCTGGGAGAGACCCAGAAAACTGAGTTACTCGCCAGAATGGCCCAGGCCACTACCTTAAATACCATCTTCAGCTAAAGACAGAAGATGATGTTGGGGGGTGGAGGAGTCAGTCACAGGAGGTGACCAGGAAAAGACCAGGACACAAGGGTGTACGGGTTTATGCAGATGTACGTCCTTGCCTTCTCCGCTGGTGAGAGTTCTTAGAGACACCGAGTCACGCTCCTCTTCCTGGTAGAGCGACGGAGATTTCTCTTTTACAGAGGGAACTCCTACTTGGTTTTCAGAGCTTCTCCTGTGCCTGCAGCTCCTCTAAAATAACCATCTTAAAATAATCCTTATGCCAAAGAGGCATATTTTGGGGCGGCAAATTCCGCTTCCCTAACACAGGTTTGGAGACCTAAAGCTGAAAAATGATCAAACAGGACACGGCAACTCCTGGCGGACTTGTCAGCACCCGGCTGGCTGAGAACCAGGCCAGGGACAGAGCAGGCTCCGCGGGGTCCAGCCCAGGGTCAGCTCCCACACTCTCCTCCGGGCAAAGCTATCCAGGCCTCTCTCAGCATCACGTCCTCGTGTTTTACACACCGCTCTAGAGCTCTGACTCCGGAACTGAGATCCTTATGGACCTTTACGAAATGACTGGTGCCTATTCTCAACCCCAGAGGCGCTGATTTAACCGGTCTGGACGAGGCTCGGGCGTCAGGAGTCTTAAGCTGCTCAGGTGCTTCTAATGTACAACCAAGTTTGCCCACCGCTGCATGGAGGGCAGAATCACCGCTCAGCGGCCCCTTCCCTCCGTCACAGCCGATGCCGGGGAAAGGTGAATCGCTCCTTATGCTCGGTGAAAGATGGCCATACAACGTTTAAAACATCTTTTCGTCAGAGTGGCCGCAGTGTGACCTGACGAGGTACGCTGCGCGCCCACGTCGCCGGCCCGGCGCGAGTGCGGCCGGCAAGCCCCTCGGCAAGCCCGGGCCGGGGTGGGTGACGCGGTTACGGCCCCGCCAGGGCCCGGGGACCGCGCGTTCCGGGCCCCCCGCCTCGCGGGGCCTCCCCGGGCGCCGGCTCTGGGCCCTGCCGGCACGCGGCTTCGGGCGCCCTCCGCTCCGGGGCGCGGGCGGGGCCTGCGAGGGCGCCGGGCCGGGCCTGTCGCGCGAGCCCCCGGCGCCCCGGCCCACCCGGCCTCCGTCCCCGCCCCGCGCGGCCCGGGCCCCCAGCCGCCCGGCGCCCACTGCCCTGCGCCCCGCCCCGCCCCCACGGCAGGCGGGCGGCCATGGCGCCGGCGGGGGTGCACCCACCTGCATGGGCGGCATTCCCTCGGCCATTTCCCCGCGCAGCGCCGGCTCTTGGTGGCAGACCTCCTCCGGGGGCAGAGCTTGCGCCCAGCTCCAGCTCCCGCTGTCCAGCCCCAGGCCCTGGATGCCCAGCTGCTGAGGCTGCGGCCGTGTTGACACAAACTGCATCCTGGGAGCGCTGTTCCCCGCTCGGGCCGGCCAGGGAGAAGAAGAACGTTTTCCAGGCGCCTTCCCCCTCGCCGGGGCCGGACAGCTCCATCTACAGCCCGTAGGAGCAAACAGTCCCCTTCGGCGGCGCTCCCCGCCCCTCCGCCGCCCGCGCGCCAGCCAATGGCCTCCGAGCTCCTGCCCGCCTGCGGGGACCAACGGGGCCGCTCCGGGGCCAGGGGACCACCGCCGCCCCCAAAGTGACCCTGCGCGGGTATGCCTCTCATACCTGCCTGTCCTAGAGTCCCCAACAAGGCAGGCGGGCCCTGGGGCTGGATTTCTGTTAATTCGGCTAATATTTATTGGGGATCCCATCCCAAAGGACCTGACCCTTTTGAAAAATTGGCAATTGTCTCCAGACTCTTTGTTCTGGCCTTTCCTCTTGCCTCACTCCTTTGCAGCCTTCACCTCCCCACTCTCCCTCTTCTCAATCCAAATTTACCTGGATCAACTCCAGGCCTTTGCATTGGCCTGGATGACAGAGAAGTGACCTGGTCTGTGTCAGAAGAGGGCCACACTCTTCCTCCCAGGTAAGGTGCACTCACAGTATTTTAACAGCAGAACCTTTAAATGTAAGTCAACGTCACTTTGAAACGTCAGGCCAAGTCAGAGGAGGAGCGGGGGAGAGGACAAGATAGGCTGATGGAGAAGCAATGGGAAGGGGAAAACTCATTCACTCATTCCACAAATATTTACTGAGCACCTACTATGTGCCAGCTGCTGCTTGGGCAGCGGGTGGGCTTTGCAGTTTGATATACCTGAGTTTAAATTCCCAAATCACCACTCATTAGCTGTAACTGTGAGCAATTTCACTTCTCTGAGCTTCACTTGGTCTCTTCATATATAAATGAAGAAAATAATGTCTATTCCACAGTTACAAATCAAATGAGAACAGTGATTATAGGCACCCAACAAAAGTAATTACCTCCAAAAGGTAAGTCCTTGTAATTATCCTCAAAATAGTGTCTGTCTTCCTAAATGACTAGTCCCTATCTTGTTAAGACAGAGATCTCCAAGGCTGATTATCGCCCTGTGTAGAGGCAGACCTTCCAGAGAGCCACCCCAGACTAGTACTCTTTTGTTCCACTGCATTTAGTACGTGAAAGGGCATTATTGGTCCAAGTGAGACATGTACTTAGAGCACCGTACTCAGAAGGACAGTTATCAAGTACTTTCTCTGCTAGGCATACTTCCAGGATAAAGAATGAGTATCTCACAGACTTAATACTATTCTCAAGGAGCTTACAGGTTAGCAAAGGTTATGTTCCCAGAAGTCAGTGATTTTCTTCCCTCTGTTCCTTGGCCATAGGCTGCCCCCGATTGTAAATATCATGTCACTATCATTAGAGGAAACTGGCAAGTAAAAGCTCTGGAAAGCTCCAAGTAAACTCATTTCCACCAGTGAGACACATTTCAGAGCACACATTCTGACCTATACATCATCAACATCTTCCCTCGTTCCTAGAGGTGGAAGAGAAGCTAGGTTAGTCCCAAGGGTTTAAGCTATCTTTTCAATATAAAGTAGTTAAAATTACTTCCCTTCCTAAGCATTAAACTACTTATAACTACTTCTCTTTTTACACAATAAGATACCACATAGTATATCCACTTTACGTTTCTTCTTCACAGAGGGTGAATTTTGCACACACAGAGCCATCGTACTTTCACCCCTGGCAGCCAGAGTTCAGTTCACTGTCATGAGATATGAGCAAAGCTACTCAACTCAAACAGGATTTAAATGCACAGGCTTCGTGGTACTAGCATTATCTTATAACTGCCAACCCTAGCAACCACAGGTCACAAAAACCAGTAGTGGATACAGCAGATGCATGGTGAATGGGGGGATTGGGGGACACGTCCCAGAAGGAAAACAAGAAGGGCACGAGGAGGGGGCTGCTGTCCATGGACCATGGATTCCAGTGACCAACAGGCTGATGGGGCTGAGAGATGCGAGGGTGGGAGAGACCCTCACTGGGAGAGGTGTCCAGTCCTCAGACTTGTTTCTGTGAGTTACTGAGTAACTCTGAGGCAGTTATCTAACTTTCTGAGGAGGAGAAAGCAACTGGATGAAGTGGATTATAGATGTCAAGTATCATTGTTAATAAACATTTCTCGTAGGGGAAGGACCCGGGGCTGGGCCCTCAGTCTCTCAGGTGGGAATGGGCTGCTTCTCATCTCCTCACCTAGGAATTAGATAGCTTCTGCTCAGGACAGGGTATTGGACTAAAGGAGAGGCCAAAGGAGACGGCATTCAAAAATGCCAGAACATTTATGTGTTGTGATGGTTGATTTTATGCATGAACTTGACTGAGCCACGAGATGCCCAGAGAGCTGGTAAAATGTTACTTCTGGGTGTCTGTGAGGGCGTTTCCAGAAGAAATTAGCATTTAATCCAAGACTGATTAGAGAAGATGCCCTCACCAGTGTGGATGGGCATCATCCAATCCGCTGAGGGCGTGAGTGGAACAAAAAGGCAGAGGGAGAGCAAATTTGCTCCTCCTTTGAGGAGTCACAGCCATCGCCTTCTGCCCTTGGACATCGGTGCTCCTGGTTTTGGGGCTTTGGACTTGGAATGAATTACGCCACTGCTTTCCTGGTTTTCCAGCCTGCAGCTGGCAGATCATAGGACTTCTTGGCCTCCATAATTGCATGAGTTAATTCCTCTGATAAATCTCCTTTTATATATCTCTATATATCCTTTTGGTTCTGTTTCTCTGGGGAGCGCTAACACACGTGTCTGCCACTCCCTAATTCCTGGTGTTCCCTGTGCACTCCGTGTCCTTTCAACAACTACAAGCTTTATTTGAGGAAGAAACCCTCTAGATTCACGCTTAGCTAAGTGAAGAGGGTAACCAGATCTGCACTTCTCCCTCAGTGTCGCTCCTTGCTTAGTTTAAAAAGCAGGCTTAAGGACTGCAATGTAATCCTCAAGCTCTCCTCATCCACTGACATGTCCATGGTTACAACTTCCTTATCTTCACTTTAGGATGCTTTATGCCAACCTCCAAGGAAGGATAATACCTTAGGTTTCAGAGTCATTGACATCCTAAGTATAACTAAAAATCAGAGGCAAGACTATATGAAGGGGAGGGTCGCTGGGGGTAAGGTGATAAACTCCCAGACTACTTAGAAGACGCAGAAAGTGTTCATGTGGGGAACACAGTCAGATATTTTGTATTATACAGTTTTAAGGTCAATTTGCTCTTGCTAATGAGCTTTCAATGTCCTTGCCTTTTTCAGATCCACCTTCTGCCAACATTTTAATTCAAACTTAAATGCCCAAACACACACACACGTATTTTTTTTCCCTCTCTCCCTCTCCCTCTCTTTCTCAGTGACTTCTGAAAATTTCTGCTTTATACCTATGCAAAGTTTGGAGAAAATACTACTTTTTCCCTCTTGAATTTATTCTCAGCCTACTTCAGATAGGCATTCTATCACTTTCTTTGCAAGTCTCGACACAGTAGATGAGTGAAGTTCTCTTCAGTTCTTAATGACTCTATGGCACTTTCCTCGATATGTGACGTCTTGGTGACTGAGTAAGCTACTCGACAGTCCTAAGCACAGGGACCAGGGCTCAGAAATCCTTTATGCAGAAGACATGTTTTATGTTGGTGATAACTGCAGTACAGCCTCTCGAATCTTCTCAGTGGGCAACCCTTCAACATTTAGGTGACTATATATATTTTTTGTTTTGTTTGTTTGTTTGGGGGTTTTTCTTCGTTTGTTTGATGTGGACCATTTTTAAAGTCTTTATTGAATTTGTTACAATACTGTTTCAGCTTTATGTTTTGGTTTTTGGCCGCGAGGAGTGTGGGATCTTAGCTCCCCGACCAGGGATCGAACCCACACCCCCTGCATTGGAAGGCGAAGTCTTAACCACTGGACCGCCAGGGAAGTCCCTGGGCTGATTATTATAAATGGTCAAAACTCATTCAAAATTGTCTAGTGTTCATGCAGAATAATACTGGTTTTTCTAAAAGCAACAAATAAGGTATTAGAACCATGTATTATTGTTAAATCTGAGCTGGTAATGACGTCACCACAGTCCCTTTCAGTTCTTCAGCAAACTGCTCTTACACAGAGGTGCTGGCCTCACCATGATGGAGGTTAGGGAGGACGGCGGTGCAGGCACTGGTACTGTTCCCACCTGTGCTCGTGCAACGTCCTGTCCATACCAGGTCTCTGGACAGAGCCTGCAGTGGGCACAGCTGAAATGAATGCTGCCTCTGGAGCTCCTAACTTAACTACTGAGATCAGTCAGAACTTTTTCAGCAACCATTCCCATAGCCTTATTTCCTTCCGAGTCCTGCCTCTAGAATCAAATTATGACTTCCCATCGTGGATTCAAAAATCCTTTTTTTCATCTTCAATCCACAGCTCCCTGTTCTGGGAAAGCAGGCTAACTGGTCATTTCCAGTCCAATAATTCACTTTCTCTTTCTATGATCTTCTAAACTTGCAGGCACTTTAGAATCACTTGGGGGAACTTTAAAAAACAAAACATCAAAAAAAACAAAAAAACAAAAAACATCTGGGCTTCCCTGGTGGCGCAGTGGTTGAGAGTCCACCTGCCGATGCAGGGGACGTGGGTTCGTGTCCCGGTCCGGGAGGATCCCACATGCCGCAGAGCGGCTGGGCCCGTGAGCCATGGCTGCTGAGCCTGCGCGTCCGGAGCCTGTGCTCCGCAACGGGAGAGGCCACAACAGTGAGAGGCCCGCGTACCGCAAAAAAAAAAAAAAAAAAAAAAAAAAAAACCAACAAAACAAAACATCTAGGCCCCATCCCAGATGAATCAAATCATGCCAGGGTGAGCCCCGACATAAATATTTTTTTTAGCTCCCCAGGTTATTGTAATGACCGGCCAAGAACAAAGTAGCATAAGAAGGGCTCCCTGCTGTTCCTCAGATCCTTGTCTCAGCCCCACAAATCTCCCTGGGGGCATAAACATCCCAAATTATTACTTACTAATAATAAAAAATGATTGACTAAACTATTCTTGTTCATTGTTTTATTCTACTGTTTACTCATTGAGGTTGGCTTGCAGATATTATTTTTCTTGTATAATTTTTTTTAAACTATAACCTCAAAGCCAAGAACTGATTTGATGTACATAGCTTTACATACATCCTTAATTTTGAATTCTGTTTAAACCAATCTCTCCAGGAATGTGCCTGCCTTTCCAATTTGTTATAATTCCTCATATACATAAAACTGGTTGTCTCGCCTGAGTTGCTGATAGAAGTCAGCACATTATATAGGTCACATTATATATGTCACCCTGATATTTTCTGCATCAAACTTTTTTTCAGTCTCTGCTCACACGTACTTCTGTTCTCTCACTGCTTCCCAAATTGCAGTCTCAGGCTAGCTTCCCCCCAGCACAGGCAAGCAAACTGGAAGTGAAGAAACAGCCACTGCCCAGTCTTGACTGAAGAGAAGCATCATTTAAGTAACATCCAGGAAACTGTTTAACGGATCAACAAGTAATTCTCCTGCACCTACTACATCAACACTTTCTTCTTAGGCTTGCAGTATGTTTCAAAGCACTTTTTAAGACCTTCCCTCATTTGAGCCTCACCACAGCTTAGGTAAACTTGGTAAAGTGTATACTAGCCTCACACTGCGAGTGAGAAAACCAAAGCAAGAGGCTCCCTGACTTCCTTTCCAGGACCTCTTTCATTATGATAATTATTATTCTTATAAAAGCATTAGAAGTGCTATATACAAAACGTTTTACATTACATAAAATATACAGGAAAAAGTAACCACTGAATGACCCCAGCACCCTAGAACAACTATTACTTTGGTGTGTCTTCCTATGCTTAAAAGTGCAGTCAAACACATGCTGTGTATTGAAACGAAATTTTATAGTTTTGCTAGAATTCTGTCAGTTTGTGTGGTTTTGGAGTAATCATAGTATGGTTAGAATGAGACTCTTTAATCTGTAATAACGCATACCTCTCCAAGGTGTTGATTCTGCTGTGTCAAAGGAATCACTCAGTAGGGCAGAATCTGGGGAGAAACCAGACAAGGAAAACAGGACCGGGAAGTAAAATCTTAAGTTCTATGAGTTTAGAGTTGGAAGGGACCTTCTACTACCACCTTGTTCAATCTGCCCTTTAGAATTAGGAAAATGAGATCTACACAGTCTAAGTGGCTTGCTCTGTACCAAGCAGGTAGAGAATGTTAAGCTACAACCAGAATCGTCTGTAATCCGCTCACAGGTGGTCTTCCCACTGCACAATTGTTCGTCAAGCATCCACGTCCCTGACAGCACGTGGCACCAAAGGAATACAAAAGAAGACATGGCCCCAGTTCTTGGGAAGCTTAACTTTTAGACCAGCTTCAAGATTTTACAGTAAATACCGGCTTTGCTAATAGCAGACACAAAGCCACGTAGCCCAATGAGGTTTTACCAAATATTTTATTTGAAATGTAACCTGGCAATTTTAAGAGCATTGCAGCGCAGTACTTTTGAGGCCTCTCTGATTTGACTGTATCTCTCTGCATTCTTCAGTGGGCAGTTGGTCTTAAGGGGCAGAATTATGTTTTGTCTTGAAGAGGCAATTTGACCAAGTTGACAGAAGTCATTGTGTATGTGTGTATAAATAGAATTATGGCCAGAGTTACATATTTAAAAAGAAAGTGGAGCTGGGACAGAAAGGAGGAATAACACCCTAGAAAGTAACAAATTACTTCTTTTGCAAGATACAGAAACAGCACCTTCCAGGTCCTTTACGCAGGGGCCATGAGCTCTGGTCTAGGATGTGCTGATGAAGTAGAAGCCTTTCAAGCAAGCCTGATACAGGTGAAACAGAGTCTTTCCTCTCCTCGCAGTACTAGGAATGCCCCACTGTGCCACCGTTTGCCCATTCCCATGTCAGTCTACCAGGCCCACAGATCCTGGGATCTGGGACCTTCCTGCCTGACTACAGCTGACTGAACCAAGATGCGCATGTAACCCAAGGGCAGCCAGTCCAAGGGTTGGATGGAGACTTCTGTGGCCTGGTATAGAAAGAGGAGCTGGGCCAAATCCCACATGTTAGAGTGTGAACTAAGAAAAGTCAAGAGAATCAGAACCACCTGGTGTCATGGCGCACACAAACTTTTGGGAGCCGGGAGATACAGAAAAGGCAGAGTAAACGAACAGGCTAAATGGAAGCAAAAGATGGAAGGCAAAAGCTGTCATCAAGCAATCACGTGCTTTTGCAGAGCGACCTCAGTTCTCTGCACCTTCCCCTCTCTGGTTGGGCCTGCACCTTTCCTGATGGCTGCCCCCTGACACCTCCGTGTGCCAGGCCCTGTGCTAAGCACTTTCACAGGTTCCCCCCAAACCCTGACACCTCCAAGACATAGCACCATTCTATTTTATAGATAAGGAAACTAGGCTTAGGATGGCTAAATAATATGTTACTTCTTATGATGTCAGGACTTGAACCTAGGTCTGAATCTAGTCCCTGCTTTAAGCCATTAAGCTGTACTAACCCACATGGCATGTCCTTACAAGGCCCAAGCACTCCCTACTCCCATCTCCCACCAAGTTGCCCTAACTTGAGGATCTTTTGCTTGTAAGAGCCTGACACTTCCCAAGTCGAAGAATGTCCTCTGTGTAAAACCCTGCGAGAAGACTGCTTCCTTTGTCGAGTGAAGGGAACAGGGTCAAAGGTGTCCACCGAGCACACAGAAAGAACATATCTCTGATGATAACAGAGTCCCTGGTCTGTGAGAACCTTTCGGGGAGACTTGCTTTTCCTCATCGCTCCTCAGCAGCCCTCAGACAGCTGAGGAGGATGCTCTTTATTGTCTAAGAAGCTACAATGTGGGATGTGGCTGTGGGACAGCATGCCCGGCCCCTCCTCAAGTGGAAACCTGAGCAGAAATTTGGGTTCTCCATCCCAGTCGGAATGAACAGATAAAGGAACTCGGGCCCTCTTTTATCGTCAACAAGACCGTTGCCAACTGAGACAGTGAACGTTTATTACTCCCTAGTAAGCCATAAGGTCTGGTCCTGGTTGAGATAGGCATGGACGCCCAAATATTTTAAAATGCTCCAAAAAGAAGCCCAGCAGAGTCCCCCAACAGAAAGTCCGCAGACTATTACTAACGATGAGGGAAGTTATGTAAAGCTCTGCTGGGAAGTTACGTAAAGTAGCTAGAGCCCAGCCATGGTGTTCCAGTAACAAATACCCAGCAGAAAAGGTCAGAGTCTTCTTTCACTTTCTGGACAATCAACTCCACTTATGTTCACATCTGTGGCTGAGCCAGAGGTTCATCTTACGGTGATAATGAAAAATCTAGTAAGCAAAGAGTGAATCTGGTTACAGTCAACAGCTGGATCCACTCCAAGGAGATGGTGCCTATTTATGTGATAGTACAGACTTCCCAGCCCAGCGGGCAGACTGACGAAGAGCACGTTTCTAGGTTTTCCTCTTTCCCACTGTGTCTGGTCGGGAAGACCAATTCTCAGTTACTGTTAGGTGTATGGTTTGTCTCAGGAGCCCTTGATGGACCACGTTTCTCCACACACTGGAACCTCTCTGTTGGACTTATCTTTTCCACTGGTCTATTTTACTTATCCACTTTTGAATCTTAAGCAAACAAACTCGAATTAAGAGCTGGCCTGGAGTTCTACCTGGTAGAGGACTGGTGGAGGGAAAGGAGACCAGAGTGTACAGTAGCTGAGCCCCGAGTCTGTTCAAGCGCTGAGGACTGGATAACATCTACTTCCATCTTTCTGGCATGATGCTGCCCATTCCCTCTCATTCAGCTTCACGGCTCTTGCCTCACTGGTATTTGAACTCTGTTCACTTCTTGCCAAAGTGCGGGCCCCTGCTGGCTACAGCTCCTTGCAAAAGGGACTGTGGGACCTATCTGCAGCATTTTAATCCACAGGTCTCTTTCATTAATAAGCTCTGTGTCCTCAGTAAACCTCTGAGTAAAGAAGAATTTCCATCTCATCCGTCATCACACCTAGTGTAGGAGTGCCTTCTCCAGCAAACCCTGGCGAATGCTCAAATCCATCTGTTCAGAAAAGGGACCTCACCACACAGAGATCTGACTCTTCTTCCTTTTCATTAGGAAGACCAGGATACAAACCAGAGCTGGATCTCACACTCAGGTTCCTAGTGGGTCACCAGTAAAGCTGGAACCCTGGTTTTGGGATCCCCAGAACCCCCCAATTTTCCATGGTATGGGTCCAGATTCTAGCTAGAAAACTCTTAATCCCATATGCCAGGGCTCTGTTTATCATCTCTCTTGGTTTGTCCCATACCCTTGCCTTTAGACTATAAGTTATGACAGTGGAATAGGTCTCATACACATTTCTTAGGCCTCCCATGATGCTTGGTGTTGAGCATGTCACAGATGTTCTATAAATGTGATTATCCTAAGGATCAGCATGTTCAGAGCTTTCCCAGGAGCAAAGCTAGCTGGGGGTGACACTTTTTTCCTAGTGTAGTTACACATAACTAGGCAGGGTGAGGTTTGGGCTGGGTGATAAGGGAAAAAATGAGTCCTTCCCTTATCATTTCATCAAGAAAGTGTCTTGTCTAAATACTCGCAGACCCTGTCACAGCCATCTCAGGAAGATTCAGGGGAGACAGGAGAGTACAGGTACAAACAACTTTTCTGCCCAAGACTTAGGACTTCTGCATTCTCTGTCTTCTACCTCAGTCTCCAAGCAAGAGTAAAACAACAAATCAAACTGATTTCAGTCAAGTTTCAGCAAGAATGTCGCTGCTTTGATTTTGCTGTCTTATTTTGCTTTGCCTGGATAAAAGCCAGAGATAGAGATAGGATTTTGGCAGGAGAAGGAATGTACAAAATTTTTTTTTTTTTTAATTCTAAAGGTTCACTTTTTTTCCTTTCACCAGCCTCATTTTGCAGATGAAAATCTGAGATCTGTAAAGGGAAAGGGGCCCAACTGCAAAGCCACTTGGGAATGGGACCAGGCTCAGATGCTCCCAGGTGACTGACTGACCCTGACAAGAGAACACACGGTAGCCAAGGTCCCCAGAAGCAAAGCCAGCAGGAAGAGGCTGTCCTCATCCACGCCTGGTGCTTAGCTCTCAGGGGCCTACGAAGTCCCTCAATCTGCCCATCGCCGGGGGGTGGGGTTGGGTGGTGAACAGAAACTCTGCTGGCTCAAGAAAGCGGCATTGCAACTATCATCTCACTACTGAGGAAGTGAAAGGTGACAGTCCATTGGCACTTTCCAAAACTCTGTAATGCTTCTGGAAAGTGCTGTGACCTTTCCTGCTGATGACAGTCAGAATATCAGACGCTGGGAATGGAAAAGCCAGCTTGCTTGCTTGGAAACAATAAGGAAGAATACAACATAAGTGACTCTAAGAAACATGGTTCAGGCACAAACTCTAGGCTCTTCTGTCACTTCTCGGGGATCTCTAGCTTTTAAAGCTGGGGCTGAGAATGCTGCTCCCAAATTTTTAACCAGGACCCCGGCAAAAGTTTCTAGCAGTTTAAATGGCAGTAAAAGCCTGAATGCTTCAAATTAAGCTGGTGAAAGGACTGTTCTCCTTAAGGTTTTAAAAGTCAATTTTTTTGCTCATCCAGTATTAAACAAAATATATTAGAAGAATTAATCTAGGAGACCTAGGAAGGCAGTCTTGAGTCATCGTTTCGGGAGAGACAGTACCCAAGCATGTGAGCCAACTGGAGCCACTGTCTGGGAGGAACAGGAGTGGTGCCCAGGCTTGGGCACTTTCTTCCAGAACCATCCTACCATCAAGGAGGTGATGAAAGGCTCAGTTAAACATTCTCTGCCGCAGAATGGGCTTCAAGCCTTGGAGGCTCTTCCACGCACCTGACTCTACGTACTGATGGATCAACAGAGGCCGAATCTTGCTTTCCAACCTCTCTGCAACATTCTTATAACTTCTGCTTAGGTAATGTTTTTGAAAGATGTGGAAGCTGGGCCCTCTTCCAGGTCTTCCTGGGTTTCACAATGTGCGGCTCTTGTGAAGTTCCGAAACTCAAGCACACCTCTAGTCAAGTGCACAGGACCCCAAATTCACTGACGTGCCAGGCAGGCATTACCACCGGGTTAGCGGGGTGCAGGGGCTTCTGGGCTTGCCTCTTGCCCCGCCGCCAGCACGGCTAACCCTGAAAGGAGAGAGATTTACTAAACCCCGCCTCCAGTCCCTTCCCCATACCACTGATTGGCCTCTAGACCTTCGGTGTTAACGCCCAGGCCAGCGGTTTCGAGCCCAGTTAGGAGGGGGCCCGGGGGGTCCGGCGGCTGTCCAGAGGGGTCACTATGCCCACCACAGCCGCCACCGTGGCCCGAGCGCAGGTGGTCTTTGAGCGTCTGCTTGTAGCGGAAGCTCCTGCCGCACTCGGCGCAGGGGTAGGGCCGCTCGCCCGTGTGGATGCGCTGGTGCTTCATGAGGTGGTGCTTGCGGATGAAGCTCTTGCCGCAGTGAGCACAGCTGAAGGGCCGCTCGCCCGTGTGCAGCCGCCGGTGGTTGAGCAGGTGCTCCTTGCGCATGAAGCTCTTGCTGCAGTCAGGGCAGGGGTACGGCCGCTCGCCCGTGTGGATCATCTGGTGGCGGATCAGGGCCGAGTGGCCGTTGAAGTCGATGCCACACTGAGGGCAGGAGAAGGGCCGCTCCTGCGCGTGGCCCCGCTGGTGGAGCAGCAGGCTGATCTTCAGGCTGAAGCTCCGGCCGCACTGCGCGCACCGGAAGGGCCGCTCGCTGGCGTGGGCTCGCCGGTGGCTGGCCAGGCGCGCCTGGTCGGCGAAGCGCTTGGGGCAGTCGGGGCAGGGGAAGGGGCGCTCGGTGCTGTTGTGGACCCGAAGGTGGTAGGTGAGTCTGGACGGGTGAGTGAAAGTTCTGGCGCAGTGCGGGCAGGTGGGTGGCGTCTCGCTGGCAGGCGGCTGCGGGCCGCGGTCGGCATGCGGGGTAAAGTGCCTGGGGCACTGGGCACAGGGGGCCGGGCGCTCCCCCGTGGGGCCGCATTGGTGGGTCAGCAGCATGTCTTGGCTGAGGCTCTTGCCACAGTGGTGGCACGAGAACACCTGCTCCCCGGCCGGAGGCGGGAGGGGGTAGCTGCCCAGCTGAGTGAAAGTCACTTGTCCCTCAGAAGCTTCGGCCAGCTCGGTGGCTGGACGTCCAAACGGTGCCATGGGCGCAGACTGCGGGCTTTTGAAGGCCACGTCCGGAAACGTATCCTTAGATGCCGCTGGTGGAGAAGAGAAGGTGACGGGCACCTCGGGGCACAGGGAGGCTCTGGCGAGGCCTTCAGCTTTGATGACAAGCTCTTCGTCTGAAAGAAAGGACTCAGAGTCACACCTGTCGACAACAGGTGTCCCAGCAACTCTCCTGTGTCCCTGCCCAGCTCTGACAGGCTGCTCTGAGCTCCCATTGGCCCAGATAAGGAAGTCAGTGGAGGGCTGAGATAATAACCAGGGTGTCTGTAGTCCCCGAGGCCAATGTCGGAGAATTTACTACCGAACCTCTTCAGCGCTCCCCGTTTGGACAGGAAGAACCCTGGCATCAATCTTCCCAGCATTACTTTCATTATGATTCACCTCTGCTCACAGGCTCTGAAATGTTCTCTGTTGCCTATTGTGATTAGGCCTAAAATCACGTATTTATCTAATCTTGTTCCTTTGTATTCTGCCAGGTAAGGCCTTCACTATAGTTAGCTGTCTCTTTACTTTCCTGGAAAATAAAGTACACATTTCTGCTCATATGTCTTTAATCATTCTGCCCTCCCCTTTGTAGAATGCATCTCCTCTCTTCCCATCTTCCCAGATTATACCCAACCACATAGTACCAATTTTCTAAGGCCAATTCTAGCTTCACATCCTAGCTTGCGGGGATCTTCGTTCCCCAACCAGGGATGGAACCCAAGCCCCCTGCAGTGGAAGTGCAGAGTCCTAATCACTGGACCGCCATGGAAGTCCCTTTGCATCCTTCTTTAGGCCTTATCTAAATACCTAAACTAAAACTGATGTGATGTTCTCCGAACTTCTTATTTCTTGTATACAAGTCATCTATCCCACTCACCCTTGACATTTAATAATAGGCATGCCTAGCACTGATATGTGTGTCCCCAATATAAACTTCTTGAAGAGCAGAAACTGTCTTTTTTTTCCCCCAGGGTCTAAGCACAGAGCATAGAAGTTAAACAGGTTGCATTAAGTTGCATAAACGATCATGTCTCTTCTGACCTTGAGATTCTCTTCTGGTTCAGATGGCAAAATATAGATGGTGCTAAATGTCTTAGAAGACGCGTGTTTCTTCTCATGTCACTGTTCTTCCTGAGGGAGAGCTCTTCATTAACATTCCCATTTGTGCCTCTCCCAAGACACTGCTGTCTCCACTGCTTGTCTCTCCCACCCCCTAGCTTTGTTCTGTCCTTTCTGCATGCTCTTCAAATGTTCTGTCCTTCCCCATCCTCATACTTCTGGTGCATCTGTATGCACTTGTTTTTCTTCCTCGGACACTTCTAATTTGTCTTTACACTTAAGAGTATGTTTTCTCACTTAAAATGTATCTTGGTTTGATTTCCGTTTCATTTCTAACTTACTTGAACACGCTTTTTTCCCCCTTTTCCTCATTCCTCACCCACTTCCTTGCATCCACAACCCGACTTCCTCTGCCGTTTCTTCTCAGTGGTCCTGGCATAAGCTGGGTCTGGGCGCCTCAGTACTCACCGGCATAGGTGCTTTTGCACATGTCACTCTCCTTGGGCTCCTGTGGGGTGCCGACCTGGGTCTCTTCCTCTTGTTTAATCCAAGACAGAATATCCGATGTTGAAATGCCAGGCTCTGTTTGTGGGGGAAGAGAATGGCCTTCAGGGCTTGACTCAGAAAGTGGAAATAATCATGTTGGTTTGCTGAATATTACATTTTGCCCAAATATTTATCTCTAATTAACTATAACAACAAAATGAAACTAGCCTTTTAAAAAATGCATATAACATCTAGAGAACCCGTTCAAAATGAAACCAAATTTATGAATCTTTACATGATAGACTCACCTTGAGTCACTATTTTCGGTGAGCCCATTTCAAAACAAATCAAAATTTTTATATTAGAGATGACACTCTGAAATAATCTAGATTTAGTAGTACCTTTCATTTCATTAGCACACTTACTTTCAAAGTATTTTCACCTTTTTCTCTCACAGCTTTTTTATGAAATAATGAAGCAGGGAATATTTTCTCCATTTAAGTAGGGGGGGCCCTCAGAGGTTAAGTAAACGGCCAGTAAGGAAGTATTTACAGTGAAAAGCTATATTATCAAAGATTTGCTTTAGGGGCTTCCCTGGTGGCACAGTGGTTGAGAGTCTGCCTGTCGATGCAGGGGACACGGGTTCGTGCCCCGGTCCGGGAGGATCGCGGCTGGGCCCGTGAGCCATGGCTGCTGGGCCTGTGCACCGCAACGGGAGAGGCCACAGCAGTGAGAGGCCCGCGTACCACAAAAAAAAAAAAAGATTTGCTTTAAAATACACACACACAAAAAAAAGATGAACCAAAAACTTTAAAAAAAATGTTAATTTGAAAACAAATACAGGGACTTCCCTGGTGGCACAGTGATTAAGAATCCGCCTGCCAATGCAGGGGACATGGGTTCCATCCCTGGTCCGGGAAGATCCCACATGCCACGTAGCAACTAAGCCCGTGCGCCACAACTACTGAGCCTGTGCTCTAGAGCCCATGAGCCACAACCACTGAGCCTGCGTGCCACAACTACTGAAGCCCACGCACCTACAGCCCACGCTCCACAAGAAAAGCCATCACGATGAGAAGCCTGTGTGCCGCAACAAAGAGTAGCCCCCGCTCGACGCAACTAGAGAAAGCCCGTGCACAGCAACGAAGACCCAACACAACCAAAAATAAATAAATAAAATTGATCCTTTAAAAAAAAATACATTTCCAGAATTACAAAGTTAGGTTTAAGCACAGATCTGACTGCTCAGAAACATTTTTCAGGTTCCCAATTCTGGGTTCTTTCCAAGAGATCATATTACTTCTACTTATTAATGATATAGGTTATTGTTTCCTGAACACTGGGAGTGGGGAGAATAGTATTTGCAAGTCCCTCAGGCCTTGGGGATTCTTTTGGAAAGAAAAAAAGAACAGCCTCTAAAGGCTTTGCACATAACATGCCTCATTTGGTCAGTACAGAAACAGCTGTGCTTGCTATTCCAGCCGAGGTCTATATAGCCTTTTTTGGCCTAAAAGGACAAGCTGGCATGCTGACAGGGTCCGGAGAATAAATTCAAGCTCTCTATATTATTTATGAAAAAAGCCTTGTACGAAGGTTATGGTTTTATTCCTAGCAAATGAACAGAACTCAGTGTTTTGTTTTTTTTAGAACTCGGTGTTTTGCTTGATGCCTTTCAAATCTGTTAGAGACCACTGAAATCTAAAGTCACACCCAAAGGAGAAATAAGAGGTTGGACAAGACTAAGGCCCAAAAGACTGTCAGCTTATGCAGACAGACGGAAAAATACAGGTTTTTGCACACGTGGCAGTTTGTCTTTCCAACTTCCTACTTTGAGCTACAAGGCTGAAGTGTATTAACCATAATCCAACCTTATCTTTTTTTCTCCAAGATTTCATAAACACACACATATATAAACAGGCAGTGAGAGACTGAGTGTAACGAAGTGGATCTTTTAACAGACATCCGAAGGATGAACTGTCTATTCATCAAAAATATGAGACTTTTAAAATGCTTAATTGCTTCATTCGTCAATTTTCTGAATAATGAGTTAGTGCTCTAGAACCTCCAAATGTGATTTAAGTGGTTTTGACTTTTTTCTTTAGTTTATCATTATGAACTCATAGAATGCTATACACTGGATGAGTTTCAATCCATTGCAGCCATTATTTTTTTAACCATTTTTTAAATTGAAGTATAATTAATTTACAATGTTGTGTTTGTTTCAGGTATACAGCAAAGTGATTCAGTTATACATATATATGTATATATTTTCAGATTGTTTTCCATTTAGTTATTACTGAATATAGTTCCCTGTGCTATACAGTAGGTCCTTGTTGTTTATCTGTTTTATATATAGTGGTGTGTATGTGTTAATCCCAAACTCCTAATTTATCTCCTCCTCCTCTCCCCCGGCTATCCCCTTTGGTAACCTTAAGTCTGTCCGTGAGTCTATTTCCATTTTGTAAATAAGTTCAAGTCATTATTCTTTTTAACGCTCAAATTGTCCCTTTTTTGGCCAGCGGGAGCCCCTTCAGATCAGTTCTATATCTTTTCACAACATCAGACATCTAGGTTCCTTTATTTCTGGTACGAAAAACTAGAGCAGGTTCATCTTGTACATTTCCTGCTCCAAGCACACAATCAATAATCTCTCTGAGAAACGGGATTTAGAGACAACAAGCTGGATGATAAGGATGCTAACTGCTAATAGGTTGTCACTGCTTCTAGGTCTTTTCAATGGACAAAGCTATAAAATACATACCTTTTAGAAAAAGGAAAGTGTCATGAGTTTATATTAATATTTATGATTCATATTTAAGATTACAGGGCTTTAATTAAATCCTTTGATTTTATGCTTGTATCTTTTCCCTCTTATCCTGAGAATCTTGGTTCCTAACGATACTACATAATCTTTGCTTTATCTGAATGTACATTTCAAAATAATACTAATATTATTAACAAAAATATGGACTCAATTTAAGATTTTTTTTGTGGTATACAGTTTAGTTATTTCAGTGTGTGTTTGATTTTTACGTTTTTTTAATGTAAAATATTTACAAAGCTCCAAAATCAAAACTATAAAATAAGGTACATTCAGAGAGGTCTAGCTTCCATCTCTAATCTCTCCCTCCCTGTATAGGCAGCCATTCTCATTGGTTTTTGTTTTAATCTTGCATTGTTTCTTGGAAAAATATAAGCAAACATATGTACACCTTTGTATTTTCCCTCTCCATGAGGTATACTACACAAACTGCTCTGTACCTTCATTTTTTACTTACCAATATATTGTGGACATCTGTCTGTAGCCGTATACAGACAGCTTTCTCATTCCTTTTTGTAGCTGTACCATTGTTTATTCAAGAGTCTCCTATGGATAGGCATTTGGATTCTTTCCAATCTTTTGTTACAATATTAGTCAGCAGCCAACCATAAAAGCTACGGAGGACTAAAAGAACAAGCCAGTTCTCCAGAAATGCGAGTGGCTATTGTTATTACAGCCACTGGCTCAGTATGTCTTCACTGAACTTGGGGAACCCCAGGAAGGTAACCCTTCTTTTTGAATAATGACGGTAAAGTTCCTCTGGTCATTTAGCTTACTAGATCAGTAAAACTAAGTAAATATTTATTTTATCAAATAATTGGGTCTTAGCACTGTTGTAACTGAATGCATGTAATATGGTTGTGTCTACTACATTTGGTGGGGGTGGTGGGGGTGTATAACTGAGGACCTTTTGGAAGTGAAATAAAAGGAGCAGGAGTACTGGAATACTCAGGTGGCCTCATGCAGTCACCTGCCTGGTGACGGTAGGGCAACTACTGGCCCAGTCACCACAACAGCACTCAGAGCACATCTGCACAGGCCTGAGGAATCCCAACAGTGGATACTTAAAGAGACACAAATGAGAGTAAAATCATTGGTTCCTGCAAGCAGCAGGCTTTGGAGAAAGCCACAGAAGAGAGAAAAACTGAAAATAGTGATCAGGTAAGAGGGAGTCGATAAATGCTGAGGTTTTAGGTTTGAGGGGTAGTTCAAATAGAAAGGCTTTCAAAAAGAAAACATAAAATTTTAATATCTACACTGGTTGAATGTCATTTTAGCTATGAGGAAATCTTATTGTATGTGTGTGTGTGTGTGTGTGTGTGTGTGTGTGTGTGTGTGTGTGTGTGTATGTTTTAAACAAGTAAGGCCCCACACTGTCTGAAAAGCAGCTGGAACCTTGAGGTTCTGGGATGTATACGAAGGTATTATGAACTAAGTGAGTTAAAACAAGTGCTGAGGGACTTCCCTGGTGGCGCAGTGGTTAAGAATCCACCTGCCAATGCAGGGAACATGGGTTCGAGCCCCGGTCCAGGAAGATCCCACACGCCGTGGAGCAACTAAGCCTGTGCGCCACAACTACGGAAGCCCGCACGTCTAGAGTCCATGCTCCGCAACAAGAGAAACCACCACAATGAGGAGCACGCGCATCGCAATGAACAGTAGCCCCCACTCACTGCAACTAGAGAAAAGCCCACGTGCAGCAACTAAGACTCAATGCAGCCAATAAACAAACAAATAAATAAAATTAAAAGAACAAAAAAAACACTGGTGCTGAGATTTGCAGCAACATGTATGCAACCAGAGATTATCATGCTAAGTGAAATAAGTCAGAAAGAGAAAGACAAATACCATATGATATCACTTATATGTGGAATCTAAAATATGGCACAAATGAACCTATCTAGAAAACAGAAACAGACTCAGACATAGAGAGCAGACTTGTGGTTGCGGGGGGCGGGGAGGGAGAGGGATAGAGTGGGAGTTTGGGGTTGGTAGATGCAAACTATTACATTTCGAATGGATAAACAACAAGGTCCTACTGTATAGCACAGGGAACTATATTCCATATCCTGTGAGAAACCTAATGGAAAAGGATACATAAAAAGAATGTGTGTGTGTGTATAACTGAGTCACTCTGTTGTGCAACAGAGACTGGCACAACACTGTAAATCAACTATGCTTCAGTTAAAACAAAAACTGGTGCTGAGATCTGAATTCTTAAGCAGAAAATAAAAATACTTGACAGGGCCTTCCCTGGTGGCGCAGTGGTTAAGAATCCGCCTGCCAATGCAGGAGACACGGGTTCGAGCCCTGGTCCAGGAAGATCCCACATGCTGCGAAGCAACCAAGCCCATGAGCCACAGCTACTGAGCCTGCGCTCTAGAGTCCGTGAACCACAACTACTGAGCCCACGAGCCGCAACTACTGGGCCCACGAGCTGCAACTGCTGAAGCCCACGCGCCTAGAGCCCGTGCTCTGCAACGAGAAGCCACTGCAATGAGAAGCCCACACGCCGCAACGAAGACTAGCCCCCGCTCACCGCAACTAGAGAAAGCCCAAGCGCAGCAGCAAAGACCCAACGCAGCCAAAAATCAATCAATCAATAAAATTATTAAAAAAATACTTGAAACTACCATTGGTAAAGATATAGAAACTTCTTTTGCACCTTTTGTGAAATAGGTATAGAACCGTAACATAGCAGGTGAATATATTGAGTATTTGTGTCATAAGTTAAAACCTCTAAGTTTTATTTCCAGGATAATTCTTGTTTGCAAATAGGCTAAAATAAAGTAAAAGGACTATCATATTTGGATGTGCTTTAGTCGCTGATTTTGTTTAGGAAAAGGTGGCCTTGCTGGATTAGAGTGAACGGTGATAAAGGAGGTAAGGGTGATGCACCCAAAACAATGATGATCAAAGAAGTCTCCTCAGGACTACAAGGTTTGAGAATGAATTTATCTTCCTTATAGGTCATTCTAGAATCTTGGCTCCAGTCCATGGCTTCCAAACTAGAAGAAGGGCTAGATAATGAGCTTTTGGTAATTACTCCATCTGAACTTCTTAGTTAAGGCTTTTCTCCAAAGAATTCTAAAATATTGGAGTTCAATACTAAAACTATCAGCAACCAAATAATGGCCACACGCACACAGAGGTCGTCTGTATTCTGGCCCTAGTAACAGAGTTAAAGACGAATTTCAGAAAGCTCAGGCTTAGATCTTTCTGTATTCTCCCATTCATTACTATTTTCTACTAACTGTAAGCCGTTTTATCTAAGATACTAGACATCAATGACGGTTCCCTAGGAGGAATAATAATTTCTCTTTTCCTTCATCAGATTCAGATGATGGCGATGGAGACAGAGCATAAAACTAATTCTAAGATATCTGGACATAAAAAGGAGGGGGTGCCACATGGCACTATTGCTATCCCCAAATCTAGTCTACCTATGCATATTTTTATTTAATTACAATGCATAGTTCTTCCTAAAGCTCTAAAATGGAATACAATAATAAATTATGGGTGTTATTTTATAAGAAACATGGATAAGTCCAAACATAATTTTAGAAAACTGTTTCTAAACGTACATCAAAATTTTAATGTAAACACACTGGTCTAATAAAAATTACAAGGTGTATTAAGATTAAACAAAGATGGGGAGTTCCTTGGCGGTCCAGTGGTTAGGACTCCAAGCTTCCACTGCTGGGGGACCCAGGATCGATCCCTGGTCAGGGAACTAAGATCCTGCATGCCCCGCAGCACGGCCAAAAAAAAAAAAAAAAGTAAACAAACATGATGATGTTAAAGAAGAGAGAAGCTGCTTGCTCAAAAATGAAAAGTTTTGAATCTTTTTTTTTATAATAACAAGATGTTAAAAATAATATAAATGGTTAAAGTGAAGAATAATCTACGAAAAAAATACTTTATCAGTTCTGTCACTAAAGTGGCCCAGCATTAGTATCTACCTGGCATCCATGTGGACAGTCTGTTATGCACCTTGATGACCAGACAATTAATACTATTCTCCTCCGAAAGGAACCAGGACTTTTTTAATGTGTTGGGAGGAGGAAAATCTAAAATAAGCTCCTGTTAACACAGCAGTCCTGAGACTGCCTATCCTCAGGAGGCCTGCTTGCAAGGCTGGCACTTGGCTGGCAAATAGCTCCCTATGCTGATATCAAGCTTTCCTATATGTTGAGCGCCTCACTGGGCCCTAAGCTGTTTGTACAAACAGTGTGGTTTATGTTGAACATCCACTTTCCTTCTGGGAGTCTGGAATCTTGGTACATGCCAGACAGAGGGTGCCTACGTGACCAGCCTTGGGTGCTGAGTCCCCAGAGAGCTTCTCTGGGAGACAACACACTGCACGTGTTGTCACAACTCATCGCTGGAGGAATTAAGTGTGTCCTATGAGACTCGACGGAAAGGGGACTCTGGAAGCTGGCCCCTGGTTCCCTCCAGACTTTGCCCTGAGTGCCTTTAACCTTTGCTGATTTTGCTTTGTGTCCTTTCACCGTAATAAATCTCAGCCCTGAGCGTGACTATATGCTGGGTCCTGTGTGTCCTCCCAGCAAACTACTGGGCCTAGGAGAAGTCTTGGAAATCCCAACAGAGCCTGGAACATATTTTTTTAAGAAAACGAGTACTGAGGCAGTACTAGAAGGACACAGGAGACACAGCAGATAGTTTAAAAGTCCTCTCACCTGTTGACAATTTGAGCAACCAAAAGAAAACAACTGAATTAAATGAATAAAAAGGCATTAAAATATAATTAAACCTAAAAGGAGGAAAATATTAAGGGTTCTAAAGGTTAGAAACACATGAATTTTTTAAAGGCTATATATTGATCAGTCCAAATTATATGATTTCTATCCTCAAGTTCTGGTAAATATCTAGGTTGGTAATCACCAATGCAAGCTAAAACTCTAAAGAATAAAACCAGAGTACTAAATAAATGCAATGCTTACACTGTTAACTCCAAATAAAAATGTATTAAAGTATAAAGGGTGACTACCCACAAATAGAGTCTTTTTTTTTTTCAAGTTTTTTTTTTTTGATGTGGACCATTTTTTTTTTTTTTTTTTTTAAATAAATTTATTTACTTTTGGCTGTGTTGGGTCTTTTGCTGTGCACGGCTTTCTCTAGTTGCGGCGAGTGGGGACCACTCTTCATTGTGGTGCATGGGCTTCTCATTGTGGTGGCTTCTCTTGTTGTGGAGCACGGTCTCTAAGCATGCAGGTCAGTAGCTGTGGCTCGCGGGCTCTAGAGCGCAGGCTCAGTAGTTGTGGCGCACGGGCTTAGTTGCTCCACGGCATGTGGGATCTTCCCAGACCAGGGCTCGACCCCCTGTCCCCTGCATTGGCAGGCGGACTCCTAACCACTGCGCCACCAGGGAAGCCCGATGTGGACCATTTTTTAAAGTCTTTATTGAAATTGTTACAATATTGCTTCTGTTTTATGTTTTGGTTTTTTGGCCCCGAGGCATGTGGGATCTCAGCTCCACAACCAGGGATCGAACCCACACCCCTGCACTGGAAGGCAAAGTCTCAACCACTGGACCACCAAGGAAGTCCCCCACAAACAGACTCTTAAAAACCAAGGTAAAAATAAATTGACAAGATGAAAGCTAAATCAAACTTTCATATATAATCTCAAAGCCAAATTATTTATACCTTTTCCATTCATCCCCAAACAATAAAATGATACACTCATTCTTTCTCACTGAGGACTATGTCATGTACCTAACAAAGGTGACCAAGGAGCCACTTCCAGTAATGAATTTTTCTGCAATCAAATAACCCATCTTTACTTGTGATATGATTCTAGACTCATTATTTATATCCATGATATAGAGATTAATAAAATTCAACCTGTTACACTGCCTAAATACAATCACCTACACATTCTTAAAAATAGTGGGTAGCAGATAATATACATTCCTCAAAACTCAGAGAATGGGACTTCCCTGGTGGCACAGTGGTTAAAAATCTGCCTGCCAATGCAGGGGACATGGGTTCGAGCCCTGGTCCAGGAAGATCCCACATGCCGCGAAGCAACTAGGCCCGTGTGCCACAACTACTGAGCCTGTGCTCTAGAGCCCGCGAGCCACAACTACTGAGCCTGCGGGCCACAACTACTGAGCCTGCGCTCTAGAGCCCGTGTGCCACAACTACTGAACTCCACGTACCTAGAGCCCGTGCTCCACAACAAGATAAGCCACCGCAATGAGAAGCCCGCGCACCACGATGTAGAGTAGCCCCCACTCGCCGCAACTAGAGGAAGCCCACGCACAGTAACGAAGACCCAACGCAGCCATAAATAAATAAATTAAATTAAAAAGAAAAATTTACATCAAAAGAAAAAATATAGGGCTTCCCTGGTGGCACAGTGGTTGAGAATCTGCCTGCCAATGCAGGGGACACGGGTTCAAGCCCTGGTCCGGGAAGATCCCACATACCGTGGAGCAACTAAGCCCATGAGCCACAACTACTGAGCCTGCGCGTCTGGAGCCTGTGCTCCGCAACAAGAGAGGCCGCGACAGTGAGAGGCCCGCACACTGCGATGAAGAGTGGCCCCCACTTGCCACAACTAGAGAAAGCCCTCGCACAGAAACGAAGACCCAACACAGCCAAAACTAAAAATAATAAATTTATTAAAAAAAAAGAAAAAGAAAAAATATAAACAAATATTGAACTCTAAGTAAATGATATTCATGCTGAACTAATTAGGGGGAAATGTTTTGATATCTGTACTGATTTTGAAATACATGAAAAATAAGATGTATTGATGCAGGGATAGAGGGATGCAAGGATAGAGGGATGCAGGGATGGATATATATGTAATAGGGAAGTACAGTAAAATGTTAGTGATAGAATCTAGGTGATAGGTATCTAGGAGTTCATTGTAAAATTATTTCAACTTTTCTGATTGTTTGAAAATTTTCATAATAAAATGTTAGAAAAAATAACAGTGTATGGGGCGGGGGTGGGTTGTCAGAGAAGTTCATCTAATAGACACGTCTGGAGGATGAATTTTCTGTGAGCTTTCTATCTATCAGAGAACAAAAATTGCATGAGATTTTTCTGATAACAGAGGTGGGACTTGAGAGAAATAATACAACTGGACTTTGACTAGCAGTCTTCCCCACACAATATCAAGGAGCTGCCAACCAAAAAAACTAGGGAGAGTTAACTAATGATAGCTGGCTCCCAAATTGGGCAAAATCCACTTTTCCCAGGTGGATGCCATCAGGGTCTGCCAGTTAAGTGCGCCCCCGAGGGACCAGGCAGACTCCCAGCCCCTTAGCACTTCTGAACAGCTGGGCACACATTCCCTCAATAGCCCTTATGTGTGTGGTACTGATGAGCGAAGGCCTTGGACAAGGTTATCTCTAAGCTCTATTTAAATGCCTGATGACCCATTCGCAGTCTACTTGCTTTAGGACCGAGAGGCTCTAGAAGCCCCAAGCCCTACTTACCTTAGTTCTGAGCCATCATCTCTGACCAGGAAAGGGAGACAAGGAGTGGATACTCTCTTCTCTCACTCACCTTCAGTGGGGTCTGTGGGAATCTCACTTTCCTCTGGCCCTGCCTGGTCCTCTGTATTATGGTCCCCTTCTGGCTGAATCTGAGATAAGACATCAGGTTGATTCATGGCATAATCTAGGAGACGAAAATGGGAAAGAGGGTATGACAAAGTGATAAATGAGGATGACAACTGATGGCCATAAAAGCTGAACTGAAGGCTGTGAGGTGCACAGGCCCAGGGAATTTCTTTTAGAGTCTAGATCACCTCCCCCCATCCATTCACCTCCAACTATGGACGCTATCTATTAGGAAACAGGTAAGAGGAGAGGTGAGGTGTGGGAAAGTGCTACCTGGGCACCGCCTGCTACTTCCATGGAGTAAGAGTGAGTGTGCCTCAAGGAAGAGAGGCAAGGCCCTTTCAAAGTGAAGGATACTATGGAAACCACTGCAGCTGGCACACCCATAACCCATAACCTTGAACTTCATTCTCTGTCCCATGATTTGGCAGAAGGAGAGATCATGATTTCCTATTTAGCAAGGGTGACCTGGAAATCTTTCGCTTGGAACCAGAGGTGTGTGAGGACAGAGTGAAAATGAGGACACTGGAGGAAAAGGGACCATTCTGAGACTTCATGGAGCTGCTGTCACCTCATTAAAAAGATGCCAACTTAGCCTCACCCATGGAAATGAGCGACTCGTAGTTGCCCTTCATGATATTCTTGTAAAGTTCCTTTTGCCATTCTTCTAATTTTTCCCACTCTGGAGTGGAAAAGTAGATGGAGATGTCATCAAATGTCACAGGCACCTGAAATTACAACACTGGGGTTAGTTTCTCTCACTGCAACTTAACCATTCAATAAATCTCTACTAAATGCCTACTAGTTACAAAAAAACCTATGTGAGATGCTGAAAGGATACAGGCAATATTTAAGACACAAATCTAACCTCCAAGAGTTGACAGTGTTTTCACTGTGATAAACTTTAGGGCTATGAGTTCTAGGAGAGTGTAAACAGTCACTCACAGAGGTAGGTACAAATGCAAAGCAGGATTTAATTCACAGAACTCTACATATTGTGAATATCCATCAAGTACACGGCTTATCCTAAGCACCAAGGTTATAAATATATCGTTTCTGCCTAAAAGGAGCATATGACTGTACTCAAATTAATGACATGGACAAGAAATTTTGGCAACAGAGCTATAATGGGGTTGGGATGAGTCTAGAAAAGATGGGACTTTGGCCAGTCCTAAAAGACAGGTAGGTTATAAACAGGCCTAATGTGAATGGGAAAAACATTTAAGCATGGAACACTGGAGAGTACATTCAGAGAACAGTTATAGATTCTGCCTAGTTGGAGTCAAGGTTTCATGAAGGGAATGGTCATATACAGGACAGAATCCTCCCACCTTCCAGCACAATTCTGTCTAAAGCTAGGAGCTTATCCACAGGCAAATGGATATGTTTCTCTGGAAAGAAATACAAGAGTTGCCTGGGGAATTAAGGCACCAAGTATGGGCACTATCACCTAGTGTGAAGCTCTTCTCCTTCTGCCATCATCATAATGGCTAGCTCTTCCTTTTCCTGCCTGACAGCTTTCAACAGTTTTATTCTTAAATATGAGCTTATTTCTAAGTATCAGTGACCATTTAGAGAAATCCTGCCACGTGATCAAGAAAGACTAAAATAAAAGGAGGGAAAAAATAACTGTGGAAAAAATAGAAATACCTAGGCAACAGAATTTTTTTAAAAACCTTAATTAGTAATCCCATAAAGAAGCGAGAGATATTAAACCCATAAAATAAAAACAGGGTGCTACGGGAAAAGAAATATCCAAGAGCAAGAAAGACTCCGTGTAACTAATATATAAACATATACTTTTTTCCCAAAATTAAAAAATTCAATAAAAAGATACTCATCTTCATAAACTTAACATATCCTTTAAAATACAAAGGTCTGTACAATTCTATGAGGCAATTAATTTCTAATTGCTTCATTTGTGTCATCTTTTCTTCCCCAACCATGAATTTTGTTCCTTAGGAGCTAGAACCATAAATTACTCATTTTACATCCTGCTCAGCATCTAAAACCAACTGAGGCAAACGTAGATGCTCAATAGTTAATTTTTTATCTAATCTCACTACACAAAAGATTTGTGATAGCTTACAACAGAAACACATGTGATAAAATAATGACAAAAATAAAGGATTGAGATGGGCTTCTGGTTCAAGATTGTGAACTAAACACATATGTACTTCCCTTTCCACCCAGAGTTCCATTGAAATGACAGTAAATAAGAGCAGGAGGGACTCAATACCAGCATCAAGAATGAGAAGGAGAGGCCGTCACTAGATCAGAATTTCTGATGAGTTTCTCACTGAGACCTAGAGGATGCGCCTGTGCTGGGGTCTAAGGTACGAGGAAGCTGCATCTCTGACAACACACAGGAAAGGACTGCAGTAAGGAATCCAGAGAATTCCAAGCTCAAAGCTGGCAGAGATGCTGAGTAGGGGTTACTGGTTATAAACTGCAGTCTGGAGGTCGACCTCTGGAATAGCGGGGCCCCCTGCCTTGTCCTCATCAGCCCTGGGAAAGCAGCATTTACCCCAAAGCTGAAACCCAGACCTCAACTCTAAAGAAATTAAAAAACCCGCCTGGAGGGCTTCCGTGGTGGCACAGTGGTTAGGAATCCACCTGCCAATGCAGGGGACACGGGTTCCAGCCCTGGTCCGGGAAGATCCCACATGCCGCGGATCAACTAAGCCCATGTGCCACAAGTACTGAGCCTGCGCTCTAGAGCCCTCGAGCCACAACTACTGAAGCCCGCGCTCCTAGAACCCGTGCTCCGCAACGAGAAGCCACCGCAATGAGAAGCCTGCGCACCACAACGAAGAGAGTAGCCCCCGCTCGCCACAACTAGAGAAAGCCCGTGCGCAGCAAAGAAGACCCAACGCAGCCATTAAATATTTTAAAAAAGAAACCTGCCTGGAGACAGCACCCGGTCCCAGTGCGGTGCTGACAACTTAGAGTACCACCTTACTCCTGGCCTCTGGGTGGCCCCCCACACTGCCTGTCTGCTCCTTGCACAGCACCTTAAAGTGAAGCCCACCTATATCGGGCACCTATGGAGAGCCTCTCCTGCAAAGGAAAGATCCTTTGGTTAAACAGACTTACATGATGGCAAAGAAAACACGCCAGCTTCCTCAAATTAACCTCTTAATTAACCTACAAACAACCAAGGATTACTCGATATTGAAAAAGTAAAACTAATAGCATCAAGATGAACACACACTACAAACAATCCTAGAGAATTAAAAAAAAAAAAAGCTCCAATACATATTCTCAGAGACATTCAAGTAGATACTGCATCCATTAAAAAAAAATTCAGGCTGCTTTAAAAAAGGAGAAAATAAATATTCTGGAAAATTAAATATATACTTGTTAAAATAAAAGAAAGGCTGGAAGGAAACGTCAGAGAACTCTAGTTTAAAAGGTGAAAAATATAAAGGAAAAATTAAAGACACAAAGACAATAATCCATCATCTGTCAAACAGTAATTCAAGAAAGAGAACAGAAAAAAATGTGAAAGGGGGAAATGAAAAATTATAAAAATAGAATCACAGAAGAAAATTTTCCAAAGTGGAAAAACATATCAGTCTTCTGACTGAAAGGTCACACCGAGTGCCCAACAAAAAGTTTAAAAGACCTACACGCAGACACATCCTCAACAAATTTTAGAAAAACCAAGTACAAATAGAAGATAAAATCTTCCAGAGAGGAAAAACAAAAAAAAAGAGATTTCTTACAAACGAATGAGAATTGATTTGTTATTAAACTTTTCATCAATGGCATTTGATGTTATGAGACAAAGGACCAATGCCTTTAAAACTGTGAGAGAAATGGAATATTATTCAGCCTTAAGAAGGAAATTCTGACACCTGCTCCAACATGGATGAACCTGGGAGAGGTCATGCTCAGTGAAATAAGCCAGTCGTACGGGGACAGATGTCACACTGCATGACCCTACCTAGATGAGGACCTAGAGCAGACAGATTCACAGAGACAGAAAGCAGAAGTGGGGTTGCCAGGGGCTGGGGGAGGGGGGAATGGGGGGGTTCTATAGGTGCAGCATTAAAGTTTTGCAAAATGAAGAAGTTCTGAAGATGGTTGGTGGTGACAGCTGCATAACAATGGGCATGTACTAAATGCCACTGAACTGTACACTTAAAATGGTAAATATTTTTTCTTTTTTTCCCTCCCCCACAAAATGGTAAATTTTATGTCATATATATTTTACCACAATTTAAAAAATTAAAATTAGGAAAAAAAATCTGAGGGAAAATTATTTTGAGTTTGGCATTCAAAAGTAAGGGCAGAATAAGAGCATTTTCAACAAATCAAGGACACAAAATTTCTACCTGTGTGGCCCATGTTTCAATCTAGTAAATCTTCGATATATTTCAATTTCATGAAGAAATCTTTGAGAGAAATCACATTATTTTATATATGACTTTGGAGTTTAAGATGGACAGTTTAGAGCTTCCCTGGTGGCGCAGTGGTTGAGAGTCCGCCTGCAGATGCAGGGGACACCCCCGGTCCGGGAAGATCCCACATGCTGCGGAGCGGCTGGGCCCGTGAGCCATGGCCGCTGAGCCTGCGCGTCCGGAGCCTATGCTCCGCAACGGGAGAGGCCACAACAGTGAGAGGCCCGCGTATCGCAAAAAAAAAAAGGACAGTTTAAATGTTATCCACTCATCCAGGTAAGACAGTAAGTAACTTTATGGCAAATATTATGTTTAAATTACCCCAAAACCCTTCTGGAGGTGCTCCAGATACACAAACAAAACACTCCGTGGGGAAGGTTCTAAGCAGCTGACTCTGAGCCCTCTGCCGCCTGCTCACCTCTGCTCCCCGCCCCCGCCAGCCTTAAAGGAGCCTCCATCGCCTCTCTTCCTGTTCGCCCTTCAGCCTGCTCCACCCAGTCTTCTATCCCCGGCCCTGCACTAAAACAACTCTTGCAAGGTCCCCAGCGAGGCTGTGTTGCCAAGTTGTATTCACCATCCTCATCCTTCTAGCCCGTTCAGTAACACGTTAACCCACACGGCCACTGTCCCTTGACCCTGTGACCCACACACTCACTGGCCACCACTCCCACTTATGGCGCTTGGTCCTCGGACTCTTTCTGCTGCTTCTCCACATTCTCTCCCGAAGTAATCACCTCCGGCCTCACGACTTAACAATACAATCTGTACGTCAGTGATTTCCAAATATTTCTCACCTTTGGGCTTCGAAGATCACTTAACATCTCTCCCGAACGTATCCCAGCCATCTCAAACCAATGCTGCCAAAGGAGAACTAATTCCTTCCCACCCTGCCGCATCCCCACCTCTGTAAGTGCCAATACCATCCATCCAGTCCTTCAAGTCAAAAGCCTAAGAGCCCGTGGTTAAGAGCATACGCTCTGGAGCCAACTGTGTCACAGTACAACTCCAGCATTTATACTTACTGACTGTATGAGCTTGGGCAAGTTAGGAGTCTTATTAAAGTAACTAAAGCACTTACAACAGTAAGTGCTCAGTAAATTATCACAGTTAATTTACAGCTCTTGTTCTTAATTCCTCATTCCCTAATTCCCATTAGTAAGTCCTACCGTCAATTTTACCACCAAAACAGCCTGAATCTGTCCACTTGTCTCCATCTCCACTACTGCCACCCTCACTCAAGCCACTCTCGGCCCTCCTACTATTATAGCTGCCTTATTGTTTTCTCCCTGCTTCTGTTCTTACCCCCATGACCCATTCGGCCCAGAGCGGCCAAAGAGATTCTTTCAAAATACAGACCAGATATAACTCCTCATCTAAAAAATCCCCCAGTCTTCCCATTACACCCAAGATAAAGTCCACATTCCTCACCTCGGTCTCCAATGCCCTATGTCAGTGGTTCACAACCGTAGCTGCATATTAGAATTATCTATGGAGTTTTAAGATTAATGATTAGGCCGCATCCTGAACCTGTTACATCAGAACCTCTAGATGTGATGCCCATCAAAATTTTAAAAGCCCCCCAGGTGATTCCTGTACAGCTAGGGCTGAAAAACACTGCCCTAAATGAGCTGCCCCCTGCTTCTCTAGCCGTGCTCCACTTACTCACTGCACACCAGCCAACTGGTCTTTTTCCTTCCCCTCAGTGTTTCAAGGTTGTTTGTGCCTTTGGGACATTGCACCAGGTATTCTTTACACCTGGGAAGCTCTTCCTCAGATCTTCTCCCAGTAGGTTCCTTCCTGTCATTTAGTCTCAGCCTAAAAATTAGCTACTTTATGAGACCTTCTGTGACATCCAATCTAAAAAATAAATCACCAGATAGCACTTTTATTTTTATCAAAGTACTTAAATGGATTTATTTTGTTTGTTTATATTATCTTTCCCCCTAAAATTTAAGCTCCAGGGGAGCTTACAACAATTGTTCACTGCTGTGCCTTCAGGAAGTAGATATCAAGCAAATACTAAGTGTTCAAGAAGTATTTGTTGAATGAATGAATAAATAAACGGGCATGTTTGGAAACTAGCTGCCTCAAGGCTGTCTTCCATAGCTCAAGAATGATGTTTATTTCCTGTTGTTTTAGGGACTATTCCCTTCAGAAAGGCCGGGCCCTAGCACTGTGGCGCACTCTGTAAAGGATGCGGAAGGACAGGATCCATGTGGATCCTAGACCCACAGACAGCCCCAAACCTTGTATTAACCACTTAACTCCACATCCCTTCCTCTGTCCTCCTCTTTTTTTTTTTTACCAGAATTGCCAACAAATTCAAATTGACTGATTTAAATAATATTTACTTTTGTTTCCAACCAAGACTGTAGCAGACAGGTTAAGAAAGAAGAAAGTGACTTGGGGAGTAATGGGCAAAAGAGAAAAAAATCCACCTGCCGGATAGCCGACTTTGGATTGGGAAGAGTTTTCCAATCTGAAGTCTGACACTTCAAATGATCACTAAATTGAATGTGGAATGCTTCCAAAATAGATAAAACACAAAACAACTTCTTGGTTCCTTCAGCCAAACTGATTGACCAAGACTACCCCTTGCTAATAGTCTAAGGTCTAGTGGTAGCACTGTGCACGCAGAAGTGGAGGTATTACCTTTGGGATATCTCCTTTAATACCGGGGGGCAGCCGCAGGATCCAGAAGTTCCTGTTCCTCAGCAGGTTCTCCAAGTTCTCCAGCCGCCTCTGCAGCAGCCCGTACTCCTGCAGCAGGGTCCCCAGCACCGCCCACTTGCCCTCCAGCTGGTTCCCGAGATCAGCCACTGTCTTTTCGCAGCTGGCCAGCTTCTTTTCGGCTGTCCCTGTCCGTCCTTCCAGGTGCAGGAGTCGCCGGCTGTGGACCTCCACCTTTCTCTCGATAGCCTGCACGGCCGCCACTACTGTCCACAAGGAGATGGCCGCAGTCTGCAGGTGTGCTTCATTTGCTGCTGGGGGTGTGGGAAGAGGAAGCGCCTGCAGGGATGTAAGGCATTCGGAGTCCCATTCAGAAGTCTGTGTGCAGTGGAAAGAGGAGATGAGACATTGAGTGTTAGAAGGAGCCCTAATCCGAACTAAAATGAGATAAGCGCTGCTTGAGTGGCCAGCGGAGATTAATCTAAATATAGTATTAGTAGTGCCTGCATAAGCCTCATCTTTATGGAGCTCATTGACATCAAAAGCCAAGAGAATTGCTTTGGTGGTTGAGGGATGGAGTAGGTGAGACAGTGAACAGGTGAAACTGGAGCAAGAAGCAGCCTGGCACAGAGCCAGTCACCCAGAGGCCAGGGTGCTGCTGCATCCTCTGTCTCTGGAAAAGCTCTAAGTGCATCAGGATCTTTCCAGGTCTCAGTGAGCTCGGTGCCCTTCTGATAAACCCCTTATTTATTGACTTAGGCTCCGGCCCCATCCATCACCCTGCTGACAAGCCACAACCATATCGTTCAGTAGCAGCTGAATAAGCTGAGAATGTTGAGTGTGGAGAAAGCATGACAGCTATTTTCAAATATTTGAGGGTTATAAAACAGAAGGCAGGACAGACTTGTTTACTCCTATACTGTGTTACTCCAGAGGGCAGAACTAGAACCAACATGAAATTTTCAGGAACGTAAACTCTGGCCTATTTGAACTAGATCTTTCCAGGAACATAACAGGCTGCCTCCTCACTGAACATACCTTGGAACAAAGAGTGTATAGAAAATGAAACTCCTACAAGAAACGGGAGGTTGGATGAGGATGACCTCTGCAAAGCCTTCTGACTCTACGAGTTTGATAACCGGCTCTTTGGCCGTAACCTCCGGTCTCTGCAGCTCTCCCAGCACCTTTCTCCTTTCACCTGCTCTGCGATCCCACTGAACCCTTGACTGTTCCATTTGCTCCTGGTTTACCGGCCTGCTCCGGGCTTTGCTTTCTTCCTTAGGTGATCATTTCAGCTAACTTCAACCCCTTCACTCGTCTGCCTTTCTGCCTCACCTGCTCGGCTAACCTCCGGCTTTGAATCAGTTCAATTGTTCTCATTCTCTGTTCCTGGAAGCAGGCTGGTAAGCCCTACGAAATGAAGTCACACAACCAGGTAAACTGGTGTCACCACACACCCACGGTCTCTAAGCTCAGCAGGGACTCAGCACTGCCCTGTGCCCCACACTCCGCTTCCCATTCCACAGCGTGGCCGCCACAAGCCCCTGGCCCTCTCCAGCTTTTAGTACAGCGCTTCTCAAACCAATGAGCCTAAGCATCATCTGGAGGCCCTGCTAAAATGCAAGACTCTGCTTCAGTAGGTCAAGTAGGAAAACTGGGAGTTTGCATTGAAAACAAGGTGATGTTGCTGTTGCTGCTTCCGGGAGCGCAGGCTGAGCGGGAAGACTCCTGTCCGCTGCAGGCCCCTCACTCTCAGGAGATGACGTGGCCTCCTACTTTGAGAAGAGGGTTAGAATTATTAGACCTCGACTCTCTCAACGTTCTCCTCTTTCTCATCTTTTTCTTCACCCTCCTTCCCACTTCAAACTCATCAGTAGCTTGCTTAGTCCATGTTTTCTTCTTTCCTTCCCTCAGGAAAAAGGTTCATCCTATTTAAAACGAATCTCTCCACTTAATGCTCTGAATGCCACCTCCTTCCACATTTTTAGGTACACGAATCTTTTCTCTTGTTTATGGTCAATGTTTCAATCTCTCCCGGGTCTTCTCCATGGGACAGACCTGCACTGTTCAATATGGTAGCCACATGTGGCTGCTGAACAGTTGAGATGCATTTATTTCCATTGAGATGTGCCGTGAGTAAAAAATACACACCAGATTTTGAAGACTGAGTATGGGGAGAAAATGTAAAACTTCATCGATAATTTCTTAATACTAATCACACACTGAAATATTTTGTAAGCCTTGGGTTAAATAGAACATATCATTAAAGTTCATTTCATCTATTTCTCTTTACTTCTAAAATGTGACTACTGGGAATTCCCCAGCATCCAGTGGTTAGGACTCCCCGCTTTCACTGCCGAGGGCTCAGCAGGCCACTGGGCATAAATAAATAAATAAATAAATAAATAAATAAATAAAAATAAAATGTGACTGCTTAGAAAGTTTAAGGTTATATACGTGGCTTCTATTATGTTTCTATAGGACAGGGCTGGCATATAGACACATGATCATCTCTACCGTATTGAAAAACAAGATCCAAAAGGGAAAAATAGGTCTGAGGGCACAGATGACATTCCCTCTGCTCGATCCCCCACCCCCACTGCTGCTGCTCCCTTTTTCCTCCTCTTCTTCCCCCCTCTCACTTTCGGGTCACTACTCTGTAGGCCAGTCTGGCTCCTGATCCACTACAATGATTCTCTTTGGGGTGAGCAGAGGCTTCTTAGCTGGCAAATCCAAGGCATCGTTTCCGGTCCTGTTACTTGACTAGTCCCTGCTGGTTCTGCACGGCTCTTGTGTGCAGCGACTGTCTTGGTCAGCTCTGCAGGCTTAGCAACTGACGGAGCGGGCTTGGCACGCGGCAGGCCTGCAGTGAACATCCGCGTAACGAATAAAACACGCAGAAGGTAATCCCGCCCTCCGAACCTGCACCGCTAGTTCACTCTGCAATCCCGACGGAGGGCCTCCTGCGTGTCCGGCATCGTCACGGGCTGGGCACTGGGGATCCCTGTCCTCCGGCGGTCCTTCAACACACCTAAGTGTTGCCGTCACCACGGCATCTGTGGCTGCGCGAGGCTCACGGAGGCGGCAGCGACGGTGACTGTGGGGTCGGCTCCCAGGGCTGGAGAATGGCTGATGAAAACCCCAAACCAAGCCAACTCCACTGCCCCGCGTCCGGCAGGCAGGAGCGGGGCTGGCACCAGGCGAGGATCGCTTCACTCATTCCTCTTCCATTGGTGTAAGAGGCTCTCTCCGCTGGAAACCTCCAAACGGGATGGGCGAGCCGGGGCCTCACACCCAAGGGCAGGGACCCAACGATGGGGGAGGGCGAGCTGTCCCAGACCCGCGCTCGGCGTCGGGGTCCCCCCCACGCCCCTCCCCTGCCGGCGGGACCCCGGTGAGTGTCTGCGATCGACCGTCCGGGCTGCGCCCCGCTCCGGGGCCCCCGAGCCTGACAGGCCGGGCTCCCCGCCCTCCTCCCTTCCCTCGGGTCCGACCGCAGAGCCCGAGGCGCCCCGACCCTCCCGGGCTCACTGAGCTCGGCGCGCAGGCCGCCCTTACCGGAGCCGGGGCTGCTTCGGCCATGGTCCTGCGCTGTCCGGCCCGGGCCGGAGTCGCCGCCGCTGCCGCCGCCTCCGCGCTGCCCCACGCAGGCCGACCCCCGGCCTCTCCGTAGGCGGCACCCGCCCGGCCCTGCCTTCCCGACCCGGCTCTCGCACTGCCGTCGGGCCCGGCTGCTCGGGGCGCGGGGACGCAGCAGAGGCGCGGGGCGGCCGGCCGGTGGAGCTCGGGTGGCGGGCAGGCTCAGCCGCGCTCAGCCCGCAGCGGCCCCTCAGCTGGCGCTTTGTGGGCACCGAGCGCACCCCAGGGACCGCTCGGGCCTAGACGCGCCGCCCGCCCGCCGCGGCAGCGCGCCCCCTGCCGGCCCCGGCGGCCACTTGCGCCCCACCGGCTGGCCGGGCTTCGCTCGGCTCCGCTCGCGAACGGTTTGTTCTACGGAACTAAGTGAGTCTTGTTTTCTCACAAACCCCGAGAGTGCTCCACAGATTGGTGCTTAGGGCCCAGCCACAAACCAGGGCTCATTCTGGGAAGTGTTTTTCTTTCTGGAGGCCCAATCAGCAGGCCCCGTCTGAAGGGAGGCGCCAGGGGGAGGGCAGCCCGATGCAGGAAGGTGGAAATGGGCGGAGTGCGAGGTCCAGGTGCCGGACAGGGCGTAGGGAGACAGTGGGTTAGAATCAGAGACCATGAGGCACAGATATGTGATGAAGACGACGTTCATCACTTGCAGAAATTGCAAATGTGGCTCCCAAGGGGAAGCGGTTCACATCCCACGTGGCCGGTGTTAGGACCAAAACTACAGTCGTCCTTATATCTCGGATTATTGAAGCTGGGGTTTGCTGGGTCTGTGCTAACGGACAGCAAAGAACCAAGTGCTATCTACGGAGGTTGTGTATCTAAGGCTGACAGAGCGTATGTTACAGTAAGACAACCATATAACCCTGAGTTTCCAGCAAGGCCCTCCTTTCAAACAGGCTTAACGTGGCCCGAAGTCCTCCCAAACGTGTATTTCAGCAAATGAATCGTCAATGCCCATAACAGTTAAAGAAGCTATAAATCACAAAAGTATGAGAACCGTCCTGTTGGGCCTGCTCTTGAGCCTACTAAGCTATTTTTAGACTGTAGCTACACCTGCAGTATGTAATTTGAGGTCTACCTCAAATTAATATATATTTTGGTCAAATGGTGAATGATGGTAAAAAATTGTCATTGTAAAGCAATTATACTCCAATAAAGATGTTAAAAAATTGCTATTCTCTGAATCAGAATATCACCATAATCGAATGAACTTCTAGAAAAGATGGGGGAAATCTGAATTTTCTTGGAAAGGAAATTCATTTTTGTAATTTTATTATTAAAAATGTAGTAATTAGGGGCTTCCCTGGTGGCGCAGTGGTTGAGAGTCCGCCTGCTGATGCAGGGGACACGGGTTCGTGCCCCGGTCTGGGAAGATCCCACATGCTGCAGAGCAGCTAGGCCCGTGAGCCATGGCCGCTGAGCCTGCGCGTCTGGAGCCTGTGCTCCACAACGGGAGAGGCCACAACAGTGAGAGGCCCGCATACTGAAAAAAAAAAAAAAAAAAAAAATGTAGTAATTAAAACTTTAAAAAATTTAAAGTTTGAACTTATAAGGCAAGAACAGCAACTGCTGGACACTCCTATGACCATTAAATAGAAACAATTGTATTACTAAATAAGATACTTTCGGGGCTTCCCTGGTGGCGCAGTGGTTGAGAGTCCGCCTGCCGATGCAGGGGACACGGGTTCGTGCCCCGGTCTGGGAGGATCCCACATGCCGCGGAGCGGCTGGGCCCGTGAGCCATGGCCGCTGAGCCTGCGCGTCCGGAGCCTGTCCTCCGCAGCGGGAGAGGCCACAACAGTGAGAGGCCCGCGTAACGCATAAAAAAAAAAAAAAAAAAAAAAAAAATAAGATACTTTCAACTGAGCTTCTTGGGGCATAGGTCTAGTTCTGCCAGTATAATATGGTAACATTACCATTAAATATTCTTTCTTCTAATAGGAGCTTATTAAGGTAAAGATTTTCTCTTTTTTAATTCTTAGCTTTGAACATTTGGGGGGATGGTGATAGCATTTCATCGAAGCAATTTCGCTGACTGAAGTTTTGTGCACTGTTTCAAGAAAATACATATTTTCAGAAGCAGATTTAAGATGGCCATCCTCATATTTTTAATTTCTAATTCCTTTTTTAAATATCTTTTTACTTTATTTTATTTTTAATTTTTGACTGCATTGGGTCTTCGTTGCTGTGCATGGGCTTTCTCTAGTTGCTGCGAGAGTGGGCTACTCTTCCCTGCAGTACGTGGGCTTCTCATTGTGGTGGTTTCTCTTGTTGCAGAGCACGGGGCTCCAGTAACTGTGGTGCCCAGGCTTAGTTACTCCGCGGCATGTGGGATCTTCCCGGACCAGAGCGCAAACCCATGTCGCCTGCATTGGCAGGCGGATTCTTAACCACTGTGCCACCAGGGAAGTCCCTAATTTCTAATATTTTAGCCTGTATACAGTATGCCACTATACATACTCACTGGAGAAAAATTTGTTCTTAAACTTTGGATCTAGAAATGGGACAATGGAGCAATTTAACTGGTTTTCAAGTTAAGAAAATAATTGAAGTTTCCATCTGCATCTTGGCTTTCCTTGGATGCACGTCAATTTCAGCATCTTCCTTAGAGTAGAATCAAAAGGAAATCTTTTTTCAGCAGCAATGATGTAGGAAATACTTGCATTCTCAAGGGACATCAATTTATTCAGCAAGTTCCAGCAAACAAACTGCTTTCCATGCAAATCACCATTGGTTATTAGTAAGTCTTGCTACGTTGGTAACGTTCTCTGGAAAATACAGAATTAAGGCCTTCTTTATTCTATAAGCCTTTGACGGATGTAATAGCTGTTGTTCTATCTTGTTTAAATATTTTGCATATGTACACGACAAGACAATTTCAAAGGTTCTTGTTTAACAAAATTTGTTATTGGTTGAAGAAAAATTGTGGAAGTAGTCTACAATCTTTCTGCTTGAATCCACTCATTTTCTATTACATCTTTTTAAGCTATAACCATTTTCTGAATATAGAACTGAAGGGAGTAAACAAATTATATGCTTGTACCCATAGCCTTTACCATATTTGCTCTGTAGTCAATAATTTTGTGCATTTCTCTTTACAGATTTTACATTCCATAAATGTTTCTCAAAGTCAAATTCACTATGTGTGTGAGACCCGGGAATCGTTCATCAAGTAAGGAAAGAGGAAACATAGTTGAATTAATCATTAATCCTCTATGTTGTCAAACCTAAAAAAATTAAGGTTGATTCTTCACGTCCAAATGTCACACATACCATATACGTACTGTGGTAGCATATTTCATAATTTCAATAACCTTTTTGTGTACAACAAAATATAAATCAGGAAAAAGTTTTTAGGAATGTTTTCTAAAATAAATCAATATTTAGAATTCATAGCTTGGGCAAATCTAAAAAAATCCTTTCTCTTCAACAGCTTAAAATGGTTATCAGTCTACAGTAATTATTTCTACAAGCTTTAAAAAATATTACCCTTCACAGATCCCAAACCACAAGGCATTGTCTAATTAAAAGCATTCTTGTAAAGTCCGTTGTTCAGAGAGAAGAAATGTATTTTGGGTGTCTCATTTTATCTCCTTTCTCCTTTTTTTCCTGGCTCCCTCTCTATTTTTAATCATGTCTCAATCAAAGATGATTAATCATATATGTCTTGTACATGACTTTTTTTGTCCTTGTGAAATTTTGAGGTAGCCATGTTGACATTCTGCATTTAATTTTACCCTCCTAATATGTGAAAAATTACCAAATAGGGCTTTTTCTTTTTTAGGATTAACAGACCAAATGGAATTTAATTAAACATTAGTTTCTAAAGATTACTTAGTGTTATGAATGCAATTGCACCAAATAATTCTACAGTAATTAGAATTGTGATACAATCTAATATTTGTTAGTTTTGCCCTGTGGTCATATTTATATTTTTATGAACATCTGTAGGTTCAAAAAGGATATATTGTTTTTTTTAAGTTATCTGGATGACATTCTCTCAGTATTCACATTAACTGTTAATATTTAACTATCTGAAAGTTCTCATTTATTACATAAAATCAGCACCTTTCATAATCCTCAATAATTATTGTAGCATTTTACTTTTGCAATATTAAAAATACATTCATGGGGCTTCCCTGGTGGTGCAGTGGTTGAGAGTCCGCCTGCCGATGCAGGGGACACGGGTTCGTGCCCCGGTCCGGGAAGATCCCACATGCCGCGGAGCGGCTGGGCCCATGAGCCATGGCCGCTGAGCCTGCGCGTCCGGAGCCTGTGCTCTGCAACGGGAGAGGCCACAACAATGAGAGGCCCGCGTACCGCAAAAAAAAAAAAAAAAAAAATACATTCATATATACCTCAATTGTTAGCATTTCAACATATAAAGCACATCGGATTTTGCACTTCTAGTTACATCTAGAATTTCAAATATTTAAATTTGAGAGCAGATATTCATATACTAACAATGACTGATATGCCATGTTCTTTTTAAATTACGTTTTATTGTAGTATAGTTGCTTTACAATGTTGTATTAGTTTCTGCTGTACAGCAAAGTGAATCAGTTATACCTATATATATATATCCACTTTTTTTAGGTTTCCTTCCCATTTAAGTCACCACAGAGCAATGAGTAGAGTTCCCTGTGTTATACAGTAGGTTCTCATTAGTTATCTATTTTATACATAGTAGTGTATATATGTCAATCCCAATCTCTCAGTTGGTCCCATCCCCCCCTTCCCCCCTTGGTAACTGTGAGTTTTTTTCTCTACATCTGTGACTCTATTTCTGCTTTGCAAATAAGTTCATCTGTACCATTTTTCTAGATTCCACATATAAGCGATAGTATACAATATTTGTCTTTCTCCTTCTGACTTACTTCACTCTGTAGGACAGTCTCTAGGTCCATGACATGCCATGTTTACGTTACTGAAGATTGATGCACTGATGGGATATGATGGAAATCTACCCAACAGCACAGTCTTACTCATGTACAAGTTTAAGGATGCCAGAAATGGCATTGAGTAAGCGTTCAGCTATTCCACTTTGCAGTGGCTAAGGCTGCACACCACAGCTGAACAGCAGAACTTGGCCAAACACTGAACTTGAAGCCAAATAGAAAATAGTGCACCCCCAGAACATGTGCATGTAGTTCTCATCTGGGCATATGTGAAAGGCCTGGCAGTTGTGCAGTGACCAGATTACTGTGATTGTAGATGGAAATTTCCAAGTCTATTATCCATCTCGGTTGGAAGTATGGATGTTATTTTTTATTTAAATATTTTTATATTTATATGATGTAAATAGGTTGAAAATATTTTCTATTTTTACTACCAGTGGCCACCAGAATTCTGAGGCTGATGCCTTTACTTTTTCTTTTTGTCTTTCTCCATTCACGTTTATTATTCTTTTTCTGTGCTTTGCAGAATAGTTGAAGTATACAGCGATTATAAAGAAGACAAAAGCCACCTATAATTGCACTATTCAGAGATAATGACTCAGCATTTTGGTGTCTATCCTTCCAAGCCTCTTTCTTCTATGTGTATTTGTTTGTTTGTTTAACATATTTGGAACCATAAGTACTGTTTTGCAAGCTGTCTTTATTACTTAATACACTTGAATATCTTCCCTAGCATTAAATATTCTTCTAAAACATAAATGAAATGTTTACATATTACTTCACTGTACAGGTGTTTAATAATTTATTTATACATGTAGGTTCTAGTTTTTACCACAACATAAATTTAAGATGATTCTGCTTATCCATAATTTTTATAAGCTTTTTTGATTGTTTTCTTAGATGCAGTTGCCAGGAGTGAGAGATTACTGGGCAAGGGCATGATTATTTTAGACTCTTGAGATATGTGGCTATCCAGAGAAGTTATGCCAATTTACATTCCCACCAGCAATACATAACTCTCACTTTTGTTTTTGTTACTGTTGTTGTGTCTTTTAATGTTCCAAAGTTTAGCTTTTATTTATTTATTATTTTAAATTTTTTATTTTATTTTATTTTATTTTGGGCCACGCCACGCAGCTTGTGGGATTTTAATTCCCTGACCAGGGGTTGAACCTGGCCCCTCGGCAGTGACAGCATGGAGTCCTAACCACTGGACCACCAGGAAATTCCCCAAGTTTATTTTTATGTAGTCAAATCTGTCAGTGTGTTTCCCTTTATGCCTTCTAAATTTGTGTTTTGCCATGTTACTCCAGAACCACAAAAATAGTTTTACATTTTCTTCTAGTTGTGGGAAAAATTCTATTAAAGTCTTTCCCTTTCATGATCTCTTTATAGCAATAACAACTAACAGTTATTGAGTACCAAATGTCAGGGGCCATGCTATGCTCTTTAACATGTATTATATGATCTAATCTTCTCAACTATGCTATAATAGAGATAACATGCCTTAAAAGTCAAATAATTTGCCCAAGGTCACAGGACTAAGAAGTGGACAAGTAGGGATTCAAATACAAGTTCTTTGGACTTCCCTGTCCAAGTTGTTTTTTTCTTTTAATTTTATTGACATATAGTGGATTTACAATGTTGTGTTCAATGTCTGCTGTACGGCAAAGTGACTCAGCTGTACATCTATATATTCTTTTCCATTATGGTTTATAAAAGTATAGTGAACACAGTTCCCTGTACTATACAGTAGGGCCTTGTTGTTTATCCACAGCCCAAGTTCTTGACTACTCTACTGCACTGCTTCCCTGCGTATTTTTTTTTTAATATTTACTTATTTGTTTATTTGGCTGCACAGGGTCTTCGTTGCGGCATGTGGGATCTAGTTCCCTGACCAGGGATCGAAGCCAGGCCCCCTGCATTGGGAACGTGGAGTCTTAGCTACTGGACCACCAGGGAACTCCCCATATTGCCTTTAAACCAAATATTAATGTGAAATTTTTACCTGAATAAGGTAAGAAGAGAGAGCCCACCAATCAGAGATGGCTGAGGATGGTTATAGATTTTTCACTGAGAAGACATTACAATTTGAAACATTCAATGATATGCAAAATTGTCTGTTCACTGCCAAGTGTAAACTGATTAAGATCTTTGGGTTTTGGAAAAGTCAACAATGATCATTGACACTATAACGTTTCTTTTACGTTTTACAATCATTTATGAGTGCCTCCATGTGCCAGATATTGTACAGGGGATAAAGAGTGGAATAAGGTAAACTTTCCTCGTGGGGCTGTAGCTTTACTTAGCAGTGGGAAGTGGCAAGAAAGCAAATAAATTCAACTCAATGCATATTGCATAATTATGTGACGTCGTATTCATTTCCTAGGACTGCCATAACAAAGTACCACAAGCTGGGTGGCTTAAAACAACAGAAATTTAGTTTCCCACAGTTCTGGAGGCTATAATTCTGAAATCAAGGTGTTGGCAGGGCCATGCTCCCTCTGAGGCTCTAGGGAGAGTCGTTCCTTGCTTCTACCTAGCTTCTGGGATTTGCTGGCAATCCTTGTGTTCCCTGACTTGTAGAGGCATCACTATCACTTCAATCTCTGCCCCCATCAACTCATAGTGTCTTCCCTGTGCCTCTGTGTTTCTTCTTCTCTTCTCCTCTTCTTATACACACACCAGTCATATTGGATTAAGGGCCCACCCTACTCCCATACGACCTCATCTTTTTGTTTGTTTGTTTGTTTGTTTTTTGGGTTTTTTTGCAGTACGCGGGCCTCTCACTGTTGTGGCCCCTCCCGTTGCGGAGCACAGGCTCCGGACGTGCAGGCTCAGGGGCTATGGCTCACGGCCCCAGCCGCTCCGCGGCATGTGGGATCTTCCCGGACCAGGGCATGAACCTGCGTCCCCTGCATCGGCAGGCAGACTCCCAACCACTGCGCCACCAGGGAAGCCCGGGAAGCTCCCATACGACCTCATCTTAACTAACATCTTAATCACATCTGCAAAGAACCTATTTCCAAATAAGATCACATTCACAGATACCAGGGGTTAGGACTTCAACATGTCTTTTGTGGGGGGGGATATAGTCCAACCCACAACAGATATAAACATGAAATAAAAGCAGCTATAGTAAGTAGCATATAGGAAAGAAATTTTTCTGTGTCCTGGGAGTTTCAGGGAAGGTTTCCTGGAGAAGTTGACATGATAGCTGAGTCTTGAAGGAAAATAGAAGTTATCAGCTGTCCCGGGAATGGGAGATGGTCATTCCAATCAGAGTGAAGAGCCATGCAAAGTCCCAGAGGTGTGCTCAGCATGGGATATTCAGAAAAGTACATGAGGGGCAGTGCTGTTGGATCTTAAAATGTGGTAAAGTGGGGAGCAGAGCGCAGATGCAGAAAGTTAGGTTGGCAAGCTAAATGAAATCATAAAAGAAGCTTGCAAAAAATTTAAAACAGCAATTAGGTAAGGAAACTGAAAATGAACTAGTGATTATTATTTGTTTACACAACCATCAGGTTTAATCCCTACGTCAACCATATGACATACATGTTTTTTACTCCATAGTTTATGTGAATTTTTGGTGGGCAATTCTCCACGGTGTTTCTACATGTCTTGTAACAGTTTTTATCCTGGACTGGATAAAACTGTTTCATTCAAGGGAATGTGTATGCAAACAACCTGGGAGGACAGAGACCATGTCTCCCCCTGGGGGAGAAGGCAGATTTTTTTCTTGACAAAGATAGTAAAGATATTGTCTTCCTCCAGGTCAGAGGTTGGACAAGTCGACTAACATCCCCCTTACAAGATTAACATAGGATTGCTAGATTAAATATAAGAGGCCCAATTAAATTTGAATTTCAAATAAACCACACGTAATTTTTAGTGTCAATGTGCCCTGTGAAACATTTATATTAAAAATTATTTGGGGGGACTTCCCTGGTGGCGCAATAGTTAAGAATCCGCCTGCCAATGCAGGGGACATTGGTTCGAGCCCTGGTCCGGGGAGATCCCACATGCCACGGAGCAACTAAACCCATGTGCCACCACTACAAAGCCGGAGCTCTAGAGCCCATGAGCCACAACTACTGAGCCCGCGTGCCTAAAGACTGTGCTCTGCAACAAGCGAAGCCCCTGCAATGAGAAGCCCGCGCACTGAAGAGTAGCCCCTGCTCGCTGCAACTAGAGAAAGCCCGCATGCAGCAACGAAGACCCAACACAGCCAAAAATAAATTTTAAAAAAATTATTTAACTGGACATTTGTGTTTCTACTTGCTAAATCTGGCAGCCCCAGCTGGGGGCTCCTAGGCTCGCTGTTCCTTGGCACAGGTCCATTGTGTGTGCCTTAGCCACCTGGGCCATATTGTGTCACCCCCAGGAGCGAATTGACCAGAACACGAAGCTCACACTGTCCCCTGCTCTGTGAGTAACAGAGTCCTTTGTCTCTGACCCAGGAATTTCCTGTCTTGTCCAGCATCCATGGAAACTATGGCAGGCTAACTTGGGAACTTGAAAATAGGGTAAAACCCTGTATAGTTCCTTACTTGACACCAATCGCCTATTGAGGCACACTTAGATTATTTCTAGTCTAAATAGATAATATTGCTTTTATAAGCAATATAGTAACAGATATCCTGGAACATAATTCTCTGTGCATAGGTACAAAACCATCTGTTGGAAAAATTCCTAGAAGTGGAACTGCTGGGTTAAAAGGTGTGTACATTTAAAATGTTGAAGTAGGGACTTCCCTGTGGCCCAGTGGTTAAGACTCTGTACTTCCAATGCAAGGAGTGCTGGTTCGATCCCTGGTTGGGGAACTAAGAGCACAAATGCTGTGCGGTGCAGCCAAAAATAATTAGAAAATAAGATAAAATGTTGACGTCTATCAATAAATTGTCCTTCATAGAGGTCATGTTCACAAATTCTCACCAAGATGTATGAGGGTGCTTTTTTCTTCCATATTTGTAGCCCAATGTATTATGAACTTTTTTGATCTTTGCCAACCTAAGTAAAAAGTGGAATCTCATTTAACTTTGTATTTCTCTTATTATGAGTAAAGTTGAACATCTTAAGCTTAAAAGCCTTGGGAATTTCCTTTTCTGTGAACTGTTCACATTTAAAATATTTTTCTGTTGAGTTGTTGATGTTTTCTTGTTGAGTTGCACAAACTCTTTATATAACACAGCAATTTTTTATGTGTTATATATACTTTCCCTAGTTTGACATCTGCCATTTGGCATCTTGCAAAACAGAAATTTTTTAGTTTTATGTAACTGACATTTTCAGTCTTTTATGATTTTGGGGTTTGGTACCTGGCTTAGGAAGGCCCTCCCCCCTCTTGAGTTTTTTCTTTCTTTCTTTTTTTTTTAATCCCTCACATTTTTGGAAGAAGTCTTCATGAAAGAAACAATAACTCAGGGACTTCCCTGGTGGTCCAGTGGGTAAGACCCTGCGCCCCCCAGTACAGGGGGCCAGGGTTCAATCCCTGGTCAGGGAACTAGATCCCACATGCATGCCACAACTAAGAGTCCACATGCTGCAACTAAGACCTGCAGCAGCCTAAATAAATAAATAAATATTTTTTTAAAAAGTAATAATAACTCACAGCTTCAGCCTCGCTTTCGGTGCATTTTGCTATCATCTCTGGGGGACTTCTGGTTCATTAACACTTTTTTTTTTTACGTAGGTGGTATGACTTTATTTTCTTTATACTTTTGCATTTATTTACAGAGACCTTCTTTTTATGATAAAATATTATACTTTTGATTGTGTGGGATATACAGAGTTTTCTGACACTCAAAAAACTTTCCTTCTTATATTGTTCCCAAGCAAATTTGCAGACAATTGTATTGCTCTCAGATTAAAGCTTTTGGTAAAACTCATTATGGAAAGTGATCCAGATCCCAAGTCATTTAAAGAGAAGAGCTTTACTTATTCTTTCTAGTCTTGCTTAAAGTGGCAACATATTTTGATTTTAATATTCTTTCATACAACAAAGATGTGTTTACCTACTCTGTATCAGATTTTGTACCCTGGCAATAGAGCAGGGAACAAAACAAATTCCTGTCCCTATGGAGAAGGACATCTACATTGATCTCTCTTTTTTTTTAGTTGGGGTATAGTTGTTTTACAATGTTGTGTTGGTCTCTACTGTACAGCGAAGTGAAGTAGCGTTCCCTGTGCTATACAGCAGGTTGACACTTTCACAGCACAAAACACTTACTAACTTGGCACACTTGTGGGATTCCTCAGCGTGGACACTGCAGAGACTACTTTGAGATGCATCAGAGGAAACTCTTGACGTATATCTGCGGTGCTGCAAGTCCCAGGGGAGCTCGCTCTATCATTTCCAAAGTGAGACTATGACACTGGATTTCTCCAGGTTTCATTCCCGAAGAGATAGAAATGGTCACCATCACCAAAACACAGTATAACTGCAACCACAGAACATTTAATTTTGACAAGACAATGAGTAAGAAACAGGGTCCCAAGCCTTCCCCATGGCTAGTTCCCCTGAATCCACATTTTATAAATTTATAGATGCCTCCTGGGGTTTTATTTCAGGAACTCCCCTATCTGTGTCATTGTTACACTTTCTCCAGCTGTTACGGGGGTAGAGAGCCTCGAACATATATTTTTTCCTCAGTTCACTACAGCTCATGGAAACGTTTCCTTAATGTAAGACTAGGAGGGCCAGATCTTTAGAATGGAAAGGGTGGACTTCCCTGGTGTCACAGTGGTTAAGAATCCACCTGCCAATGCAGGGCACATGGGTTCGAGCCCTGGTCCGGGAAGATCCCACATGCCATGAGGCAACTAAGCCCATGCACCACAACTACTGAGCTTGCACTCTAGAGCCTGTGAACCACAACTACTGAGCCCGCGTGCTACAACTACTGGAGCCTGTAACCCTAGAGCCCATGCTCCGCAACAAGAGAAGCCGATGCAATGAGAAGCCTGCGCACTGCAAAGAACAGTAGCCCCTGCTCACTGCAACCAGAAAAAAGCCCACGTGCAGCAACGAAGACCCAATGCAGCCAAAAATAAAATAAATAAAATAAAATAAGTAAATTAAAAAAAAAAAAAGAAGGGAAAGGGTAATCTGTAAGGTGATGCATTTTGCCCCATACAGCAGGTGGGAGTGGCTAATATGATTCCTAAACAAAATTCTATGCCAGGCATCTGTTAATATGCAGCTGGGGACCAGACTGCCACATTCTCCCGGAATTCCTAGATTCAATACAGCCTCCCCCATTCATTCCTGCTTAAAAAACAAGATTTTTTTCTCCTGCTTATTAAGGAGGAAACATCAGCGTTTGCTTGTAAATAGTGATTCAAATCAGAGTTCAAACTTGACAAATGCAACTTTACAATCTAAGCTGCAGGTTAGGGTATGGTTTCTCTTTAGGGGTTGACAGGCACCTTCCTCCTCATTTCCAGCACCGTACCAGAAAAAGAACAGTGAACAGTGAATCCCAGTAATTTAAACAGATCCTGGCTTAGCCCCAGAAAAGAAAAAAGCAAAAATAAAACAGAATATTATAGGTAAGGTTCTTCCTCCGTGTGTGTGTGTGTGTGTGTGTGTGTGTAATTTTTCAGAATCTTGGGTTTCTCTAACCAGATATTTTAAAAGAACTGGTTCATATATTTTCATTTAAGTGTATATGATGCTTCTTAGTGAAATGAGAAAGGCAGTTTTCCATCTGGTTCTGGGATTTTTAGATCTTTTACCTGCTCCTTTTAAAGAAGGTAATAACAACAGGTGACTTATGTTGAGTGCTTACTGTACACCAAGCGCTGCTGGAATAAGCACATTGTAGCTTTTAGTTCTCATAGCGCCCCCATGTGGCAGATACTTCACATCTTGTGTGCCTCCAGTATGTGCTTAGTGGAATGACGGCACTCAAGTCTACTGACTGTGGAAAGCATATAGAGGTTTCATATTAAAGAGGACTAGAGGAGTCCCAACAGTCATGCAGCTTTCCATTTCCCCACTCGTTGCTTCTCCACCTCCAGAGATTCGATGATTGTCTCAGAGGCAGGATGGTTTGAATGTTCAGACATCTATAACTGGACTTTCATTTTCTTCCTGCCTCTGGTCTAAGTTACTGGTTCTGAAACATTTGTGTGTATAAGAACTGCTGTACATGGGCTTCCCTGGTGGCGCAGTGGTTGAGAGTCTGCCTGCCAATGTAGTGAACACGGGTTCGCGCCCCGGTCCGGGAGTGATCCCACATGCTGCAGAGCTGCTGGGCCCATGAGTCCATGGCCGCTGAGCCTGCGCGTCCGGAGCCTGTGCTCCACAACAGTGAGAGGCCCGCGTACCGCAAAAAAAACAAAAAACAAAAAACTGCTGTACAGAGTTGTATGAAACCATGTGTACAACAATTAGGAGCAAATTGGAAGACGTTTGGGGTAATTTTGACTATATCTGATTTTTGCCTAATATGCTGGCTTTTATGCTGAATTCTTAGCAGGGAAATAACACAGGACTGGGAGATTCAGGCTAGGAGAGAAAATAAGACTCGAGAGAAGAAAGCCAAGGAGACTTCCAGGTAGGGTGAAGGATGTGCCTCTCTGCATACCAGACAATCTGAGGCTGAGGGAGGTGGGAGAGGGGCGAGGCCAGGAGGAATGAATGCCAGGTACTATGATAAAACTGCTTTATCTATGTTCTCTCACTTAGTTTTTATTTTTTGCTTACATATATTTTATTTTTAATTTTATTGAAGTATAGTTGATTTACAATGTTGTGTTAGTTTCAGGTGTACAGCAAAGTGATTCAGTTATACATATACATATATTCATTCTTTTTCAGATTCTTTTCCCATATAAGTTATTACAGAATATTGAGTAAAATTCCCTGTGCTATACAGTACTTCTTTGTTGGTTACCTATTTTATATATAGTAGTGTGTGTATGTTAATCCCAAACTCATAATTTATTCCTATCCACCCCTCCCCCACCAACATTTCCCCTTTGGTAACCATAGGTTTGTTTTTGAAATCTGTGAGTCTGTTTCTGTTTTGTAAATAAGTTCATTTATATCATTTTTAAAATTAGATTCCACATATGAGTGATATCATATGATATTTGTCTTTCTCTGACTTACTTTACGTAGTATGGTAATCTTGAGGTCCATCCATGTTGCTGCAAATGGCATTATTTCATTCTTTTTTATGGCTGAGTAATATTCGATTTTATGTATGTACCACATTTTCTTTATTCATTCCTTGTCAATGAACATTTAAGTTGCTTCCCACTTAATTATTACAGCGACCCTTCAGATATGGAAACTAAGGTTCCAAGTGTCAAGTGACTTGCTTGGTGTCACAAAGATGGCGGACGGTATGGCCTATATCCAAAGCCAGGTCTTTCTCACATTAAACTCAAGCTCTTTCCACCATAGGTGGCTTCCTTGTGTAACAGGACTCCCTGAAGTCAGCCAGAAAGAACTCTGGGGAAAATGGAGTTGTGCAAAGTTGGTTTGGGGTGGCCTAAAACTTGGGACAGGATAGTTGTGAGGCCGTGTAGGGAAACACCTTCCTCATTCATGGAGAACAGAAGGGCTGACCTGTACAGATGGTTTAGGAAGCTAAGCAGAATTTTACAAAAATAGCTGTATTCATGCCTATTTGTGATTTCTTTCCTTCTGTGTAAGAGACATCCAGAGACTGGGCAGCCATTTACACACCAAGTGTGTAATAGGTAGGGGTGTCCTTCAGGTGCTCACCTTTCTGGTCTCCTGGGAATATCATTTGAATGTCCCAGTAAAAGACATTGTAAGCCCAGAAACTTAATTAGGCTGAAAACTGTAATCATTTGAGGAAAATCCATACCCCCAACTTTGAGGCCCCAGCAGCAGCTTTAGGAGAAATAATCACTGGCTACCACAACAACAGTGACATGCTCATTGGCAGCAGCAGAGGGACAACAGTGGAGACACTACAAGAGTCACTAAGGAAGTTTGTGAGCCCTCCAGACACACATAAAGAGGAAGGGGTTCCAGTGGCTTTGAAGTCTCAGGAACACTACTAGTTAAGGGAATAAAGCAAATTTCACTGTGATAGAGCAAAAGCTGTCCAAGTAGTACAGATGGATATTAGAATAATAAGAACTACTTTAGATCCATATCTAACACCATAAACTGGATAGTTTTACATAGTTAAATGGTTTATCAAAAAAAATAAATTTGTATTTACTACTCACTGTGTATACAGAGAAATTCTAAATACTTAAGTATCAGATTGCATCAAAGACAAAAATAAGTGAATTTGAAAATATACATTTGAAAAATCTTATAAGCCAAGCTACTGAATAAGAAATGTATGAGAAACATCACTGGATTATGTGATGTGACTGTGATGTGATATGGAATTTATATCAATATGTAAGAGCATTTTCTAGGATCAAATAGGGAATGAAGACAGCGTTACAAAGGAGGAAAAACAAATTAATGCATAGAAAAGCCTAAAGCCTCATGGAACTAAATACCCCCCCACACAAATTAATAGAAGTGAAACATGGGACCTCTCTGCATTATTTCTTATAACTGCATATAAAACTACAATTATTTCAATAAATTTTTCAATTTAAAAAAGTCTATAGCGTCAATAGTAATTAAAGAAAGGTATATCAGAACAAAGTTAAAATAAGACTATTTGACGTGAAGAGATATTTCACCGAAGAGGGTCTGTGGGTGAGAATTAGGCACATGAAAATGTGCTCGAGGTCCACTCCTGCGGGCGGCTCCCGCGGCCGGCGTTCGCGCCTCCTAGCCGCAGGGGGCGCTGTGGGGGCGGAGCGGCCGCCTGTCCCAGCGTGCACCGCGCCAGGGCCGGGCCGGCTGGTCTGGGCGGAGCGCGGGACCGCCGTAGGGGAGGTGCCGCGGCGTCGCCTGGATTACCGGGTGGCTGGGGGTGGGGGGGGCCGGGGTCGGGCGGGACCGCGAGGGGACATGGCCGAGCCGGCTCCGGTAAGAGGGGCCGTGGACGATGCGGGCCCCGTCGCGATCTGGAATGGGCTCCCGGTTCAGAGAGTGAGGCGGTGGGAGCCCCGGCCGGGGATTGTCTGTAAGCAGGACTGCGCTCCGACCCCGGGCCGGAGAAGGCGCGGTCTAGGTGCTCGAGTTGTTGTGAGGTTGATCTGGGAGAAAGGGGTCCCGTGGAGAAACCCAGGGTCTCGCTTGTGGTCCGTTCAGTTCCCCTGCTGTTCCCGTCCTGTGCTGGGGTCTCTGAACGTCCCGGTTTTTCTTGGGCTCACGTGCCGAGCTCTGCTGACATGGAGTTTCAGAGAAGCACATCTTCATCAGCAAATGAAGCACATCTTCCAGCAAAAGTTGGAAGAAGACTGGAGACAGCTCCCTCTAGGAAAAGACGGAAAACTTAACCAGTTTGGGTGGTTATCCTAATTCAGATTTACCACGAATACTCTAGTGATTTAATGGAAAATTTGAACACTGGTTTTAGAGTTTGAAAGACATATTCCAAGCCTAATCCAGGAAACTCTACATTCAATTAAGTATAACTTGCCTAAGTATGCAAGTTCTCCTTGTATCTCCACTGAGATTTCCTATCTAATCTCACTAATGTAGTGCATTTTCTTTCCTTCTGCTTCTCACCCCTCTCCCGCAGCATTCCTTGGCAGGTACCAATTCTGTTCAGATTTCTTCAGGCCGCCTCTCTTCAACGTCCTGGAATATCTCTCTCTGTTCTGTGAAACTTGGTGGTTTGTAATAGTTCTTCTTTGACTATAAGTTTGAGTCCACAGAGAAAGCTCAAGTGATGTCAGCTTCTTGGCTGTTGTGTTATTGGGGGTAGGCAGGGAGAAATCAGCATTTTTCTGGTTGATTTTCCTTTTCACTGGAGCAGTTCAGTGCTAATTGTGAGAATGCTCACAGAAAAGTCTTTTGTAGGTGGAAAGCATGTGGGTGAGTTGCAAGTAAACAGTAGAGGAATTTCTTTGAAAGTCCCACCTTAAATGCAACACCAAGTTTTAACTGGTTTGTTATACTAGCTGATACTTCAGCTTTGGGCGCCTGTAATAGTTTTGATGATGGAATTTTATCTCTGCAACTTTTCTCTTCAGAAAGTGTCAAGTGGGCCTGGTTGTGGAGTTTCCTAGATTCCTTTATTGGGAGAGTTTACTTTGTAGCATTTGGGACCAACATTTTTCATATACTTGCGAAGAGGCCGAGCTGTCTTGTGAGTTGCCCAGCACTTGCCTTGGTAGGCTCTCATCTACATTTGTAGCACAGAATTTGAAAGGAGTGAAATGGAATCTTCACAAGCTAAATTATATATCTTCTCTTCCTTCCCTATTGTCACAGTGCATCTGCCCTTCGAACCTCCAGGAAGAGCGGTCCTGGTTAGTCAGTCCATACCAGAGGTTGTAGATTAAACGTCCATGAACAAATTGTGGCTCGCAGCTCTGTGTTTGTTTGTTTTTAACTATTTCTTGTTAAAATTGTGAATTTTAGTTGCCAAAATGTAAAAATCAGGAGAGTTCACATAAAACTGTCACATCCAGGGACTTCCCTGGTGGCAGTGGTTAAGACTCCACACTCCCAATGCAGGGGGCCCGGGTTCGATCCCTGGTCAGGGAACTAGATCCCACATGCATGCCGCAACTAAGAGTTTGCATGCCACAACGAAGGAGCCCACGTGCCGCAACTAAGGAGCCCTCAAGCCACAATGAAGGAGACTTCGCCGCATCTAAAGGAGCTTGTTTGCCACAACAAAGATGCAGCACAACCAAAATAAATAAATAAATATACATATATATATATATACACATATATATGGACTGTCACATCCAAATGTAAAATGTTAAGGTCTAAGATGACATTGGAGAAAACCTTTGGGACCTAGGGCTTGGTGAAAAGTTCATAGATGTGGCACCAAAAGCACAATCTATAAAAGAAAAAAATGATGAGTTGGATGTCATCAAGATTAAAAACTTTTGCTCTGGGAAAAATTCTGTTAAGAGGGTGAAAAGACAAGCTATGGATGGAGGAGGGCATATCTGCAAACCACATATCTGACAAAGGACTTATATCTAGAATATATAAAGAACTCTCAAAATTCAACAACAAAAAAAACAGTCCAATTAGAAAATGGGCAAAAGACATGAAGAGACAGTTCATCAAAGAGGTTATGTTGATGAGAAATAAGCACATGAAAATATGCTCATCATCATTATTCATTATAGAAGTGCAAACTCGGATCCCAATGACATCACTGCACAACTATTAGAATGATGAAAATAAAAAATAGCAACATTGGGAACTCCCTGGTGGTCCAGTGGCTAAGACTCCACCCTTTCAAGGCAGGGGGTGTGGGTTCGATCCCTGGTCAGGGAACTAAGACCCCACATGCTGCGCAGTGCAGCCAAAACAAAAAAAGCAAAAAGCAACGTTACCAAATGCTGGTGAGGATGCTGAGAAATGATCTCCATGCATTGCTGGTAGGAATGTGAAAGGGTTCAGCCACTCCGGAAAATAGTTTCTTAGAAAACAACGTATACTTCCCATATGACCCTGCAGTTGTAGACCTTGGCATTTATCCCAGAAAAATGAAATGTATCCCCACCAAAAACTTGTACATGATAATTTATAGCAGATTTTTGGTAATAGCCCCAAACTAGAAACAACTACATTGTCCCTCAATAGGTAAGTGGTTAACCAAACTGTGGTATACCCATGCCATTGACTACTGCTCAGCAACAGAAAGAAATGAAATATTGATAAACAATAAACACAACTTGGATGGATCTCAAAAGCATTATGATGGCTGAAAAAGGTCAATTTCAAAAAGTTGCATACTATGACTTTTTTTTTTTTTGGCCACGTTACATGGCATGCAGTATCCCAGTTCCCTGACCAGGAATCGAACCCGTGCCCCCTGCGGTGGATGCACGGAGTCCTAACCACTGGACTGCCAGTGAATTCTCTGACTTCATTTTTGTAACAGTCTTGAAATGACAAAGTTACAGAGACGGATAATAGATTAGTGGGTGTGATTAGGAAGGGGTAGCCCAAAGGAGATCTCTGGTCATGGAATAGTTTTGTTCATGATTGCAGGGTGGTTATATGAGTCAGCACGTGATGAAATCACGTAGAAATATACACACACTACCAATGTCAGTTTCATGGTTTTGACAGTGTAATAATGTACTGTGTGACCATTGGGGTAAACTGAAGGGTACAGGGAACCCTTCTGTACTACCTTTGAATGTATAATCGTTTCAAAATTAAAAAGTTTCTTTAAAAATTGACATATCTGGGGCTTCCCTGCTGGCGCAGTGGTTGGGAGTCCGCCTGCCGATGCAGGGGACGCGGGTTCGTGCCCCAGTCCGGGAAGATCCCACATGCCGCGGAGCAGCTGGGCCTGTGAGCCACGGCCGCTGAGCCTGCACGTCCGGAGCCTGTGCTCCGCAACGGGAGAGGCCACAACAGTGAGAGGCCCGCGTACCGCATTGACATATCTGGCGACACTGGCCCAGTCTTACATTGCAGTAATTGTTTGCTGCTATGTGAAGTATCCTCCTTTAGACGGTACCTGTGCTCAAAGGCCTGCTATTCATCCATTCACTTTACTTAGTTCCAGTAGACCTCTGTGACCCCTTTATTATGTTCATGGCACCATCCAGAGATAACTACTTTAATACCGTTCCTTCCTGTCTCTTAAAGACATGGATGTTGAAAAACACAGTAGCCTTGAAATGAAAATATATGTATGTACTGTTTATGATTTCAGTTTCCCGTGGCATTTGATGATGTGGCCTTATACTTTCTGGAGCAAGAGTGGGAAATCCTGGAGAAGTGGCAGAAGGACATGTATCAGCAGGAAATGAAGACCAATTATGAGAGCCTTGATTCCCTGGGTAAGATGGGTTTCTAAGGAATCGCTTTTTGGGACCCAACCTGATACTAGTAGGCTTTCTTCCCTTTATTGGCTGTTGGCTGGTTGAATATGATACTGTGCCCAATCCACATTCAGAATGTCTCTTTAACTTCCTGTAATGGCCTGGGAATTTTGTCCCTTTTTATCCGGTGATATCTGTGCCCCTCAGCCTTGTTAACACTTTGCATTCTCTATCTCCCACTCCAACCCTCCCCCTTTTCTCCCACAGTTAGAATTACAAAATAATCTAATTGCCACTCTCTTTTTTAAGTGTTTTGTTTTATTCCTTTAACTGATACTTTAGTGCCTGCTTATGTTGCCTGAATGAGATGCATCCTTATAAGAACTAAGGCGCTCATGAAGGGGCCATAGTTATTATATTAGAAGAAGCTGAGGACCCAACACATTGCAGAACGTGGATACGACAGGGATGAATGTTTCCCTGGTAAAGGGAGAGAGAAGAGAGCAGGGGGATGGGATACTTAGATATCTCCAGGGAAGTACTCAGGAAGTGGATTGGAAGAGAAATTTGGGGAGATTGTACCTCACTGCTTACTCATCTTGCTCTAACTCAGTCTTGTGTCATAAAGAATAGTTCTCCTCTTATCAATTTAATAGGTGATCTCAGTATACCTGAAGAATTCTTTCTCTATTTGGGGGTTTATAATTTATTCTGTCTGAGATATGAATGACAAGAGGGAGTCAACCATGTGAAATCATGGGGAAGAAAATTCTGAGCAGAGAAAGAACTAGTGCAAAGGCCCACAGGTTGGAGTGAATGAGCTCAGTACACGGTGGGAACCACAGTGAGGCTATTGTGACATATGCAAAGAGGGTTAGCACAAGAGTGATGGGAGAAGAGGACAGAAAGGGCAGCTATGCCGGATTGTGAAGGGCCTCCAGGCTGAGGCGCAGGGTTGGATTTTATTCTAAAGATAAAGGGAAGATGATAGGGGGATTTTTTTTTTCGGCCGCACCACACAGCTTGCGGGCTTTTAGTTCCCTCACCAGGGATTGAACCTGCGCTCTCGGCAGTGAAAGCACAGAGTCCTAACCACTGGGCCACCAGGGAATTCCCATAGGGGGATTTAAATAGAGAAGTAATATGATATCTTTTTTTTTTAATGATTACTTGGGTTGCTATGTGGAAAATAAATTGCAGTGCGTAGAAATAAAGGAGAGAGACCAACCAGGAGCCTTGGCAGTACTGGTGAATCTTTGTGGCAGCTGAACCAGGTATGTAGTAATGAAGACAGAGAGCAGGAGGCAGTCTCCAGATATGTTTTGGAGGTAGCATCCCAGATTTTGCCAGTGGCTTGCAGTGGAGTCCTGTGACAGAAGAACCAACTTCTAGATTTTTGGCTTGAGTATCTTGATGGCAGTGTTTTTTTGTTTTGTTTTATTTTAAAGAGCAATGCCTTTTTTTAAAAATTTATTTTATTTAATTTATTTATTTTTGGCTGCGTTGGGTCTTTGTTGCTGCACACAGGCTTTCTCTAGTTGCGGCGAGTGGGGGCTACTCTTCGTTGTGGTGCGCAGGCTTCTCATTGCAGTGGCTTCTCTTGTTGCAGAGCATGGTCTCTAGAGCGCAGGCTCGGTAGTTGTGGCGCACAGGCTCAGTTGCTCCGCAGCATGTGGGATCTTCCCGGACCAGGGCTTGAACCCATGTCCCTGGCATTAGTAAGCTGATTCCCAACCACTGCGCCACCGGCATTAGCAAGCTGATTCCCAACCACTGCGCCACCGGGGAAGCCCCGATGGCAGTGGTTTTATTCACTGACATGAGGAAGGCTTGGGAGAGAGCAGGTTTTGGCCACATTAAGTTTGAGATGCTTATTAAACATTTATATGGAAATATAAAGTAGATAATTGAGTATGCGAGACTGGAATTCCAGTGAAATCAGGACTGGATTCACACATTTGGGGTCATTGTATAAATGACATTTAAACCACAGGGCCAGTTGGGATAATCTAGGGAGAATTTGTCAAAAGGACAGGACACCCTCAGCTGTCCCCGGGATACCCCAACAGTTAGGGTCAAGCTAAGGAGACTGAGGCCAGTAGGGTAGGAGAAACTACAGCCCTGTGCTGATCCAGTGTTGAGTTTTGAGTTATCACAATCCTTGGGCTTGGAGAATCCAGTCTGATTTTCCCAAATTTCAAAAAGCAAACAGTATTATTTGCAAATGATTTTCTTTACAGGATGTCCAGATCCTAACTCCAGAGATTAGGATTTAGCAGGTCCAGGCTCAGGCCCAGGCATCTACGTTTTTAACAAGTACTTCAGGTGCTGCTAATGCTGGTGGTAACTAGGTCACTTCGAGAAACACTGATCCAAGGGCTGAGCCGTAGGTGACACCACTGCAGGGTATCTGATGCATCTTTAAAATCCCTCCACTACTTTGTAAGAACGCTTCCTCCCTTCAGGCTGATGTCATTAGACACATGACTCTCCACTTCTTCATAATCACTGTCATTTAACAGCCTCCTGGTTCCTTCATTACGTTGATCACGAAGGAATGTGGGCAGGACTTCCCTGGTGGCACAGTGGTAAAGAATCCTCCTTCCAATGCAGGGGGCCGGGGTTCGATCCCTGGTCAGGGAACTAGATCCCACATGCATGCTGCAATTAAGAGTTCGAATGCCACAACTAAGGAACTGGCAAGCCACAACTAAGGAGTCCACAAGCTGCGACTAAGGAGTCCGCCTGCTGCAACTAAGACGTGGCACAACCAAATAAATAAATAAATAAAATATTAGAAAGAATGTGGGCACCTCAGTAATTGGTTCCTTAGATGTGCAGAGTCTAATCAGAAAAGTTTAGTCAGCTGGGTTCCCTCATTGACCCACCCCCACCCCCGCCGTCCCCGACTGCTTTTTATTCTACTCACATTGTTCTCATAATGATCCCTTTTGAATACTTTCTGCCTGGATCCTCATCATCCCCAACCTCTCTGTTTCCTTTAATTTTGTGAAATATTGTCGGGAACATTTAACAGTTATTCATGTAATCAAGAGTTTCCATTTTTTTTAACCTAACATTGATCTCATGTCTCCAGGAATCAAGGTCAACCATGAAACTAAAGTTAAAATTAAAAATTAAAAACTAAAATTGTTTTTAGTCAAGTACTCAGGAAACCCAGACTGAGTCTGTGTGGACTCTCTCTGCAGGCTGTATTTCTTCAAAGCCAGATTTGATCACCTGGCTGGAACAAGGAAGAATGCTGTTAATCAGAGACCAAGGACACTTAGAGAAAACACAAATGACACTTAGCCTTTCTGGTGAGTAGATGGGCCTGACTCATTTATTCTCCTAGCCTTGTTTGCTAATCTTTCTGCAGAGTCAGCAGGACGTAGTGAATAAGAAATATTATTTTGATGGAGAATGTTATTTTTTTTCACTCAAGTTGGTAGCAAATATAAGAATGTCTTACTTTTATAAAGAAGGAAGTTGTATATATTTCATTAAAAAAAAAAAAAACAAACAGAAAATGGAACTGCCTTTAAGAGAACAGTAAAGGATCCATCTGTCCAGTCCTGAGGAGAAATCATCTTCCCCATCACATCATCATGTCCATTTGTGTACAGAGAAATGAGAAGCCTTCCAATTTTGTACAGTATATTTTTTTATTGTACAGATTTTTAGAACTTGGGATTTTTTTATCCCTTTTGAAGGACTACTTTTTAATTCCTTGTATCATAAGGAAAACATTTTAAATATATTAATACTTTAAGTATTTAAGAGAATGTGCCATTTTTTAGAGTATGTTGATGCTTTACTAAATGGAGATCTACTAAGTCTCTGGGTATCAAGGACTCTCCTGAAAAAGAGGGAATTTAAACCCAGGGAGTGTGTGACTAGCTCCATCGGAGGATAAAAGAATTCCCAGGGGCTTCATTTCACTGCTACCATCTATTCATTCATCTAATCAGTATTGTCCCTACCATGTTCATAGGACTATGTCACATATTATTTAGGCCAGGGGTTGGGAGATATATATATATATGTATGTATGTATTTTCCCACTCTAAGAGTTTATTGTCTGTCTTACTGACCTACTGACATGGAAGTTAGGTTAGTCACTTATATTGAACTATTAGATTAGTCAACTATAAGACTGTATACACTTATAAATAGTAAGTGGCAATGATAATAAAGCGCTATAGGGATTTAGAGGAGAAAGCAGAGGAGAGACAGCAATATCCCAGGAGGACTTCTAAAGGAATTAGGATTTAAATAGCATAGAATGGGCATATTTAGTAAGGCAAAGAAGATTCAACAGGGGTCATACATGATCTGAGGCTTAGAGGTGGGAACAAGCCTGTTATATTTAGAAAATGGAAGGCACTGAGTATAGCTGAATGTCATTTGTGGGACATAGTGGAAGATGGGGGGGTGGCAGTGGTGGCACATAATTGGTATCAGAGACCAAAAATGCCATGGTGGGAGTTTAATTTCATCCTTTAGAAAGGGCCTGGAAAGGTTTTTGAGTACCAAAGAATGAACGACGTTGGTAGCTGTCCCTAAAAACAAATGTTTCCTTTGTACCAGGTGGTACTCACCCAGTAACACAACTACTCCCCTGCCTGGGATAAACAGTAAGTGGTGAGAAATAGGATTCAAGGAGACAGGCAAGTATGCTTCTCTCATGGTCCAGGCAAAAGCTGTGGGTGCTAACTTAGTATATGACGTCATCTAGTTGGAAACATCTGTGTTGTTGAGATGACCTCAGAGCAGAATCAGAGTCCTGCTCTGGGGCAAGCCTGATGGGTGAGGTTTGCTCCCAGGTTAAGAGATTTAAAAAAGGAGAGCTATGTGACCCACTGCAATATGATGAGGGAGAAAAAGATGTTCTGGAATATAGCAGCTCAGGTGATGGTCAGGAATTGTCCTCTCCAGGTGTGGTGGGTGAGAATAAGGTGGCAGCTCAGCTCCCTCTGTACCCTGTCATCATGGCTTTTACTTTGGGAACAGCAGTGACTTTCTTACAATTCGGAGTTCCTTGGGAAAGGGAATTATTTCCACAGTGTTCTTTGTGAATTCAGTAAATTGCCATTTGACATTCCTAAGAAAGATACTTCCTATAAGCATTTCTTCAGAAAACTTTTCCTGAAATCTGTGGTGGAAGGGTGCAAGAATATGACCCGAAGCCTTCCTACTTAAATATTGTGCTATTTATTTCACAGATTTAAAGAAATATTATCATGAAATGGTCAGATTCTCATAGTAACTCATTTTTATTTTCTTCCAAGTTCTGCTTAGCCTCTGAGGGTCCTCATAGGCTCACAAAATGTATTTGCCTGCCATTTTTTTCACGCTAAGCCTTTTGTTAACAAATGATGAAAGGATCTGCACATCGAAGTTAAACTTCAATATAATTCACCTGTGGCAGGCAGCTTCACAAAGTCATGAGGACAACGGGAGTCCCTTTCCCACGTTGTCAGTGATGTGAAGACAGTCCTTGACCCCGCAGACCCATCACTGATGAGGGTGGGCCTTTTTGTCTCTCCAGGTGACCAGGGAACTCTCGGGGCAAAAGAGGAGGAATGCCATTTAAATGGTCTCCAAGAGCAGGGCTTCTGTGCTCCCTTATCCAAGGAGGAAAGAAAGATTTTATCAGATCAAAGAGCCGCCTTACGACACCCAAGTCTCCAAGAAACAGAGATTCTAAATAATAAAAGCCTCGACATCACAGCATCTAATCAGGACAAGAATGATCCACGGCATAAGCCAATGGGAACCCCAGATCACCTGGAAATTCCACCAGGTCTGAGACTTTATTCCTGCTTTGTCTGTAGGAAGGTCTTCCAGATAAAGAGAGACTTTGTGAAGCACAAAAGGAACCACCGCGAGAACCAGTACTGTCAATACCCGAAGCACAAAAGCAAGTCCAGGGGGAAGGCGGAGCTTAGGTGGCTCCGGGCGGTCCCGTGTAAGCAGCCTTTCCGGCGCGGCGCGTGCGAGCAGAGCAGCTGTCTCAGGTGCAGCCTGGCCCTGCACCAGGTGGCTCTCCCGGGCCCGTGGCCCTTCCAGTGCCCCGAGTGTGGCAGGGCCTTCCGGTCCAAAGCCGCCCTGAACAAGCATGTGTGTTCGCCCAGAGGGGAGAGGCCGTTTTCCTGCCGGGAGTGTGGCCAGGGGTTCACCCAGCAGGACGAGCCGACCGAGCACCTGCGGGTGCACAGCGGGAGGACACCCTTCCAGGGTCCGCAGGGCGGCAGAGGCCCCTCGCGGGAGGCGGCCGCGAGGGCCCACAGGCGGGCACACCGCGGGGAGAAGCCATTCTCCTGTGACGACTGTGACCGGAAGTTCACCCACCGGAGCAAGCTCTCCGAACACGTCCGAGTTCTCACGGGGGAGAAGCCCTTCCGCTGTCCGCAGTGCCAGAGAAGCTTCCGCCTCAAGAGCAGCCTGCGGGCCCATCTGTCTGCACAGCGGGAGGAAGCCCTTCCGGTGCCCAGAGTGCGGCCGCAGCTTCTGCTGGAGGAACGCCATGAAGGCGCACCAGCGTTTGCACAGCCAGGAGAAGCCCTTCTCCTGCGGGCAGTGCGGCCGGGGGTTCACCCGGCCCTCGAAGCTCGCGCGCCACCGCCGCGTCCACGCCAGGCAGACGGCGTTCCCCTGCGAGCGGTGCGGGAGGACCTTCCCGCGGCGCTCGGGGCTCACGCGGCACCTCCAGGTCCACACTGAGGAGAAGCCCTTCTCCTGCGCCCAGTGCGGCCGGGGATTCCACCGCCGCGCGCACCTCGCCGAGCATCGGCGACTCCACGGCGGGGCCGAGCTCTTCCGGTGCCCCGAGTGCAGCCGGAGCTTCTCCTGGAAGGCCTCCCTGAATCTGCACCGGCGGCAGCACGCGGGCGAGCGGCCCTTCCCGTGCGGCGAGTGCGGCAAGGCCTACGCTCAGCCGTCCCAGCTCGCCGAGCACGCGAGGGTCCACAGCGGGGAGAAGCCCTTCCGGTGCCCTGAGTGCGACAGGGGCTTCCGGATCAGAGGGAACCTGAAGAGCCACCTGCTCCAGCACAGCGGCCAGAAGCCCTTCTCCTGTGCGACGTGTGGCCGAAGCTTCGCTCAGCGGTACAGGCTCACGGAGCACGTACGCGTCCACAGCGGCGAGAAGCCCTTCCGGTGTGCCGAGTGCGGCAAAAGCTACTGCCTCCGGGGAAGCTTGAAGGCGCACCTGCACACGCACAGCGGCGAGAAGCCCTTCGGGTGTCCCGAGTGCGGCAAGAGCTTCCTCCAGAAGAGAAGTCTGGAGACCCATCTGCACCGTCACCGCGGGGAGAGGCCTTTTTCTTGTGCTGAGTGTGGAAAGGGCTTCACCTATCTGGGGGCACTCAACACCCACATTGCCATGCACGCCAGGGAGCAGCCCTTCAGTCTCGAGGTCACTCCACTCAGAAAGCAGTGACAGCTCTGCAGTGGGGCCGTTGGCTCTGTTGGCGCTGGCTGAGGCAGGACGAAAAATTCAGCCAACATGCTTCAGCCACACTGGCCAGCATGGAGCAGGCGGCCGTGAGGGCTCCTTGACGAAGGTTCCAGATAATCCAGGCACAGAGTCTAGAGACTGGAGGAAAGCAAGCTTTTTGTGGAAGGCGCTGGTCATCCTGATGTGAGAGTCAGGTTAGAGCTCCTCCTTTAGCCTTTTCCCCCTCTTTTTTGTAATAAAGTTTCATGTGACAAAAGTTCCTTACATTATGGGTGTTTTAGTCTGCTAGGGCTGCCATAGGAAAATTCCACAGAGTGGGTGGCTTGAACCACAGAAATTTATTTTCTTACAGTTCTAGAGACTGGAAGTCCAAGATCAGGGTGCCAGCAAGGTTGGTGTCTGGTGAGGGCCTCTTTTCCTGGCTTGCAGATGTCACTTTCCCCCTGTGTCCTCACGTGGCTTTTTTCTGGATAGGGGTGGGGCATCTCTGGTAGTTCTTCCTTTAATACGGACACCAGTCCTATTGGATTAGTACCCCAACCCTGTGACCTCATTTAACCGTAATGAATTAATTTTGGAGAACCTGCTGGTATAGCCCTGGGCCTGAACAAAGTGAATGAGGAGGCAGAGACTAGGAATGATGTGCTGGTGGAGCCTCCTCTAAATGGAAAGAAATGCCAAGAATGGGGAAGAAGCATGCCCCCCACCAAATCCACAGCCAGCTGTTCTGTCCATTCGCCTGTCTGGCTCTCCTGAGCCACACCTTGTGCAGCAGTTTCCTCTGTTCTCTGTGAGGTGATGATGACTTTTAAATCTATAAATCCATGTTCATATTTCCAGATTCCTCCTGATTGTTTCTGACTTCCACAGACATCTCAAACACAGATTGCCCAGAATAAGACTCCTGATCAGTACCAGCCCTCACTCTATATCTCTTTTCTTTACACTCCCGTTTTTCTCACCTCAAAATTATAGCTAATCTCCAGAGCTGTAAACTTGATAATGATTTTCCTACACCCAGCCTACTAAATTTCTCCCAAATAAAAGCCCTTCTCTATCTCTGCTGACACCATATAAGCTCACTTTTGAAAAACTTTTTTTTTTTCTTGCGGTACGCGGGCCTCTCACTGTTGTGGCCTCTCCTGTTGCGGAGCACAGGCTCCGGATGCGCAGGCTCAGCGGCCACGGCTCACGGGCCCAGCTGCTCCGTGGCACGTGGGATCTTCCCAGACCGGGGCACGAACCCGTGTCCCCTGCATTGGCAGGTGGACTCTCAACCACTGCGCCACTAGGGAAGCCCAAAAAACTTTTTTTTTTCAAGTGTTTTTCCTAACATTTCCCTGCCTCTGGCTTTTTCCTGTAATACATTATCACTCTTGTGACAAATTGGTTTTTCTAAAATGCAACTCTAATGTTATTCTCAAAAGATATTTTTAAGAAGTTTCCAATTTTGTTATAAGTGAAAACTCATTTCTCCAAAGAAGACATGAGGATGGCACATGAAAAGATGCTCAACATTGCTAATCATTAGAGAAATGCACATCAAAACTACAATGAGGTACCACCTCACACCAGTCAGAATGGCCATGATTAAAAAGTCTGTGAATAAATGCTGGAGAGGGTGTGGAGAAAAAGAAACCCACCTACACTGTTGGTGGGAATGTAAATTGGTGCAGCCACTATGGAGTACAGTATGGAAGTTCCTTAAAGAACTAAAAAGAGTTATGTGATCCAGCGATCCCACTCCTGGGCATATATCCAGAAAGATCTCATTTGAAAAGATACATGCACTCCAGTTTTATAGCAACACTACTTACAATAGCCAAGACATGGAAGCCACCTAAGTGTACATCGACAGATGAATGGATAAAGAAGATGTGGTATATATACACAATGAACTATTACTCAGCCATAAAAAAGAATGAAGTAATGCCATTTGCAGCAACATTGATGGACCTGGAGATTATCATATGAAGTAAGTCAGACAGAGAAAGACAACATATGATATTGCTTACATGTGGAATCTAAAAAATGATACAAATGAACTTATTTAAAAAACAGAAATAGACTCACAGACATAGAAAACAAATTTAAAAAACAGAAATAGACTCACGGACATAGAAAACAAACTTATGCTTACCAAAGCGGGAGGATAAATTAGGAGTTTGGGATTAAAATATAAAATAGATAGCCAACAAGGACCTACTGTATAGCACAGGGAAGTGTGCTAAGTATGTTGTAATAACCTATAATGGAAAAGAATATTATATATTTATATTTAGATGTATATATCTGAATCACTTTGCTGTACACCTGAAACTAACACAACATTGTAAATCAACTGTATTTCAATAAAATTTTTTAAAAATTAAAAATAAATTAGGGACTTCTGGTGGTTGGGACTCTGCGCTTCCACTGCGGGGGCGGGACATGGGTTCCATCCCTGTTCAGGGAACTTGGATCTCACATGCCTCACAGTGCAGCCAAAAAAATAAATAAAAATTTAAAAATAAATGCAAACTCATTAACATGACATAAAAGAACCTCTGAGCTGAACTGGACCTGCCTTTTCAGCCTAATCTTGTTACCTATTCACAGTATGAATTTCACTCATACCAGATGACTTTCATCTTTCCAAAATGCATCATATCCTCATGACTGCTTCCTCTGGAATGCCTTTCCTGTCTCTTCTTCTGAACTCCTTCATATCCACCATTCACTCTCAACACCAGGAACATTTTGGGCATGTGCTCATCTCTTCATAGCATCCTCTAAATATCTCTCTCTAATAGCACTCCCCACATTCAACTGAAACCTTCCCTGCTTCCCCTGCCATGCCCCCTGGAGGGCATGGATTTGATCTTGGTTTTACATTTTCTCCATCCAAACCAAGACTTTCTCTGGCTTAATGCGTGGATCTGTGATATACCCAACAACACCGTGGTGGAGAAGCACTGAACCGCTGCAGTACTTGATTGTGGATTTGAGGGTCTCAGGAGAGGCCACTGCAAAACAGCTGGACAGGAATAGTTAACTGCACACATCTCACACATACATGAACTGAGTCCCACAAGATATCCATCTTCTGGGTGATTGGACATTTAAATTATTTTCCTGTTTTTACTTTTAAAACGGTGCTGCTTTAGAGATTCTAGGATATGGCTCTTTGATATGCAAAAATAGCTCTGAGATAAGAATTGCTGGATAATAGGGTATGTGCATCTTCATAAACAGATATTGCATTTGCCTGACTAACAGTGAGATAGAACATCGTCCTGTGTTTAGCACCTATTTGTTTTTTTTTTTTTTCCTTTCTGTGAATTCATAATTTTGCACATTTTCCTCTAGGGCAGTCTATGATTTTTAGCAGTTATTTATGTTTATTTATATGCTATTCCGTGTTGTAAATATTTTTTCCCAATCTGTGACCTAGTTTTGGTTACTCTATCATGTCTTTTGATCTCAAGTTTTAAATCTTGTTTTTAAATTGAAGTACAGTTGATTTACAATATTATATTAGTTTCAGGTGTACAACATAGTGATTCAATATTTTTATAGGTTATACTCCATTTAAAGTTATTACAAGTTAATGGCTATATTTCCCTGTCCTGTACAATATATGCTTGTTGCTTATTTATTTTATACATAGTAGTTTGTACCTCTTAATCCCTTTCCCTTATCGTGCCCCTCCCCTCTCCCCTCTTCACACTGGTAACCACTAGTTTGTTCCCTATATCTGTGAGTCCTTTTCTGTTTTGTTATATCATTCATTTATTTTACTTTTTAGATTCCACATATGCGTGATAATATAGAGAGTATTCGTCTTTCTCTGTCTGACTTATTTCACTAAGCATAATACCAG